>NC_071530.1:149251895-149851895 GCF_026979565.1 Vidua chalybeata | reverse complement strand
AAACTCTGTCCCAAAGCACCACATCCGCATGTTATTTGAAGACTTCCAGAGATGGAAATTCCACCACTTCCCTGGGCAGCCTTTTCCAATCCTTGATGACCTTTTCAGTGAAGAACTCCTGATATCCAACCTAAACCTCCCCTGGTGCAATGGGAGGCCATTTCCTCTCATCCTGTAATTTGATACTAGGCCAAAGAGAATTATACACCTGGCTGCACCGTTTTGTCAGGGAGATATGGAGAGTGAGAAGGTCCTCCCTGAGCCTCTTTTTCTCCAGACAGACCCCCCCCCCCCCAGCTCCCTCAGCTGCTCCTCATCAGAACCTTCCCCGCCTCTGTTGCTGTTCTCCGGACACCTCAAAATCTTTCTGGTGGTGAGGAACCCAAAATTGAGCTCAGGATTTGGGATGTGGCCTCACCAGTGCTGAATCAGGGGGGCAATCACTGTCCTGGCCCTGCTGACAGCAATATTGGTGACACAGGATAGAGGTGAAAGTGTCACAGCTCTTTGCTACCTGATGCTTTTCTGGAAGATTCACTGTTTTATTCATGGTGAGGACCTACAGCTGCATCAGCCTGGCTCCCACAAATCAAGCAAGACATGTTTGTTTAAGATCTACACAATTAGGCCTCCAGTTTTCTTGCTTGTCTCCCTGTAGATATTTTATATTTCCTGGAGGAATTCCTACAACTCAGGGCACTTTTTGTCAGCATTGACAAACTCCTGACTCAAGTCACTTAGCCTCTGGGAAGTTGTCTCAACACCCAACCTGGTTCCATGAATTTGTGTTACCTAAAAAAAGATATTTCAAGTGGCTAAAAACAGTCAGAGTAACCCATTTATCTTCTTTGCAACACTGATTTAGCATTTGAGGACACTGTTGTTCACATACAATCCCAAGCCACTTTCTAGGAAACAGATTTCCATGCCTGATGGTTTACTGATGGCAAAGTATCTTTGATTTATTCCATAAAAACTTCCCAGCTGAACTATTAGTTCTCTTCATTGGAACCAAGACACCATTGAAAAAGCGTGAGTTTCATTGGAAAAAAAAAATTCCTTTTTCACTCCTACAGAGTTGCAGGAAGCTCTTCAGTTAAATCAATTGCCGGTAATTAGAGTACTACTTCTAACTGTGCCTAAATCCTATTTGATTGGGACTATTGTGTTAGGGCTTCTCTTGCCATGAACTGTATTTCATTGCATCTGAATTATTCTGAGCAATCCTCTAATCCCCTCACTTTCCTTCGATTCAAAGATGAATCTTTGCTTTCCACTACTGTATTATCAAAACCTCCTCTCCAGACTAATGCGCTAGCAAGAGTCATTTTTCATTGAATGTTAGGCCTGACAAAGAATTATTATTCTAATGTATTGGGGAGATTAGCTCATTTTCACTCTCCTTCTGCCTCCCCATTCATCACTCTCCTGCTGTTGGGACTTCCAAAATGATTTATTTAGGCAGAAAACTTAAGTATTGTCGAGGAGAGCTGAAAATACACAAATGGCACAGGAAATGCTGATCCTTTCCACTCCACTCCACTAAATGTGACTCATGAGTGTGTCTCTTCTTTTTAATTTCTGTAAACTGGGAACCTTAGGGAAGTCTGTCTTCTTATTCCTTCTCATCTTCACTGGTAGCATTTACATAATACATATAAAATAGGTCCTCTCTTCTCTATCAGGTCAATCAAACCCATCATTTTATTGGCCTTTGTTGTTTGCATCAGCCTGAATTGCTGATAACTCACTCTCTTCTAATTACATTTCAGTTTATTTAATGCTGTCACAGGGTTCAAAAGATGGCCCTGTTTATCCCACGCATCATCTGGACAACAATGCCATGAAGACATTAAAACTATGAATTTAACTAATGTATTTATGACTACTTAGAATGGCTGACAGAGCTCTCTGTGTTGTATTTAGTTGTCCTGGTCAGTGGTATTATGGGATTCTCAGCTGATGAGGAGCTCAGGATGAGAAGCTTTTTCTTGAGGTCAGATGGAAAAGAAGTCATTCAGGATGATGCCATCCATGGAGACCTGAACAAGCTGGAGAAATGGGCTCATGGGAATCTCATGAGGTTTAACAAGGCCAAGTGCTGGTTCTGTGCCTGGGTCAGGGCAACCCTTCATGTCAATCAGCATGAGGGGATTGTTGTCTGGTATCAAGGGAAGAAGTCTTGCTGCAGTATTAAAACAGTAAAATAAAAGGCATACCTTTATTTGGAAGCTTCTGAGTGTCCCGGTGGTCATGGGCACATCCAGCACTGGATTTCTATAATTTTATAAGTTAAAAAATTTAGCATATTTAACAGATATTGTCTAATTAGAAGAGCAGTTGGTTAGGTAATTTTTCCCAGGGCGCTGCCTAATTGGAGTTATTCCAGGGCTTATTTGCCCCATTTTCTTCTTATGTCTTCTCAGATTCTGATTGGAAAACTAAATGTGCTCCTTTTAAGTTCTCTTCTTGAAAATAAGACTAAACAGTATTTCAGAAATGTATTAGAAGGTTAACATATTGTTCTAAAACCTAAGAGAAAGGGTAGGAAAAATATTACGAGCTACATAACCATGCAATAGTATTCTACGAGCCATGAATATATGCAAAATACATAAAAAGCAAAACTCTTTAGGCATCAGGATGAGCAGATCAAGAGCAGCCTTGGGGAGAAGGACTTGCTGGTGCTGGAGGATGAGTCTGGACATGAGCTGTCGATGTGCACTCAGAGTCCAGAAGCTCCCTGTGTCCTGGGCTGCATCCAGATCAGTGTGGGCAGTGGGGCAAGGGAGGGGACCCTGCCCAGGTGCTCAGGTGAGACCCCACCTGCAGAGCTGAGTCCAGCCCTGGGGTCCAGCACAGGAAGGACATGGAGCTGCTGGAGTGAGTCCAGAAGAGGCTTCCAAGATGATCATAGGGATGGAGCACCTCTCTTATGAGGAAACACTGAGAAAATTGGAATTCTTCATCCTGGAGATTTGTGGTGTCCTAATGGTGTCCTTCCCATACCTGAAGGGAGCCTACAAGAAGGATGGAGAGAAATTATTTACAAGAGCCTGGAGTGACAGGACAAGGCAGAATGGCTTCAAACTGGGAGAGATTAGGTTTATATTAGATATTAGGAAGAAATTATTTTCTGTGAGGGTGGTGAGGCCCTGGCACAGGTTATCCAGAGAAGCTGTGGCCACCCCATCCCTGGAAATGCTCAAGGGCAGTCTGGAAGAATTTCTGAGCAACCTGTTCTAGTGGAAGGTGTTCCTGACCATGGCAGGGGGTTGGAACTGGAGGATCTTTAAGGTCCCTTCCAACCCAAATTATTCTATGGGTTTAGGATGGAGGAGTGTAAGGAAAAAAAAGGGGAAAGATTGATGTAAGATGACCTAAATGCTCAAAACAGACAACAAAAAGAGGACATGAGTCAAAGCGCGAGAAGAATGAGGCAGGCAGGACAGCAAAGATTTTGGGAGGTTGCAATTAAATCAGTAAGGAAGCCCAAAAATATCTAAGATTCAGTGCTATTTGATCAATGAACAAGATGGAAATTGTCAGCAATTGCTCCAAAAGAGCTTATTTAAGGAAAGAAGACTGGCAAAAATCTAGCAAATCTTTTGTACAATACGTGGATCTTAAAATTTTGTAATGAGCAGAAAGGTAGCACAGTTTATGTGCAGATCAATAAATTTCTTTTCATTGTATCCACTGATAGTGTAAATTAAATATTTATTATAAATATAAATATAATAAATATATTATTTATTATTTAAATATTATTCCTCTAATTAATATATTTGATTAGTTTACAACATAAGTGTCTGTCTCTGGGGTGTCAGGTTGTCCAGTCCTGTTCTTGGGGACAGGATCTGTGCTACTTAGGCTTCAACTGACCAAGTGTGGATGTCTCTGTAAGGTGACACAAATCATACCCTAAACTGCACTTACTCTATTAATTAGACTCTTACTAACTGCAAAGGAAGTCCATAGTGACCTGTTCAAGTCTGTGCTATCAATGCCTTAATTGAACCAGGCAAATCCCAGCCCTGAAGAGCTGAATCCCACTCGGTCTTGTACTACAGATGTTTCATCATCATCTTGATAATTTCTGATATTTTTTACCTCACAAAGTAGCTGAGACAACTTTACCTGCACCAACTTTCTCACATCCTCATGTTTTGGAATAGGATGTAAAGCTCATCTTTCTGCTACTCAAGTTCTTCTTATTTTCTTCCAAAAGTGTCATCTTCCCTACCTCCTGTTCCAGTGGTTTAGGTGCAGTGTTGTCATCTTTCATTAAGGTGTTTGTGTAGGAGATGAAAAGGTACTCATTAATTAATTGTGAGGAAGAGAATCCTCTAGAACAACTCTCTACTGCTATTTTTCAATTTGCTCTCCATGACTAACTCTGGTGACCTCCTCATCATAACCTACACTAGGTGGAAGATCCTGACACAAGAATCCATAATCAGGATGTTATCAACTGTATATTTTTCTTCTTGAGGCACAGACTGTCTTGGAGGCATTTTTAAAAGACTGACTTGATAAATCCAGATCAATGTAGTTTAAAACCAAAGTTGCTCATATTTTGAGAAGGTGTTAGCATAGTTCACCTCCAGATGTTCTTTTCAACTTAACTAGGACAAGGAATGAAATTCTATATCTCTAAGGTAAGGAAGGGAAAAGGAAAAAAACCTATAGATAAGGGTTAGACCTTAGAGAATCTGGACATCTAAGAGTTATGGAGAAATTCTTCATGAGCAGAAAGGTACCTTATACCTCAGCAAGAACTATTTTGGGATTCATACACTGGCTTCTGCATTCAGTATTAGTCTAACATCAGTTTTCTTCCAAAGGTCTCTCCATCAGAGTGCAGACAACCTTTCCAAATATTTTCTATAGAGCAAGAAGAGAGGATTTCTTTAAGACATTCCAATATCCAGAAAAATCATTAAGAGGAGAATATTTTTCTCTTGAATATTTGCAGCTTGCAAGAAGTTAGCATAAACTGGGCATTCAGCACAGAACGAGGGTGTATGGGCTGTTGCTTACACACTTTTTTCTTCTGTTAAGTGAGACACCAACACAGAATCAAGGTGAGCTCCTGTGTTCACTAGATGGTGCTCCAACATTCAGATCCAGTCTTTCTGGATCTTCCCAGGACATCGAATTCTCTTGTTCACCAGGCTGTCTCTGTGCCTGTCATTGTTTGCAATCACAAAGTTCCCATGGGCTGGACATGCTCATTCTTTACAAGTACACATGGCATGCCAGAGGAGTCTTCTGCAGAGATGCAGAAGAACAATTTTGCAGAAGATCAAAATTGATGCAGAGATCAATTTCTCTCAGTTTATCCTGTTTAGTTGAGCATATTCATGGTAAAACGTGGTCTTCTAATGCAAGATTTTGGTTTGTCTTCTAAAACAGTTAGACATAAACATGCAGATAAGCGTCTAATCTGAGCATCAAATAGTTGTGTATATCTGGTACTCAAATAAAGTGATATTTGTGTGTGTGTGTGTGTGTGTGGTTTTCCTGTTTGAAAGGCCTGTGATAGTGTAAAAATATGTCACAACCCACCAGAGAGACATTATTATAGCATGACATAAAAAGTACATGGTGCTTGCCTTAGAGCTGGCCATGAAGGAATCTGGTGGGTATTTGGGAGACCTGCAAATTTGGATTAGTTTTGAAGGATTTTACAGGTGTGTAGGTGTAGGAGTTACCACTGGCGCAAGCTTTACTACAGTGCCAATAATAAAGGGTCCCTAGAGCTGCCTATTCCCACAACCAACATAGGCTCCTCTTTTGGGGCAAAATAATTTGTCTACTGCAAAAATAAGCAGGGAATGAACTCACATACAGGCTGCGTATCTGGTGAGGGGACCAAGACTTGAGTGGGAAGAAAGCATGAATTTATATGCAGACTTTTAAAGCACATTGATCAGAAAATTGTGTCCCCCCACATGCAAAAATATGTTAATGATGTTAAAGGTGGGGTACCCAAGACGGAGGCTGAGGTATTAAAGAGTATTAAAGGACATGAGCTGGCAGAATCAGTGCTTGCCTGAAGGAAGAGGATTATGTCTGAGCCTTCATCTCCTATTTACCCATGGACCTTATAAAAATAAATTGTTAAGTGCTGTAAATGACATGTTCAACACAAAATAGTTTTATTTTAGTTCTGACTAACCTAAGATAGGAAATATCAGGTCAGAAGTTCATCATCATCTCATCTCCTCCTACAGAGCGTGCAACATCATTTATGCTGGATTTAAAATCATGGAAATGTTTAGGTTGGAAAAGACCTCAAAAATCATGAAGTCAGACAGTTCACCTCACAGTGACACATTCAACACATCCACATGTTCTTTGAACACTTTCAAGGATGGTGAATCCATCACTTCCCTGTTCAGCTTGCTCCAAAGCCTGACCACCCTTTCAGAGAGAATTTTCTTCTGTTATTTAATCAAACCCTTCCTTGCTGAGGAGGCTCCATATGGAAAATGTGGTCCAAAATTTTCATTACCTGAGCCATGAAACCATAAGAGTCTAGACTTCTTCTAATGGCCAGAAGCTCCCTTGGGTGATTGTGGCCAGTGTTCTGCAGAGCACTCCCACAAGGTCAAAAAAGCAGGAGGCAAATGCCCACAGCCAGCCCTAGGAGGGCAGCCACTGCTGTACCAGTGGCAACAGGTGAGGGCCAGGGATGGAGGGACAGCCTGCAGTGGGAGCTGAGGGAAGCCCTGGGGCAGAGACAGCCAGGCCTGGCAGCAGCCAATGCTCTGCGGAGGGGCCGGTGCTGGGATGGCCCAGGCACAGCAATGCCCCAGAGGCAGCGAGCCCAGCTGGGAGCCCGGCCCAGCCTGGCTGCTGTGGCCAGCACCTGCCTCGGGGCCAGGCCTGGGCTTGCAGGCACGTGGGGGACACTGTGCTCACACAGCCGCCTCCATCCCGTGCCTCCTCCTGCTTCCCACAGGTGACCCCCAGGCAGCCACAGGCAGCAGCTCAGGTCACCTGGACGACCATCACACCCATCCCTGGGGACAGGCCCACTCTGTTGCCCAGAACCATCCCGTCACGGAGCCCCACCAGGTCCCGCACACGCAGGGGCAACCAGGGGGGCGGGCGCTCCGTGCCCCGCAGCAGTGTCACAGGGCCACGGAGATTGTCCGTGTCGGACTTGCCGCCTCTCCACGGCCCTCAGTTGACACTGGCCCCCCCACAGCAGCTCAGTGCTCAAAGCTCAAGGGCATCCACTGACTGCGTTAAGCTGCCCCCTCTGCCAGCAGCAGCAGCAGCCTCTGGATCCTCTCCCAGAGGCACAGCACGTGCTGTGGGCCCCATGTCCTGGGGCCAGCGAAAGCATGTGCCACCTCCTCCATGGGGCACTCTGGCTGCAGGCAGAGCCCAGGGAACACCTTCCCTGGGGAGCAGAACCGGAGGGCTCTGGAATGGGTCAGCAGCAAGGCAGGGCCACCGCCTGCCTCCCGTGACACCTGCACGCGGCGCGCCACTCCGCACCGGGATGCAGTCGGCTTGGAAGCCCGTGTGGCGCTCTGTCTGTGAAAACCCACAGCCCTGTGCCACTTCTGTAAAGGAGCTGGAGGAAAAGTGGGAGGAGGAAGAGCACCCAGAAACACAGGCTGCAGGAGAGCAGGACCGAGACCTGCAGAGCGCATCTCTTGCCCCGTTGGAAGAGAACAAGGTAGAGGCATAAGCTTGTGGCCTGGCTGGAGATCCATGGGACGAGGGCCACGGCAAGCTCTTCCTCACATCAGAGCCTGAGGAAACCTCAGGTTTCTCAGCTTCTCCTTTGTCTGGAGGCCCCAGAGAGGAGAGGGCAACTCGTTGTCCAGCTGAACCCACTGCACTTCACAAGCAGCAGTGGGTGAGGCCTGAACATTTGCTTAATCTTATGCAGCAAAAGAGAGAGGAGCTGGAGAAGGTGGAGGAAGATAAAATGTACGCAGAGCTCTTTGGAGACATCTTCTCCTCCATGAGCAGGGAAGACCCTTCTGTGCCACTCAGCGCTTGCAGTGTGACTGAAGAGGCCAGAGGAGAGGCACAAAATTACTTGGAGCTTGTGTCTCGTGAGCTGTTGGCAGGCTTCGGTCTGACTCTGAGGATTCGCCGTCGCTGGAAACTCTTCTGAATGAGCCCCTGGAGAAGTGGGAGCAAGAAAAAGTGGCAGGTGTAGCAGCCTGAACTGCCACAAGTAAAGCTCAGTGTAAAGAAGCAGAAAGGGCCTTTGCATTGTATCCACAGATGTTTAATTCAGCTGTGCGGTGAGCTGCTCAGTTCCTCCTGCACACCCATGTCTCAGCTCTCCCTGCTCTCTCCACAGGGGTCCGGCCGATGAGCCTGGTATTGGGACAGTAATAAAGATAAGGGCCAAACAGCGAATAGGGAGGGAGTGGCTCAGGGACATAGGAACAGACATAGGAACAAGGAAAGGAGAAAATGGGGTCTAACAGCTTTTTGAGGGAAGCTTCTTGTGTCTCCCTAAACCAGGGAAATGCCCCCCAGGGTCCTCACAGGCAGGAGAGCAGGACAAAGAAGTAGAGACCCCGTTGTCCATCCTGCTGCAAAATGAAGAATTAGGGCCAGCACCTACTCCTCCGGACAGCGACCTCAGCGACCAGGGGCACAGCGAGCCTCTCCCCGAGGAGGCAAAGGGGTTTGCGGTTTGCGCCGCGCCTGCCGATGCCGCGGACGAGGCCGACGCGGCAGGCACGGAGGCTGGCCGTGCCCAGGCCGCCCCTGCCCAGGAAAAGCCCAGCAGGGATGAGCCGCCGGCAAGAGCTTGCCCGGTGCCTGCCCAGCTTCACTAAGAACGCTGCTTTACAAGGTGAAAATAGGAGCAAGATGCATTTTACCATGACCTGAGCAGAAATCTCAATATCTTCTGACTTCCAGAAAGCAAGGTTGCAGTCAAGCACCAATGGCTCCTCATCTGCATTCTATTTCCATTCATTATGCTCCATTCTTTTCTTCCCCCATAAAAATGGGACAGAAGAAAACTAGAACCTTGCAATGACAAAATGCTTCCTGGCATCTGGAAAAGTCCCAAACGGTTCAGAGAGCATCCCTGTTGGCTGAGGGAAAATGGAGGAGTTTGCAGACTGAGTGTTTGTGGCAGGGATATTTTCCTTCCCCTTGCCTAGATTCAGCTGATTAGATCAGAGCAAAAACAGGAGAAAGGGAGCACACATAAACTGACCTTGTCATCCTAAGTGGTTGTGGCATTTCTAGGAATGCTCACCCCATTCCAACTCTTCATTTCTAGCTGCTTTCATTTTGTTTCACAAAAGGTTTCTTCAACAGTAAACAAACAAAGAAACAAATAAATCTTACGGGAAAACCTCCTTCAATAACCATGTCACTGTCCAACACTTCTATTCTCATCACTGCCTCCTTTTAAACAACAAATAAATACTTCACTGCCTGGTGGAACTGTTCCTACTTGATGTAAAAAAGACCAGGATCATGAAGTGCTTACAGTTTATGACCCCGAACCCAAACCCACAGCAAGTCAGAGAGCAGAGCTGGGGTCACAGATCACAAGGTAGATGCCAGGCTGTGCAGGCAGAATCTGCATCAGATTATCTTTAATGAAATTAAATATTGGATATGTAATTGTACCAAGATGGCAAAACTTGGTTATGTGGACAAAATAAACCCAGAGCAACTAATTCTGGTCACCCTTAGAGTTGTCACCTGCTTTCAGGAATTAAGCCATTTCCTAGCATCTCACTTTGTCTGCTTTTCAGATGAGCATCTCAAAAAACAAAGCTGTAGGATTCATTAAATTTATCTCCTCTGTGACTCTTACAGAGCATGCTGCCACAGGAATAATTCCCATGTTTTACTGGAAACACTAATTTCATTTCTATTTGTCCTCAAGCAGCCAGAAATTTATATTCTGTGTCTCTGTTCCTCCAAGAAAGCAATTTGAGTGCCACAACTTTAACTTTTGGTGCCATTTGAAATATCTTGGTCTATCCTGCCTGACATCCATTTGCAAACTCAAACTCAACCTCAACACAGCGCTGCAGTTTCCATGCTCTTGTCTACTCACTGATAACAAGGGCTTTTAAATTGCCTCTAGCCATTTCTGTGTAGGCACCTGAATTCTGGCCTAGACATGGATGAAGTTTCTTGGAACCCTCAGTTAACTCCAAGGAATTCTCTTCAGGTTAACATAAAACAAAAACAAACAAAACCAGCCCAAAATGCCCTAAAGCAAACAAACAAACAATTAAAAATCTAAACAAATCTAAATTTCCTGGGGTAGGACAGTAAGACGTGGATAGACTGGAGAGAGAGAGAGAGAGATCATCTTTGCAGCCATTCAGAAAATGCAATATTTAGTTAAATTAGAAGAGTGTGTGAAACAGTCAGCAAGCCCATTCACAACCCCATTCACAAGTTTGGGTTGCCCTCTGTGCCCTCATCTACACTTAAGAAGAAACTAAAATGAAGGTTTGATACAAACTGCCCACAATAAGATTGCAAATACATTCAACACCTCAGTCCAGAGAGAAATTCTTGTTCAAACAATTTTGCTAGAAATCAAACAGAAAGATTGCTTATGGAGAAAACCAAAACACCAAAAGGATCACCAAGTCCAACTCCTGGTCTGAGATGAGTTGGAAGGGAAAAGGTCAGATCCAAAATAGGATTTGTGCACCTCAGAATTCCTCAGAACACAGCCAAGACACAGCAAGGCTCTCACTGAAATCAGTGATGAGCTTTGTTTTAAAACACATTCAAATGCAAAATCCATTCTGCTAAACCAGCTTTGTGCTAGAGCTCTCCCCCAGGCTCCTGCCTGTATTCTCCTATTAGTACATGGACTAAAAACCCACCCACTCCAGAAGGACAGCTTACAGCCAAGGTGGGAAATGCTTTTCTTTGCTCCCTTTGCCCCCCTGCCTCTTGGAGGAGTTCACAGAGCACTCAGTAGCTCGTGTACTGTAGACTCAGTGTTCAGACCACTCCCCAGGCTTTTCAAAGTAGTCTCCACTCTCACAGTATCATCCATTTGTTCTAGAAGGCCAGTCTTGATTGTTCAAATGCTCCCCCACTGAGCAGACAAGACATGAAGTCATAATTCAGATCTTAATCAAGCTCAAGGACGTCAGTGGAAATAATTGAACTGACTTAAGTACCCTGTTCTTGTGATTGATGGAGTGAAGGGCTGGGAGACCTGGGCCACACGTTTGTAATGAACTCCCTGCTCTCCACTGATGCTAAAAAGAATTATCTGTTTCTGACGGAGTCCCCAGCAGATCTCCCTTCAGGATTGTTCCCCAAGCACAGCCCTGGAAGTGTTGCTGCCCTCTCTGAGGTACCTGAGCTCTCCCATCCTGCAACAAGTTACCTACACAAAAGAGAGCAAGAAATCCCAGTTCAAATGTTTTATTTGAAGCTTGAATTTTCTCTTGTGATGAGAAGACTCATCACAAATGGCAATTAAACTATCTCAGAGGTATTATATGTTTGGAACAGTGTTTTTTAGTAAGATTTGAAATATGTGCACTTGGCTCACTGGGGAATAATACTGCCAGGGTTTCATGTTTAACATGGAGATGTCTGTGTTGCTGATGAGACAAGGGTCACTTGTGGCATTCCTGTGCTCTAATTATGTGTGCAAACTGCACATGCACACCCAGCCAGAGTAATGCAAGTCCCACTTAAAATTCCTTGTTCTTGTATTTTTTTGTTTACCAGTTAAGTTTTAGGAGGACCTGCAAGTGGTATCAGCTCGTAGCAAATAGGTCCAGAGCTTGGAGATAATACTTATACAACATTTACCATGTTATTTTCCCTGAGGCACTCTCAAATGATCCATGACTTGATAATGTATGTAAAGTGGCTGGAACACATACACAGAGCAAACTACGATTGCTGCCTTCTTATTAAATTTGGGATATTATTTCCCTAAGTGCTTGTATTAGTATTATTAGTAGTAGATGATAGGGCTTATTATGAAGAATGGTTACAAGTTTCAGTAATTGTTAGAACTGCTCCCATAAGGTAGTTTGTTCATCTGTCCATTCAACCTAGGTCACATAATATTTCAAATCACCAGCATGTATGGGTTTTGTTTTCTGCCAAGAAAAAAAGAAAAAACAAAGAAAAAAAAAAAAAAAGGAAGATACCACTTATTCACATTTTCATGAATGATTAAGATGCTGAGGTGATATAGAATACCTTGGTTAAACACAGATGTAATTTTTTCTTCTGCACACACCTACCTTTGCATTTTTATGCTCCCACAGAAGTGGAAAATAGCATTCTCAAAAATTTTCAGAGGGAGGGGGATGTCAAATAAGATGAAAGAAGTGGTTTGTGTTGCAACACCTCTCACAGTGAATAAACCTGTATTTAAAGTTTCATTTAAATTGTGTCAGTTCCCGTTTCTCACCACCATTTAGCTACTAATGCTGTTCAATTTGCTGCCACTGTGCTCCCAATATTTTTCATTTTTTTTCATCATAGTGTTTTTATACCAAGCATGGAAATATAAGTTTTGTTCAGAGATTGCTTGTCACTTGTCTTCTAGAGAACAATCTCTCCATTGCTGTGCTTGATGAGAGCACTTCTGATGAGACTCGGGCTGGTGTGAAAAAATACCACTAACATCCACTACAGGAAATTAGATTTACATTTGCTCAGGATTAAATGAAGAGTGATCTTGTAACCAGTGTCAAACTGCCAAAGCTTGGCCTAGACAGAGTAACCTTGGCCTTTCAAAGAGGCCAGGTGGGAGTCAAATCAGTTTACACAGTAGAATCACAGTAGGCATATCTATGCCTTAGTAAGGAGACTAAAAATATTGTATTAATTAAGAACTCCATTTTAAGAAAAAGAAAACTATCCTGTTATTTCTTATGGCATTCACTCACTTCATTACCAATTAAACATTTGCCTGATTCTGCTGGCTTTAAAGAATGTGCTTAAACATGGACTGGAAAAAAGGATGATTTCTGGAGTCATTTATATCTCCGTTGTTCAGAGAAATAGAAATTGGTTCTACTTCTCTTCTCCAGGGCCAAGAATGCAAGGATCAGAAACATGCTCAGATTCACACATCTAATGGAGTTGCATATCTGTAACTAAGCCCTGTAAAGTAAAGCCATAGCACCTGGGAAAAGAAACACTATCTTCTCCTGTATCCCACTGACATCTGAATTTTCAAACTCCCACTAGGTAAGGTCTCTTTGTAACTCTGCATTTTGTAGCACAAGCATTCCTGAATGCTTCATCACAGCAGACCTGTGGGCACTACATGGTTCCAGTGGAAATTCTCTGGTAACCCTGTGGAGAGGCACTCTGGGGACTTGTTGCACACAAGTGACTCTCGAAGAGTGTTGTAGCAAAAAATTTACATAGAATCATTGACTCATAGAATCCCCTGAGTTGGAAGGGACCCACAAGGGTAATCAAAGCCCAACTCCTGGCCTTGCACAGGACAGCCCCCAACAATCCCACCCTGTGTCTGAAAGTGTTGTCCAAATGCCTTTTGAGCTCTATCAGGTTGGTGTTGTGACCATTGTCCTGGGAGCCTGTTTAGTGTCCAATCACCCTCTGAGGGAAGAACCTTTTCCTGAAATCCAACCTAAACCTCTCCTGACACAACTCAAGGCCATTTCCTTGGCTCCTGTCACTGATCAGGGCCTGTCCTTCCTCTTCCCCTCATGAGGAAGCTGCAGACCCTGATGAGTGTCCTCTCAGTCTCCTCTTCTCCAGGCTGTGCAAACCAAGAGCCCTCAGTCATTCTGCCAATGGCTTCTCCTCAGTGCCCTTCACCATCTCCATACAGAGGCAAGTTCCATCTATAAATGTCATTTATCTCTTCTTGTGCAGTTTTATGGAGTTTATTTCTGCAGACACACAAAATCTGATTTCCAAAATTATACCCCACTTCAGTGGTCTCCGTGCTGCTATTGTGTTGTGTAGAAATGGTGAAAAGGGGTGCAGGAAAATATAGACCTGGAACTGGGAAGAACTGAGCTTTCCCCTCTGTGAATTTTACTGACTCTGTTTTTTGGCTTTGCATGTGAGTTTGTAAATTATCTTTCACATAATACCACAGAGCATTTTACTGTTGCATATTGGGTTGCAAAGTTCTGTGTTGATTTACAAATTCGTAGTAATTAAGAGAAAGAGCAAAGGAAAGAGATAAAGTGAAAGAGAAATTAAGAGGAAGAATAAAAGGAAGGGGAGGAGAATGAAGAGCAGACAAGGCAGGAAGGGAAGAACTTTCATAATGAAGTTCTTCAGTAATTTACTTCTGAAATTATTTTTCCTTCCGAAATTAACTTAAAAACTTACCAACTCCAAAACATCACTAAACCCAGATGCTTCCATTGGAGTCAAACAAAAATGTTTTGTGAAACCAGGAAGCTCATTTTGTGGGACTATTTAACAGCAAATCCTTTTCATTTCAGGGGTCTATTTCAATGTATTCTCTACTTTCCAATATTTTCAGCTTGAGTGCAGGATTACAAACATTTGTACTCACTGAACTATCTGAAATTTTTAAGGTTCCCAGACAGAATAGCAAGGGTCTATAAGTCAGCCTCCTTCTTATGTCTTACCTCTCAATATAGATTAAAATGTAAGAGATATCTTGTAATATTCCTGGCTAGAGCCTGGGAAAGTGTTCATTTTTACTCCAGGTGCAAGATGACTCCATTTTGCCTTAATTCAACTGGACTGTGTATTACTGTCCAGGTGCTTCACCTTGTTTCAGAAAATCTCAACCATCCAGAAGAAACTTTTCATGGTGAAAACTCCAGGGCAAATCACTACATGATAAAATGTAGGATGAATTTAAACTTCCATAGGACTATTTTTGCAGAGAGTGAAACAATGCTTTCTGGCCTGTTTTAATTTCCCATCCCCACTTGTGTCTCTGATGTGTGCCTACCATGTCACTTTGGAAAGCTCTGTATTTTCTGCCCCAGTGCCATTTTAGCATCCTTAATCCCAGCAAAATCAATGACTGTCCAACCGGCGCTGCATCAGGGAGAACTTGAAACCTCTATTTGTTTGTTATAAACCAATAGTCTGGAAATCATGGGAGCAACAAATAAGAATTGATGTGCTGTACAGTCTGGCACAGAAAGAAAAATGGCCTTTTATCAGGAAAGGAAAAATGTGGAATGATGCAGAGCAGCAGAGGAGACACTTTTCAGAGAACTGGGACTGGAAACACAGTGATGTATCCCTCCCAGTTTGTTTTGCTGTCTTGGAGCTCAGACCACTCAAAATTTTACCAATGAGATTAAAAAGAAAAAAAAATTATAGTTATCATCAAATATGAAAGAGAAGTGGGAGGAGCAGGGGGAAGAGGTTTTTTTAGTAAATATGTTTACTTTAAAAAAATGTTTGCTTTAAAAAAAATCTTGCAGGAACAGGAGTTCCAAAGATTTAGCTATTTCTCCTTTTCTTATCTGATCATAGCAAAACAGATTTTCTTGTGAGAGATTTCATAGAATCACAGAAAACTGATTTGGAAGGGACCTTAAAGGTCATCTGTTCCAACCCCCTGCCTTGGGTAGGGACACCTTCCACTATCCCAGGTTGCTCCAAGCCCCATCCAGCCTGGCCTAGGACACTTACAGGGATGGGGCAGCTACAGCATCTCTAAACAAGCTTATCAAGTGTTTTCAGTTGCAGGAAAGTGAAAATAGTTGCAATAATAATGAACAAAATCCTGCCTGCTATCCTGATTCACCTGAAGATGAAGAAAGAATTCTTAATATTGGAAAAACAAATTTATCCCAATGACCCCTCTCAGACTGAATCATAGAATCAGAGAATTGTTAAGGTTAGAAAAGACCTTTGCATTTATTAAGTCCAACCATTAACCCAGATCCACTGCCATCTTCATCATCAAATCGTGTGCTCAAGTGTCGTATCCACAAGTCTTTTGAGCAGTCCCAGGGGTGATGATTCCTTCACTTCACTGAGAAGTCTGTTCCAGTGCTTAGAAATATTTTCAATTTATGATTTTTTTAACCTAAAATTCAATCCAAACCTCCCCTGGCAGAACTTGGGCAATCAGGGTTCAGGAAGTGTGGTAACTCTCAAGCATGGAAGAGTGAACAGCCCTGGCAGGACTCTGGGGTGCTCAAGCACTCACCTGTGGAGGCTGCAGAGGTGAACAGAGGCAGAGCTGCTCATGGGGATCACATTTCAGAGCTGGAGGAGAAGGGAAGGATATTTAGTAATTAATGTTGTGAAATTAAGGGGAAGCACACAGAAAAAGTGAAGGCTTTGTGGGAGAAATTCAAGTCTCTGCATCTTCTACCATGACAGCTAAGAGAAAGAAAAATTTATCTCTATTGCATAAAATCCTAACAGTAGAATTATATGTACAACAGTTATTTTCACAGATTTATTGTCCTTTACCAGTAGAGCTCAGTGCTTCAGGACCTCCCAGAGAATCTCAGAATCATTTATATTGGCAATGATCTCTAAGATCATCGAGTCCAACCCAACACCACCAAGTCCATCACTAAGCCATGTCCTTAAGTGTCACACCCATGCACCTTCTGAACACTTCTAGGGACAGTGATTGTACCAGTTCCCTGGACAGCCTGGTCTAGTGCTTGGCAATGCTTTCAGTAAACTAATTTTTTCTAATATTCAATCTAAACCTCCCCTGCTGCAACTTGATGCCTTTTCCACTCATTCTGCCATTTGTTTTCTGGGTGGGAAGACCAATTTCCTCCTCACTACAACCTCCTGTCACAGAGTTGTAGAGAGAGAGAAGACGCCCCCTGAGCCTTCTTTCCTCTAGGCTGAGCCCCCTCAGCTCCCTCAGCTGCTCCTTATCAGATTTGTGCTCCAGCCCCTTCCCCAGCTTTGTTCCCTTCTCTGGACACATTCCAGCACCCCAAGTCTTTTTTGTAGTGATGGCCCCAGAACTGACCCCAGTATTCAAAATGTGGCCTCCCCAGTACCCAGCACAAGGGAACAATCCCTCCATGCAGCAAACACAAAATGCAGTGAGATGTTTCCAACCAAGTGGAAAACGTTCTTTAAGGACAATGCCTGACCTCCACAGCCTTGTTTTGTAAGATTATAGCAAGCAAGTGGAAATAAAGCCATGCTAGTTCTGACTTTTAAACACATTCTTACATTTACAACTTGGACTCATACACACATAGCATCTAGCACAAGGCCATGAATCTTGTTTAGTGGGTGGTTATAGTTGTATGTAAAGAGTGCAGGTTAAATTAAGCATCGCAGGAAGGTAGTGCATCTTTTCTGGGCAATTACACATACCTTGTATAATCTAATGAGCTGTTACTGGACCCTAATGGAACATTTAAAGAGAGTTATTGTATTTTTTCACAGTTTGCTGGACTGGAGAAGTTAATTGATTTACCAGGGAAAATGCCTCTCCCTTTCCCTATACCCACGCCTTCTTTTTGAACACATCCAGAAATAGAAACACAGGAAGAAGAAAGACAAGAGTAGGTAGTAATTGAGTACAACATATTTAAAAAGAGATCGGTTCCATGATATCTTCCCTGATAACAATCCACAGTGATAATAGCAATACTCAGCTCTGCAGTAGCTCTGTCAATCCATAGATTCCAAAGAGTGTTGCACTGTGGAAAACACAGAGCATTTCCTTCTTTCAGCTTGTTATTAAAAAATGTTAAAAAAGGGCCACTGCAATATTCAAATACAGTGGTCCCATTTTTTTTTTTTTTAATATTCCACTTCTACTGGAAAACTTATTAAACCCCAGACTGCTTTCAAGCATTATTTAAAGTAAGATGTTATGGAAGTACATTCTCCCAGTTATTTTGTGTACAATATATGGAGCTTCAGGAGGTTTTGGGGAGCAAGATTTTGGTTCAGATTAATAAATACTGGTAATAACCACAGGTTAATCACTTACTTTTTATCTAACTAAACTTCCCCTGAGTTTAGTGGAGGAAACCAGAGCTGACCCTCACATGAAAGCAGGCAAATGTAATTTCCCCAGATTGTGCTCAACCTCTGCTGCAGAGTGCTTTTTCTAGAAAAATTAACCAGGTTGATAATTTCAGTCTAATGTTTTTTGTGATGGCTTCTGAACATGTTATCCAGCTGGGATTCAGGGTCTCCCACAGGTCTGGACAGTACAGACAGTGCAAACCTGTGTGGTGTCACTTTGGTTCTGCTCCTGCTTTGTCAGCAAAGATGGGAATTCACATTCAAAGCTATCACAAGGGACTTCAGCTTTGTCTTTCCTTTCCTTTTCCTGATGTGATTTCCTTAACTCAGTCGGACAAAGGCTGGCAGCAGAGTTGTGACAGCTTTCACAGAGGCTCCTGCAAAGGTGATCTGTACCTTCTGGGATGCCAGGAACAGTTGGGATCAGTCCAGACTGTGATAGTGGCTCTCCAGAGAAACACCTCCCCAAGGGGCTGCCAGCACCTCAAAGAAAGTCCAGAAAGCAGAACGGGGATGCCAAAGATAAATATATTCTTTAGAAAAACATTGACCCTGAGAAACCCCTGAATGTCAGGGGAAACCAGCAGGTGAAGTGACTAATTTCTCTCCAGTTCCTTTTCACTGTACAGGTTAAAGAAAAGAGGAATTTCAAGTGAGACACTTTACAGGTTGAAATGTTGAGTTTGAAGTAATTTTGCTCCTTGCAGGAGTCAGAATGAAAACTGGTAAGGGGAAGGGCAGGAGAACATCCTTCTATCTGTCCTTGTGGCATCCCTGGTTTTTTTGCTGCTTCAATTGAACAAAAAAATTATTATAAGAAATTGGGAAGATTTTTAAAGTTCAGGAAATTACTATTTTTCATAGAAAATTATAATTCTACCTATAATAAGGCAGCCTGTCTTGTTCAATTCAAAGTTACACTTTTTGGTTGCTGCTGACTTTGTCTAAGTTTCTCATTTGCCAAACATTTTTCTTACAATTTATCTACCTTTAATAATCATAGAAAATTTGTAAGTAATGGTTCATGCATTTCTGAGACACTTTTTCATGTCAGGGAAAAGGGACATATCAACAGACACCAATGCCCATGCTTCTTGTGTTCTCCTAACATCCATCCTTGTACACTTCCAAGAAATAGCAGGGAACAGACACAGAAAGGAAAAAACTGTGGTGCAAGAGTAAAAAAAAAAAAAAAACAAAACAAACAAACAAACAAAAACACAAGGATGAGAAATATTGGGAAGAAGAAAACTGAATACACACAGGATTTGGTTAAAACAGAATTTGATGATATACAGAGGACTGAAGAATACCAAACTGGGGTTGATGAGAGTGGTTAACTGGGTGCATACATTAAGCTGGGACAGACTGGAAGTGAAACCAGTTTTGGAAGGGATAAGTTGTAAATAACAGACTCAACAGGGACTACAGTGTGAGGTGAAATAACATTCTGGTAGGGTAGAGGGGTGTAAGACAGGTAGACAACAGGGTGGGTGATGCTGGTGAAAGAGGGAAGTGAAGAACTGAGAAAATTCAATGGGAAGGATAAAAGAGGTTATAGAAAAGGGGGATTGAATTTAGCAGGACAGTGTGACAGAGACGAGGAAGTGAGCCAGGAAGTAGGGATCAGAACTAATTAAAAAAAAAAGACAAGATGACAACTGACAAATTTGACAAAAATAGCAGCATCACCAAGATCAGGGAGATGCATGACAGATGTTCAATACATGTTTGTTCTGTATTTCTGTATAGATTCAAAAACAAACAAGGAAATCATATTTTAAAAACACATGAATTGACTATAAATAAGGTACCCTAAGGCCATTCCATGGATACTTTAATGAGATGGATCTTGTCAAGTGATGCTGTCAAGGATGTCCATGAGATCAAAACATGTTCTTTCAATATGCCTTCACTTTTGTCCTGTGCAGAAGCTTTGTCCAGTGGGCACTTTAGGAATTTGGTTATTTGGATATTTGCAGATATTTTCAGTGTGTCTGGATAGCCAGGTGAATGCTCACTGCATGAATACATCCAGAACACCATGGGTGCAGCAAGTTCACTCTTATCAGAGAATCATAAAATCATCATGGAATCATGGAGTGGTTTGGGTTGGAAAGGACCTTAAAGATCATCCGGTTCCAGCCCCCAGCCATGGGCAGGGACACCCTTATAGTAAATAATTTATTCCTAATATCAAATCTAAATCTACCCTCCTTCAGTTTAGAGCTGTTCCCCCTTGTCCTATCACCACATGCCCTTGTCAAAAGTCTCTGTCCATCCTTTTTGTAAGTCCCTTTTAGGTACTGGAAGGTTTTGCATGTGTAACTCAGTGACCATCCACACACCTCCTTTCTCAGACACAAATGCTGTGCCTCCATCCATTCCCCAACACACAAGACCACTGAAACCTGGAATTTCATCAAGGATATTCGTCTTTATCCTATACAGTTGTCTTATCCTCAAATCAACTCGATTCTTTGCATTAACTAAGGCAGCAGGGCTCTGTAAATGGAAAATATGAGCATATGACTGAAGACAATATCACACTGCATAAAGCCTGCAAGGGTAAGATAAAATATAATGAGCAACATTAATTCAGGCATTTTTGAACTTCAGGGTACTAATCTTACACTTTAAATTGTTATTTTGTTCTTTTTTTCTTTTTTCTAGGGGCGTGGTTTTGGTTTGGGATTTTTTTTTTTTTTTTTTTTTTTTTTTTTTTTTTTTTTTTTTTTTTTTTTTTTTTGTTAGTTAGTTTGGTTTTGTTTAGATTTTTCCCAGTGTAGAATATGCAGGAGATGCAGCTGTATTTCTGGGGGTGTGAGTCGATAGTTCATAGAAACAGTGCCATCTACTGACGTCAGAACAAGTCATTTTTTTCCTTCAATTATTTAGGACCACTGCTGATGTGTCCCTCGGAGGAATTTTTGACAACCTGGTTCCCAGGAACAGAGTACATACTGCAGAGAGTGGGAGACAAGAGAACCTTGACTTGAATCTTCTCATAGAAGGGATATGGCTATCACTGACTCAGCTTCCCAAACATGTCCTGTTTCACCACAATCTTTCATTCTCTCTCCCTTCTGGCTCTGTGTCCAAGCTTTTGAGACATTTCAAAGGCTTTGGAGACATAAATCAGCCTCCATTGGCTACCGACTTTAAAAAAGGGGATTAGATGTAGCACTCTGCAATGTCATTTAGTGGCCATGGAGGTGCTCAGTAGAAGATTGGATTTGCTCATCTTGTGGTCTTTTCCACCTTTAATGATTCTGTGATTCTATGAAACTGGTTCTCTGTATAGTTTGTTGTTTGGGTTATGTCTCTCCAGTGATATTTATATTTTCAAGAAAGCAGGAAAAAGGAGAGAGAAATAAGCTGCAAAATAATGGTGCCAGTTCCTCCAGCTCTGAGGCCAGGATGTAAAGTTTCCATGGCGTTTCTGCCTCTGTCTGGATAAAATTTTTCACAGAATTACAGAAAGGAATGGATTGGAAGGGACCTTAAAGGTCTTCCTGTTGCACCCCCTACCAGCACCCTTCCACTATCCCAGGTTGCTCCAAGCACCATCCAAACTGGCCTTGGACAGCTCCAGGGATGAGGAGCCAACATCTGCCAGCAAGAGTGAGGGAAGTTCATAAACATGAGCTGGTAACTCCGAGTGATGCCAGGTTTCCTTTAGGGCTGCTGCCTGCAAAGAGAACAATTTTTGGAGTGGTAATTCAATAAAAGCTTGGAGCACCATCCACCAGTCAGGGTATCTGCACTCCTGATATGAACTCTCCTGCAAGGAGTTGGAGAAGGGGCCAATTCTCCCACACTTAGGAAAAACCGAACAGGAAGAAGCTGCAATGCTGTTAAGTGCAGGCCCTGAATAGAGAAACGTGACAAAACTGTCCTGATTACTGACCCCTGGCTTGCCATACGAATGAGCATGCATTTGCATATGCAATAAAAACGTAATTAAAAATCAGCAACATATTAAACTCACATTGAAATCCTCAGGAATATTGCTGCCATTGGGCAAAGAAGAAAATGCTATAAAAAACACTGGTAGTTAAAAGCCAATTAAACATGCCTATCAGTTTTCCATTATCAGCACTGAGTTCTGTAAATAAAAAATATTAATTGCCATAGGCCATGTTGTTAACTGCCAAATGAATCCATATGTATTTTTTACAACATTCAATGATAGTTAAGCATTCAGTTCATGTATTTGCTTTGTTAAAAAAATAAAAAAAAAATAAAAAAAAAAAAAAGAGAAAAGAAGCTTTTGATTACCTAAAGTTTGAAAATCATTATAGAAAGACAATTTCCATTGTGTCATTATCATTCACTTTGGGTCTGATTTCAAATAATTATATTTCCTAGACCTGAACTAGTATTTGTCTATTGCTGAAATTTAGTTTCTTTTCCCCCACTGCTCCCACCCTGCATCTCTTTTTCTTTTTTTGACTCACCCCCTGTAGAATGATTCATTCTCTGCTAATTGAAGCTGTAGAATTCTGAATGCAATAATTGCCTGGGGGTATCTGGTAATTTTTAAATGTGACCTTTCATTTTGCATGTCTAGCTTGGAACACCTTAAAAAGATCTGAATTTCTTAGGGCTGCCGTGTGGTACCTTCCACAATTCAATATCCTTGGTCATGTCTGGGTCTGAGTACCCCACCTTACAAATGCAGGCACACAAAATCACTCATGTCTTCCAGAAAGCCTGGGTTCATTGCTTCTTCAAAGCCAAAGTAATTCCTGACAAACAAGTGGTCTCATTTCCCATGGCAGTGAGGATTCAGCAGTTCATTTAAGCAGCAGTGGTGAATGTCCAGTCCTTTCAGAAGCAGGACACGTATTTTAGATGAGTGCTTAGAGATTTCAGAACTATTGAAGGAAATTTAGGCAAAATACTCTCCTCATTGACAAAGCAGCCTTTAGGACTGGTAGCACGGTGCTATTGAACTAGATTTGGAAACGCTTTAATTATCTCTACTGGAATTTAGGTCTTTAAAAACCCAAACCATTTTAAAAAGCAGCAATGGCAGACACAGCAAAGCCCCATTTTACAACCCTTTTAACCCAGACATTTGCAAAGTCTGCCAGATAGTCTCCCTTTCCATTAAGCAGGGAAATTGTATGACACAAAGTCTAAAGGATTTGTGCAAGGTGACCCAAGGAATTCTGCAAGTGGTGTTATTTGCCTCCTTTATCCTTAGCCTTCAGGATACCTGGCAAGTCTGAGCAAACCACCCATGATCAGCTGACAGTGCCAAGCACTCCTCCAAGTGGGGAATTCCCATCCATCCTGGAAATGTTCAAGGCCAGGTTGGGCAGGGCTTGGAGCAACCTGATCTGGTTGTCCCTGCCCAAGGCACAGGGGTTGGAACTGGATGATCTTTAAGATCCCATTCAACCCATTCTGTGATTCAGTGATCCAAGGCAAGTGCCCAGCATAGACAGAACTAAATGTTTGTCACTGCCTCAATTACACCTCAGCTAAGGGCTTTACACAGCCTGGCCTCCAGCTGATAACCACTCAAATAATCTTACCATATGCACCTTACTAAACCCTCCAAGCCATCAACATGATGGCCATTTCCAAGCTTCCAATTAGTCCCTGGACTGGACTAATTCTGGAGCTCTGACTTGCTGTTATTTAGAAGACTACAGGGTACATGAGACCTAAAAGTTGCCAAGGACTATGGAGATCAACAGTGTCAATGATGCACTTCACCTCTTGGGTCTGTGCCCAAAGACTGTTAAATTTACAGAGTCCTTGTGTCCTGACCAGTGTTGTCCTTCAGACTTTATAGATCCTAAATCTTTTTAGACTACAGTGACAATAGAAAGCTAAGAAACATGTTACTGGTTTTAATTTTCTGTCCTGGCTGTTCCAAATATTAGGTTTTTGAGCGCTGTGTAGGCAACAAGGCTGCCTTTGGCTAAAATGTATAATCAAGACCAGTTCTCAGGTTCAACTACATTTTAGAAGTATTGGAGCAATATCCAGAGCCCCCACAGCTATAGAACAATAGCTTCTTTACACAACAGAGGCCCTTGGATTGTTTAAAGCTGTGACAGGTTCATAACTATGTCTGTGGTGTTTGCTTCGAGGTCCTTCAGCCTCTCACCTCAGCAGGGAACAAATCCCATGAGGAGCATCTGAGGGAGCAAGAGAGGCTCAGACCAGAGAAAAGGAGGTTCAGGGGGACTTTATAACTCTCTACAACAACCTGAAAGGAGGTTGTGGCCAGGTGGGAGTTGGTCTCTTCTCCCAAGTAACGAGACAAAAGAAAACAACCTCCAGTTGCACCAGGTCTTGATAGGATATAAAGAAAAAATCTTCACTGGAAGGGTTCTCAAACACTGGGACAGGCTACCCAGGGCAGTGTTGGTGTCACCATCCCAGGAGGGATTTAAAAGATGTGTAGATGTGGCACTTGGGACATGGTTTGGTCGTGCCCTTGGCAGTGCTTGGTTAATGTTTGGACTTGATGATCTTGGAGGGCTTTCCCAACATCAGTGATTCCATGCCTCTGTGGTTTAACACATATAATTTTGAGGCAGGATGTCAGTCCAATGCTGCAATGTGATGAAATCACAGGGACCAATGGGACATGCTCAGTGTTGATTTGAGATTGCTTCATTTTGGAGAAATGTCTCCATTAAAGTTGATATTACTTTCTGTGCATAATTTATAAGGAAGAAAACATATTTAATGTCCTGGATATATCTGCAATTTCCTAAAACCAGGTTAAGCTAATCCAAAGCATACACAAATAGTTCCCTTTATGCTGTAGTTTATTTATCTCTAAATGTTTCTGACAGCTTTGGTTCAGACATCTATTTCTACAGAGAACAAATGACAGGTTTGAAGGGCTTTGCAGAGCACTCAGGATAAGAGGACAAGAAGACAAGGCAGAGGCATTGTCATTCCTGACAAATGACTCAGAGCAGTCAATGTAGGACTGGCCACCATTGCCTGGCTGCAGCTCTTCAGGCCCCAAGGGTGAGTTAGGAGACTCTGCAGATGATAACTGGTGATTTAGGAGCTGTCTTTATCAAAGCTGTGTTAGATACCCACCCAAGTCATTCATTTCTTCAGTACTGAGCATGAGCAGTGAGTTATGGATTTGCCTGTGGTCTTTCCCAGTGTATTTATGCTCTACTCACTGGCATTTATCATTCCATTGACTTTTCCTTCCCTTTAGGAACATCATTTAACAGCAATTCATGTGCATATTTTGCTCATAAAATTAGGACGGTGGACTACCAGTATGGTTTAAATCTGACTTTGAACTCCCTGAAATCAGAATTTTCTTCACTGGAGGGGTTGGTTGTACACCAAGTGCCATATTGCTCCGGTAAAATCCTCTAGAGAAATTAGATTATGCCTAACTGGAAACAATCTTGCTAAAAGAAGTCGGAGGTGCTGCATTCACTGGTTTTGTTGGAGATTTAGACCTTTATTTCTTCCTCCTCTAATTGAATTTCTTTCCATTTACGACATACCCTAGAGATTCCCAAGAAGAGTAAACAGGCCTGCTGATAGCATCTCATGATATATGTTTTCTGACAGGGTAGTATCAAAAAAATTAGTGTTAGTTAATTTCTCTTCAAACATCCTATCTCACCTTTAATTGAAAATGAAGATGTGTTCACACATATCTTGAGTAATTAAAACCCTATCACTTTTTCCTTATCTAATTAATGAAGAAAGGGAAAATCAGAAACTGCAAATTGGGCATGAAAACAAACAAAATTTAATTAGGGTTTTGTGAGCGTATGAAGATCATATAAGAGAATATGGTTAAAGGGAAATTTTAATAACTGCTTGCAGGTGTTTGAGCTATAATTAAATTTGTGAATTAAAATGTTGCAAAGAAATTTTTAACATTTGTGTTACAGAAAGGAAAGTCAATTGAAGAAACACCAAAAGAAAAAACCTCAAATACCAATTCTTGGCAGCAATTTGACCTTTGAGAGGAGTCCAATCAATTACAGCCATCCTTTCACATTTCCCAGTTTAGAGAGATGCATTATTTAAGTAAATGATGACATTTACTTAACTTAAGCATCTTTCTCAGTCTTCCTGAAGGCAGCAAGACTCAAATATATGCATTAAAAAAATCCCTCCATTCAATACTTCCCTAAAAAGGATTTAAGCTTGTACTGAAGTTTTTCCCCCTAAGTTTTAAAAAAAATTTCCCAGGCAAACAGCAGAAAGAGCCACATATTTATGTGCTAAGGAATTCATTTTTCTCTTTTGTTTCTGCTGCTTCAGATGCAGAAGTTTTGCTGTGTTGCCTTCAGCACCACAATGCCAGACCAGTTTGTGTATTGTAGTATCACTTTATAATTAGTGACTATAACATGTATCTATAAATATTTATATATAAGGAAAGATAAGTATAAAATTGTGCCTCCATGTCACATGGAATTTGTAGGCATTTTGGGCTTCATATAAAGTAAGAGAAAATGCAGTGCTGGAGGGCAAATCTGTGCCCTAACGCATGACAGCCAAACTTCACAAGTGTAGGGAAGTGCTTGTGTTCATCCAGAACCAGATAGAACTGGTTAGTCAGGTTATTAGGCACATGGTGTGATTCCTAAGATTGTTCTGTCCAGGGCCAGGAGCTGGACTTTGAAGGTCCTTGTGGATCCCTTCCCATTCCATGACTGTGATTTCATGGTTCTGTTGATTGTTGAGGAATTCCAGCCATGGTCTGTTGTCCCACCCATCAGACTCCCTTCATGGTATAAGGTTTTCTTCTTGGTGGTTCCAGTTTCTCCCTGTTGACTGCAGAAGAGCCAGGATGACTATGTCAGGCTAAAGGTTTGCGCTTTAGCTGCTAAATTTGGGTAAAGAATCCCCAGATAATGAGCATTTCTTTTGAGCATCCAACCAGAGAAGACACACTGGGGTAAGAAGAAACCTCATTATCTTTTCTTGTTGAGGAGACCTGAGGTGCAAGGAGGCAATCAATTGCTCAAATGCAAACACTGAGCTTCTCATTTAAGGTTTAATTCTTCCCCCAATCAAAGAGCTCTCCTGTCTATTAATTACCCCACTGTCTCACATTGAAGAAAATAGATCCTTTCGAAAGTAAAAGAGTATTCATTATAAATAGTCTCTATGTGTGAAATATAGCAGCAAACGTATAATTATATAATTACACTGCCTTTTTTAGATCAATTACATTATTATATCATCCCTGAGGTGTTCAGATACTGCGGTGTGATGAGTGTGGGACTGACTATTCCAGTGTATTCTGAGATAGATAATAATATATGTGTATTGCAATTTTCATACTGAAATAGTCTCTCACATAACCTTCACATAATCCCATCTCCTGCCTGGATTCTGGTATTTTGGGTGCAGATGGAAGAATGGAAATGAATCAATCCTTTAGCACTGTTTTTTTTTTTTTGTGAACTGCTGGCCTTTCTCAAGCAACCACTCATCAGAAAAAGGTTTTTTTGCTTTTCAAGTTCTTGAGATGAAAGAGTGTCCAAGAAGCTTCATATCATCTAAGGACATGAAACAATTTGGAAAGTGAGATCATATTAGTTAAGAATGATCCCAGCTAATGCAAAACCTCATCCATGGGATCTTGGAACAGGAGAAAGACAGAGTCTGTCTGTAAGAAGTGCACAGAGGAGGAAATATCATGTTCAGTTCACAACACTTGCTTTTGGAAAAAGGAAAGCTGAAGAGGATTCAGGGAGAGAAACAAATCTGGGCATCATGCTTGGCACTGCCTGGAGAAGGAGAGTTTAGGGAATTGTTACTTCTCCAAGCAGTAGGAACAAAAACCTTTCAGTTGTGGATCAAAGAAATAGCAAAGCTGCGGTGATCTTCATTGCACCATGTTTTAATAGTCATAAGGAAAAAAAAAAATTTTTTTTCAGAGAAAATCCTCAGCAATGACCATTATGGATTGATCTAAGCTGTTCCCAGTATGCAGCTTGAATACACATATTTGCTTTTATTTTGTTTTGTGGTTATTTATTTTATTTTATTTTGTTTTGTTTTGTTTTGTTTTGTTTTATTATTTTGTTTTATTTTATAGCATAAGACTCGGGGTACCTAATGCCACTCAATTGCAGTGAGTAAGATTGCCCCATAGAACAGATCCTGAAAGGGACAGGAGTGCAATAAATAAAAGAGAGAGAGAAACCTATTGGAGAGCTTTGCAGGGTAGCTGAGATTTGATCAGGATTAGTCAAGACTAAGTGCATATGGCAAGAATTAGGAGCAGGATTTAATTGTTAAGACAACATTAGGATAGAGAAAGAACAGTGGAAGACACCTTTCAGCTTTTGAGCATGAGGCACTGGGTTTTTAATTCTAGATTCAAAATCAAGGAAATTTTAAAGGAAAGAATTGAATAAGCCTCTTTTGGAAGTGGAGATGAGTGCTGGATGCAAACCCACAGAGCAGCCTGTGGTGGGTGTTAGGGGGGACTTTGAGCAGAACCTGGTAAAATACAGGAAATTCAATAATTTAACAATTGTGTCCCATTTGTACAGCAAGGTTATCTCCAGAGCTGCACCATCACATGTCATTAATGACAAACTCTGGCCACTGCAGGTCTAAACAATCAAGAATTATTTATTTGGACTTAAATAAAATTGAAACAAAGGTCACATCCATCAGGGAAGAAATTTCCAAAGTGCACGTAACCACCTCTTCTCAGTGGCAGCTTTAGCTGACGGCAGTATTTGACCAAATAAATATCCTGTGCACTGCAATTTTCTTCTCAAGAAAGAGAGTCAGAAACTTATAATTTTTTAATTCATTTTTCTAAGTTGAGTCAATTGAAAAGAGAGAAGAAAGACAGTAACTTTAAATATCAATAAGCTTTTGAAAGAGTAATATTGACAGAAGCAGAATATTGGATTTTAATGAAAACACACCAGGCAAATTTTGCATTCCAGAAAATAATTAAAAATATAACAGACAAGCACAGAACTTCATAAGTGCATGTGGAAATTAAATTAAGGGGAAACAGTTTCAATTCATGCCAACTGATTCCTCTATAGTGACTTTAGTGTAACTTTGCAGATTCAACCATTCCAGTTAGAAGTTTTTTCAGTGCATTGCAAAATTAAACCCAACAAAATCAACAATTAAAAAATCCTGTATAAATAAACAGGACTCCTACTCAAACCCTGTAAGTGATGAGACCAAACCTGGCTGCTCAGGGCTCTGAGAGGTGAAAATCTGCAACAGAAACTGCAAAACCACTTTGGGCACTTTGTTCCTCTGCTTGAGTGTCCTCTTTGGGAAAAAACGGGTTTCTTATATCCACACAACTTTTTTTTTTTTTTTTTTTTTTTTTTTTTTTTTTTTTTTTTTAAATTCTGGAGCACTTGGATTTGAATTATAATAATATTTCAAATAAGCAACCACAGCTCAACAAGTTTCTGAATGTTAGCTGAGCCTGGATAACTGATTAAGGACACTCCTTGTTGCATGTAGAAAGTCTCATGACTCACTGTGTTTGATTCTCTCTGCCTGAGATTCAAACTAATGTGCTTTATTTTTTACTGCCTGGGTGCTAAGAGTGTGCATGTGGTCAGTGACTGCAGCAAAGCTGGCAAGTGTTGACTGTCCCAACCCTCCTTACTCAGCTGAATCTGGGTCAGACCAAATTTTACAATAGTGGTTTGTACACTGAGGGTTTATACAGATAAGGAAGTTTCCTGGATCATATTTGCAAAGGAACAGCTTCCTTTTCAGCGCTGTTTCCTGCCAGTACTTGCTCTCCTTGTGAATGGTTACCACAGGCAAAGGGATGTGGGTTTTTTATTTCGTGATTTGTTGATCAAAACTTTTGAAAGAAAGAGGAGGATTATGATAAGTTAACACTATAACATCTTAATCTCATATAAATTCATAAATTTTCTTTTTGAGCCTACTTACATTTATAACATCATATCAGTATCCCAACTTGACAAAGTATTTAAATGCTTTCTTGCTGTTCAAGCCCCACAGCTTGTAAGTAAATATTTGCATCCTTCAAAGGCAGTGACTAGAAGGGTAAAATCCCTGTGTTATTTTTTTGAAAATAAAAATATTTTATCCAGGATACTCCGTACTGGCTTTAAAACTGGGAAACACAGCTTTAGATTTTGTGGTGACATCATAGACACCTACACACACATTGATAATTTACTATGTATTTTTATATAATTATTGCAATTTTGAATGTTTATAGCCCAGCAACCAACATAGAAACTGCTCAAAGAAATAGGAAGGTACTGAAACATCAATATGAGAGTTACCTAACATACATACATACATATATATACCTATAAGAGTATAATAAACTCTCAATTTTACACTCAAGTGTAAAATTTTTACTGAAGATTGGTAATAATGAAAATTCAAAAGCAGTCATGAGCAAAATATCACTGGATATTTTCCACTTTCAGAGCATTAAAAAAGAGTTTAAAACTTTTATTTTTAAATTTGTTTTCCTAAATTGTTAATAATGAAATTGAAGAAGATAGGTAATAATGACATTTAAAAGCAGTGGCAAGCAAAATATCATTGGATATTTTCCACTTCCAAAGCCCAGAGGCAAGTCCATGCTGTTTCCATGCAAGAAGGAAATTCAGCATTTAGATTTTCTGCCTGGTTACTTCCTCCTCTGAACTATGAGATAATGGCCATGCCACTGGGCAGGATGTGGGCTGGTGTGACTTTGTGGCCTGATCCAGTATGGAAAATCCTATGTTCCAGGCATTTGAACATTACATTTGATGCTACAATACATATTCCTGTAAGCTCAGGAATTGGGAAGTACATCAGAAGAAGAAAGGTATTAAAAGCAAGTTAAGCCAGTGGTAAATTTTAAATTATTTACTCAGTATCTTTAAAAGTGAGTTTTTGTCAGCACAATTCTGATAGGGCAGAAGAGCTGGCAGAGGCCGTCCATCCCCTCTGTTCTCATCTACAGATAAATTTTTTACTGGAGGGGAAGAAGGCAGCACTTCCACCTTCCTCTCCTTCTGTAAAGGTCTGTTTGTAAGTGAGGGACACAGGTTTAGAATTAAATTGACCTTTCCTTTTTTTCTGAAATCCCAGCCCCTGAAGCCCCAAGCTGCCTGTTAGACACAGGGCTCTGCCTCTGCTCCCCCACCTAATTCTGATTTCTGTGCTCCTGCAGGATATTCTGCCTCCAAATATCAAAGCAGGTCCAGTGGGCACCTAATCTCATGCTGATGCATCCAAACATTTGCAGTTTTTGCAGGAAGAAAGAGAAGCTTATTTCAGCTTTGCACCTCTGGATTAAGGGCTGGATTCGATGATCTTAGAGGTCATTTTCAACCTTAAAGATTCTGGGTTTTTTTAGGGAAGGTTAAGGCTGTGTTCTCACTCATCAGCATCTTACTATCTTGATTTCACTGGAATTATGCAGATTTCAATCAGCTTAAAAGTTCCTCCCTTGGAAATGGCTTTTCCATACATACCCTGCTCCTGGTACTGGTACCTTGGTCTTGGAGCTTTACATTCATTGAAACACCCTGCTCAAGGTTCAGTAAATAGGGTTATCTTCCTCTGCCCAGACTTTGTTTCACCACAGCATCACAAAAGACTTTTCAGCTTAATTTTTCATTTCTGCTGTGTCCCTGTTTTGTGACTGTTTGGGGCTTCTGAGAATGGCAAGGAGTAGTTCCCCCGGGCTACCCCACATATTAAAAAAAAGCCTTCCATTTCCTTGCCAGGATCTAAGATAATTTTTTTTTGTGACAATGTCCTGACTCTTTCATTCTTCCACATGTTCATGATCCTATGTTCCCCAAACTGGCTTTAATCACTGCAGCAATCCAGGAAATGCTCAGTGAGATGATAAGTTTTAAAGGTTAAAAAGGGTTAAAAGGACTGAAACAAGAAGAAATCCTGCCTCAATGCCAGCCTTGAGATTTAGACCAGCAAACAAAGCAGAATGAGGGATTTCACATAGATTTTGTTCTAATTTTCTAGAAAACAAACATTAGGGAGTCACCATAGAATTGTAGAATCATGGAATGGTTTAGGCTGGAAGAGACTGTAATTAATTGAACCATAGAATTACTCCACCACTGCCCTGGGCAGCCTATTTTAGTGCTTAACTCAAAGTAATAAAAATGCCTTTCAATGAAAAAATATTCTTAAATCCAATATAAAGCTCCCCTGGTGCAACTTAAGGCCATTTCTTCTTGTTCTGTTGACTGTTAATTTGATTTCTCTTGATTGAGAAGAGCCTGATCCCCACCTGACTACACCCTCCTTTCAGGTATTTGTAGAGAACAAGAAGGTGTCCCCTGAGCCTCTTTTTTCCAGGATAAACATCCCCAGCTCTCTCAGCCTCTCCTCATAATCCTTTTTCTCTCAATGCTTTACCAGCTTCCTTGCTCTTTGGACATGAAGATCATCCAGTTCAACTCCACTGATGTGAGCAGAGACAATTTCTACATCAGGTTGCTCCAATCCCTGTCCAATCTGACCTTGAACATTCCAAGGGATGGTTATCCACAACATCTCTGGGCAACCTGTGCCAGTGTCTTACCAACATTCACAAAAAAAAAAGTGAAATTCTTCCTTATGTCAAATTTAAACCTACTTCCTTTCATCCTAAAGCCATTTCTGCTTGGCTTTCCCTACAGAATTTGGGCCTCCAAGTGGAGGTCAAATTACTGTATCTTTAGTAAAATAACTCATTATTACTTGTTTTTGTTGTGGCAACACAGAAGAATGTCGCTGCTCCTTCCCAGAGAAACTGCAGCCCAAGTGTGCTGCATGCCAATGAATGTTTAGTAATTAAAGACACTGGGAACAAACGTGGCCAGGTGAAATGAAATGAAAAATTTTGCTGTTATTATCTCAACTTCACCCTCAGGAAATTAAGTCCCACCAGAGACAAGGTCAATTCTCTGAAGTCACTTGTACAAACGTCAAATGAGCTGCCCCTCCCTTGAGGACACATCTGATACCTTAGAGCCACTTTCCCATCAGCTGAGAGCTCCATGTTGAACATTTCCCACTTTTCTGATTTTCATACTTTCCTCGTTTTCCCTGCCCAGCAGGTCTGCACAGATCCATCTGACACGCCTGTCTTTTGTTCAGCTTGACACACTGATTATCTGTGAACACCTGTAAGGAAGATGTATCTGGGGTTTTCATGTTCCTGCCAAGAACCTTCCTGAGGGATTGGACAGTAAGAGAAAACAGTCAAGGAAAAAACACAAAAGTAGCCATCACAAACAAGAAAAAGTTGCTGCTTAAATCAGAACTTTGGATTGGGAAATGTAATCTGTTTAAACTCTTATTTTCTGATGGCTAAAATAATGAAAAATAAAGCCCTTTGATCAAAGTTTTGTGTCCTTGTCATTTCCAATCAAATTTCACATTGCTTCCTAAAAAGATCATAAATGACAAAAAGGTTTGGAATGGGCCTTGGGTTTGAAATTGTCTGTAATGTTATGTCTATAAAGCATGTAATGAAGTTCTGTGCACACTAAGACTGTAGAAAAATGCCATCATATTCTACACAACAATTTTTGGACAAATATCCTTAATTAGCTTACAAGGCTAATGAATGCAATCTCAGAGTTTAAAAAGAAATAAAAGAATAAGATCAAAAAGAAAAAAGGACAGGGGATGAAGGAAGACATTGGAAAGGAATTATGGAAAAGAAGATCCAGCACTTTAATTCTATAGCTACACAGTTTGTTTTAAGGTTGTTTAGAGATGCAGAGAGGAAAATGAGGCAGCTTTTAGTGTTTTCTAAAAGTTATTGCTTAACATTTCTCTTTCCTGGAACTGTGTGCAATTTTCAAGGCTTGAGGGGAGCTGATATTACAGACAGAGAGATAAGAAAATTATTAGAAATAACACCCCATAAACCCTGTGTAAAATATTTCCAAAAGCAAGGGGGGTATCTAAAGAGCAACTATAGACAGAAATTTAGGAATGTGACCTTAAACCACCTCTCCACCCTCCACTGAGGAGTGAGAAGGGCATTCACCTCAAGGGTGGATGGCAAAATCCCAGGAGGTTTTCAGTTTCCCTCCTGCCACACACAACATTCTGAGTAGAATATTTTACATATTAGAAGAGAAATTCAAGGTACAGGTTAAAATGGAGCTCTAGCAGTGACATTCCAGGCCCCCACTCTCACTAAATATTGCCTCAGATTTGCTCTTGGCCTCAACAGCTCTGAACACTTTTCATATGCACATCTGAGACAAGACTGCAGAGAAAATCCATTTTCCTTTGGGTATGACAGTTTGGAGAGTGTGTTCTTCTCTGCTTAAACTTCTGTCCCTGACATGTTCCTAAGATAGTCAAGGGGAACTTCATCCTGAAGTTAGAGTAATACCAGGAATTCTGGGAGAGGCTGAGGATGCACTCAATCTAATCTCCAGGTAGAGTCAGCTGCTGATTTTTAGAAAGTGAGTATAAGCAGAGGGCATATGTGGAGAAAACCTTCTCTAGCAAAATTACCCAGTTCTTCACAACCTTTTTAACAAAATTCAGAGTCTACTTTTTAATCCAAGCTGTTATCTTAGTAAATAATTACTTATTTTGTTGCCTTTTTCTGTCATAGAGCTACAAGTGTCGCTCTAACTGAGGGGCCAGAGAATCTGGTTTTATGAAAATATTCAGAGCAAAGGAGAAGTTTGATGTGGGGAATCTGGTCTGGCACAGAGTGGTCATCCTTTCACTTGCCATCACAATGAGCCATTAAAGATGTCCCTGCTCATAGAAAATTCAGAAATCGCATGGGGCAACATAATCCAGATATTTTCTTAGTGTATTAGACAATGTTAAATATCTCTCCTTATTTTTTTCTAAATATTATTCCATAGAGATTTATTCATGCATTCCTATTTTAATTAATTGTGTTAACAGAGTCAAAGGTTAATGCTCAAAAAAGTTAACAGGTTTTACTTAAATTAAGCTGAATTAGGGTTGTATCAAGGGCTCCCAGATTAGTCTCCAATATCAGAATTTAAGCCACAACAACCCTCAGGTGCTTCTGGATGAGAAGCAAATCAACTGTGTTTTTTGCACAGTTTTTGTTTTGTTTTTGTTTGATCACCCACTGGGTGGGTGATCACCATTTATCTTCCCTGACCTATTTAAGGAGTTCAAGCTGTAATGAAATATATTTCTGTCCTACAATAAAAAATTTGGATTAGAGCAAGACTTAAGCCTTGGAAGAAAGAAAAGAGAGCAATGGATAGATGATGGGAAGAAAGAAACAGGACAAAAATGGAAGAGATGGGGTTTAACTTGCTTTTGAACAATCTGATCGTTCTTCTTTTCCTTGTTGATCATGGCTAATTCCTCTATCAATTTGCATGGTGTGTGCATTCCATTGCCCACTGCTTGTCTGCATTTAAGTCTGATTTCCCCTCAGCATTATTTTGAAGCATTAATTAAGATTATTTTGAAGCATTAATCATTATCCCATCCAAGTGCTCAGAACATGGAATCCCGTGCATTCATTATGGTGTTTGGCACCATAATGAAAGAAATTGTTTCAAACAGTTTTGATTTTCATAAAATTTTTGTATCAGTGATGTTTTTAACTGTGTTTGGGATAGACCCATGGAGATTTGTAATTCCCTTTTAAACCATATATGGGCCACCAAGATGATCAGAGGGATGGAGCAGCTCTCCCTCAAGGAAAGGCTGAGAGAACTGAGTTTGTTCAGCCTGGAAAAGAGAAGATTTTGGAATGAGCAGATATTGAATCCATCATGGTTCTTCATGGGCTGCAGGGGGACAACGTGGATCAGGATGGTCTTCACTGGGCATACAGAGGAATCTCCAACCTTGTACCTCGTCCCTCTTCTCCTCTGATTCTTGTCTGAGCACCTCAGTGAAGCTCAGGAAAGCACAGAGAGTAGGAGGAATGAAGCCTTACACAGACAGATGCCTTAAAAAGAGAGACTATAAAGCCCAGGATCCTTCTCTTTCTGACACACAAGGTAGATAAGGGAAAAATTCAACATTACAAAGCCACAAAGATGGTGGATAAACTGAATATAACAGATCCTCTAATGTTAAAGTGGGGACGCTCAATAGAACAAGGGTAAAACAAAATACTTTTTTATACAAAAGGTAGTGAAATTCTGTACTTTGTTGACACAGAACAGAGGCAAAAAGGACCAGAAGTTCAAATTGAAATTAAATAAGTTGATGGACAGCAGGTCCATAAATAGATACTAAAAAGATTAGGCAGAGACAGGCCCTCTAGCATCACTAACAGATCACACTCAGAGACTTCAAGGGGAATGAATGACAAAAAGTACCCAGACATGTGCTTTTCCTAGATATCATTTCCTATTTCCCCTTTCACAGAGAATATAGGGTTAGACAGAATATTGATGGGAGCCACAAGATGCTTTTGGGTGCATCTGCATTGGCTTTGCCTCACTCAAGCACCTGTAGCTGTATTTCTCAGCCCAAAAACAGGGGCTGAACTTCACCCTTTTTGCAACACCTGAGTACTAAAGGGCCAGAAAATTATCAAAAAAGGGAATTTTGCCAAAGGCAGGAAGGTGTAATCACAGGGGGAGATAATGAATATTTTAAACTCTGGTAGGAAAATTGAAAGACTCAGACCCTTATGTGCATCTCTTTGAGGATAAATAAAAAAATCTAGACAGAAAAATAGGCAAAGGGAAACTGATCTAGCCAGAAAAAGTGTTTATTTCTAGGTGAGGAATTGATGCTTTTTCTCTATGAGACAATGGAGGGGATCTTTGATCCCCAAGCCAGTTCCAGTTTCCAATGTCCACACAGCAGGGAAGTATAAACAGACACCCATACGGCTGCATGAGCATAAAGAAATATTTCTTTTGCTCTAAATTAGGCAATATAAACCTGCCAGAATTCTTTTTATCAGGGGCTTTGAAAGCCCAATTCCAGAAAGTTTTGGTTTTTTTTTTTATAGTAGTGTTTTAAGCTATACTGTTCCCTTAAATTTCACTTGAAAGAAAACTTGTAAGAATGGTTTTGGATTATTATTTTGATGAATTCTGAAATATATTTAAAGTAATTGTTTACAAAGAGGGTCTACATACAACTAGAGATACAAAACATCCTGTGAAGACATCACACGTTGACAGAAGTTCAAGGAACAGACAGGAAACCCAGAAGAATCCAGTGTGATATGTGATGTGATGATGGTTTATCAGTTGTTTCCTCGGTGCTCAGGGAAGCTGTTCACTGACTGAAGTCTCCATTTGTGAAGCTTAATGGAGAAACATTCCCTTGAAGGGTCATTTCCTCTCCAAATCTTGATGAGATTTATCACTTCTGGGTGATGGAGAGGTCCATTCTGCCCTACAGCCAGCGCTTTTAAGTAAAGGTATTAATTTCTCCTAATATGCAGAATTCTGAAATAATTGCAGTTGTCTTGACTTCTGGACACCACTGGACCAATCCTCTACTGAAACCCTGGTTAAGTTCATACATCAAATCACTCAGGGCCTCGTGAACTCACTTTTGAAAATCTCCAAGGAAAATGACACCCCAGCCTCCCGGGCCCCTGTTCCCATATTTGACTATGTATTTGTGGAGAATTTTTCCCTTATACAAAACAGAAATTTGTCCTCTGACCACTCTCATCCATTACCTGCAGTCCTTCATAATACGCCCCTGAGTGGTCTGGGTTCATCCTCTCTGTCATAGAATCAAAGAATGGGTTGAGTTGGAAGACAATTTAAGGATCATTTCAATTCCAATCCCCTGCTTTGGACAGGGAAACCTTCCACCAAACCAGGTTTTTCCAAGCCCTCTCCAACCTGGTCCTGAACATTTCTGGGAATGGGGCAGCCACAATTAATCTGGGAAAGCTGTTTCCTAGTAGTACATTATAAATTCCTAATTTCGTCGTAGTATATTACAAATATGTCCAAGAAGATGTCTGGACAGAAAACCAAAACACTGAGGCCTGGTTTTCAGTCTGGGGATGTGACTGCTCAGTTCAGGGCCCTTTCATTTACCAGTTCACTGAAATAACTTCACTTGAGAGCAAATCCATCTCTGTTCTCCTTCCCAGAGCACAGCTCAGCTCATCCTCTGAGCCCCAGCAGAGCACATGTTTCCAAGCAAGTGTGATTGAATAGAAACTGTTCCATGTCAGTAGCATGAATTCCCTGAACTTCAGCCTCAAAGGGAGGTGAAGAAAAGTGTGTGTCAAAGTGAGAATGAGCCTGGACATACACTGCCTACTCTAGCACTGTTTTCCCCCCCTTTTTCCTTTTATTTTTTCTTTCTTAGCAGTTGCAGGAACATGAAAGTGAATTGCTGGGTTTGTTTAAATGGCACAGAATCTAAAAGCAATTTGTGGTGACAAGGTCACATGGGGCAAGTGGAGGCTTTTTATAACTCTACAGAGAGCTGGGGAGTATATCTACGTTATATATACACACAGTGAGAAATACAAAATATTTTACTGTTAATGATACAACTGCAGAAAAAAAGAAATAGATTCAGCTCTACAGAGGATACTGTATGAAATTTTACTGAATGTCCCAGACAACTTCACTATTTCTAGGATTTTAAATGGGGGAACAAAGCAGCAAGGGGAAAGTGCAGAATGCTCCCTTCCAAGGGAGGTTTGGATTAGATATTAGGGAAAATTTCCTCACTGAAAGGGTGGTTGGCACAGGCTATCCAGGGAGGCAGTAGGGTCACCATCCCGCAAGGGTTTAAAAGGTGTGTAGATGTGGCATTTGGGGACATGGTTTAGTGGTGGAGCTGGCAGGGTCACTTTAATGGCTGGTTAATTTTGCAGGTGTTTTCCAACCCTAACAATTCCATGATTCTTTAACAGCAGAACAAGAACAAGACACACAAAAAAGGATTTATGCCTGGTTGAATAATAAATTCTAAATCAAAGAAAAGAAACACAACAGAAGGACTTGCTACAAACACTTGAATGCTTCTTAATATTTAATTAAAAGATGCCAGATTTGTTTTTAATGTTAATATTAACAATTTGCATACACATTTATTTGCTCTTAAAATAGAGTGGCCTATTAAGATCTACAGGGTGATTCCTATTCTTTTATATATATATTTTTTAGACACCTGTTTAGTTAAAAATGCATTGCACAGCCAGGATAAAGTGCTGCAGCTGAGCTAGGACAGATGTGGAACCCAGAGGAATGACCCTTAAATTGTATCTAAACTGTGAAATGTCCCCCTCATGCTCCTCCCACAACAGAAACCAGCCTTCTGTTGGTGTTTTCTTTAGCAAAGCACCCCACATATTCCAGGCCAAATTTTGCTCTGTTTCAGGAGGATGAAATTATTACTGAATGCAGCAGCTTTGGACACACTGTTCCAATACATATGGTATCACAAGCCTGAATTTTCCAATATTCCCCTTTCCTCAGGAAAACAGCTCCTCATGTAGTGACCATTAGGCAAGATATGGTTAACAATTAACAGTTAAAAGTCTGTTTTTCCTAGGGGGTGCTAATTAGTATTTGCAGGTTTTGTCTGGGGCTATACCTCAGTTTTTATTTTCAGCCTGCACTCCATGCAGCACAGTTGTATGGGCTGTGCCTAATTCTTCTGGTTTGTAGCAACATATGGTCTTAAACTATTCTCATCAAGTGTTATCATCTTCCTCTAGGAAGAGTCTGAACTCAGCTGAAAAGATATGAAAATATATGAAAATATATGCTGAAATCTAACACACAATCTAGATCACATCTTGGGATAAGATATTAAAGCCTTTTCTCTGGATGGGGAAAGCCCCCACAGTGGAGGAAGGTGGCATAGAGGAAAAAAAATGAAAGGCATGAGAAAAAAGTAAAAAAAGAAAAAGGCAACCCCCCAGTTCTATGATTATGATGTGCTGAGAATGACGATCCCAAAAAACAGGGATGCTGCTTCTCATAGATTCTTTGGAGATTGTCAGGAGCAAACAAACACCACAGTCATTCAATTCCATCTACTAGGGCTGATAAAGGACAGAGCTCCACTCTGGGGCTCAGACACCCACTCCAGAGTGTGGGAAGGTGTTCATAGCAATGCAAGGAGCCCAGACATGTTCAAAAAAGTTTGGAACCCATCTGTGGTGTGGAGAAGAGAACTTCAGTAGGTGTAAATCAAGTGAAGCATGATTGAAACCTCCACCAGGCACAAATCTGCCCCAGTGGTTCCATTCACCATCCATTAACACAAATTACCAGGCTTGAAGGCTTTGTTTTGGAGCTGTGTCAGAAGGAGCAGGTAGTGATTTTTTCTGACACTTTGCAATTATTGACAAATTTGAGGTGAGAAAAGGTTTTTAGAGTAGATATGAGAGCTACTGTATTGCACACAGCTTTACTAATTTCAAAGTTTGGAAAGGCACTGAGGCTTCGGCATATTGGAAGTTTATTTTTAAAAGTGTCTCAGAGTATATGATTCCTCCTCCTCAGAACAGGATGAATTCAATGAAAAAACTGTTGGGGATCCATCATTGCAGTCTTTTACAGGGAACAGTCAGTGCAATGCGTAATTGATTCCTAATGCTGCAACATTTCCATCCTCAAAATATTCAATGCAGGGTGGAGGAGCTTTCAGACATTGTGGAACTTGAGTCCTTCATTCACTGAAATGAGCATATAATGATGTCCATTGAATGAATTAAAAGTTAAATACTTGCCATCTATTCTTTTTCTCTGGTCATGGCACCACAGATAAGAAGGATGGCTTTAAGCTGAAAAAGGACAGATTTAAACTGGAGATTAGAAAGGAATTCTTTACTGTGATAGGAGTGAGGTACTGGAACAAGTGGCCCAGAGAAGCTGGGGCTGGCCGATGCCTGGCAGCGTCCAAGACCAGGCTGGATGGGGCTTGGAGCAACCTGAGATAGTGGAAGGTGTCCCTGTCCATTGCAGGAGGTTGGAACTGGATGGTATTGAAGGACCCTTCCAACCCAAGTCATTCTAAGATTTTATGATTTCATGAAAAGATAAGAAATTATTAACAGGTAAATTGAATAAAAATAGATCATCCTTTCTCTGGAAGAGGAAAGTTGGGATTTTGTTATTCATTATGGTCCTGACCTGTTTGGGAGCTAAGTCAACCCAATCCTATTTGGAAAACCCTGAAAACAGAAAAAACCCATTTGTCAGAACTGCTATAAAGCAACCTGTGCCAGAGCCTCACCACTCTCATCATGAAAAAATTCACCTCCAATTTACATCTAACTCTCAATTTAAAATTATCATCCCTTTTTCTGCCATTAGAGGCCTGGTAAAAAGTCTCTCTCTGTCTTTTTCATAAGCCCTTGCAATACAATTTCTTGCAACACATTTCTTACCTACCAGGAGTGTGTACTCAAGAGCATTTGGTTTCTGTGGCTTTTAAGTTGTCCAGAACACATACGAGGAAGGAAAAGTAGTTTCTATGATACTTTTCAAGACAGATTTCTCTCCAAAGACAGCAGATGGTCACTTCCCTCTGGTGCTGATACTGCTTTCGACTAGTTTTTTTCAGCTGTGCTCACACATACATTAAAAAGACACAAAATACAGACAAGTTACTCAAAGATCAGAGATGCTGCCATGCTGCAGCTGAAGCTGGCTAAGTCATTGTCAGCTTCACTCCAGCCAAGTGTGCCTCAGTGTACAGCTGGGTTGGACATTAGGAAGAATTTCTTCTCTGAAAAGATGGTCAAGGTTTGGAACAGACTGCCCAGGGAAGTGGTGGAATCACTGTCAAGCAGCCAATGAAAGCCACAGAAATCAGGCTCCAGGGCTGCCAGACAAAATGGAAAGGTTGATCTCACTATTTTAATTACAGTGTAGATTTCTACACCTGAACCTTGGTCTCTGTTCTGCAGCCCATAGAATGACACAGGCCTGGGGAGGCTGCAATCAGTCAGACCTGTTTCATCTATTTTAAGGTGAGAGGAAGTCCTAGATGTTGCATCCCAGAGTTTGGGTTTAGATTAGGGTTTTTAATTTATGTTAAAATAAGTTCTGTAATCCCGTGTTTCCCCCGTGTTGTTCCCCCCTGCAGTTTCTGCCCCCATGCAGCCTGCTGCCGGCTCTTCCCCCTCTGCCGCTCCTGTAAGCACCCTGCCATCCGGCCCCGGGAAACCCCGTGCTGGCCACCCCGAGCCACACGATCCCGCTCAGCCCGCGGCTCGGTGCCCGCCCCTGCGGGGTTCTCTGGTTGGTCGCTGTCGCTGGCGTCACCGCCATGGCAGCCACCCCTATTGGGCGGCAGGCCGTGGATCCTCTCGCCCCGCCCCTCCATAAAACCCTATCCCGCCGGCAGTTAGAGGCCATTTTCTCCCATGCGAGTGCCGGGAGCGGTCGCGTCTTTCCATCGAACCGCGCCACGTGACCAATAAACCGTTCCTGCCAAGCACGGAGTAAATGGACAAATTCCTTTCCTCTTTGCCGGGTCCCTAGCGCACGGTAACAGAGGCTGGCCAGCCCACGAGCCCGAGACACGGAGCCGTGTCCGGGAACCCGTGGCAGCAAACCCCGGCAGCACGTGGAAGCTACGCCACAGCCGGGCTCCCAAGAGCCGCGTGCAGCCGGGGAGAGCAAAAACCCTCGCCGCACTAGACTTCACTAAGTTAATTGACTCGCTCTCCATCACTATAAAGGAAGCTTTGGAGTGACACAGTTCAGGTGTAGCCACTTTAGCTGGAAATATCTACATTTCAGTAAATGTCTCCTCCCTCTGCTTATGAAATCAATAAGAAGTGGTCAGTACCTACTGAAACCTCTTTCACAATTTTTTTTTTTTTTTTTTAATTCTGCCCATATCACAAATCTGGATCAGGAAAACTAATGGTAATAAGTGCTCCACTTTGTCCCTGGACAAAAGAAACAAAGAAACCTTCAGATTTCATTCTCATCCTTTCCACAACCTTTGTGTGCCACTCATGTGTCTGCGGTCTTGTATAATTTTTCCTTTCAGTCACTTATTTTCTAGACTGAAGATGTCTAATTTGCTCATTTATTCCAAGCTGTTTCTGAGGTTTTATTACCTTGTTTCTCTGCTCTGAACCTTTCTTACTTTTAATACAAATGCAATTACACACTGTCCTTTCTAAAATCATCAGTCTGTTCTCCCTGTTTTCTTTTAATCTATTGTTTTGGTGGTTTTTTTTGTTTTTGTTTTTGTGTTTTTTTTTTTGGGTTTTTTGGGGTTTTTTTGGGGTTTTTTTGGGGGTTTTTTTTTGGTTTTTTTTTTTTTTTTTTTTTTTTTTTTTTTTTTGAGACTCTTTTGAAATAGCTACTTGCCCACTGTTCATGAGGTGATTTTACAAAGATGAGAAAGTGGCAAAAAGCCAATCTACATCATGGATTTTGTTACACTAACAGAAGTCTGGTTAGAAAAGCATAATAAAATAATTGAAATAACTGTACTTATATAATTTCAGTAGCATTGTTACCTTGTGGGATTATACACAGTCAATACAGTCAGAGACATGGATGACAAATTGGAGAGCCATTTCAGGAAAAGCTTGTTTGTGGCTGCTTGTGCATGAATTTTCCCTTCCCGATCACCAGGTTAATGGCTTTGGAAATCAGGGGTTTGCTACAAAACCAGGGGGATTTAAAGGTGGTACTTCACAAAAATAAATCCAGGACATCAAGATTTAACCACTGATTCTTCACTGGGCACAAATTCTGGGATGCCAGGCTCCAAAGCTGTTAAACTTCCTGTGGGAGGAAAAACAAAAGAGCAAGCAAAGGGAAAAACATCAGGGAAGAAGCTCATCTGTACATCCCTGACATTTGCACGTGGAGACCCAAGGAAAGTGGAGGAGAGGCTTGTGGTGATTTGAAGTAGGGTCCTGTAACCAGAGAACAGCTCCTCGTGGGAAATTACAGCAATGGTGCAGAGGAAGCTGGTTATTTACTGCCACCTTTGGATCCTGGGTTCAGTGGGAGTCAGAGCCAAGTTCTGGCTGACAGCTGAATTTACAAATTCACTTCATTACTCAGTGTGACACCAGACCACCCAAAATCTCCTTACAGGCAGCATGAAGTGAAAACCACAAGAAGCTGAAGCTTCCCTGGAATTACTGAGTTGATTGCATTTTAAAAGTTTTCATGCCTTCCTGTAACTTGGTGAACAAACTGGTAGGGGAAGAAAAATAAAAAAACAAAAAAGAGGAAAAATAAAGAAGCAGTGGGTGGTGTTTAATATGAAAACACAGAGATGTGGCTTCCCCCTGCATCCTCTCTTCCCTTTCAGCACTGTGCTTCCCATTCCCAGCATTGCCATCATGGCACCAAACCTGTCCCACACAGCTTGATCAAAGACAGAAAGCCACCCTGAGAGGGAGCTGACTCTGCTGGAAGATCTACAGGCTCCCAGGAAATATTGTTTATTCTGCTGAAAGACATGTAACACTCCAGAGGAAGCAGTTACTGAGAAAAAAATTACAATACACATGAATCTGTGGCCACGAGTGTTTCCTGACTGACTGAAATGAGGAGAAAGTTCACCCTGAGCCAGAACTGGTGATGTGGATGTTCTTTCCAGGTCAGAAAAGCAGATCAGTGAATGGGACTTTGGAGAGGAAGTTTCAGGACAAGCCAAAGAGTGCAGAGCCAAAGAAAGAGAAGAGGGTGGGATATGGGATGTAGATTTGGGGGATATTTGGGAGCCTTTTTGTGCTGGCAGACCCAAATATTTCTGTAACTAAATGCTTGACTGATCTCCCACACTGAAGGGTTTCTCTGGCAACCAAGGGTGAGGTAAAGGCTCAGCTTACCTGGTTCCTCCTCACTGAAAGGATCCTGTGCTCATTTTAACTCCTTTCCCTTCCACTCAGCAGCTTCTCAGAGCTATTCCTGACTTCACCTTCCCAGATCCCTTATGGGCAAAGGGGGGAGATTGCTGGGGAAGGGATTATTAATATCATACTTATAAAAATGCACAACACTGTCATAATGGACCTGAGAAGCTGACACTGCTTCTCCAGGGTGTTTGGTGGTCTGCTATAATCAAAGGCAAATTCCAATGACTTTTGTAGTACCTGGGAGAGCTCAATCCAAAATAGTTCTTTCCTTGGGTGTCTTAAACCCCTTCATTCAGAAAATGAAGATGCACCCAGCAGTGACTGTTCAATTCAAGTGAGGACTCAGTTTCAGAGACAGGAAAGATATTCTGTCCTTCAGGATATCTTCCAGTTTCCTGTACATGAAAGTCAGCCTCTCTCTTACCCTGTACACTTCCCTCTTTGCACCACCTTGCTTAAACTTTACATTATCTAAATAATACTACAAAGATGCTACAGACAACAAATGCATTAATACCTGTCCCTGATGAATCCCCAAACTCAATCCAATCCCTCTGCAGTTCTGCTTTTCCCACTCATGCCTCTTTCTGCTTCTTCTAGGAACTGGGTCCCACCAAACTATTGGAAAAGCCACTGGAAAAATAGTATTTTCTTGTTTATTGGTAGTAATTATATGAAAAGGGCACCTGCGACCTCATTGATGTTCATGTGGGGATTGTGAGGATTCACTGACTCAGTGGAAATGGAGCACCTGGCCGTTTTCTTCTGCTCCAGGGCAGCTAAGAAATTGTCTGAACATAATTAATTTTCAGTGGACTTCCAGGTGAAATTCACAAATATGAAGCCAGTAAAACTCCTGGCAACTTCCAAGCCCCTAAACAGATTGCAAAAACCGGTTAGCAGTGAAATAAAACTTTATTTTTCTTTTAATGTTAAAAAAATAGAATGCATTCTGCCCAACCCTTTGATTAAAATTATTATTGAATTCCTAGGTGAAAATCTGAAAAAACTACCAGAAAAAAATCAACAAAATAAAATATCTCATCTTGGGGTAGAGATCTGGAGAAGAAAAACAGCAACCAGGAAAACCAAATCAATGAGCCAAAACCAAACCTCTCAAACCTCCACAGTAAATATAGAAATCTTAAAAAGGAGCTAAAAAACTCAAATGCAGTACACATTGTAATGTGTTTAATGACCTTAATCATGCTTTTATAAATGGATCCATTATACTTCTCTCAAATGAACATAGCACACAACATTGTTTTCTCTAATTACCCTCACAATAAATACTTGAAATGTGTTACATTTCCAGTTACCCAAATTTATAAAGCAAAAATAAAGTCTTTTTTTTACAAAACTTAGAAAAATACAACCCAGTGGAATTTATATCAGCTTTGACTGAATTTTAGAGTAACCTGGACCCAGCACTGAGCTTTTTGAGGCAATCTGGCATTTGTTCAAAACGTATGTCAGATTACTGGAGGAAAATGTGTTTATGGGAAAAGAAATCGGAAAATTTCCACTAGGAATTAAGGCCATAGAAGCAGAGATCAGTAGTATATCTTTGGTTTCATTTGCTTAGCAAGAAGTAACAGCTTCTGTTTTATTCCATCACAGCAGGGTCATTAATAGCATCTTTTTAACTCTACTTAGATTCCTTTTTGCCTGTTGAGGCATCCTAGGGATTCCCAGCGATTTTCAAAATTATTTTGACTAATTGCATTAGGCCCCGTGTTGGAATCTTAAATATATTGTAAATAACTGGAGTTTTCATGTCAGGGTATAACAGGCTGCTGCTTTCAGACCTTATCTAATGATGCTTGGTTGTTGATGTTTTATTAATAACAGCAAGTGCAGCAGTAATTCACTCATTCATCATGATTTCAAGGGAGATGCTGGATGCCTGATGCCTGAAAGTTCTGCTGCAGTGTTTGGACACTGGAACAGGTTCCCCAGGAAAGTGATTACAGCCCCAGGTCTGCCAGAGTTCAAGTGTTTGGAGAACACTCTCAGGTCCATGGTGGGATTCTTGTTGTGTCCTGTGCAGGGCCAGGAGCTGGACTCAATGATCCTTGTGGGTCTCTTCCAACTCAGGATATTCTTTGATTCTACAGTTCTATTAATCACTTTCTTTCTCCATTTGTCCCACCCTCTTTTTTGGCATAGATGCCTTAACAGACTTGATATTCTGAAATAGGACATCACTGCACAACACAATGTATGAGTTCAGTTTTCATCTCAGCTAAGTCACCCATGTTCTTCTGAAATACATGGAAGAGCAGGAATGATCACCTTCTCGAGCAAAATGTTGGAGAAGAGCTGGTTACTCTGTGGCTGGATCACTGGGGTGCTTTCTGTGTTAATATAAGTGCACACAGACCCCAAAAATAAAGCACTTTACAATAGTCTGTTAAACACCAGAGTGCACAACTGCTCTGCATATGCACAGCACACTTGCACATGACCCTGTCCTGAATCTTTCTCCTGAACTTTTATGAATGGGGAGAACTGCTAATGCAATTAAAACTCTGGCTCCTGCATCATCCTCTTCCAAGGGGCAAACCACTCGCCTAATCAGAATTCTGCCTGCTACTGCTATCGAAAACATAATTTCATAAACAATTCTCCTTCCTGGGAGAAAGAAGAAAAGGCTGATGGGCTGCAGATGTGTAAGGTCATCTCAATCAACCTTCCAGTGCATACAGGGAGCAGAGAGCTTTTCAATAAGTCAAGGACTCTGAAAACTGCTTTGCCATGCACCAGGAAAGGAATAGTGTTTGAAGCGCAGGTGCCTTGGTAATTCACAATAAAATGAAAATTTCTCTGTAGATTCATTCCAGCTAAGCTTAAAAGCTCATTTCAGAGTGTCCTGCTGGTTAAAGTAAAGTGGAAAGTTCTGACTTTCTGATCCTCTGAGTTGGTACCATTTAAAGCAATGGGAGAACAGGGATTTTTATTTCAGAAAACGATCAGTCTCAGGGGTGCTCATGTTGGGAGGAGTTTTTCATATTTATAGTAGGAGGCTTTTTGAGCTTTGTCTAGCTGCAAATTCTCCTTACTCATCACAGATTGTGTTCTAAATGTCTTCTGAGTGGCTCTTTCAAATTCCAATTCTGTATATGCTAAATTCTTCAGCATTGTCTCCAACCACTCAGAGGTCGAGACCTGAAAGGCAGAGCTGAAATGCTTTAAGAGTCACTGGAATGCCTAACTGTGCAAAAGCCAGATGATTTAGCAGGGGATTTCAGCATGTCCTGCACCTAATTCAGGCATTTTGTTCATGAAAGGTGGAGTTTCTCAGTTCAAATAATAATCACTCTGGTTTCACTTGGAATGTTTTCATTAGAATAAAATTTATTGGCACTTTATTCAAGTGCCAAAACCTGGAGTTTCATTGCAGTTAGAGGAAGATCCAACTTTATAAAAAAATACTTTTGCCTCATTAAGGACTAGAATTTCATCTTGTTGCCACCATCACAGACATTCCAATGGTCAATCCTTGGGCTGGGAAGCACAAAAGGACCTGAACTGGCCACAAAGATGACCCAAAACTTAGAGGAGAGAGTTGTCATTCCACAGCCTTCAACTGGCTTTGGATCAAATTCCCTTTTCCTTACTCACATCTTCCCAGATATGCCTGGTTTCTCCTCAGGGTTTGTGCTCTGTCTACGGAAATGTTGTATTGCTTGAGGCCCCCACAACATAAATAATGTTACAAACTCCATGAAACCTTAGGGAAGTGAAGAATTATGCCAAAACACATCAAAGGTTGTAGACAAAGCAAGACTCTCCATTTTCATATCACTAAAACCCATCATCTTAAATTTATGTTTAGTCGTATTAAAAGTAACAAATGTATTTCATTGCATAATTAATGCTGGCCTTCAGCAAGAAAGTTTGGGCAAATTCTGTATTTTCCTGCTGTGTAAAAGGCACTGAAATTACAGCTGGTGGAGCTTTTCCCACTCTGACTTTCCAAGGCTTGAGAGGAATCTCAATTGTGAACCTGTTGGCTCGTTGGGAGCAGTTGTAATTGATGACTCTGACTCCTGCCTCTACTCTGCTCCTTCAAAGCAATCTCTGGAATGGACGTGCTGCTGCAAGCACCGACCTCTGGTGATGAATTACCTGCCTGCTAAAGGTTGTCACGAGGGGGCACTCAAAAAATAAATACCTCTGCAGTTCTCTAAAATAGCCATTTTCACTTTGGGTTCAGAAAGTCATTTGATTTCTCTCCCCTTCTTTATATAACTTGTTGTTGTTGGGGTTTTGGGGTTTTTTGTTTGTTTGTGGTTTTTTGGTTTTGTTTTTTTTTTTTTTTTGCTTTTTTTTTGTTTTGTTTTTTTTTGTTTCATTTTTGGTTTTTTTTTTGTTTTTTTTTTTTTTGTTTGGTTTGGTTTTTTTTTTTTTTCAAAGAGGAAGCACCAGCAGCTGCCTTTTTATAAAAACAGGAAAAAAAACCCACAAAACTTTCCTATGAAATAGATTTTTATTTTGCCATTTAACTGTATGCTCAATGTGCTGGTTTTGCCTCTTTTCAGAACTTGGAGACTACACAGTAATATTTCAGTCCCAATGAGTGGGCTTGATTAAATGTTCAGAGAGAGATTTTTGCTAACAGACTTCAAACCCACAACTTTGTCAAAGCAGTTCCTGGTTACATATCACCGTGATAATATAAAAATTAATTTTTTTTTTAAATAGTCGCAGAAATAGAAGACAAAATGAATAAACAAAAAAATCCACACCACACAGAGAGCAAACATCACCTTTCAGCGAAATGCACAGATTTATAGATGTAGGAGTTCACAGCATTTTAGGATTTTACTGTCACAAGGGAAGGAAATTCCTCTTTTCAAGCCTGTTTTTCTTCTTTCTCTCCCACACTCTAACTCTATATCCAGCAATAGCTTCAACTCCACTCCCAGAACTGGTGGTAGGAAGTGAACGTGGTCTTTTAACTCAGGTCCCACTTCCATGCTTGGGGTTAAGAAAAGCAGGGTGAGGGTTCACCACCACCACAAAGCTACACAAAGTGAGACAGGCCAAGCTCATCCCCTCCCAAACACAGCGTGGGTGTTTTTATCCTGTGGCACAGGAAAAAAAGGAGCAGCAATAAGGACAGCAAGGCAGAGAGCTGAGGGGGACACAGCACAGTGCTGTCACCTCACATAGTGGAAGAGGACAAGGGTCCCAGGTTTGAAGATAAAAGCTTAGGTTTGGTACTGACGCGGCCGTGTGTGTGTGTGTGACCCCTCACAAGGTGGGCAGGGGGTCACAGATTTTATCCCTCGAATAGCAAATTTCTTGGCAAACTGGTCCATCCTCTCAGGAAACTGCCAGGAAGGTGAGAGCTCCTCTTCTCTGGGAAGAGCAGCTCCCACCGATTTCACCAGCTGTGCCTGTGGTGAGTGGATACAGAGATGATTTGCTGCATTCCTAAAGAAAAACTGAGTATTCCCAAAGGATTTCCCAGTCACACAGTCACACAGTCTGAAATGCCCTAAGCAGTGGAAATTTGCTTGGATTTTAATGAATAATATTCTAAAAGTTTTTTCTTCTGAGAACTAACCTCCTATTCATCCCTCAGTAATTTTCTCTTAGGTGTCTTTCAATGTGCAGTAAGGAATATACACTTCAATAAGTGTTAAGATAAATTTTCAGAATTATCAGGATAGGGTTTTTTGTTTGTTTGGGGGTTTCTCTGTTTTTTTTTTTTTTCTTTGGTTTTTTTGGTTTTTTTTTTGGGGGGGTTTTTTTGTTTTTGTTTTTGGTTTTTTTTTTTTTGTTTTGGGTTTTTTGGGGTTTTTTTGTGTGGTTTTTTTTTTTTTTTTTTAACTGAAAAATTTCTGATAAGTTCATCTGTCATTAGAATTTTACCAGCCAGCCTGATTTTATTTCGGAAAATAATAGCAGCTCTGTAACTTCAACAAATTAGATCTTGTAATTAGATTTCAAGATAATTGCTAGAAAAATAATTAAGAAGTTCTTCTGGGACAACTGCTGGAAATCAATGAAGTATAGAGATGTCAGTATATTTTCCATACATAACTGGTTAGCACTTTGAAGGTAAAATTCTAATGTGTGTAAACGCACTTTGATCTGAACTGAGAAAAATTATAAAAGATACAGCACACTGGGTATCAACATTACATAAATGTATTGCATTGTTGTAATAATCAAGGTAATAAAATTTCATTGAACTTTTAACTAAGTAGTCTTTCAGCAGCTCACGCTGAGTAGAGGAAATAATGATTTTCTTGAGGGGAATGAGTAGGAGGTGGGAAGAAAGACATTAAAGATATTTGATTTTGTAGATATTTAGGGTAATCTAAAAAACAGCCATGGTGATTTATATCAACTAATGAGGTAAAAAAACAGGATTCTTACAGTGTGCAATTATTAAACTGAATTTCAGTATCCCTGTTGATGTTGATTCATTGACTCAGTAGCTCATGGCACAGAAGAAACCTCTGGCTCTGATCAATTAAATTAAGAATGGAAAAGTGTTTTAAATGAAAGATATCAAGTGGCTACTGCTGGAAAATGTGGTCCAAAGCCTGTGTTTAGAAGGACAATGACTTGGAAAGGTGAACCTGCTACATATGCAGTCAAAGTGGCTGTGACTGTTGTGGGCACTCTTGAAAGAACTCAATGCTCTGCTGTATCAGACTTTTTTTTTTCACCCCTGGGCATTTTTTGATCTAGATATTGGCTGATGGAGTAGTAAAATCAGAGGATGAATCATGGAATGATTCATAGAATGGTTTGTGTTGGGAGGGACCTGAAAGCCCTTCTTGTTCCACCGTGCTGCCATGGGCAGGGACACCTTCCACTAGACCAGGTTGCTCCAAGCCTTGTCCAACCTGGTCTTAAAACCAACCTGACCTTGAAAACCTGGCCCAGTACAGTGGAGAATATCAATCCCAGCCACTTCAAAAGCAATGATGATATTTCTGCTATGCAATTGTGAATGTTAGCCAAATCTGAATTAGTTCACCCCTCCCTGAAATGTAGCTGTGTCCCATGTGCACCTTGGTTGTCCCTCAAATAATTTATTTTAGATGAGAGTGAAATAGTGAAGCTGCAGACAAGAACTGCTGCAATACGTGGGGACATCTTTCTTTCCTGAGAACATATTGTGGAACAAGATACAAATGGGTTCCACACCTCTTACAGATCTGTTCTTTATCAGACAAATTGTAACAATTTTTTCCCCTGTACAATGGGAATAGACACAACATACTGACATAAAAGGAGTAAATGAATGCTTATAAATCCTCCCTTTATCGATGAGGAAATTAGGGAGCTCGAAGCCAATGTTTGTTTTCTGTGTCTGATGAGCTGAGAATATTGTTTCCTAGCCAAGGAAGGAGCTCTGCTAGACAAAGGAAAAGCAGAAACTTCACAATTTTTCACAATCCCTTAATTCATAAACATCAGTGGCCACAAATCACACAGTAGCCCACCACAACAATAAGAGCTCCTTTCTTTAGATTTCAGAGGCTATAAAATATGAAGTTTGCAAGAAAACAGATAATTTATCCTCCTTTGTTTGATTAGATTGGAGATAACACAAGGCCCTTCATCTTGAAAGAGCTAAGTTGGACCAGACTTTTTTCTTCTTTCTTCTACCAAACCAAAACCAGAAGGGAGAAGTTAGTGTGCTACAGGAGCCATCCAGTGCCTGCAAAGGAGGTTGCAGAAAATAGAAATTCTGGATTAAATCTACATGAAAGGATATGTGCTCAGATCTCTGTGAAACTACAAGGAAATTAATCCACGATCTCTATCGTGTTCTGCACAGAAAAATGTTTCTCACATTTATATTTGACAAGTAATTCAACCCTTCTTTCCTGTCTGTGCATAGTAAAGGGCAATACCCCACCAGCACCTGATGGTGCAACATCACATCTCCAGCTTTCAGATTCCAAGATTAACTAGTCTGAAGAATGTTGTCTAAACTGGATTATGATCATGCTTCTTTTTGCCCTCTGTCTTTTGACATCAGGGTTCTTTAACTGGGTGAATGCAGATCACTATAGCCTCCCAAAAAATCACTCTTTGACTAATAATGCACATCCCAAGTCTCTAGTATTGGTGTCAAATGTTGGGAAAATAAGCAATTGTACTTGAAAAAAACATTCATTTTTTAATGAATTAAGTGGTGCAAAGATATACTGCAACAGTGACCATCAAGAAGGAGGTGGGAATTTCCTTTGTATTTTCCTCCCTTCCACTTGAGTGAGGGGAAGAAACAAATTCCATTCAAGCACAAGAGAGCAGTGCAGTGAGCAGCTCCACTCTGGAACACACTTATTTATGGATCAGAGATCAGTGGACAGAGAAGTGCAAGAACAGACCAGAATTCACATGGAAGACTGAGAAACATGCCCTAATCCTGATTTTACTCTAAAATATGACAAATATGAGAGGAAAAAGTGATGGAATATGCTTGTGAACATTATGCAGAAGGCAGACAGTGGTAGTTTATTTTTCTTACTTCACCATATGTGACAGGAAAATTTTCAGAAGACTGAAAGCTATAAAATTTAGAACTGATCAAGTACATTTTTTACTCAATGCATATCTGAACTGTGAATTTCATTGTATGTGGTATTGGCAATGTAATCTGCTTATCAAGACTTAAGAAAAATATGCGATACTTTTACCCCATATATATAGATAATTTTATAGCAATTCATGTAAACAGAGTACAAATGTTTTACTGTCAGAGAAGAAAGCTGAATTCATACAATTATAATAAAATCACAGGATGGTTTGAGTTGGAAGGGACATTAAAGATCATCCTATTCCTACCCCCCTTCTCTGGGCAGGGACACCCTCCCCTATCCCAGGTTGCTCCAAGCCCCATCCAGCCTGGTCTTGGACATTTTGCATAAGATGATTAAACTTCCGAAGACTATCTCTTTGTACAGTTTGTAAAATCTATATTCTAAGTTCTATGTGAATAGAACTGAAAAATCCCAGTTTTGGGGAATACTACAACAAAATCAAATTTAGACTAGACAACACCATGAAACCAATAAAAATAATATTACTTCATCTTTACCAGAGACAGCACTCATGATGAAGGCAGCATGAAATAGAAGGAAGTTTCTCCAAGACATATGTAATTTTTTTGATTGATTTTTCATTACTCCTTCACAGTCCTGTGCTTAAGGATAAATATTTGTCAGCATAACAGATAAAAGGAGTCCATTTTAGATCATTCAGTATTCTCCTAAATTAACATTACCACTTTTCTATAGGCTTTCCTGCTGTGTACACAAACCTCTAAAGTAACACCTAACCGTTATGGTAATCAATATTCATAATATGACATAAAATGTTCAGGACTTTCTAAATTGCTCAGAAAATACCCTATCTCAAGTGATACCCCTTTGTTCAGAACTGAATTTTGATATTTTAAATACACATCTTTAGGTGTTTAACAATATTCTCAATCTAAATGATGCAAGGAAATAGAACTAAGTTTTAAGGACATTTATATAGGGAAGAAAAACATTAAATATCTTCTTAAATTGCATGTACATTTAGCATGTTAAAATTCAGCTGTCTGGTGAAGTGCATTACTCTTGTTACTAGGGTTTGATCCACCCTAAGGACATGGACCCTTCTAATAAATTCAGAATGGGAGGGCTGATACTAAAAAAGTGTATTTTTGCTGGTGAAGTCTAACTTGTCTAATTTAGAACTATGGATAAAGTCTAAGAAAATTTCTAGGCTCTCTCTGCAGGCAATGCAGAGGAAGATGAACACTTCCAGATGGCAGCGTGTTCCAGTCTCAGGCAAGGTGTCGGTCTCTCCTCACTGCCTGCAAGGAGAGCTCGAAGGTAGGGTTTAACGTGGGTGTTTTCACTGTTGAGCATCATTTTTAAACAAGTTTTTATGTGCTCCTTTTTAGAGTTAAGGAGAGAGAGTCATGAAATTATTAAATTGTAGGTGCAATTTATCTTATCCCACATGAGATGCCTGCATTTGGTCAGAGGAATTTTTTTCTCCTGTAGACTGCATTGATGTCCTGTGCTGCCCTGTTGAGCTTTCAGTCTTGCCCTCAAGGATGTGGATTCATGGAATCATAGAGTGGGCTGGAATGGACTGAAAAGGTCATCTCATTTCACCTCCTTGCTGTGAGCAGGGACACCTTACACTAGACCAGGTTGCCTAAAGCCCTGTCCAACCTGGCCTTCAACACTTTTCTTCTCTACGATGAAAAATCTCAATTCTCCCAGTCTTTCCTCATATAAGCGTTCCATCCCTCTAATCACCTATGGTTCTTTTTAAATAAATTATGATGGAACCAATAGAGTCCAGGAAACACTTCAGCTCTGCCCTGGGTATACAGTCACTGCCTGGTCACCTGGACTGAATTCTGGCCTTGACTGGGGCAGTGACACAGCTTCTGAGGGGACAGGAGATGCATTTCCATTTCCCTTTCACTAAGACAGGCTCACCAGTCCCTAAATTACCCAAGACATGCCAGTCTTTCTGAACCCATTTCCACCAAGTGGTCCTGGGGAAAACCATTTGCAAAATCAGAAGGTTGAAAGAATCATCAGAGTCACCGGGGGATTTTGATTGCAGAGGCTGCCTGAGAATTTATATAAATAGGCAACCAACCTGATAGTTCGAGGATGGTACTCAGGATTAAAGTCAGAGTTGTTCCTAAGTGCAGACACAATCTGTGCAGGGCACACATAAATTAAAAGTATCAGACAAGCACGGAGGGTTTTGGACAAGTTCAGTTTGGTGCTTGACCCTGAACCTCAGGTAACCCCCAGGACAAGCTGCCACTCAGGTCAGCCCCAAGGCCACCAAGGAACTTCATGAGATCAATTGGGACATCCTTTAATGCTCACTGGAGGGAAAGGGAGTCAGTAAATTGTGCATTCCTGTGCTGCCTGGGACATCACACATTGCTGCCAATAAACACGTTGCGGTGTGAAATACGGCACGGCGTGAGAATAATAATAACTTGGAGCAGAAGAAAGGCTATAAAAAGAGGGAAGTTGTTGTGGGAGAAATGGCTCAAAAAAAACCCCCAAAGTGTTCTTCTTTTTGCATGAACTTTTTTTCAGGTAGATGAATGGTCGCCATGTATTTGAGCAAGTAGGTATTTATGTCTCAAGGAGAAAGCAGTTTGTGGAGGTAACAGAGATCATAATCATAAGTAGCCACACTCTGGTACATCATACAGCAAAATATATTATACATAAAAAAATAAAATATTATAGTTCTTGAGTATAACCCACCAGTATGGGTTTAAGGTGGAAGATGTATTTTTAAACAGAAATATATACAATCTGTGTTTAAGGGCACAGAATGGTGCTGAAATCCACAGCCTGTGGAAGTTATGAATATTGTTGAATGCCAGTGTCATACATTTTGGTTCCATTTACCTGGTACAGCTTCAATTTTCTTGTTGTTGATGTCCATTCAGTGCACTGACTTTTGCTGCTTTCTGTTAGGTTAAAATGTAATCTAACATTCTGTGTTTTCTCCTTGTGAATGTTCTCGAAGGTCATGATAAACCATACCCTAAATCCTTTAATGCTAAATGACATCTGTCTATTTATGCTAGGAATAATACCCAGAAAGAATAAAAGAGTACCAGCTTTGTCTATGAAAACTATTTAGTATGGCTTTTGAGTACCACAAAGATTAGGGTGTTTTCAAATTTATTTTCAAGCAAGTAATCTGTTAAAAAATCAAAATCCCATGACTCCAGATAAAACCATTCCAATATTTTAACTGCTTTCCTATTGTACTAGCATAAAAATTGGATATATCTATATTAACTCAGGTTACAGAAATCTCATGAGGTCATCTGCTCCAATCCACAAGGAAAAACAGGGTTGGCTGGTTAATATTAGGTCAGGGCCCAAGGCACCTCTATTATAGTCAAAGCAACAATCCTGTTACAAAGCATGTAGGTAATGACCTCTAAAAAATAGCTATAGTGGTTAAGGTTCCATATACATTCTGTTGTGTTGTCATTTTCAAATGGAAAATTGTTCTATCAGAAAATTTCAAACCCCTGTTATTCGCTTTCTCTTTTAACTGAATGGATGGTGAAAGCAAAACAAAAGAAGACAGAAAATGAAGAAATTTAAACATTGAGAAAAGGACTGATTTGAATGCCTAAATCTTCTTGGAAGTCAATGAAAGTATCTATGACGAAAAATTGTCTTTTCTGGGGCATTTATCTTGTTGTTTACAGATAGTTTAGGTGTTCAGAGGAAGGCAAACAGATGAACTCCTGCTACTGCAGCTCAAACTTGCTCAAAAGAAACCATGTGCCCCATGTATATGAAATTAGAAGGAGCAAATGCCAATCCCCTCTCACATCAGAATTCTTCTATGCTATTAGTAAAGGTAGATCAGTGATTCTATTTTGTGTCTGTCATTTTAGGAATGCTGCAATCCTAAAAACTGGTACACAACTGCAAAAGAAACAGAATCTCCAGTTGTTGCTTAAACGTGGCACAGATTTCTGTGAGACAAAAACCAGTGACTTCCACTTCTGCACCCACGAGAACACACAAAATGAGAGAAAGAGTTGGATGGAAAAGTCAGTTATAAGAATGATGATTTTTCCTGTAAACATCACATGTTCCAGGCACTCAATTAAGCCATTAGCTGGGAAATGTGGAACAACTGTAATTACTCTTGCTAACGGCTTTGATTCTCTTTGCAGGCTTTGGTGCCACGGGGTCCCTGCACCGATGATTGTGTTTAGCCTGATTAGAGGAAAAATGCAGGCAGAAATTTAACATCAGGAATAATAATATTTATTTTCATATCTACTTAAATAAACAAAAATATAAAATCCTCCAAGGGAAAAGTTTCAGTTTCTAATAGGCAACTAATATAAATATGCTGTGATTCTTTAAAAATGTATATCTACAATATAAATATTCTTAAATAAAATATTTTTGTATAATATAATATATACATTATATCACATGTCCATTTAGACTGTAACAATGTTATTTAATGTGTATGCATACTTATATGTAATACACAGACTTTTTATATATAACATATACATATAAAACATCTAAAATATATACACATATCTGTAACTCACAGAGAAAATCCTATGTTTTTAACTCCCTTCTATAATATTTCAGAAACTGCACTGAATATCATGTGAGACTTGATCAAGTTCTGACTAATTGTGGCTAAGTTTCTGAATAAAACTACTTCATGCACTCGAAGTAGGAACATCTTGTATATTTATTCACCATAAATAGTGAAGTGACTTCAATGCCTCAGAAACCAGGATTTTCTGGAGCCTCTCTGAGCACCCTCTATCCTGCCAGTTTATTCTCCAGGTTGTTCCAAACTACCAGAGGGAAATTGTTTTCCAGCTGCTGACTTCCTCCTGCAGTGGCCAAGGAGGGATCACAGTCCCTGCTCAGAACAGTGCATTGAGACTGCTTTGTTTAGAAATTCACCAAAACAGGGAGAAAAATAATGGGAAACTTTTAAAATTGTTCAAGTTACCTATTTGAACTGGTACTTCCTGAGCATGAGGTGGACTTATGCATCAGGATATGCTTGAGCTCCTTATTTTTCCATTTGGGTTCTCCTCCACTTTTCCAGCACCATGGAGGGACCATAAAAACACTAAATTAAGAGAATGATTCTTTTACATGGGAAATTTTTAATTCAAGAAATTGTCTCTTCTGATTTATGAATCAGGACAGAGGAAGAACAGAGGGAAGGGAAAGGGATTACTTACTGGCTGTAATTATTGCATTTTCAGTCAATGCACAAGCCTTAATACTGAGAGCACTTCCTCTTAGAAGTATTCACTAAAAAAAAGTAATTGTGGTGGCTTTGGAAAGTGTCTTTAAAGTAATATTTCCTGCAGATAGAATTCTGAGCACTGAAGACATTTTGGGGTGAACTGGGAAGTGAAAGCAAAAATATTTAATTCAGTGATCAAATGGGTACAGAGTATAAAATATATCCAAGCAGAAATCTCTGAACATTTTGACAGAAGACAGACCAGGTACTGGTTTGCTAAAATTTATCCTAGACCTGCAAGTTTCAAGCAGTAAATAAAGGGTAGTTCTTCTATCATCCAAGGATATTCTCATCCAGGTATTGTTGTCATCTGCAGCAAGACTGATTGCCCATGATTTCTACAAGATTTTTATCACTCTGTGCATTTGTGTGTTTGGGATTTGGAATAAATTTTGCACTTCTCTCCACAACTGAAAGTTCTGCTAGAAGAGAATAGTTGGAATTATGACCCTTGCAAACATATTTGAGGAAGTCAGAGGAAAACATGCAGACCTCTTATGTGCCACTGGAAGCAGCAGAATTGGTTACTGCCTTGGGGCAGAAATAACTTCAAAGTCAAATAAAATTAAGTCCTAAAGCCACATGTCCAGTAGGTGTCTGACCAGTGTCTTCATGAGAATTCCCATCTTTTCAGAGCTGTTGGATGAAGTACCCTTTGAAGAAGAAACATGCAAGGAAACTTGGACATTTAGGATTGATCTACTACCTTAAGAAGTAGAAATGGGGTAGGGATATGTCTCCTGTGTCATCTTTCCCTACTCAAACAGAACCTTGATAATTTGCTTTGGCACAAAGTGGAGCTTCTGGAGTGGGTTGCATTAATCACAGTTTTGAATTATTTGGCAATATCCATAAAATATTATAAATAATAGCTGAACAACTGGGCCTTGATTTATTGCCTGAAATCCAGACAAAGTGACTTGTTCTCTGCTAAAATCCAGGCTGTTATTGCCTTATAAAACGGGGCTCCTATCTCTCCTCTGTAATTTACTGACTGCCTAAAAATGAATAATAGAGCAGCACCAACCTGTGACTGCCATGTCTGGGCCCAGCTCTGCAGCCTTTGTGCTGGCAGAGCTGCCATGAGGGCCATGATTAAGTGCCACAGGAGAAGACTCCAGGACTGATAAAATGAGATTTATTTCTATATGACTGGTTTAAAATACATATGTTTGAGAGTGCCAAGGCTATTATTTTCCCTTCTAAAGGAATATCATTGTTAGAGGAGGGCTTAAATCCAGGGCACTGTGTTTATGATATGCCTTTGCCTCCCCTTTGCTACAGGAGTCAGCTGCAAGGAGACAGAGAGAGGAGAGAGCAAAGGCATTTCTAGGGTGTATCCTGGGCAGTCAACTTTTATTTCTTGTCTGATCAGCTCAGAGAAATGTTCCCCTCCATGCAGAACCCCTGATCAAATTGCTGCAGAGTGGAAAGAAGTAGCAGTGATTTTTTAATCAAAATTAAAGGGTGGATGCTGTAGCCATCTGCTGGGTGTGTCAGTCAGCTTTGACCATTTCTTCTGCTGGCTGGTTGAAAACGGAGCATTTCCTAAGATCAGGATGGAAATACTTTGGAGACCAATATTAGAATTCCAAATCACCTTGGTGTGAACCAGTACCAGAAAGAAGGGATATGATTCAGTAAGACAAGAACAAAACAAGACAGTTGAGTTTGGACTCGGCTCTGACCTTGCCTAAATCACCAGAGGGTGAAGTCTTTGGTCTCATTTGATCATCTGGATCCCTTGGAACAGGTGAACACTGACTCCTCCAGGAGCTGAATCAACCTTCCCACTTAAGTTACCTGTTGTAGGAAGGAATAGCATTTTAGATGGGTAGGTATTTCCAGATGAAGCTTGTTAAAGCAGATGTTGGGTTCTGTCTGCTCTCAAGCTGGTGGTGACAGAGCAAATAATTTCCATTGTTTTGGAACTTAGGAGATATAAGTAGAGAAGTGAAACTGTGGGCAGCAGTTTGTCAGCAAAGGACTGGGGGATTAGAATGGATCAAGGGCTTAGCAGGAGTCTGTGTCAGGCTGTCACAAGGAAGGGAGAACATCAGAGATGGTCCTTCTGTCCTCCTTAGCACTGGAAAGCGGTCAGGTGAACATCCGCATTCATTTCTGGCCACTGAAATCCAATAAAAATGTAAATCAACTGGAGAAGGGCCAGGAGACAGCACAGGGAGTGATCAGAGGTCTACAACACGCAGCCTTTAAGGGAACATTGAAAGAGATGGAATTGGTTTTGCTAAAAATCAGGAGAATCAAGAGAAAAAATGCAATAGCAAAAATTTAGATAGACCTAAATGAAATCTTGCAGGTTTTGAGGACAGTTAAGTACCAGGGAATGCTGTCTATAAGGTGGATGAATCTTGATCACTGGTGATTTTGATAAATTGGGCATCTACATAAAAGTTGGTTATGAGATCATTTTGAGAGGTGGAACAGTTCAGCGATGCCTTTGGAGGATTATCTTCTCTGGGGAGTGAGCCAGAGTCTTGCCAAAATTTTTATTAATTCACTCAGTTAAGGATGTGTTTATTACTAAAAGTTCATTTATTACTTTTAAACCCTTTCCCTTCAGCCTGTTTTTCTGTTTCCTTGTGCACAGGAGGGTCTTCACTAATGTTTAAACTACTTGTGCTTGTTTTTCAGATCACCTTCTAACAAAAAGAATTCTCAGAAGCCACAATCCACAGGCTGAGCACATGGCTGAACTACAGAACACCTTGAACAGCCTTTTAGACCTGTCTTTCTACAAGGTCAGATTCAGTAAAAAGACACAAGAGCCTCTTTCCATCAGTGGTATCACACACATTCTTAACTTCACCAGGTGCTAAAGGACTCCACTCAACAGGAGACTAAAACCTCAGAAATTGGGTGGTGAATCAGGTTTCACATTTTAGCTGTATATATAAAAAAGGTGAATGCAAAAATCCCTTCTCATGCCCGAAAAATGGCTATTTCTGGACTTTTATTGCATTTTTAATCCCTCTAAATATTTCATCTTTATAGATTGTATTATTTATATATTACGATCCTTGTCATCCCCTCAAGCTGTGCCAGGACACCACTTCTCCCTGTACAAAATAAATTGCTTATAAAATTTTTCTTCAGGGGAACTCAGACACAAATAGCAATGTTCACTCCTTCTAAGTCACAGATAACAGGCTGATAAATTGTTGTTCTTAGTGCCTGCATTGAATTTCTTGCCCTGAAGGATCCACATTCCTGTGCATACTAAGGTGGCTTGTTATAAAATGGGGACTGCTTTAGGAGAGAGCTGTCTCACCTAACTTTGGCCGACTAATTTTGATGTGCCTAGCCTAAATTAGTTACCTAGGTTTCCCAAATACTCAGAGGAGAAAGACAAGCACTTCCAGCAGGTGTTTTAGCACAACTGATCTAAGTTATCCTCTGGAGATGCCTGACAGAGAGGCAACCAATTTAGACATCTTACTTTATTTCCTAAAGTGTGCTGGGAATGCACCCAAAGATTAAAGAAAGATTGTTCCTTGGTTTTGTCAGATGGTTGGGCATGTGGGAGTTAGTAGTTATATTAAGGTTTCACAGCTAGAAGCTCCCAGACTACTGATTTTAATGGAACAATGTGAATTTATCACCTAAGGAATCTGGCTCCATCAGCTTTCCTCTTCCATGTCTGACTCTTGCTAGATCTTGTGCATCAGTTCAGGCACCTACTCCATGAAGAAATAATTTTTTTTCAGTCAGACCTCCACAAATCAGGAAATACCAAAAATAAGGCTAGAAATGTATCCCTAATTCTGCTCTTTCAGTCTTCCTGACCAATTTACTTCGACGATTAACAAATTTGGCCAGACATATTTGACAGAGAGGCCAAAATGACAGAGATTCAAAAATCACAGGAAAAGGTGACAAAAGAGAAGAAAGACTCCATCAGTGCCCCTGTTCAGAGAAAGGTGCAATATGTTTTCATTCTTAATTAGAGAATCCATCCAGGGAAGAGGCTCTGTAAAAATCCCAAACATCAAAAAAAGACTTAATCAGCCCTTATGCTTTATTAGATAACCAAGAATTTAGGACCCAAATGAAGTAGAAAATAAGCTTCAACAGCTTTCCTGCTCTAGGCATAGCCTGTTTGTGCATGTTTTCCATGATTGTCTGTGTTTTCCATGTTTGTCCATATCTAGGAATAACACTGATTCATCTTGGAGGTGAGCCTGGCATTCTGCAGAGAGGTACAGGTTCAGATTTCAGCAGGCTTTGAGACATGAAAATTGCCTCTCTTCAAAAAATATTTTCCAGGAATTTGGATGTTGGGGCATGTTAAATCATGGACAGATTAAAGCTGAACATCCATGTAGAAAGAGTGAAGATCAGATATCAAGACCAGATGATGAGAAACTAAAAAAATATTTTCTGCTGCTGTCATTGTAGCATTATCTTGATTCTGAGTGTGCAAAACATACAAAAATTTAGGATACTGATTACCAAGCTGGGTGGTTGGATGCTTCTATCTGGTGTGGCCTCTGAGATCCCACAGTTATGCTTCTTCACCAAGTCATTTTAGCCACACAGTCATGTTAGCTTTTAATTTTACGCATCTTCTGTAAAACTCTACCTCAGCAGGAGTCCAGCACAGCCTTTGCTTCTTGTGCTTTTTGCTCATACAGCATTAAGTACAAAGTCCTGAGCAAACTCCTAAACCATGAGGTTGACTAAGTATTGAAATGGATGCCTTTGGCATCTGAGCTTGAATAATTCCTACGGTGGCTTCTTTGGGCTGCTGACTTTTGAAAAGTTTTAAAGAGTGTAGAAACTGTTAAAAGATTATTATGTTTTCTTCCAGGCACCTAGAAAATAAAAACTGCTCACTTTCAATCAAGGTCATTGGTGTTTCCAGTTTAAACATTTACTCCCTTCCCTCCACCCCAAATAACATCAATTCATTTATAATGGAGAAACTCTATAACACTACTTAAAAAAAAAAAAATAATGAGTAGCTGAGGTGGTCAGTGGCTCTTTAGCAGAGTCAATAGGTGCTGTTTGGGAGGAAAAAGAGAGCCCTGAGATATCCCAAAGACCAGTGAGAATGGTCCTGCTAGATGAAAAGTTGAATGTGAGTCAGCAGCACCCTGGCAGCCAAGAGGGTCAACCCTGTCCTGGAGCCATCGGGTACAGCATCACCAGCTGGGCAAGAGAGGGGATTGTTCTGTTCTGCTCTGCTCTGCTCTGCTCTGCTCTGCTCTGCTCTGCTCTGCTCTGGGGTGACCTCACCTTGAATTTGTGTGAGGTTTTGAGCACCCCAATGTAAAAAAGATGTAAAACTCTTAGAGATCATCCAAAGGAGGGTAAAGAAGATGGTGAAGGGTCTGGAGGTGAAGCCACATGAGGAGTGGCTGAGGATACTTGGTCTGTTCTGCCTGGAGGAGACTGAGGGGAGACCTCATTGCAGCTACAATTTCCTCCTGAGGGGAAGAGGAGGGCAGACACTGATCTCTGTGGTGACAGTGACACGACTAGAGGGAATGGCCTGAAGTTATGTCAGGGAAGGTTTAGGTTGGATATTACAGTTTCTTCACCCAGAGGGTTTTTGGACACAGGAACAGACTCCCCAGGAAAGTGGTCACTACAGCAAGCCTGGCAGAGCCCAAGAAGTGTTTGAAAATGCACTCAAGCATGTGGCAGGATTCTTGGAATTGTCTTGTGCAGGGCCAGGAGATCCCAGTGGGTCCCTTCCAACTCAGCCTATTCTATGACTCCATGATTCCATGACTCTGTGATTCCATGATTCCATGATAGTGTGATTCCATGGTAGTATAATTCCATGATTCTATAACTCCATGATTCCATGACTGTATGATTCCATGATTCTGTGACTCCATGATTCCACGACTCTGTGATTCCATGATTCCATGACTCTATGAAATAAGGTCTCCCTGGAGCCTTCTCCTCTCAAGGCTACAAGACCAACTCCCCAAATCTTTCTTCATAGGACACCCATTCCAGTTGGATGCAGCCATCCAGGCAACTCCCAACCCCTCAAATCCACCGAACTCAGATCTTTCCAGTTTAATGAGAAGGAAGCTGTGTTTGACGTAGCAAAGGCGTTACAGTAGCTGAGGTAGATTAAATCAGCTGCTCTTCCCTTATCCTCCACTCACTCCATTAAAGAAGGCAACCAGATTAGTCAGGCACAATTTGTCCTTTGTGAAGCCATTTTGGCTGCCTCTCATCACCTCCCCGCTGCCTGGAAAAAGTGATTATATAATTTTTGCATATTTTCTCAACATTCATTTAGAGAGGGGCGTGAAGTGTGTATTTGTCATTACTTCATTACAGTATTTACATGACAAATATGCGTGGCAGTTCTTTTGGTTTGATTTGGTTTGGGCTTTCCTATTTTATGCAATAAAAAGCAATTTATTTTGGGACAATGTGTGGTTTTTTTTTGAAAACAACTGTTTCACCAGCAAAATTTTATTGATTTTTTTTTTGTCTTTAATTAGCTTCCAACTGAAATGTGAACATTTAGTTGCTAGAAAACAACAGAGCTCTTAATTTTCAGCGTTTTAGTGGAAAACATTTCACAATTGCTCCTAGTGCTGTCATGCTGCCTCTGCTCATAAAATTGCTTCTTTCTCTTAATTCCAAGGATTGAATTTGCAAATAAAACTGTGTGTGAACTGCTCAACTGGATCAGGCAGCAGTCCCGGTTGCCCAACATTCAGTCTCTGAGAGCAGAATGTTGTAGATGTTGATGGGAACAGCCTCAGAAACAAGACAAGTATAGGTTAATGTTACCCTCTGTATAAATCAGAGATTTACACCTGCTCAAGAAGTTGATTGGATCTGAGTCACCAGGCTTCACAACTCCTGAATCACCTTTTCTCTGTGAATTGGTCCAAACCCTTCCTGAGTCTCTGTATACACTTGCCTTACATAAGAGCTTCTGATGATGAATTCCAGAACTGAACCATACACCTCATGTAAAACTATGTAAATTATTCATTTTATTTAAAACTGTGTGAAATTCTTTCAGTTTTTTGAGGTCTGCTGCCTGATCACTTAGGAATTTATGCCAAAATGAGGGAGAAACTTGCACAGAAAAGAAGAGGAGCTATGTCCAAGTACACGCAGAAATGTCTGATGATTTTTGCCATTGTGAGATCTGCACTGGGATTTCCTATGAGTGTGTGTACAGTGATGTGCACGAAATGTGTTTAAAATTAGGATTTTCTATCATGCTTTCTCACCCACTCTTTTGTCTTGGTGCCATCCCTCTGCAATCTCAGAATATTCCAGGAAACCTAGAAACAATCTGTTGAGCTCTATAACCTCCCTTTTGTGAACAAATGCATCTGCTCCAAAAGACAAAGATTTCTAACCTTCAGCTGTTCTTTGCCCATGAACTTTCATTTTCCTATGGTCCATATCAGAAGCCTTCGGACAACTCTCTCAGACATAGCGGGGATTTTTGGGACTGTCCTGTGCAGGGGCAGGAGTTGTACTCAATGATCCATGTGGGTCCCTTCCAACAAAGGCTATTCTATGATTCTTTGATTTTATACACCCTCATTGCATGGAGTTGGTCTAGACTACCTTTAAGTGTCTCTTCCTGCCCAAAACATTCTGTAATTTTATGTTATTCTTGCAATGCCGTAGTCTTGTTCTGGCATATCAATGGGATTTTTCGTCAGCACAGTTTGTCTGGGCAAACAAAGTAATATTGATCTGCTAAATTATGCATCTTTAACTCATCAGAGTGAGGATGCTGCAGGTTTTCCGTGCACAGAGAGGTGCTGGTCATGGCAAGATCGCCCTGGATGAACTGGCACCCTGATGAATCTGGAAGGCTTGTAAATATTGGAATGATCCTGAAGATTATTTGACACCCCCAAGGCTTCCCTAACTTTCCATAATGGGCTTGTGAACGTTGTTTGCAAACCCTTAATTTTCCAGGCAATTTTAGGCATGTGTTATTGTTTAACTTCATAGTTCAATATTATTATATTCTTATGCAACAGTGGAAATGCAAATATGAGATTCCTGACACTCTGAGGATTAGCCAGCCTCAGAGTCTGTCTGCTGTATAAATAGAAGCATCTGGGGAACTGTTTTGTCTTATGATTTTTGGTAAATGGTTCAGAAAATACCAAAATGCCAAAGGTTCCTCCTGGACTTACGGGTTCTGAAGGGATCCCTTGGTGTCTGCAAAGCATTCAGTTAATGGAGCAATTTCTCTGTGAGCAGGGACATTAACAATTCTCTCTCTTTCATTAGGCTATTTTCACAAAGTATTTAGGAATATAATGTTTGTGACTTCTGCCTCTCTGTTAAATTTGTCTGAAATTGGCCCATATTGCAAATATGGCCAAAGTGGGTATGAACAACATTACTTACAGATTATACTGGCCTGGAGATGAAGTAGGGCAGGTTCTGATTAGATATTAGGAAGAAATTCTTCCCTGTGAGGGTGGTGAGGCCCTGGCCCAGGTTTCCCAGAGAAGTTGTGGCTGCCCCATCCCTGGAATGTGTTCAAGGCCAGGCTGGATGGAGCTTGGAGCAACCTGGGATGGTGGAAGGTGTCCCTGCCCATGGCAGGGGAGTGAAACAAGATGATCTTTAAGGTCCCTTCCAACCCAAACCATTCTGTGATTCTTATTTTGAGACTCAGCTCCTGGTCCATGTCAGGGCACTATAAATTAAGAATCTGAGTTGGTCTATTTGCCCTCAATTCGATAAAATTTAGTGGGGATAAGCACAGTGCAAATCTTTGCTCACATTGTGCAATGTGCTGCTATATCAGTCACAGCACTAGAAACAATTCCTCTTCCCCCCTGAAATCCATACCCCAAAACTGGATAGTTTTAAGTGGAAAGGATGGCTTGGCAACCTTACACACATAGGACAAAAAGATGAAAAGGAGGAGCAAAACCAGCCGTGAGTAAAATTGACAAGACAATTTTTCAGCAGAAAGTGCAATTTAATCTAAACACTTCAAAGAAATGTGCCCTATTTCTGTGGCATTTTTAACATGAAAATGATAAAATGAACTATCATCACTTCATCTTATAGTTCTGACAAAGTCAAAATGTTTTCCTTTCAATAAAGAAAACACTCCTTTAAATTTCCCTCTAAATGAATATCTTAACTTTACCATTGTATGGAGTCCTTACTATTGTGCAGAAAGTATTGAATAAAATATACTTCACCCTAATGAAATATAACTAATAATACTAGACAGTATTTTTATCTCATGTGGAAAAATCTACAGGGTTTTTGGTTTTTTTTTTTTTGGTTTTTTTTTTTTTTTTTTCCATTTTTTAGAAATCAAACTTTCCCATGTTGAAATTCTGGCAAAAAAAGGCTTGGGGTTTGATCTGCTGGTGGTGTTAAACAGGTATGAACCAACACGCTGCTGGAGGATGCCTCTTCTACCAGGTGACAAGAGACAAGATGAGAAGAAATGACCTCAAGTTGCACCAGGGAGGTTTGGATTGGATTTCAGAACAAACTTCAAGGATTGGAACAGGCTGTCCAGAGAAGTATTGGAGTCACCATCACTGAAAGAGTTAAAAACATGTGTGGATACAGCAACTGGTGCTGTGCTGACTTGCACTTGGTCTTAAAGGTCTTTTCCAAGATTCTTTGATTCCATGCCAGAGGTGCTTTTCCTCCCATGGCAGGAGCAGAAGGCTCAATCAGAAGCGCTTCAAGGTTAATACAACATGTGCTGGGCTCCTCTGCTTCTCACAGAAAGGGAGAGAGCAAAGACATTTCACCTCAGGCTTTTAAAAGTGCTCCCAGACTGTTCTTCAGCCCTCTCCTTTCCTTCTGCCCTGATAACAAATGCAATGAAAATATGAGCCCTACTAAAACATTCCTGACAGTTAAAGGAGGAAAATTAAGCAGCAAGGACAGGTTTTGCTGGTTGTGTTTGAACAGCAAAGCCATGTCTTTAGAAATAAAATAATGCAGCCTCAAGCTGTTTATCTGAAGATGATTGGAGCCAGGGGATTTATACGGATACCCCCAGTTAAAAATAAAAGCACTGGGTTTTCAACACACATCAGATTTTGTAGTCATATAACTGCTCGCTCTCAGATGAGAGGGATGTTCTGATAACCACAACTCTCGTTGTATTTTCAATTTGGTCCTCATTATTTTTAGAGAAAACCCGAAGGAGACAATTGCAATAAATGTGATGAAAAGACCATTGAGTTATAGCAGTGAAACCAACCTCTGAGTAGGCTGGGCATTTAACTCCTGCTGCAAGTCATAACTGCCAAGGGTAAGCTGGATGACAACTTGGGCATAATTGCTGGGAATTGTGATTTTTTTTAAAGAGGATTGACAGCACTGGCATGCAGAGTTCTGCTTTCGCAATGTGCAGACCCTGCCTTGCAGTCTCAGAGCTGCCTGGCCAGCTGCCAAAAATAAGTGCTATCATGGAAGATACTTCTTTATGTATTTCTACTTATGAAGGAGAAAAATGAAGAGTTGACTGCCTTGGTTTAATCCCAGTCACAATTAGCCACACTTGCTCACTTTCTCTCTCAGAGTTGGATGGGAAGAATCAGAAAAAGGTAAAGGGTTGAGATAAGAAACATTTAATAATAGAATTTATTTTTATTATTATTATTATTATTAGCACTTCTTCAGGCCCTGATTCTTCCAAAGAACAGTCTGTGCACTTGAGGTGCACCCACAGGGATATAGAGTGCCTGCAAGTTGTGAAATTCCTAAGTTTGCATCCCCTTCCAAACTTGCTCTTCAGCATTATTTGCTATTTTGGTTCTTTCTCCAGGTTTTATAAGTCTGTGGGAATACCAGAAAAAGTCTTGGAAAAAATGCATTCAAACGATGTAAGGGAGTATGGATTTTTTAACCTTCTCTTGGGGAATAGAGGAGGGACTCTGACACTCTCAATCATTTCTCTCTTCTTCCACAAAACAGTCAGAAGGTTTTTCCCTTTAGCATTGCATTCATCTTAGGTTAGGTATCCATCTTTCAGTTCATTGCAGAACTGTGCTATTGTGTGGAGGAAAAAAGGGGCTTTTCGGTAATCAGTGGGAAGAAGGAAGAGTCAAACACACAAAGACACAAATATGCAAAGCTCCAGGAGGGAGAATCAATTCTTGCTGAAGACCATTTGCTCATCCATCTATGTTTGCCAGGTAATTTCAGCCTGGGAAAAAGTACTGTTAGCAAACTGAAACCGCATTACTTGCTACTGTTCAAGGTGAATAATGTGGCCTTTTAAGGCCAGGGTCATTATCTCCCTGAGCCTGCTTGTGACAAGGCAGAGGGAAGAAATATAGTGTCTATCTAAGAAGACCAATATTTTCAATTCAGATGTGGTTTATATGAAACAGAAGCATAGTATTTTATGGGGTATGTCATCATTTCCAGCATGCCTTTAATATTTGCTTGGGGCTGGCAGAAAAACTGATCCTGTTGAGCCAAACCTTAGAATTGGAAAAGTTAATCACAGCAGTGGTTATATTTTTCCATATTAATCACAGGATATCCACCAAGGATAACAGGCAATAACAAAAACAAAGGAGGCCAATATCAGCAGGCCAGAGCCAGGATGGTGGTGTTAGAGCTGAGCTCCCCGTGTCACCATCGCTCAGCTACTCAAAAGTGCCTGAATTCAATCCTAGCAGGACTCATCCACACTAAATTCAGATGCCTACAGTGTAGGTGTTGGTGCTGAACCAAGTGATCTGAGATTCTGCTGTAGCTGGAGGGCATTGCATCCACAGAATGGCAGAAGTACAATTCCCCCTGATTCACTTCCTGCGTTAGGAGGACTTGAATTACACATTAAGTCTATCGATTCTGTTGTGTATAACCTCAACTAAGGCAGCTCAACAAAAACCTCAGTGCAGCTGGAGATGCCCTGGAATATCCCTTTGGGCGTCTATTTTGTGGGCCAAAAGAGCTTGGGTCTCTTAAAGGTCTGGTGTTGTATCAATCTGAGGTGTCAGGTACTTTAGGGCATTATTACCAGGTGCCAGTGCTTCCACAACTGATTTAAACTCCAGCTCTTCAGTGGCAATAAATGTAGCTTTGGGTGATTTGTTCGGATGTAGAAAGGTTTCAATAAATGGATTCCACTTTCTTCTTCATCAGAGATATTGTCACATTTTTTGTCAGGGCACGACTGAAGTTTTTGTATCTCCCACTTCCCATAGTGATGTTACTTTGTCTTCAATCTATCAAAGAGGAAAAAAACATGGAAGTGAAATGTGCCACTTAATAAGAGTGATTAATGTTTTCCTATTACTTACTGTGGGGTGAAGTTGAAAAAATTACAATTCTTCCATGATTCTTTAATAAAATGCCTACTGCTCTCTTGCACTCCCTTTTGTCTGCAGGGAGCCAAAGCTTGTCTGTCTTAATTATCAAGACAGCCTGATTTACTCACCACCTTCCTCTTATATCATTGCTGTAACAATCATTCTCTTGAATAATAATTCAAATGTGGCCCAAAGCATCACAGAATCACAGAATCACAAGGTTGGAAGTAGTTCTGGTGAATGAGATTTTGACTTTTCCACTGGTAGTTTATAATGAGGAACTGTTTCCCTCTTTGCTGGACTGTAAAATGGTTGGAACTTCTGAAGGAGAAAAGATCAAAATAACAGAATTATCATTCTCTCATGTGAGTCAGGATAAAAGATCTGGAAACAGTCAGAGATTCCTCTGTTTCCAACTTTCCTTTTTTAAGAAAGCACTGGAGAGAGTGAACCAACATCGTGACTGTGTTGTTGAGGAAATCATGAAAGAGATTCAGAAGAGAAAAATACTATAGCAGCACTACTAATTGGGGTACTGACAGCTACTGAATCCCTGACTATTGACCTTGACATTCCTTTACAATGGGGCTTCTATAAAATTTATTTTTATGAAAAAAAAAAATTACAGGTATTTCAAACGTTAGAGATGTCATCTTCATTTTATAGGTACATCCAGGGATGGTGCAGCCACAGCTTTTCTGGGCAGCCTGTGCCAGGATCTCACCACCCTCACAGAGAAGAATTTCTCCCTAACATCTGATCTAAACCTACTGTCTTTAAATTTGAAACCATTGCCTGTGTCCTGTCACTGCAGTTCCTCATGAAACTTATTGTGATCTATGCCAGTCCCATCTCCCCCAGACTCTCCCAGTCCCCTTCTGCTTCTAAGCCTGTCCTACCTCAAGGTTATCTCCTCTTATTTTGCCCTAATACCTAAAGATTTATAATTTCATTCATCCTTTGAGAAATGCAGGCAAATCTCTGACAGAGGTGACTTGCTAGATTCTGAGTCCTCCCTCAAAACATTGGAGGAAGTAAAATATCTAAATCAAATCAGATCTATGCAAATCAGATCATCTTGATACAATTTATTTCTTAACAGAGTTGCATTAGGATTCATAATCCTGTTCTTATGAAAAGACTATTTAATTGAATACATCAAAATTTCTATAGAATGTGAAATAGAGGCTCCCATTTTGAGAAATCATAATTCTATGTGACACTATTTGTTTCCTGACTGAAATGAAATATATTAGCACTTGAGCTGTTCAAGTTCAGCTCCTGAGACACTCTCAAGTGCTGGAAAGGTGCTGATGGTCAATCCCAGTTCCCAGCTGTCAGAAAAACTAAGCCAAAAAGGATCTGATACTGTGGACATGGTTTATTTTCCTCGATATTTTGCTGCATGCTCAAATCTTGCATAATCCCTCTGGGGACTGCTGAGTTTGCAGTAAATCATCATCAGAGCCCATCTTAAAACCATTCCTGCAGCTGTTTCAGTCCTGAATGCTCCTTCATATGTGATACCTGACACGTGGGTTTCATTCATATGATAATTTTGGTGTGTGCTTGGAAATGTCACTAATATTAACTACTTTACCCCACAATTATGTTTCCATAGAAAAGTCATTATTATTGCAGCAGAGTTGGCTTCAGCTATAAAACTGGGTAATTTTGGATTTTTGGGGTGAGCCAGCTATCTTGCTTGCCTCTCAACTGCCATTTCAATGCCCTATTGAGGTGGAAAAGGGCTGAAAAAAGGCTGTGAGATTCTATCCCCCTTCCCCAGAGCGTGCACTGCACACCAAATCTCACTTTGCATTCAGCTCCAACGTGTCACTCTGAAAGGACTGTGTCAGCAGCCTTAATTGCTTGGCTGGTGCCACAAGACTGATGGATTGTAGGCTCCTGCTTTTCTAGAGGAAGGATGAGAACAGATGGGATTTTGCTAATTTAAACTTCTGTACATGTTTAATGTCCTATTTATCTCTTCCAGTGAGCCTGAAATGGTAATAAATGAAGTAGATTTTTACTGAAATCTGTTAATGTCGTGAGAAGTGTTTGTGAAGAACAAAAAGCTCTATTAGCCTACACTGACCTGCAAATAAACAACAGGCTGTGAGGAGTGGTTACCCACTTTCTAATTTGCTTAATGGCCTTTTAATGAGTGGGCTTATGACTGTACAGTAAATACACTGGTCTAGCACCCTAGAGGCCCCTATTCAGGCTATTTCCTGGAACTCTGAGACACCTCCTGTTATTTCTGTCCCTCCATTTTTCACTCAGATAAGCCTATAACAATACACCCAACTAACCCTTAAACTGTTTTCGGGGCTGGAATACAAATAAGAACACCAAGACATTCCTGTTACAAGGCTCAGACCCTCACTGGCCCATTCAGCGCTACCAGATTGGCTTTCCCTATCTAAATCTTAAATCTAAATCTCTGTCTAATGAGTTTCTGTGCCTAAGATGGATTTCATTCTTCTTACATAAATTTTTGCCATGTAGAGATTATGATTTACTAGATGTCTTTGAAGGATTCAGAACTGTGAAAACCATAATGGAATCACTGTTGTCTGGGAAAACAAGCACAGGAGGCTGAACACACCAGGAAGAAAAGGATGAAAGCAGTTTGGGTATATTTAAATTTGCCAGCTGAATCTGTAACATAATTTTAACACAGATACCTTCTAAGATGTTTGTTTATTCTGGCTGGAATCCCTTGGGCATGGAAATCAAAACAGAGTAATAATTCTGGCACTACTGGGTAAGGTGTTCATGGGAAATCACCCTCCTTTTTGGTCTGTAAGAACATCTTCAAGGATCCTGAACTCAATTACATCTGTCAGGGAAAAATAACAGGAGAAAACAGCCTTACATCGGTTTTTCAAAACTGAAAAAGTTTGGAAGGATTCCAGAGTGAATTTTAAGTGATAAAAATATTTTTTAAACTTGGGCATGTTTATTAGAAAAGTGTAGCTTATCCTGTAGATTTTAGGGGTTTAGGAAGGAATTACAGCTCATAGTGCCCTGACTTTATAGGCACACTCAGTAACATAAAAATTACACCATTGGCCTCCCCTCCTGGAAGTCACACTTTTTCCTGGATTAATTACTTTCTAACTGAAGTAAGAACAGCAGTGTTTGAACTCCTATACAGCAAAGCCCTTTTTACATACTTTGATTTAGTCATGCAAATTAGAAAATGTTGGCTCAAACAATTTATCTGAGACCACACAGTCAAACAGTGACACTTTCAGGAATAGGTAAATCTCCTAAAAGCCCCAGCTTAGTCCATCCTCCTACACACAAATAAAAAGCATTAAAAAATTGCATTCAAATTACTTCAACAGGTAATTTGTTCCTCCAGGCCTTACTGAGCATATTTGCTAATGATTTAGTTCCAGAACACTAAACCAAAAACACTTAGCAAGAGCAGAAAGTCTGCAAGTAAATTAAAGAATAGCAAGTTCCAGTTAGTCTCCTAACAGAGTCGATGATTAAATGTTTCCTATTTAAGCAGCAACAATACCAAACTCTTTTATGTAAAATTGTAAAGGCTGCTAGATTCAACAGGCTTTAGACAAAAGAGGGAAAAGGAAGAAAGGAAGTATTTTCTCAGCTTATATAAAGTGCATTTCAAACATACGTGTACAAAAGTTTTTATTTAAAGGATGGTGATGCCCTGGCACAAGTTGTCCAGAGCAGTTTGGATGCCCATAGATGTGCACAGAAATAAAGGTTTCCACATTTCCTTCAGTGGTTTGTTGTCTCATATGAAGCTCATAATTTGATTCTGTTTCCTATTTGTCTTCAAACCACAAATTTTGGACTTTGTGAGATCAAGCACAGTGCACTGAGTGAAAAGTGGGCAAGAGAGCTGATTCAAAGGCCACATTATTACAGTCAGAAAAGATTTTCTAAGATGAAGCCATTCAGCAGGAAAGATGACCAGTGCAATTAGAGCCAAAGAAGTGCAGAAAATCCATTTATGTTCATATGAGTTCAGTGACTCTGACTGCTAAAAGTGGGGAGACTATAGAGATAAATCAGGTAATCCTGTCATCTGAGAAATGTCTTCAAAGACACAGGAACAGGGTGACTAATCTTAATATAACAAGACTTAACATAGTAAAAAAATATATGTAATATTGCCATTAACTGTAGGTGTCCACCAGAATATATTTTACATACTTAAATGGAAATATATTGCTATTAACTTTAAAAGAAAAGATTAAACCTGGAGTTGGAATTCACTCCATATAACTTTTACCCATATAAATTTATTTGCATTAATTATTTTCACGTTCAGACAGAATACCTGAGGAGTTCGGCTGTTTGGATGATTGATAGCATGTCATGAGACAGACAAATCACTCTACTTTAGATAGTGACTGTAAAATATTGGAATAATCCTTTACTCTGTAGTGAATAATGAAGAACAAAAACAAATTAAAGGGAACTTTATGACCAACAGCAAGAAAACTTTACCGTAGCTTGTTTCATTAGCTGGCAGGAAAGGCTTCACAGCAAATAGGTTCATTTTTTAATATGAAATTAGGGGAGAACACAAAGAAACATATAAGTAACTGGAAGTGACAGAAGAATAAATTAGATCTCAATCCCCAGATTTCACAAATAGTCCTTCGAGTGATGAACAAGTTTTCCTGATGTCCAAACTTCAGACATCAGATTGACTAATTAAGTTGTTTTGTTGGGGGAGGGGGATTTTTGCCACATTAATGGTGTACTCTAAGAGCCTCTGAGCACATATATGGATATTTGTAGTTTTGTTCATCAACTGGGAAAACTTATTTTATTAAATTGTATCTTTTTGTGCAAGTTTGGCAGGCCCTTTTTGGAGTAATTAAGCATTGGCTGCTGAATAACAGTGAGGTTTGATGTTGTGAAGTGTCTCTGCCTCCTGTTACCCCGAGTCCCTGATTGCACGTTGGGATGCAGATTTGTCCCAGCCACCAGCCTGAGTTCACTCTCTCTACTTGTAGGAAATGATATAAAGTTTATTTTTTTTTTAATGTAATTCAATTCAGTTTTGTTCTCCTTAGTACCAGAGGAAGGGAATAATTCAAGTCCCTTTTCAGGGGACTGTTCCACCAGGCGAGGTCTGATGAGCTGAGCTTCTCAACAGACTGGGGGTAGAACAGAAGATACACAAAAGATAACGACTATTAATGACCATTAATGAACATCAACTCCAAATATCACCCCTGGCATGGCTGGAGACACCTGCTCTGGGTGAAGAGAGACAAGAATGAGAACCTAATTAGCATTGGAGGCAAAGGAATCTGGATCCAGTAGGAACCCAAATACTAAGAACTGCGCTACTTAGGACCAATGAACATCAAGCCAATTAATTTCTCAGGGTTTTGACTGTGTAAAATATCTTAAAAATCTACTAAAATTCATATGTGATGGAAGGATTTTCTCTGCACAACCCAGGCAATGTGTGGATGAAATGATTTCTGTTGCACATCCTGGCCAGAATAAAGCAGTGCCTTGATTCTCTATGACTAAAAATGTTGTTGTAAGATTTTGGCATTTTTCCCCACAGTTTCAGTGACATACTTATTTCAGTCCCTTTGTGCCTCTGAAGAGACATAATGTGTCTGCTGAGTAATTCATCCCACTTGTGTTGGACATCCATCTCAGACTGGGATGAATCACCCTCTGGAATTACTGATCCCTCCTGTGTGATGGCTGAGGAGGTCTGAACAACTTGTTGGGGATTGTTGTCTACCTAAAGGGGAACTTTATGGGCTGCAGCCATATGTGTGCCTGCAATCCTTCCAGGCTCAAAGGGATTACAGCAGATGGAAAGATCTGTGTTTTCCTCTCTCATTTCTCATCTACTCCTTAGAAATAAACTGGCCATGGACATGTCTAATAGCACCTGGCAGCTCACCAGGAAGGGAACCAGCAGATCCTGTTTGATTGTTCTCCCAAAGAGGTTAAAAACTACCAGATATCTTCAGTAAATAAGGATTTATCAGGCCTTATAGTTGATCTCAAATAACTTTCGCCGTCTGAGTTCTTGGAAGAAAATTGGAAATCCTGGAGAAAAATGTAAAAAAAAATTCCTCACAAAAATTCCCTTTGTGTAACAGCAATCAAACCCCCCATTTATGCCCCACTAAAGTGTCTGAGCCTGTTGTGGACAAAGACAAAAATTCAGTACCATTTCCACAGTTAGGATTTCACCTATGCGCTGAGTCTACCAACAAAAGGATAATTATGTGCCAATTTACTGTTGCAGCTTTTATGCTGTGAATATTTCTCCTGCAGTTCCTAGTTTTGTTTCAGTGAAAAAAGTGATGTGTGATAAATATTCTGAGTCTCTTTAGGTCCAGGCTGGGCTTGAATCAGATACCTCTGATAAGATTTTCTACCTCTCAACTAAAGTTCAGTTGTCCACAGCACCACTATGGCTACAATAAATGACTCAAGTAAATGCCCTCAAGGAACACCAAGACAAAAAGTAGCTGTTCTTAAAAAATTCTAAAAATATTTCAGTTAATCTTAAAGACAAATCAAACTCCAAAGGACCAAGGTCTTAATTTAAATTGTAACTCATTGCAGAAAATTACTAACTGGTCACCCATCAGTCAGCGTTAGGAGATATTCCACTTCACACTAGGTTTAATAGATTGTTTTCCTCCTCCTCTGATTTTAGGTGTTTAAGCCTAAAATAATTTGTCAGACTTTTGTTTAATCAAGACAACTTGAGATTGACTAAATACTTTTACAGACTGGCACAATTTTGTCCTCTAGAGATAATGACAATGACACTTTTATCTCCATCCTAAATATGCTTCTATTTCACCTTAATATGAAGCTAAATTGAGAAATAAGTATGACTAAAACAGTTATAATGAAATATTCTGAGCCTACATCTATCCCCAAGATTTAAGTATGAAAGAGCACTAATTTAAGACTTTAAATTATTTATACATTTGACATGGTTTCCTATTAATCAGAATCAGAACTAGAGCAATTTGCAAAATTCCTGTGTCATCTTTTAAATATTTTCTTCTAAGTAAGTAAATGAAAGAGATTTACTAATTCTAGTAGAAAATTCATTGGTATTGGGTGAGAGATGCTAAACACAGGGGGATATATTAAGTCTGTACAAAATGCTAAATACTCCTCAGATCTCTGCTAAATTCATTTAATCCCTTTTTGCACGTTTTAAAGCCCATCAGATTTTATAAACATTGATATTATGTAGTGAAAGGCAACTATTTACAAATAAAGGACAAAAATCACAAAGAAGTAATGTTTAGGATGACATCAGTGTCTCACAGGAGTTTAGAAATTGTGATGTTCTTCCTTTTCACTGTGACCCTAAACCTGCCTCTAGAGGCTGGTTTAACCGAATATTCTGGGGTGGGAGACTGTGCCTATTTTAGAAATATCTGGGATTTGAATAGCTTTTTTCTGTCATAGCAATCTCTATGAATTTATGGATACTAGAATGAAATCCATTCAGATAAGATTTAGACAACGTCTCTGAGCTGAGAATGGTTTAAAATGGCTGAATAATGGTTTGAAAGACACTTTCCCAGCTTTTTGGACCACCATCATCATCAATGATGAAACTTTCTGCTGGATCAAGATGAACTTCTGACATAAAATGTTCAGTTAATGAACTTGCTAATATTTCTACTCTGTCATATCACAGAAGCATTAAAACATAGAATCACAGAATCATGATATGGTTTGTGTTGGAAGGCATCTTAAAGATGATCTAATTCCAGCCCCCTTCCGTGGGCAGAGACACCTTCCATTAGACCAGTTTTTTCAAAGCCTCATCCAGCCTGCCTTGAACATTTCCAGGGATGGGGCATCCAGCTTTTCTCTGGGCAATCTATTCTCCTGCTTCATCTTTACCCTCACAGCAAAGATTTTCTCCTTATAAATCAATAATTAATTAATATTCAGTAAAGCCTGTGCAGAACACACATCAGGGCCTCCCTCAGTTACAACCTTGTCCTGTCTGTGCCTTTGATGTGCCCTGGGGAAGCCAACTTTGTCCATTTGGTTTAGAAATGCATCTTCAGTTGCTGGTCTTGTTTTGCTGACCTCCCTTTGCTCTCTCCTTGAGTTTTCTCTCCTTGAGTTCTCATCTTGCCAAGAAGAAAAGCTCATCCTCTCCCATTATTAGATGTTCACGTGTTCTTCAGAGAGACAGATAAAATCTTTATGAAAGCCACATTTTGGGACATGCTCACTTCAGCAGCTTTGCAGAGCATCCTTAAAATGCACAGAAACAGCCAAATCTGGGTTCTACACAACACTGTAGTTCTACTCAACAATTCCCCCAGATTTTCATTCTGTTCCAAATTCTTAAGGCATCATGGTGGAGTTTTCAGTCCTCCTGACTAGGAAAACTGATCCAAAATTAAACTCCAAGTCCAATTGGGCCAATTGGTGACTTCCACACAGATCACAGAATCAGAGAATTTTTAGAGTTGGAAGTGACCTCAGGAAATCTTTTAGTCCAACCCCCCTGCCAAGGCAGGAGATGGAGATGAAAAGTTAATTCCTGCAAAGAGAGTGAGTTTATTCCTGCACAAAACAAATGGAATAAAACAAAATTGACTTGCATCTTGTCTAGAGGAAGATAGGGATGTTTCTTCCAGCTGTCTCCTCACCTTTTCCTCTATCCCAGTGGATGAATAGCTGAATTAATGATGAGTCTGAACTTCCACCAGCTATAGCAGAGAAATTCCAAGTAATCCAAAATCAGAGGAGGCTTTCCTGGAATTCTTGCTGGTGTTTGGAGCCACTTAGAAATGACTGAGCTGCACAGCAGGAAGGGAGGGAAGGTTGGTTGATCCAAGGGCTGTTTTTCATTAGCCATACCATGGTCTGATTCCCTCCATACCAGACAGAGCACGACCTTCACATCGCTTGGTGGGAGTGAACATGCATTGCTTTAGGGAAATGTTAACCTTGGGGAAACAAGAAAACAAACAAAAAAGCCCCAACAAAATTCTGTTTCCCCTTTGCTTATAGTCTCCCAGACTTATTTAGCTCTATCTAGCAAGAAATGGACCAAGTGTAAAATTCAGTATTACTTTCATGGTTCTCTTATTTCTTTTAATCAGCTACACAGCCCTGTGGTGCCAAAGCATCATCCCAACTTATGCATTATTTACTAGTTAATATCTCAAAACAGATGTCTCTAAATAAAATCATTTTCTTTCTCTTGCTTGTCATGCCTGAGGGCCAAATCAAAGGAACAGAACACCTCCCTGATCATGTGCAGTGCACTCAAATCATGACATCAGGGTCACCGAGCCTCTGTCAAAGCTGGGTCCTGGGACACTGAGAAATTTGTAGCAACTTGTGTCTCTGTAAGTCAGGGTCAGTGTTTCTCTGTTCAGGGCTCTCTCATGTCTCTGCCTTTCAAACATCCATTTCAGCCCTGCACACTTCTGATTTCAAGGATCATCTATTTCTTGAAGATCTCTGTGGCAAGCAAGTCCAAGTGTCAAGGGATGGTCTGGCTGGGTCAAAATCAATATTCCTGGGAAGCAGGCAAGTATCCATAAGAGCAGGCACAACTCTGCACAACACACATTTAACCAATGTATTTAACCATTTATTTGGCACACTTTGCTTTATCTCTGTGTTTTTCAAGCTGGTTCTCAAGAGTTCATAAAATATTAGTATGGGGTCTTTATGTTTTGGTTTTTATTCCTCTGTGGTACCAAGGTTTAACTCCAGACCACAACTAAGCACCAGCAGCTGCTCATTTCCCTCCCTCAATCCCATTTGGGTGGGATGGGGAAACAGAAAAAAGGTAAAACCTGAGGGTTGAAAAAAGAACAATTTAATAATTGGAGTAAAACAAAATGATGATCATGATGATAATAACAATAATAATGATGAAAGGAGATATTAAAGAAAGAGATAAAAATAAAACTCAATAAAAAAAATTACCAGATGATGGACAATACAGTTGGACAGTCACCATCCCAAGTAACAACTGACCCCTTTAGGCCACACTTTATGTACTGGGAGTGGTGTTGTGTGGTGTGGAGCATCCCTTTGGCCAGCTCAGGTCAGCTGTACTGGACCTTCTTCTTTGCAGCTCCCCATGCAGAACACAGGAAACTGAACAGTCCTTGATTGAGGGCAAAACCAACTTCACAACAATTAAATTATCAGTGTTTTATCAACATTTTTCTCATCTAACACAAATGATGTGTCTCTAAGTCTCTGTCAAACACAGGGGCTGCAGGGAAACAAGTGCTCAGCTGACAGGGGCTGATCCTTCGGAGGACTTTGATGTTCAGGATCAAAGTCATGAGTGGGGTTGGCATCTCACTGGACCCAAAACACATTTGAGCAGTGCTTTCATTGTGATGATGGAGGGATAAAGGACAGATCAGTGGATTTTGGCAATCTGACTTTGTCCACAGGTGGAGGCTTTGCCCTCAGCTTTAATGAACCCTGAGAAGCACATTGGTAAGGCAGGACTCTGTAGCTGTCCATGAGATCTGGACTTTCTGTCCAGATATGAATTGAAATGCAGAGTTTTGGGGAGTTTCTGAAAGGAGCCAGAGAGAATTTAAGACTGATCTTTGCTAACTTGATTGTAGATATTGATTTTTCATGGATTTATTCAAAACTGAAAGTTAATCTGGAGGACACAAAACCCATAAGTCTTGATTTTCTTAATTTTTTTCCAATTTATCTATTTTTTTTTTGTCATCACTTGCCTTATATTCCCATAGTCTTCACAGAGGAAGTGGGAGTTTTGTTAGTGTTGAATAAATAGAAAAAGGGTAAATGGGTGTAGTAGGAGAAAGGTTAAATTTCTTCAGCAAAGAATCCAACTCTCAAACACTCTAATTTTATCTAAGTGAAGCTTGAGATGAGGTATCTTATAAGACTTTTCACTTACATAAAAGAATTTAATCTATGCAAAACTTGGTAACTATACACAGTAAAGAGGACTCCCAGCCGGAAATGGCTGAAATCTGTGGAAAAGAAGGTCATAAGTGGAACAAATCGATTAATCCTGTCCCTAATTTTTAGGATGAGGCCTAAAGGAGTAGGCACAAGTAGGCCATGGCCACTCATATGGCCTTTGCAGGAGAAAGAGGATGTATTGAGTGCCTGTGGGGAGTGCAGCTGTGATTTGGGTGGTGGTAGGAGGGTAGTGTTTATAATCTGGGTACTAAAAAGGGGAAAAGACAAGAAACAACTGAATAAAAGAGGATTTGGCCACAATAACCCCCTGCAACTGCATAGGCTGGGGATGGTGTGGCTGGACAGTGCCCAGGCAGAAAGGGACCTGGGGGTGGTGGTCGACAGCCGGCTGACCATGAGCCAGCAGTGTGCCCTGGTGGCCAAGAAGGCCAATGGCTCCTGGCCTGGATCAGGAATGGTGTGGCCAGCAGGAGCAGGGAGGTCATCCTTCCCCTGTTCTCGGCACTGGTGAGGCCACACCTCGAGTGCTGTGTCCAGTTCTGGCCCCTCAGTTTGGGAAGGACGTTGAGATGCTCGAGCACGTCCAGAGGAGGCAACGAGGCTGGAGAGGGGCTTGGAACACAAATCCTGTGAGGAACGGCTGAGGGAGCTAGGGGTGTTCAGCCTGGAGAAAAGGAGACTCAGAGGTGTCCTTATCACTCTCTACAGCTCCCTGAAAGGTGGTTGTGGTCAGGTGGGGTTGGTCTCTTTCTCCAGGCAGCACTGACAGAACGAGAGGTCACAGTCTCAAGCTGCATCAAGGGAAATACAGGTTGGGTATTATGAAAAGGTTTTTTATGGAAAGAGTGATAAAGTTCTGCCCAGGGAGGTGGTGGAGTCACCATCCCTGGATGTGTTTAAAATAAGGCTGGATGTGGCACTGGGTGCCATGGTTTAATTGAGGTGTTAGGGCATGGGTTGGGCTCAATGATCTTGAAGGTCTCTTCCAAGCCAGTGATTCTGTGATTCTGTGAATTCCGTGAGTTCTGTGAAAATAAGATGAAGAGAGTAGAGACAGCTTAGGCAAATATATGCTTTACAATCTACTTCTTTGGGTACAGAGGACAGCCTGGAGTGATGCGCCAATAATCACAGAGCAGAGAGAAAGCAAGGTTAGGACTAATACCCTGCTGAGTCCATGGCCAGAGCTGTATCCACACAGTCGTGAGATCCCAGCCACGCTCTGCATCCCACCATTTGCATAACTTCCCTGGAGATTTGCTTGCCTCTGCAACACCTGGCAAAGCACACAGTCTAAACTTTATGGAAATTCACACAAGAAGCAAAATTCAGCCATCTCAGAGTTTAATAGCTTGCTGGAAAGAGTGGGAAAATGTTAAAAAAAATTAAAACAGTTGTCAGGGTACCTAGTAACTAATAGCAAATTCTATAATTATAAAGAACACAAGACAAAAACTAACTAGATTTTCACAAATTTCTCATCCTTACCCTTGCCAGCCTCTGATATATGTGCACCTCTAGCACACTCTAACTCACCTGGCAGTTATCCACACCATTCACAGAATTAAGCAAATTACAAATCGGGCCAGAATGGGCAGAGCATGCCAGTTTTGGCTCTCCAGCGAGCCACATAATGCTCTGCAGCATTTGGCTTCTCTCAGCAGGTCCATTAGTCAGGGTGGATGAACCTCATCAGCTGGAGGGAATGCACACCAGGACGCGTGCTTGGAAGAGTGGAGATATTTTACTTTCATGAGAGATGAGAGACACAGAACTCTGGCTGCTCTGCTTTGGTCTCTCTCCCCTCCAGTGGCATCTATGCAAATGCAACCCAGTCTTCAGTCTCATCCAGAGTGAAGTCATCTCCCCAGGGTTCTGTCTTTGTCTCTGTTGTGCATCACCTGGAAGGGACCTGAAGCATTGTAAGGCATTTATCTACCGAGCATCTTGTAAAAGAACTGCTGGGACTTCAGAGGATGTTGCTGTTGTCAGTGCTCACTCACCAACCAAGGGCAGAAATGGTCATAGGTACTGGGGGAAAAAAGCCCCATAACTTAACAGAGGTAAATGGAAATGCCCAGGTTTCAAGGACTGTATTTCAATATCCAATCTCTCCTGAGTCAATTCAGCCTGATCTGCCTCTGGAAGACACGTCTGGTTTGTTAAAGATGTAGGAAACATGCCTGTCAGATGGTTTTGGTCTCTTTTCAGAGTTGTGTTGCTCTTTCTCGGCCTTGCTAGAGGGCTCTTCTTCTTGACCTTCCTCTTTGCAGAAGGCCCAACACCACTAGAGAGAGAAAATGGATCAGTTTCTGTCTCTATCCCAACTAAATGACCAACTGATACTATTTCTGACAATACATCCCACCTTGGCACTCAGTCTTGGGTGGCCATACCTCACACACAGAAGTCTGCAGTTAGACTGGCATTTCCTGCACACTGATGTATTTATTTACCCTTTATGAACACTTGTCCTTTACCAGAACGATTTAGAAATGATCTCCAGCAAGTACTGACCTTTAATTACACTGGTCATTATTAAAATTCACTGTTAATCACAGTGGGAGACCAAAAAAGGAAAGGTGCTTGTAGGCTTATGTCATATGGAAAATATGGGATAATGTATTGAGAACTTCAGAGAGGTGAAGAGAACATATTCAGCAACTGCTGGATGTTTTTTCTACAACATTCCACTACTGGAATAGCAACCAATAACTACATTGTTATTTCATCATCAACTAAAATCAACCAGTTATTAATCTGAGATATTGTAATCCCTGAAGTTTCCTAGATCTGTTTGCCAGGAGTGCTCTGAATTATTTAGAGAGCAAAAATGCCTTCCTGGGGATAGATAATTTAGTCATTCTGAACACCAAAGTGTTTCTGACTGGTCTTCACAGGACAATGTATGGTTTGTCAGTATCTAAAAAAAAAGAATTGTAATTATACTCAGAACTTGCACATGAATCAATGCAAAAAATGGAAGGAAGAATAAAGTTCATATGAGAAACCCTTATAACTGCAAGGTGGAGCCCATATCATCTATTCTATTTTTCTTTCTGTCTCAAAGTTAGGTGTTTACTGTTCCTTGTCAGCCAGAATCTTTCTCTGGTCAATAGAGATGAATAGGCACCTACAGAGGGTGAGTCACCCAATCTATCTTAAGAAGGGATGAATCACCCACTAGAAGTGCATTTTCTTCTCCATCTTCAGTTTCAGATCTGAAGAGTGAGCAACTGAACAAGGTGTTTAGGATTTTCCAACTGTATAAAACAAATAAAAATATTACCTCTCCTTAGAAACGCTGTTTTGTTTATATCTCCAAACAAGCATGATGACAGTGATAATGTTCTGTTCTGGAAGGAGAATTCGGTTTATCTTAGAGACTTATTGTCCTCATAGATGAAGTTAAGTGACATGAATCCCATGCAAACTGTCCACAAATTTTTGTCTAAAAGTTACACATACTTTTTCAAAGTCTACCAAGGTTGCTTTTAACACTTTTAAGTGTTTTTCTGATACAGAAAACATTTATCTGATTAGTTCTCTTTCTGGGAAAGTTGTTTAGGCTACATTAACATTTCTTATCAAGCTTTGCATATGATTGCCATGAGATTCAATCTGATTAAATATAAAATGTTTTGAAATGCCTTTGCTTTGTTGTTTTTTTCACCCTTCCCCCACAGAATGGAAATTGTTTTCTGTCCAGCTTTGAGTAAATAGCATAAGTAAATCAGGGGGGGAAAATTGTCAAAGTACATATCCTTTATTCATTAACAACTCAAACAAACTCGGAAGAAAGCTAAAATTACAGTTTCTAATATGAAAGTAGTCCTCAGAATGTTTAACATACATGGTCTAACCAAGTCCAATATTCTTCTAGATCATTCAGTTCCACCCCATGCTATGGGCAGGGACAACTTCCACTAGACCAGATAGGTCAGAGTTCCATCCAACCAGGCCTTGAGCCCTTCCAGGGATGGAGCCACCACAACTTCTCTGCACAGCCTGTCCCATGGCCTCACCACCCTCTGAGTAAACAATTTCATCCCAACATCTAATCTACACCTACTCTCTTCCAATTTGGAGCCATTTCCCCTTGTCCTGTCACTGCATGTGTTTGTAAGTAGTCCCTCTCCATCTTTCTTACAGGCCCTCTTCACATCCTGGGAAGGCACAATCAGGTCAACCTGAAACCTTCTCTTCTCCAGGCTGAACAATCCCAGTTCTCTCAGTCTTTCCTCACAGCAGAGCTGCTCCATCCCTCTGATCATCCTGGTGGCCTCCTCTGGACTCATTCTAACATCTCCATGTCCTGCCTGTGCTGGGACTCCAGAGCTGGAGGCAGCTCTGCAGGTGGAGCCCCAAGAGATCTTAGTTTCAGGTCTATTAAGCACAGGAAAAGGAACTGCACCACACAAGTGCAAAGCAATTCACTGTAAAGTTATGAACCTATTTCTTTAGTTGTTTTTTTTTTTTTCCTATTAGGCAAAAATGAAGACTGAACTGGAAGTACAGATGAGTTCTTTGAGACTTGTTAATGAAAAGCACGACAAGGTTCAGCTGGTGAAAAGTGACATATTTCAATTGGCTCCGTGGGTGTCACGTCAACATGCACCATCTGAGATCCTGGCACAAAGAACAGAGATATTAAGATATGGCCTGTTCTTTCACACCAAAAGCCAAGATGCCAAACCAATAAAAACCATGGAAAAGCCATTAAAAAGCATTTTAGCACTTTGGAAACCAAGAGACCGCATTAGAAAGTTTAAGTGGACTAATTACTTGAATAACATTTCGTTACAAACCTAAGCTGGGCTTTTACAGCCCTGTATTTCAGTCCTTGCTGTTTCTTGCTAATGAAGTTAGCTATAAAATAAACAGGATGATGCTCTGGTTTTTACTGACCTGCCAAACATAAAGACTTTTTACAGCTCAGAGCAGGGGCAGAACGCAGGGGATGAGGACTGGAGTTAACAAGCTCTGTGAAAACTTGTGTTCTCCAAGCTGTGGGGAGAAGCAATATTCGTGCATATCACGAAAATTTGGCTCAGCTCACAGTCAAACACGTCTGTCCCCCAATCCAGCAAATATGCAAGTCATGTTTTGGCACTTGTCCTGGTGCCAGATGGTTACATGTGTGACAAAAGTAAAAAAGGATTGATGTGATCTCTTAGCAGCCAGCATAAGGAAGGTTTAGTAGGATGAAGAGCTGGGACATTTGAGTTCACTGTGTCTGATAGAAAAGACTGGGGATGGGAGCTCTCTTTATGTGCAGTAGCAATCCTGTGATATTACATTCTCACAGAGCACTGTGAATCACTGTGCCTGGCCACAGGGTCGTGTAAATAGAGCCACAGTACTAAAATCTGCTCCTCAAAATGTAGCTTTGCTTATCCAGTGACGTCCTTCCACATTCCAGGCAGAAAAATTCTTTTTAATATCACAAAGAGCAAAATGGCTGCAGGGAGTGCAGGGTCCTTTTGCTTGGAGCAAAGGATCCCATTTGACACGTTTGGAGGATTTCTAAAAACACAGCTGCAGTGATCTTAGCTTCAGCTATCAGATGCAAGCAGTGCAAAAACTCATTCTCTCCATTAATGGGTTGATCACCACTGATGGGTATTTGCTACCCACAGTGCTGAAATACAGGTTGCAAGAATATCAGGATCTTTTTGCTCCAGTCTTCCCACAGAAAGGGTAAACCTGTTAATTGCTGGGTGGTATTTCTGTTCTACTCTGGCCAACAGTGTTCAACTGGATGAGTAGAGTGATTAAAAAATAAAAAGCATCACCTGATAGAAACAGCTACAATCATTAAAATTGCTGGTGCAGCACAAAAGAAATACGTAGAGGAAAACCTGACTGAACTGGCTTTTAGGGAATCCCTAAAAGATTCCCTAACTGGCTTTTAGGGAATCCCTAAAAGAAATTCAAAAGTGATTATCTGATTGTGATTCATCTGATTTGATCACAATTGCATTTATTTAGCTACTGTTTTTAAAAAATCTCAGGGAATTGCTGAGCCCATTCTCTGTTCACCATACTTAGAGGTTTTCTGTGCATTGGGGCGTTTCTCCTTTACAGAGAAATTTTGCTGGGACCTGTTCAAGAAGGTTTGTTTTCAATGACACAGAGGCAGAACTGAGCATTAGCTTTTTTTTTTTTTTTTTTCACTGATCTTAACCCTAAATCCTCCTATTACTTCATAGAGCCAATACGAGATCAATGATTTTAGGGCAAACAGAGATAATGTCACAAGAGAAAGAGCCACCAAGAGAATTTGTCCTGAAGAAAGAAATGAACTTAGAAAGCAGTAATAATTGTTCATCTTCCAGTATGTTTGGGGAATCGAGACCATGAAATTAAATCTTGAATTTATAGACAGCCCAGATGAAAGTTCTAAATTGTTTATTAAAAATAAAGAGAAATTATTTCACAGTCTCTCTAGATAGATGATTTCAGTTTAGGAAGCTATCCAAGACTTAAAGCATCTTGCATTCCTTGGGAAAGGAAATTGCTCAGGAAAGGCTGCTTGTAGAAAGAGAAGCAAAGCAAGAGAAGGGCCCTTATAGAATATTACAAGACCATTGTGCAGAAATTATCAGAGAGATTAATACATGGATGACTGTAAAAATGCATTCAAATGCTATTTTTCTTCCTCAGACTGCAATGCATAGCATAATCAAACCAGCTGTGTTCTGGTGTTCATTATCTCCCAATACTTAATTTAGTTTAAATGCAGGCAGGAAAAGTAACTCCAAAACTCTCCACACACAGAAAAAAAAAGAAAAAAAAAGAAAAAAAGAAGTGTTGTATATTATATATTCACCAAAGAAGTAGATAACACCTGGAGCAATGTGACTAAAAGCCTCTTTGCCTGATAATCGTGTTGGGGTTGGATTAGAAGGAGGTGTCTTTGGAAAAGTTTGCCAGTTATAGAGATGGAATTTGCCTCAAGACATCTGCTTAATGATATTGATCACTGTAAATATCCTAACAGGGAAAAACAAGACATTAAAATGTCTTGGGTTAAATGCCACCATGTATCCTGCAGTGAATTCCCTCAGTACTCAGCTGGGCTGGGAGGGAACTGTCTGCATTTTGAGGCCTCTCTTCTGAATCCCTGTAAGTACAGAGTTCCCTGAGTGAGAGTTTTGGCTTCAGGGCTGAACGAGCCTTTCCAGATACAGCAAAGCTGTGTCTTGCCCTTGCTTTCAGCTGGGATAAATTGATGCTCTTGTTTCAAATTCAGAATTTCTGAGTTCTCAACAGCAATAACCTCCATGAACATCTTTCTAGCATGAAATTACCAGAAGGGATGGTCCTTGGGATGCCATTCCTGGAAGTACCATTTTAATGAGTAGCTCATTTGAGGACTGGCAAGATGCAGCCTTGCTTGAAAAGAGAGTTGATCTAGACACTGAGAAGTTCAAAGGTTTAAATTCAATTTATAATCTTTGCAATCTTTTTATTCTAGGAAAGCTGCTGCCACTTAAACTCAGATAAGCAGCCCAACAACCTGATGATGTGTCTGAACAGACACTTCAGAGGAATGTGAAAAAGAAATAAACACCTCATAGTGAAAACATTTACCCTGCAGGTAAAAAAATAAGAGTTGGATGAAGCACAAGCTTTAAAGTTTTAGATCTGATTAGTTTTTCTAAATACTTTTCATTGAGCACTAATTATTCTTTCCAGCCCTTTCAATGTTAATCCATTATTAAAGATGCACCGAAAAATTCATGTCAGACTTTGTAACTGCCAAAATAAGACTCTCAGAAAGTGTTTTGAGGAGCAAGAAATCTAATTAGTTTATTGGTTAATGAAGTAAATCAAAGGAGATTGGCTATGGAACCAATCTCATTCACTCCTTTCTCTAACTCCTAAACCAGGGTGAGATGTTTCTCTTCATGGCCTGGTTATAGATCCTGTGCAAAGCAAGAGGAAAAATGTAATTAGTGTCTGGGCTAATTGGTGGCACGTTTTGTGACAGGCTGCCCTGGCAGACACATTGTGATGTAGCACCGTGCTGGATTACCACAATCATTGCATGACACAGCCCTTTATGTTATAAGGAAAAAAAGGAAGAAATGCTCCAGTTTCCATTGTGTTCTGGTTACAAAAGGTTGCTGGAAGCACTGTCCTGTGATCATGTTTGAGCTGTTTTCCCGTATCTGTGCTAAATTCATTTCTTTGTATGGATACTGCACGTTTGCTGCCATTCTACATTTCTGATAATTAAGAGTTTGAACCAATCTGCAAATAATTTTCTCATCTGGGCAAGCTTAAAGGTGCAATATGCAGCTGAGTCCAAATGAGGATGGGGCTCAATTACATCTGCTTAAACAGTCCTTGTTCCACCAGTGATCTCCCATCCCAGGAACTGGAACAGCCACCCACGTCCCCTGCACCACAGACAGAGAATTATGGAACAAATGGGTAGTCACAGGATAAGGGGGAATGGCTTTAAACTGAAAGAGGTCAAGTTTAGATTAGATGTTTTGAGTAAATTCTTCCCTTTGAGGGTGCTGAGGTCCTGGCAAAGGTTTCTCAGAGAGGTTGTGGCTGCTCCATCCCTGGAAGTGTTCCAGGCCAGGCTGGATGGGGCTTGGAGCAACCTGGAATAGTGGAAGGGGTCCCTGCCTATGGCAGGGGTTTGGAACTGGATGATCTTTAAGATCCTTTCTAACCCAAATAATTCTGTGGTGATTCCATGCTTATGAATATCTTGTACCTTTCTAGTGGAAAAGCTGCCCGAGCTGTTATCACTGATTTTATCTTTCAGCAGAATTGGGCTGTGAAAAAGGGAATCAGGACTTAGAACCAGCTGCTACCTGGCACTGCATACATCCCAGTGGATGGAAGAGGAAGGCTGAGATGATGGATATGGCAGCAGCCACATCACTGCTTGTAGAATTAAATAGGCAGCTGTAGCATAGAGTGGTATAAACACAACACTTAAAAGGGACCTTTGATCCCTTTTTAGCAAGAGATGCTTCCCAAACACTTGGAACAAAATCCTATCAAGCCTGAACTAAATCTTGCTGCTTGGGAGCAAACCTTTATGTCAGGAGGTTTGAGTTTGGGTCTGAATAGAGCCATGGGTAGGATATTAGTGGGCAATTTTTATACAGAAATGACAAGCACATTGGAAATTTTCCAGCCTAGCCTCCAGAGAATTCATCAGATTTAAGTATTACTGCAGCATTGCATTTGAGTGAAAGGGCAAAGAGAGGGAGCATTTATCTTATCAGAATATTGACTTCCTTGTTGTTCTGCTTTCTGGGGATGTAATAACACCAAGTTGTGTTTGCATAGCAACAAGGTAAAGGTTTCTTTTTTAAATGTGTGGTTCCACTCTGAAAAGGAAAACCTAACACCATGGCAACACACAGTGATTCCTCCATCAAATACACTCTCAAAAAGTGCTTTGCTAGATTTAGGAATCATTATTAAAAAGAAGAGCGATATTAACAAGCTTGCTTCCAGGTTTTGCAGTGTTTTTACATTCATATATGCACACACACAGACACACACATATATATATTTTTTTTCACAGGCATTGTTACTTCCACCTTATTTATTAGCTAAGTATTTATATCTGCACAGACTCCCACAGTATTCTTCCTGCTAACCCTCCTGCTCTTTTACCATCTGTCACTCCACCTCCAAGAGTAAAACTGAATTAATTTTTTTTAAGCCTGCTAAAATACTGTTAAAAGCAGACAAGTTCCACCCATGTGAGCTCTCAGTTAAAAACTTGTGCAAGCCATTATGAACACACCCAAGAATAAAATAGACAATATGTGCATGTCTGCACCAGGAGCAGCAGCTTCTCCACTGGCTCAGTAGGTGCTTCACCTTCCCTTGCAATCTGTGTGACTGCAAAGCCTGTGCCTCAGCTTGGGAATTAGAGATAAGAACTGCAGAGGAAAACCAGACCTTTCAAAAGCCTGGATCTCCCTCTGAGTGACTGACTTCAGAAGGTAGCAAGACCAGAGGTTTTCAGGCACTTCAGATGAAAAAAATATTCCAGAGGAAAAAAAAACAAAAAAAAACAAAAAAAAAAAAAAAAAAAAAAAAGCAGATCATTATAGCTATTTCTTCTTTTAATAAATTTAAAGAAAAATCCTTAAAAACACCTTATTTAAACTTTAATAGCAAACTACTCTCACATCCAACTAAAGAGGAGAGGTTTTTCTCTTATTTAGCATGCATATCTCCCCTCTATTTGCATGTGTGAGGAGGTGATTGAACCTCTTTATTTAAAGAGGTTCTTTTATTTAAAGAGCTTCTTTCTAATTAAAAACACTTCAGGAACTCTGAGCAACCTGGGATAGTGGGAGGTGTCTCTTCCCATGGCAGTGGGGTTGGAATGAGATGATCTTTAAGGTCCCTTCCAACCCAAACCATTCCATCATTCTATGATTTATAGCCTGGCTGATTTTGGCTGCTGTCACTATGTCACTGGCTGGATGTCACTAATTTTACATTTTGATCAGCTCTGATGGGGAATCAGACAGACAAGTGCAAAGCAGGACTGATGAAGAGAGATTTCAGCAGTGACCTCTCTGACTAATTACTCAAAAATGCGACCTCCCTCCAAATGTTTGCTGCAGTCTGGAGGTCAGAGCCTCCCTGATGGTGACAGGTCAGTCCCCAGCCAGGTTTTCATGATGATTTTGCAATCAGTTCCAGCTTCACAGCTGATGCTGCAATCAGATCCATCGTGCCTGCTGAATTTTGATGATTTTTAGTGCAATAGAAGGGAGCAAAACCCAAAGAGAGCAAACAAGAAAAATGGCCCTGCTTAGAGGAGGCTTTTCAAAAGACAGAACCATGGTACTGAGCTTTCCTTTGCCTCCTTCTCCCTTCTCTGCCAGCCTTAGCTCTGAATTGCCAACAAGGAAATGGAGGGAAAACAGAGAAAAGAAAAAGAAAATAAGGCAAGAAAATTTAATTTTTCTGAAGCTAAGAAAGCCATGAAGGCAACATGTCATAGGAAGTGACCATAAATAACTCTGCTTTTTAATGTAATCCACTTAGAAAGATCTTTTGTGGGCCATTCATGATGTTGCTTGAGGCAATTGTTCTTCTGGTAGGTATAGCTATAAAATGCATATGTGGTGGAAGCAAAAGGACAGAATTATCTCTAATAATGAAGAGATTAATTGGCAGTTTCACCCCCCATACATATATATGGTCAATTATTCCAGACAAGACTGAGCTGACATCACCTCCAACCAAATATCATTGGACAAAGCCAACCTGTGCTGAAGTTTCAGGTTTTGTACTCAGCTATTGTCAGGAATTCTGAAAAATCAGAAGAAATTTCCTCTCCCTGTAAACTTGTCAAGCAGGAGGCAATTCCACAGCTTTACCCAAAGCTGTATTAGCATTTGAATGCACTTTTTGCAACTGTGTAATGCCCCAGAATTCACAGATTCCTTTAAAATTAAAGATTTGCCACATTTCCAGAGGGAATATTTCCGTAGGGATCAGATAAAAACACTGTTTAATATAACACCTGGCCTTTTACTGCAAAGATGTTTGCATCAAAGTGCTGCTTATTCAGTACATTTGTAATTTTTAATCATTGAGTTTTTCCTGTACTGAAAGTTTTATTCATCTAAAAGAAAAACGAGCGTGGGAGTTACAAGGAGGATTTAGCCAGTCTTCTGAGTCTCAGTTGGAAAATATCATTTGAGATTTTTAGGAGAAACTGCTCTTCCAGAAAGATTTAATTCTGTAATGTATTGCTTCATTTCCCTCCCTCTATCTTTAGGCATGAGCCATCTTCCTTTCCTCCACTTAAACCAAACAGGACAGTTTTGCTTTTATATATACATATATATATATATGAATATATACAGATATTTACACTCAACCCAGTAATCCCTGATTCATTTTGTAAAGGAACAGAGAGAAACCTGCCCTTTCAGAGTGAAATTCAGCTGAAGTCTTTAGCACAATGACTTTAAACCAGGATGAATTGTAAGTCATTGCACCTCTCTGACAAAAAGAGCTCCAAAAACATGTGGACGTAGCACTTGTGGACATGGTTCAATGGTGAACATGATTGACAATTGGATATGATGATCCTAAAGGTCTTTTCCAACTTCAATTATTCTATGATTCCATGAAAAAGGGAACCAGATTCCACATCACTTATTGAATTCCACATTTAGTTGGGTGAATGTGGCTGGGGAGAGGACAGATGGACAGAAAGCCATTTGCAATGGTCTTGGGAGGAATTTTGGCTGGCATAAGTCTTCTGCATAAAGGTATCCTGTTGCTGCATGGTAAATAAAATGAGAAATTTAAAAAAGGAGGAGAAAGGGTAGAATTATATGAATTGCTTTGCCTCTTTGCTTTTCCCTGTTTCACTTCAGTCAAATTAGTCTCCTGTAGGGATTGGTGGATTTTAGGCAAGTTTTTAGCCAGGTTTGGGGTTAGGGTTAGGGTCCTGGGACAGGGATGGGCCAGGACGGTGTCTGAGCAGGACCCCTGAAAAGTCTTGATTGGCTTACACCAATCCACGTGTCCTACCCAAAGGGAAATGGCACACGATAAGGTCAGTGAAGGGTTAATCAATACAGACCCAAATTTCTTTTCTATCTCAAACTAATACCTGGTCCACCCTAGGATATGTATTTCCTCTCAGGAGACACTGTGGATTCTTTGCTGTAAATCAAGGCAACTTCTTTCTTTCTTTCCCACAAAATAAAGAAGATAATTTCTTATTTCAGGGTAATTTATGGATGCTCTTAACTATCCTGCTTTACCATGATAAATTACCTCCTTAAATCTTCTTTCTACATCAGTTACCCATTCTCAAAACAGTATTGTGACTTTTTGGGTGCCACTGTTTCAAGGAGCTGTGTGCATTTTTCTCCTGAGAGTGGAAGTGTGGCAGCTGCTTTAGCTGTTGCCATCTAGCAGCAGAATGTGTATTTATACATCTATAAATACACCAGTGGGTGCTAATAAAGCCCAGCAGAAACCCAGCTCCACAAGTTCTTTGGAAAAACAGGAAAACAAAACAAAACAAAATCAAATCTTTCTTTCAAAGCACACAAAAATATAAGATTTCTGCATTTGTGAGAAGCCAGTTTCAAACACTGCTCCCATCCAGAACTGGTGCCTAAGTGTGGTGTAATCTGCCTGATGCCTTGCAAATAAGCAGAGCACCTCTCTGTGCTGCCAGGTTGTGCAGTTCAGCTCTGCCATGACCTGCCTTTTAATTTCCAAACAAACAAGGTCAACAAAGCTGGCAGCAGGTAGTTAAGTCAGTAATAATAGGATTTTGATTGCTTTCCCACACCAGGGGAGTGTACAGGGAGACATGTACATTATACTTGTGAGTGAAAGCACAAGACCTATTTCAAGGTTTTCATTAATTGCATTTATCTTTAAAGATAGGAACACCAAGTGATGCTTAAGTAAATTATGAGACCTTAACTTCACACACTGAGCTGCTAGTACTAGGGCCTGCTAAGAAAAGATTATTTTTTTTTTTAATTTTAATGAGGAGGATGACTTGTGTATTTGTTCTGGACCCAAATACTGCAGAATAATGCCTTGCTTTGACACTGCAATTAAAAGTAAATGTACCTCATTCTGCAGGAAGGACAGGGAAGGCTCCCTCCCTGCCTACACCTGACTCCACATCTGACACTGGCTACAATTCTATTTTAATCATGACTAGGAATACCCAGAGTTTCCTTCTAAACAGAGCATTAGTTCTTTAATTTAAATTCCTGTGTCCTAGTGATTCCCTCCAATGCTGTGATCTACAGAAGAATCACATCCACGCTGGCATGAGGTGGCTTTGTTTGCATTTAGTCCATTTCATTCAGTGAGAAACATCTGCTTTGATGCCTGTCCCATCCCTAGAAGTGTTCCAGGCCAGGCTGGACAGAGCTTGGAGCAACCTGGGATAGTGGAAGGTGTCCCTGCCCATGGCAGGTGGGTGGAACTGGATGATCTTTATGGTTCATCCAACCCATTCTGTGATTCTCAAATAAATACAATATAAATGAAGTAAATAACAGTGATGGAAGAACTTCCTATGAGTATTCAAAAAGGAAAAAAAAAACCCACAAAAATAAATCACTTTGCAATATGGTTTGGTGGACATGTGGTATTTGATCAAGGCTTGGGCTTGATGATCCTGGAAGTCTTTCCCAACTTTAATGATTCTATGATCTCTTAATTTCTTTTGTTTCAAAAATTATTATTTTCTTCATCTTAAGCTTGCCTTAGGCTTTATTTCTGTCTTTTTCAAGACTATGAGAACTGTTCAAAAATCTTACTGAGTTGTTATCTATTGGCCTGAAGTTGCAGCTGCTTGACAGTTGCAAGATCACAAAGAAATATTTAGGATCAGGCTCTGTTTTATTTTGCACCATTCAAATCCCAAACTCTCCCATTGTTCATCTTTCAGCTGGATTCCTGTCTGATACAGAGCAGGGGACAAGGCAGAAGGCTGGAAAAGGCAGATGAAACAATTTCTGCTTTAGTTGTTGCTCCTTCCTTGGTTCATAACCTCGAGCAAAAGGTTTCAGCTCCCTGTGACTCAATTTCTGCTCGTTGTAGCACAAGTTCTGCAAGGTATGAACTATTTTCTGCAACTGTACAGCAGGCAGAGCAGTAATATCCCATTCCCACATCAAGCTTCCAGATATGACACCGTGGTGAATAATAGTGTGAGAGAAGCAGCTCCAAACCACTTTTTTTTTTTTTTAAATAAAAAAACTCCAACACCTCCTTCTCATTTGTTTCTGCAGTTTAGGAAACTTACGTTCCACAGGGCACTGAGCTGTTTCTAATATGCCGAGCTGTGCAGGTTGATAGGCAAGAGATAAAACCATGCTGCTAATGAAAAACAGCTGCTCATTAGTCAGGAGAAAACTGGTTAGGGTGTTTAGAGATACAATTATTTTTACTGTTCTTGTCCCTTTTACACTTATACAGAAATTATATTATTATCAAATCATGCTAGACGGCGTCTCAGGTTGAACATTTTAAAAATGAATGTGGTTCATTAACAACATGATGAATATTTAAGCAGGATTACAGAGCATAATGAACTTCCTTTAAATTTTTTTTTTTAAAGAAGGAAAAGCTCAATAAATTTGCTAATATTTCACTGGTTAATGTTACAATTAGGTGTGCAGCATCTTTTCCCAGCTTTCTGAACATCTCTCTTTTAATACTGACTCTGAATTTAAATCTGAGGCACAGGGCTGAAAAGCTGCAATTTTTAAATTTTTAACGTTAATTGGGTTGATACCTGAAGTCAGTCACAAGCCCTTGTCAAAGGAAAAGAAATCAAGCCAAATGCTCAGTACCTCAAAAGTAAAACAAAACTGAAACCTCATCCTCTGAATTAGCATATTTGTGATCTTATCCTCACAAAATTAATGCTAATTTCTCAACTGCAAAACACTTTAATTTTTAAGATTCTTCTAATTTGTTGCAAAAAATAAAGTTGAGAAAATCAAGTAGAAATTAACAATTGAATATTGCTATTTCTAAACATTCCTTTAAAAATTCTTTTCTAAATCTAATTATTTCATTGCCAGAGCTGAATTTACTTAAGGTCTGAGCCTTTATCCCAAGATATTTGTTGTGGAATTTGGAATCTTTTTGCCATGAGTAGAATGGTCTTAGCACTTCTGAGCCTTCTCTGATGAGACAATCTTCAGCTCAATTTACCCAGCACGGAAAAGCAGCAAGATGAAAGAAAAAAATAAAGGAGATTGACTGAAGGTCTGCCTGAAAGCAGTGGTGGAGTCACAGCCCCTGGAGGGCTTTAAAGATGTGTTTAGGTTGCACTTAGGGACATGGTTTAATGGCAGCTTGGCAGTGCTTGATGATCAAGTGGACTTGATAATCTTAGAGGGATTTTCCAGCCTCAACGATTCAATGTCTCTAAAAGTCTCTGTGGCCAAACATTTCTCTTGTGCTCTCTCCCTCTCCAGACTTACAGATAGAAGGCAGGGATATCGCAAAACAGAATTTTACAGACTCAGATATCCACATTGGGTGCCTCAGCAGAAATCTTCTAAATTAGATAAGCCTGACTGAAAATATCCATATAAAAAAAGTTTTACACCAACTTTTATTATTTGATGCCAAAAAAGCCACTTTTTTCCCCCCTCATTAAATGATGAATTCAGGGAATTATTTCACTGACACACCTTGAAGAGGAAAAAAATGTTATTCCCAAGTTATCTCCAATAGCAAATCAACACTTCAGGAAATATGCCGAGCTTCCCTTGTTGCTGCCAAGATCAAAACTGGAAACAGTTCCACTGTAATGTTAATTCATTTATCTGGAATTTACCAATAAATGTCTGCTGTGGAGAAGGTGTGAGGAACTGTATCATGAGCAAAGTTCACTGCTAATAAATGTCTTGAGGCAAATCCTTTTTCATCCCTTATGTTGCAGGTAAAATAAACAAGAGAAATTATCTGCACTTACTCAGAATCCCAACCCTGGGACAAAGTCTTTGTGCAAGATGCTCTGCAATCACTAGTTGAAAAGAAGGTTACAGCCCTGGGAATTTAATAGACTAAGTAGTTAATAAAAGACAAATAAGTAGAGATGAAGACCAAGGAAGGATGAGAAGCCAATGTTTATCTGGAGACAAAAGATTTATAATGTGCTGACAAGCTCCTTGTGTCAAATTTTTTGAGTTTCATAGGAGTGAAGAATTTTGAAGCCCAAAAAAACCCTGTTTTTCAAGTGTGGAGGGAGAGTTATTTCCCCCAAATAAAGACCTAAACAGGTAGAAGGCACAAATCTGGGATGGAAAGTGGCATCTGCATGACATCATTGGGTCTTACCTTGGCTGTGACTCCCATGAGCTCTGTGTCCCCAGGTGTTTGATGCATCACCAGCATCCATTATGTGGCTGAACTTCTGGTCTTTGGGACCACCTCAGTAAAGTCCTGGGGCTCTTTCACAAATGCCACCAGTTTGCTGTTGCAGGGTGACCCATGGGAGTGAAAATGCACATTCAGGGTCGATCCTCTCCATTATTACACAATCCTGCTTAGGCAGAAACACGGGGAATGATTGTTTCCATATACATGTGCAGCACACAGAGCATCCACATCTACATCTGCCTGTGTTAAATATTTCTATCACAGTAAAGCATGCCAAAAAAAACCCTCATTGGACTCACTCAACATTGCAAACCTCACCTGCACAGGTCAATTGAGAACCTGGGACATTGCCCAAAGGAAACCACACTGTGGTTGCTGTTAGTTTTCCCTCTGATTGCTGCCTCTGTTCCCTGCTCCCAGATCAGGTCTCAGGTGAGTTATTCAGTCTTTCATTGCATGTGCACAGCAGGTCCCCAGGGCTGGCACCCCCCTTATTCACACTGGAAAAGAAATCCCACAGGCCAACAGCACATGGTGAATCAGTCACCAGAGGATGCTTTGGATTGGGGTCCCACATTTGTCAGAACAACAAAAAAAATCAATAGATGAGTATAATTTTACATTATATCAGCACGAGCTACAATAGCTCAGAGTGGGGAGCTGATTATTGCTCTGCTACCTATTGAAAAATGTCATGCTATTTATAGTGCTGAGTAAATAGCAAATTATAATCATCTACTTCAGATCCATTCAGTGTGCTGCTCTCCAGGTGGTCTCCTCTTGTGTCCCTGTGCTGCAACCTAGAGGAGTGGTCAGTCTCCATGCTGAAAGCTTGGCACAGCCAATTGGGAAAAAAAAACCAATTAATTTTGCTAACTCCTGGTCTCCATGGGGAAGGTGGCTCAAGCCTGGCTTTGCAGAATTATGCTGCTGAGCTGGGACAGGTTATTTTCCCCTTTCAAATGAGAGTAATAAACTTTACACTATTTAAGACAATTAATAGCATCATACTCTGTTAAACACCTCCAGCAACTTAAATCACCTAATTAAAAACCAGAAGGGGGCTACAAGAATTCTGCAGAGGGACTTTTTACAAAGTCAGGTAGTAATGGGACAAGGGGAATGGCTTTAAGGTAAAGAGAGCAGGTTTAGATTGGATTTTAAAAATAATTTTTTCCCTGTGAGGATGGTGAGGCCCTGGCACAGGTTGCCCAGAGAAGCTGTGGCTGCCCCACCCCTGGAAGTCTCCAGACCAGGTTGGACAAGACTTGGAGAAACCTGGGATAGTGAAAGATATTCCTGCCCATGGCAGGGATGTGGAAGTGGGTTTCTTTAAGGTCCCTTCCAACCCAAACCATTCTGTGAATCCCCAGAACAAACATATTGTGGGTATATTTCATTATTTCTTTTTGTGATTTTATAACTTGATAGAGTAGGGGGCTGCAATTCTCTGTACAGATTCACTGCTGGGTTACTTGTGGGACCTTCAGGAGTTTTGCAACTCAGCTGCTTTCCTCATTATCTGTTCTGCTGTTCCTCTGTCCCAGGTTTTGCATCAGGCTCTGTCTCAGTACTTTGAGTCTATCTTGGAATAATATATTGACTCATCTAGACCTTAGCCAACTTTCAAATTACTCAAGCTGTGTTTTGTCAGTGCTCTGAGGGCTATAGTAAGTCCATCTCAAGCTGCAGCAAGCCCCTGGGGGTGCAGGGGATGCAGACTGAGAATGAAAGAGGAGTTACCAGGCTCTATAATATTTCAGGGAAATCAGTAGTGAAAGATGGAACAAAAATCCTGGAGAAGAAATAAATGCACCAAAAGCAGAAGGTGAAAGGAGGAAAAATGATTGGACCCTGGAGAAAAGCTGGCAAAGCTCTGTTATTTACTCTCTTCTGTTTTGCCATGCCAGAGATGAATTTTCATAGGTCATGAAAGCTATCAGGAAAGGGAAAAAATATCTTAACTTAGGCTAAAATAACCTTAGAGAGCAGGTAATCTGGGTTTTTACTCCATCAAGCAGCTCAAATTCAACCTGATGTTTCCCACAGGCAATATCTGGAGCTGCTAAATTGAATTCAGATTTACTAGACTGGTACCAGGATTACAGGCCTGTTCTTTTTCTTTCCAGAAAGCGTTATGTCATATTACTTTTCCCTGTTCATCTCTCTTCACAAATCACTGTCCAAAGGGGAAGGAAGTACAGTAACTTCTTCTTTCTGAACATGACATTATGTGGTAATTTCCTCTTAAAAAATAACCTTACTATTACAAGCAAATAGTGTACTTAAATAAGGCTTTTTCAATAATCACATTTGTAGACAAGAAAAGGCCAGAGGTGGAAAGGGAAAGTATGAAGAGCATGAGGAAGTAAAAATCCCTGGTTTGTTTGTTTATTTACACATGTAGAATTTTGAACATATCAGCTGGAGACTTCATGAAAGAACATAACCTGATTTGTAAAAGAAGTAGTTTTTTTGCAAAAAGGACTGGTAAATAAAGCTATCAATAAAAATCTTCTTTTCCCAGATGGATTATATTCTGTATTTGTGCTCCCAGAAAGGGAACAGAGTAAAGCAATCTCCACAAGCACACTTCAAACAAATTATTTTCAATCTGGTTTTAAATACTTGCTCCCAGGGTAAAGTAAAACTGTCTTGAATTGCAAAATGGGGACATTGAAACAGAAATATAGGTTCTTACTCTATTCTGCCGTAGTGGCTTTGATATAGGAATGTAAATGAAAGGCTGAAAAAGAGCAGTTTGAATACAGATCCCTGGTCTGTGTTTAGTGTGAGGGACTGGAGTGCCCACTGTGTGAATTCCTCATGGCAATGCAAGGTCACGTGGCTGAAATGGTTGAACTTTACTTTCAAAAGCAACTTAGGGCTAAAACCCCAAGGGGAAAAAATAGGTAGGGGCATGAATCTAGGCAGTTTTGGAGGTTTTAGGCAGGTTTTAGACAGAAAATATAATTTCTTTAGGCAATGAGTCATGGAATTCTCACTGGAATATCTTTGACTATTGATGTGCACTTAATAAGGATTCAGTGACAAGATCCACAGGACCAGAGGAAACAGCTGCTGATCTGAATTAATGTTTTTATTTTATTGTTTTCCCCAGGGAAGCCCAGGTTGCCCCTCTAGTACTCAGAGGAAAAATGGTACTTCTGCCAAGTTCTTTAGCAAAGTGGGAACTTTACATCCTGAAGCTCTCCCTGGGGGGGAATCTTCATGGAGCAGCTGCTTTCATCTCTCCCTTGTTTTCCACAACTTTTTTCTCTGCAATTAGTCTGCAGTGGTCTCCAAAATAAATTAATTTGGAAGATGATCCCTGTCCCACCATAGCTGCAAGCAGGGAAGAGGACCTTGATACATCTCACATTTGCCTCCAAATCTCCCAAGTGCTGCAAAAAAGGAGATGTCTTACACCAGTTCCTTCCTTCCTTCCTTCCTTCCTTCCTTCCTTCCTTCCTTCCCTTCCTTCCTTCCTTCCTTCCTTCCTTCCTTCCTTCCTTCCTTCCTTCCTTCCTTCCTTCCTTCCTTCCTTCCTTCCTTCCTTCCTTCCTTCCTTCCTTCCTTCCTTCCTTCCTTCCTTCCTTCCTTCCTTCCTTCCTTCCTTCCTTCCTTCCTTCCTTCCTTCCTTCCTTCCTTCCTTCCTTCCTTCCTTCCTTCCCTTCCTTCCTTCCTTCCTTCCTTCCCTTCCTTCCTTCCTTCCTTCCTTCCTTCCTTCCTTCCTTCCTTCCTTCCTTCCTTCCTTCCTTCCTTCCTTCCTTCCTTCCTTCCTTCCTTCCTTCCTTCCTTCCTTCCTTCCTTCCTTCCTGCCTTCCTGCCTTCCTGCCTTCCTGCCTTCCTGCCTTCCTGCCTTCCTGCCTTCCTGCCTTCCTTCCTGCCTGCCTTCCTGCCTGCCTTCCTGCCTGCCTTCCTGCCTTCCTCCCTTCCTCCCTCCCTCCCTACCTTCCCTCCCTCCCTACCTTCCCTCCCTCCCCTGCTCCACTCCTCCATCATGCAGTAAAAATACACCTCCAGGAAAGATGCTTTGCCCCTTATACAACAAGAAAAGGAATTATTGTTAAACCTTTCTGGATTGGGTTGCCCTCAAAAACAGGGTCATTTTGGTTGCCTTGAGGCTCATTCAGTCTGAGTGGATCAGCTGAAGGTGCTGCTGTGAGGATTTTTACAACCATGAGACCCATCCTCATCTATGGAGAAATTGCTCTTCCTCTTCAGGAGAAGAGAATTTCATGGAATCATAGAATGGTTTCTGTTGGAAGGGCCCTTAAAAATCATTCAGGTCCAAACCCCCTGCCATGGGCAGGGACAACTTCCACTGTCCCAGGTTGCTCCAAGCCCCATCCAACCTGGCCTTGGACACTTCCAAGGATGGAACAGACACAGCTTCTCTGGGAAACCTGTGCCAGGGCCTCACCACCCTCATAATAAGGAATTTATTCCTAATACCTAGTCTATATCTACCCTCATTCTGCTAGTTTTCAACATGAGTATTATCTTTTGCCGAAGTTATGTAAATAATAGGGACATTTCAAGCACTTCATAATTATCTGCCCAACATTGTCCATTTCTGGTGAGCAATGCTCCCCATACCAGCACCATCAAAACCTTGACCAAAGGGATAATGCTTGATTAGAAAGAGTTAAGAGCTGAGAAGCCCACACCCATGCCAGTGACATTTCCCTGTTAGATAGTTTAGGAAGAAGCCTTCACTTTGAAACTAAATCTAACTGGAGGTTGTTTGGGATTCAGCTCTCCTACTGACTTAACAAGCTGCTGGAAAGACTAATAAATATTGACATGATCCCTTTCTCTTTGGCAGGGCCTTCTGAGAACTCCACTTTGTAGCTCAGTGATGCCTCCCTGTGTTGCCTGTGTCACAATGTAGAGGGAAAAAACCCATGGTCAGCACCCACTTCTGCATGGAGATCTAATGAGTATATTTCTAAATTTCCTCCAACTAGTTCTGCTGAAGGAGCTATGACCTTGATTTCAAGCAAAAAGGACTTCTAACTCCATTTCACAATGGGTGTTTGTACCTGGCTTGGGTTTTACCCTCCCTAAAGGGTAGATCATGGTGTAAATTGCAGTTAATAATTGCAGTAGTTGCTCTTTTGTTTGTTCCTACTTATTCAATATGATTCCTCTTCCATCATTCCATTAGAACTAAAAGTTAAATTAACCCTGGCGAAAGAACAAGAGAGTTCTTGTTGCTTCTGTGTGTGTCTCAAGGACTGGAAAGAGAGTTGACCAAAGCAGGGAGACAGCAGACTTTGTTTTGAACTTGAGTTTTATTCTACTGATGCTTTGGAACATATAAAATACAGCCACAAATAAATCCATAGGTAAGAACAAGTTTAGATGCTGAGCTAAACACTATTCAGTGTCAGTTTAACAGGCTGATAAAAGTTCACAGGAGAACAAGAGAGAATAAGTAGAATGAAATTGGGGTGAGGGACAGCTCAGAAGAAAAAAACAGTCTGTATAATCTTAGGTGAAGATTTGGTGGGAACAAAAAGAATAATCACTGACCATTTTAAAAGATCTTGCTAATTCCCCTTCTCTGGTTTCATCTGTATCCCGAATTCCACGCTCAAGTTTATTTCTTCACTTCTGCACCTGCCCAGGCCTCACTCAGCCCCACACCACCAGGTCATGCCACACTGTCGTTGGGGTTGCAGCTCTGGAGCAAATAAGGGATTCTTTGGAGACCACTGGAAGGGAATGGGATCTGCATTTGAAAATCACAGATTTGTGCCCATGTATTCCCTTCTGGCTAATTGCAAATGGCTTTTGCAGGAACTGGTGTCTTTGCAGATGGAGGAAGCTGCATCAGTGGGATGGAGGAAATCTGGCCAAGCACATTTGGATAGAGAGACGTTGCCCAGAGTGTCTGTGGACTTTTCATCCCTGGAAATGTTCAAGGCCAGGTTGGATAGGGCTCTGAGCATCTTAATCCAGAGCAAGGTGTCCCTGCCTTCCTGTAGGATTAAGCAATACTGAATTAAATTATGCTGCTGAACTCCCATAGTGTTTAGGTGACACAATTAATTGTTGCTTCTTCTCCACAGGATGTGTGAGGATGGTACAAACTCTGATGACAGAGAATGGACAATCACACAGATGGGCAAATCTCCCAGATTCTTCTGGGGGTAAAAATAAGGACAAAAAAATCAATCCAGAGATTTTTTTTTTTTTTTATTGCATAGCAGTAGAACTTTGTGTCTTCAAAGAATTCAGAGACTGGAGGGACAATAAAGAGAAGCAATTTAATACTGAGAAGTGCCTGCAAGCTGTACATCTTACAAAGATACTGGCACTGGTCTGCAAGTGTTTGGCCCTTTTATAACTGCTGAGATTGTGATTTGATCTCATAAGGATTGACCCTTGGTCATGAGTTTACAGCTGAAAAGATGTCTGTGATAATCCACCAGCACCTCAGCCCAGCACTGCCTGCAGAATAAACTCTCCTACCTGTAAATGGGGTGGGATACCAGTGGAGTTTCTCATCCTCCCTTGAAATATTTAGTTTTGACCACCCTAAAGCGTTTCCAGAATATCCAGGAGGCAGCCAAGCAGAAGCAGCTCTAAGATCAGCTGACTGCTAATTAGAATTACCTCTGACAAGTTCAGCACTTTACCCTCTGTCCCTACTTAGAGAGGGGACACATTGGAGTCCCCATTGCTGCCCCTGCTCACTGCTGGTGTCCTTCCTGCATCCCTCCCTAGCTGCAGCCAGCAGGATTCACCCCTCTTCTCCTCACTGTAATTCCCAGCCCAGCTACTCTCTCTGATTCTCTTCCCTGGTGATGACTGTTCACAAAATTACAGTGAAAGCTGCAGTCAGAGGTCATTTTCTGCTCTGCCTTCTACTCCAGAAAAAGCTGAGATGCCTGTGACGGACCACTTGGTTTAATGTGAGTATGAGGCATTTTGTTTTTCAAGTCCATGAAGTTAAAAGCTATTAAAAGGCAGCTGCTTATTGACAAGCTATCAAATAAATTTGGAATGCATCCTGCTGTGTAGCCATCTGATGGAGCCGAATGGGAAAGCTAATGACCCTCACGCTATACTTGCCATAAAATATGGCCTTTATTTCAGCACTTGAGGTTTATTCTCTAGTGGGGCAAGGAAGGAAAATGGGATGTATCCCATTTTGCTCCAGCATGGAATCACACACGCACATTTTGGTTACAAACCACTCAAAAAGCTTGTTCTGTACATCCTGCCACGTGCTCCTCCTGCCAGCTCGAGAGCAAAACAGTCTGGCAGACAAAGCAGCTCCTGGCTTCTGGGAATTATTTGGAGTTATTTCTCAAATAGGAGCTGGAAGATGAGTTGGGGGATATCAGTTAATTAGCTCTGCCAGTTTTCTCCCACTGAGAAGCTGACACAGTTGTTATAAATAATTCAGAGCCTTTTCATGCTTCGTGCGCTGCAGTGGTGTAACTATCTGTGGAGTTTTGCTGGTAGTGACATCTCAGGCTCATGTGACCAGCTGGGATAGAATCAGATATTTGTTTTTATCAGCAGCATACTTAACATGGCATTACTTGTGTCCTCTGATTGGATGGAAATAACTGAGAATGTGATTTCCAATGGGGAAAATGCATTTGGAAATAATCTTCCTGGCACAGGTTACTTTTTTTCTCCTTGTTTGTCAGTATTGAACCCAGCACAACGGCAGCCTGACTATGCCTGTAATGATAGCAAAATTCAGATAACAATGTTGAACAGAAATATTATCTACTCAAAGTGTAGATCCACTGTTTAAGCTCTCAGAGTGAAGGCTGGAACCCATTTGTTCTTGCAATGGGACACATGACATGAACTGCAAACCTTCCCCACTATTTGCTGAAGTATTGACTGTTTTCTTTAACACTGCTGCACAAAGTAAGAAGCAAACACAGTGAAGGCACTGGGCACATTTTACCCAGGGACACTGAAGTTAAACTGACAGCAAGAGCAAACACTCATGTGTAACCCTGCACCTGCCTCCAACCCCATGCACTGAGTCAATAATCCTGGCATTTAAGGCCACACATTTCTGATTTCAGAAGTCAGCTCAACGAAAGACCAACAAATCAAAGTGTCTGTGTAAAATGACTCAACAAACAGACATATTTTTATATTTTATAACTGATCTGTTGATGAAGAAGGTCCCTGTGGCACTGGAAGTGATGTCAAACATGAAAGTGAGATTTTGAAGAAAGAACATTTCTAGGAGCAGAAAGAAAGATGGGGAGGGATAAAATCCAAAATATTTGCCTGTCTTTGTTAGCCACAGACCCTCACCTTGCCTCAAATCCATCTCATCTTCCCTCATTCACATGAACTTCTCCTTATTGTAGAATTATAAAATAGTTTGGGTTGGAAGGGACTTTTAAGATCATCTCATTCCAACCCACGGCCATGGCCAGGGACACCTTCCACTGTCCCAGGTTGCTCCAAGCCCTGTCCAGCCTGATCCTGGACGCTTTCAGGGATGGGGCAGCCACAGCTGCTCTGGGCAACCTGTGCTAGTGCCTCACCACTCTCACAGGGATGAATTTCTTCCAAATATCAAATATAAATCTTACCCTCCTTCACATTAAAGCTGTTCCCTCTTGTCTTATCACTGTAATGCCATGTCAAAAGTGTCTCTTCAACATTTTTGTTGTTCCCATTCAGGTCCTGAAAGATCACAACCTCACCCCAGAGCCTTCTCCAGGCTGAACAATCATCATTTTCTCAGCATTAAAACTTTTTGCCAGCACTCAGAGTTACTACTCCTCTAAACAAAGACACAACATATGTTACTGTGCATCTTTGGGCTGACAATAATCAGTTTATATTCATGTCTGGATGAAAAAAAAAGGAAGTATGGTGAAGGGCAGGCTAAATAGACTCCCTTAAACCCCATGTTCTGAAGGCAATCATTATCCTCACAATTTTCCAAACCATTTGCAGGAAGCAGCTGGGAGTTTTATACTAGGGAAGGAATGTTATACTCAAAACATATCTTCCTTTCCACACATTTTTCCCCCAGTATGGTTCACCAGCCACAGGCAGGGATAGCCTTGTGAGCGCTGCACCCAGAGGGCCACCCTGTTATCTGCTGTTCTCACATTCTGCAAAGCCAAGCTGGTGCTGAATCAGTGGTCTTTCAGCCTCTATAAAATCCATCTCAGCCAGCTGTGGCCATCTAGGCAGACTTTTAGGACCCTGGCTGTTTCTCACATGACTACATGTGGTGTCTGCAGCAAAATCATCAACACCCACAAACCCCCTCAGGATCCTCCAACAGCCAACTGAAGTCTACCCCCTTCATCAGCAGAGACTAGAGAGAGATTCCTGGTTTCCCTAAGTAGTTCTGCATGTTTTATCAAGATATAAATTCACTCTCTTGGTGATTTATTCTCTCATAACTGAAATGGGAGCTTAGATTTAGACACCTCCAATCAGACGACGTGTGTTACCCATCACCCCAAGGAACAAGGAGGCATTTACAGAGACCATGATATCCCAGCTCGGAGGCTTTGCAAAGGATGCATTATGCATGTTATATTTATTTGGTGTTCTACAAATCTAGAATGATTTTAGCGGTTAATTATATAATTGTTGATGATTATTTGTATTGGAAGGCTGGATGGGGACTTTTTACAAGAGCATGCAGTGGCAGCACAAAGGGGAATGGATTCAAGCCAAAGGAAGGTAAATTTTGACTGGATATTAGGAAGAAATTTCTTATGATGAGGGTGGTGAGTCCCTGGCACAGGGTGCCCAGAGAAGCTGTGGCTGCCCCATCCCTGGAAGTGTCCAAGGCCAGGTTGGATGGGCTTGGAGCCACCTGGACAGCGGAAGGTGTCCCTGGCCATGGCAGGGGGTCAGAACTGAATAATCTTTGGGTTCCTTTCCATCCAAAACCATTCTGTGATTCTCTTTGTAAAAATAAAGAACATTATGAGTCTTCTGAGCAGTTATATGACCACAGAAGAGGAAAACAAGGAGGATAAGAATAATACCCTTTAATACCTGGTCTTTTGGTTAACAGGATGAACTGCTGAGATCTCTCCCCACCTACTGAACCTTCTGTGTCACATCTAAAATGAGATGCTTAAGCTTTTCTGTAAAAGTCCTGCTTTGGGCTAATTTAAGACTCCAATTCTTGAGAACTGAATATTTATTTTTATTTTACTGCAGGCTGGCCAAACACAAGTCAGCTCTTTTTTTGGGTTCCCCCCACATTGCCATCACTAAGCCCAAGTTAACAAACCTGGGTGAGAAGCTCCTCAGGGCTGTGAGGGTGAGCACAGGCTCCTTTTGTGACCCTGCACTGAGTAACTCATCATCTTTCCAACATCCATGGCTGAACTCTGGCTGTTGTCAGGAAACAGCCACTTTACAGCCCTCCCTGGTCACTGGAGGAGGGTTTTGTGCCTCTGCTTTGTGCCTGCTCCAGGTGCCAGCTCCACCTTGGTGCCAAAGGCTGGAGATAAAACTGTGTCCTCCATGCATCTAAACCAGTAACTACATATTTTTTAATGATAAGGCAATATCTCCACAAATAAATTAAGGAGTTCTGAGAGCATTTTCCAGCACTGAGGCCAGAAATGAGCTATGTTTATACAACTAAACCTTTTTTTATACTGGGATCTGAAGTTGCTGCATCCAGACTGACCACTGGGAAGGGTTTTAGGCCTGTGCCAGCTATCCATCAGCATCCAGGAACTGTAAAGACAGTGCCCAGGTGAAAACCCCACCAGGGATCATTGTAAAAATGTTTATTAGCAAATTCCAGTGCCCAGCATTGTTTTCTAACACAGTTTTATTTCCTAGTATAGCAGAAATCCCTTTATGGCCTCACTGTGGGGGGACCTGGGCTCTGGACACCCTGGTAGCAGGTGGCCTCTAGCACTCCACTTTTGTTTGAAAATAAATATTTTACAGTGGTTCCAACAACAAGCTGAGTTTTCATGCACAAGGAGTGGTACTGGCCTGTGATTATTACAAAACACTGGGCTCCAGGAGCTCTTGGTGACTGTAAATTCTGCCAGGCAAATGAAGAATTTCTGAGGAATGAGAGAGATGATTTTGTTTTATAGATGCATCACACACTGGGTGTTGCCTTCAGAAAACACTGCTTTTTGCATGGAGAACATTAAGTGATCAAAGCATCCCTGAGCAAATGGATTTGCAAGTGCACCCAGTATGTTGCTATGCTATTAACATGCTGAAAGCCCCTTCTGTCATCAGTTTTGTTATAGCTGATTGGAATTAAAGCTCTGCAGAGTCAAACTTTGAAAGAAGGTGGCTGCTTATTTTATTTCGCTTTTTTTCCCCACAAAATTATGTTCTAGAAACTCTCATGGTGATAATTGTTAAATAACGAAAATATACAATAACAATTCAGCTCTCCCCTGCGTGGTGAGCTTTATATAGCACAACATTATGAATATTCTATGTGGGTTTTTTTGTTTTGAATGTGATGGAAATGTGAGGTAATCTTAACAGAGCACAAAGTGAGCCATGCATTGTTGTTTTTGACCTCTATGGGGAGACAGAGCAAATAGCTCACCCACCCAGAAGGAAACAGCAATGCTTCATATTAAACATAATTGTTTCCATGGGATTTTAGGGCTCAGGGTATGGAGACAATAAAGTTCCAACATGTAACTTCATCTTCCTGCTTTATAATCACTCATTGTACAGCTGTTCCCCTCACAGTGTGGGTGGCAGATGTCTGTAACAGGGCTTTAGAATCTCTAAACTTGCTAATGAAAAGTGTTTAATCCCAGCTCACCACGGCAAATCCTTAATTGGTGAGGCTGCTGGTGCTGCAGGCAGCGTGGCAGGAGCTCTGGATGCACACATTTGGACACCATGGTTACCAGGAGTGCTGGGCATGGGGATCCCAAATCCCAGGATTTCATCATCACCAGTGCTGGAGGGATAATCAGTGATTTCTAAAGTGTGCTTGCTGAAATACCAACAGAGCCCTTGGAGCGGAGCTGATTCACTCCTGGTTTGGGGGATCTCACTGCACACTCCATGCCCAGACTCCTCCTCTGCTGCCTTAGTCACAGCACTGAAATCGAGCAAGGTGCTGAGATCATGAGGAAAGGTAAAAATCCTGCCAGTGAAGTGGCAGTGATGATGTGTTAGGTTGGAAGGATCAGGAATTTCCAGCAGCAGCAGGATGGATTGGAGAGTGCAGATTTTCCACTTCGTAGAGGGAAATTGAGGGAATAGAGATTCTATAGACTTGAACCTGGTGTGGTTTCTTCCTGAGAGGTGTTGTGCATCCTAAACCATCCTCCAGTGGTTCCTTTGGTCATGAGATGACACAACACCTCCAGAGGAAGGGGAAGAAATCTTCAGTTTGTACCTCAATGAGTTGTTTCTTTCTGACCACAGACACATCTCCAGCTTTAATTTTTTCTTCAGTTCCATCACCATTTACAACATCTAAATCTATCTTTGCAATCAATTAAAAGCACCAGTGAGGAGAAGCAGCTCCAAATTTTGGGATTTTTGGAGCTGTCCTGTGTAGAGCCAGGAGCTGGACTTGATGATCCTTGTGGATCCCTTCCAACTCAGAATATCCTATAATTCTATGATTCCCACATAATCCAGATGGAGGCATTTACTCCAAAGGCACCTAAAAACAGGAGGTGAATCCCACCCTCCCTGTCCTCACTGCCAAAGAATCTTATTCATTCTTTACAAATGACTCCCTCTCACTCTTTTTCTTTTAGACTCGTGCATATTTAAACGTTTTAAGCAACACGAAGCAGCTCTGCCAAGGACCATGAGAGCTGGAGTAGCATGGGATATTCTAGAGCTTTGTGAAAACAGGTCTCTCACCAGACCTAGATGGGAATTCAAGTCCCTACAGGCAGAAAATAGTTTGAATTCCATGAACATCCTCCATGAACCTCCAAATTTGTGTATTAACATGCACTGGCATATCCAGATTTCACTAGTATCAAATAAAGTCTGCCACAGCTACAATAATTCTTTCGTTTAACATTTATTTATTTCTATATTGTGCTTGACATTTACAGATACTTACCCAAATTTAGATGACCAGCCAGTTAAATCCAGCTTTACATAATCTTAATTAAATGTGATAAAAATGCCATGGAATCAGAAAAGTTATGCTGCATTGCCTAGCCAGGAATAATCATGTGCTGGGGATAGAGATGCACAGATAGACATGCAGCTACATTCATTCCCCTACCAAAAATGATCAAGTGGAAAATAAGGCAAGCTTACAATTCTATCACAGATAATATATTATTTTTTTCCTTCAGAGCTCAAGAGAGTATTTCTGGGAATAAACTAAGAATGATAAAAAGTCCCTTTTATTCTCTGATTATTCTTTACTGATATGGCATCTAATACAAAAATAGCCCATAGCTTTTATAAAATTCAACAAAGTGAAGATTTTTGACAGCAATTGTTTCTGACTATAGTAATGTATTCTTTTATTTACAGTCAGGATTGAAACAAGGCAGGAAAAAACCCTCACCAAAACCTTTTATAAAACCCAGAAGTTTCACTGCAACAAAATTAAATGATACAAATTTGACAGAGGAGCAAAAGACATGATAACAATATATGTGCATTTTTGGGGGATGAGGGAAATGAAAGAATGAACTAATTGCATTTTTATCTTAAAAAGAAGTTAATAAATTACCATTTCAAAGTGGGATTTACATATTCCAACACTTTGCAAAGATTAGCTCTTTCTTTGATAGTTTTTTCTTTCTCATTTTATTATCCTGACTTTTGGATGAGATACTCAAACAAAAAAAAAAAAAAAAAAAAAAAAAAAAAAAAATTCCAAAGCCCATTCCTTTGCAGTCATTAAAAGGTCCTGTGGCACTTTCCACAAGAGCTGGAAGTGTTTTAAACATCACTGTCCTGGCAGAAGTCCAACTTGGGTAATTACATTCAGTCCTGCCTCAAAGAAATCTTTTCCTCAAGCTATAATTTCATTTGGAGACACTGTTCCACACTTCTCTGCCTGGAAACAATTGCTCCGTGATCTCAGCTGCCACACTGCAGGCAGGAAATAGCTGCATTTTAGTGCAATAAGTGTTTTCTGTAGACTCCCTGTCATTTAGCCTCCCCACTGCACACCTGAGGCCAATCCACACTCCAAAACCTGCTCCCAGTGTGCAGCTGGGTGAAGCCCTCAATATGCCAAATAAAGGTGATTTCTATAGGAAGAATGAGGAATAATGTGCTGCATTTCACAGAACAACAACTGCAGTCATTTGTCATTTGTTGTAGAGGGGCATCTTATGGTTGCCAGAGTTTGCAGCAAGGAATTTAGAGGTAAATAGAGTCGACAGCTTACATCACAAATTTCCTCTAGGATAAAATGTTATAATGAATGATTCACAAATACCAAATGGCCATGAGACTTCAGAAAAAAAATGTTTTCCTGTCATCATAAGGTGCAACATGATGCTATCTTTGATTCCTGTCACAGGGACTGAATCCTCTTCACGTTGAACCTGAGATCTCCCCGTGTCTTTTGAGATTGCCTCCATGGGATTCAAGCTGGAAGTTCTACTCCTCATCTGCACAGTTTTTTCTCTCGTAGAGTGGCAGCACCATGTCTAATGGTAAACAATTAAAATATCTACATCTAAAGTAGGTTTTGAAGATCTACTCTGCCATCAGTGGAGAGCAAAAATCCATAAGCAAAGCATTCCTTCCAAAAAGGGCTCTCTAAGAACATGAATATGTGAATATCCTTGGTGTTATCATAGATAAATTATGCAAGATGCTGGACTCAGCTGAGGTGAGTTATAGTCAGAATGGAGAAAATTAGCATGTGAATCAAAACATGGGGTGTTAAAATGAAAAAAAGGTTGTGCTGTAGGACAGCACGAGTAAATGGTGATGAAAGCTGTCTCTCACCCTAAAGACAGGAAACCACACAGAATTATGGTCCTGCCCTGGGTGGCTGAATCATAGAGCATTTTAACAGTCTACTTAAGGGAAATTATCTCCCGAGTCAGAAATGTGCCCTCTGATCCCAAGGTCCTGCAGACAGTTCAGCAAAAACCTCTGGCTCTGGCAATCCTCAGCCTCCAGAGACTTTTACCACAGACAAAGGGATCCAGCATCAAAGCAAAACACAGAAACAGCAAGAAAGATTTTCAGTTTTCAACAGGTACTACATCAGAACCTAACTCAGCTTCATATTTTAGGAGAGAATTTTCCTTTTCCTGGATGGGACTATGCCAGGAGGATTAAACTCTGACTTTAACTGTTTGGAAAGAAATTATGTCCTTGACTTGATGTCACTATTTCCTTTCCCTTTAATTAAGCAAAAAAAACTCACCACAGGGGTAAGAATGAGAGAGAGAGAGCAAGAGGGAGAGAGAAAAGAATTAAGGAGAAGCTGACCAGAAAAGCCAAGCAGTTAAATTCTTTTAATTTAGTATTTAAAAGCATTCCTGTGAGTCTGCTTCTCAGAGATATGACTGTTAAAGAAAATTAATTTTTCTACTTCCAGCCAACCAGAATATATGTACATATTTATACACACCCACAGCACAGACACACGAATGTACAGAGAGGAGGAGGAGAAAAATTTATACTGAAAAAGATGTTGAAGTTGTATCAAAAGAATAAGTCTCTGAAATATTTTTTTTTTCTGAGAAAATCCATTTTGTGAATCCATGACTAATCCCCACAGAACACACACAGAGAAAGATAAAGAATGAAGCAACATAGCTATACTTAAACACATATTCAGTTCTTGACATGTACACTCAGGATTGCAGCAAACCCCTCTGGGTTGTAAATTGCCCATTGTTTTTTAAAACACATTTTAAAATAATCTATTTTGCCACTCTGTTAGGAAAATAAAGAAATGGTTGTCCAAATCCCACCAAAACCCAACACAGGCATCTGGTGGTAGAGCTGTGAGCTAAAAGATTAGACCAGATTAGAGTGGGGAAAGAGCTCACTGAAGAGTTTTATCAGACATTGATGGTGCCATGTGCAGCTTGAATCTAAGTAAAGGGGAAGGGAAGGGAAGGGAAGGGAAGGGAAGGGAAGGGAAGGGAAGGGAAGGGAAGGGAAGGGAAGGGAAGGGAAGGGAAGGGAAGGGAAGGGAAGGGAAGGGAAGGGAAGGGAAGGGAAGGGAAGGGAAGGGAAGGGAAGGGAAGGGAAGGGAAGGGAAGGGAAGGGAAGGGAAGGGAAGGGAAGGGAAGGGAAGGGAAGGGAAGGGAAGGGAAGGGAAGGGAAGACATTAGGGGTTGCTTGCTTGGCTGATGTTCTGATGTTCAGGCCATGAGCACATCTTTCCCCAAGATTTGCCCTGAGTTATTCTACAGTCCCTCCAGCCCATGCAGTCTCATGAGGGTCCCTCCTGTGATTATTACAGAGTTCATTGATCAAAACACAGCCAGAAACTCAAATTGCTTGAGGGATTTCTGGAGGTTTCTGGTTCAACCTGTTACATGGAGTAGAGACACCATCAAAGCTTTGTGCAGCTCAAATCCCTCTTTGTTACATTTTGATTCCATGAGAAGACCTAAATACAGACAGTAGGTAATTCTCTCTCCCTTTGGAGAGGCATTTGATTATTTATTGCAGCTGATTGACTTCTCCAGCAGTGATTTTAAGTTAATCAATAGTTTCACACATCAATATACACACAGACATAAATTCATACATCTGAGGATGGATGGACACATCTGAATAAATGAATAAATTAATAAATAAATGTGATGCCTGTTCACTTATCCTTACACAGATCAACACAATAATTTGCCACAGTTCGGTTTTCTTTACAAATGAAACCCAGAGAGACTGGGATGGCCCAGGGTCACCAACAGACCAAAACCCTGTGGATTTTTAGGGGTGACCTGGGTGGGTTGGGGAAGGCTGCCCTGAGCTGCCACTGCCATCCCTCACACTTGTGGCTAAAGGTCTCTGACCAGTTTTTCACCATTCACAAAACTCACCAGCTGTGGCCATTTTGCTCCTCCTGTGGGAGGGTTCAGTCGCTAAATCCATATTTTTATCACCTTATCTGGAAAAGCGAGATTTCCAGAAGAACTGAAAAGCTCTGAGTAAGTAAACACAGCACCTACAGGAAAGAGGGACACCAAGATCTGGTTTTTTTCAAAGAGATTTGTAAATATAGGTCGCCTATTGCTGGACTTGGAAGTGTTTCCATCCCAGCCCTTTTTCTGCTAAATTTTTTGCTAGCCTCCGTCTTTCTCCTTTCAGATCTTGTTTTTCCCAGCTCCAGTCTGCCTCTTCCCAGCCAGCTGTGTATATGGAATAACTTTGGGACATGCTGGCAGGGAGCAGTTTTAAAAATAAACATGGTGATATTCACCAGGAAGACACCGCAGGTTGCAGGCTCCTTTCTGGGTGATAAAGATTTAATTACTACATGCCGGCCCTCTTTGCCTTCTTCCCAGCTGTAACAGGTGCCTGAGTTTCATCCTTCTTCCAGCTTTTTCTCAAGGTAATTAAAACTATCCTGGAGATAGGTATATTCCAGTATGTGAGTCTCTCACTGCATTAAAGGGAGACATTTTTATTTTTTATTAACTCTACTAATCAGCAGAGGAATTATGTATAAACTAAGCTAGGGAGGCTACAGGGAGTTCTAGGTTTTATCCAGTACTGTGTTTGCCTGTAAAGTAATTCCATTCTGGGGAAACCTGCTATGGTTTTGATTTTAAGCAAAGGTTGTGTTCATTTTGTGATCCTGATGGCTTTATTCCACACAGCCCTGGGATTTAGCTCTAATCCTGAACAAAATGATTTTTTCATGGGAAAGAAAGAGGCTGCAGCAATGAGGACAAAGCCCTGGCCTGCAGCAGGATTTTTCCTCTGGCTCATTAAGTGACTTGGGGCAGGACCCTCCATGGTAGATTTTATAATGGATCTCAAGTCACTTTGATCACAGTGTGATCAGATGCTCCTAAAATCTCTCCATACTCCCTTTTACCAGACATTTGACTACATGGGTTGTGAAAAGGTAGAGAATCTAAAACAGCACCATTAAGACATCTGGACCCCAGGAATGTTACATATAAAACTTTGAAAGTTGGACTTGATGGTCTTGCAGGTCTTTTTCAACCTTTATGATTCTATGACTCTCTGAAGGGTAACAAAAATTAATCTTTACAAACTCTCAAATGGTGAATGACTAGAAAAAATTTTGTTGGGAGATTCACACTGAGAAATTGAGGTCAAAGATTGAGTTTGGGACTGGGCTACTGTGTAAATTTAACCAGACACTGCCCTCTTTACATATATACCTTGTTCTTCAAAGGAATGACTTGACATAGGATGTCACTGCAAATGATTTATGAAATCAATTTTGAAGCAGTACATACATAATAAAAATCACACTCCATACAGCAATTCATTGAATCATGGAATGGTTTAGGTTGGAAGGAACCTTCAAGACCTTCTAGTTCCAACCCCTGTCATGAGCAGGGACACCTTCCACTGTCCCAGGGTGCTCAGAGCCACATCCAACCTGGCCTTGGACACTTCCAGGGATGAGGCATCCACAGCTTATCTGAGCAACCTGTGCCAGGGCCTCACCACCCTGTGAGTAAAGAATTTCTTCTTAATATCCAATCTGAACCTACTGTCAGTCAGTTTGAAGCCATTCCCCCCTGTTCTGTCATTCCACACCCTTCTGAAAAGTCCCCTCTCCATCTCCCTTGGAGCCTCTCTAGGTACTGGAAGATGCTCTCCAGGCTGAACACCCTGAAATCTCCCATCCTGTCTCCATAACAGAGTTGCTCCAGCCCTCTGAGCATCCTCATGGCCTCTTCTGGATTTGTTCCAACACTCCATGAAACCTGAATATTATTCCCTGAGAGGAAAGAGCTTAGAGCTTGTGCTCCTCTGATGCTGTTGGAGACGAGGGAACAAGCTGAACAGATTTTACTCAATCTGCCCATTCTTTCATAGCTTTGTAAACTCTACTGTTAATGGAAATCATGCAACCATCCTTATATTGTTTCCCCTGCATGAGGAAACAGAAATGGGCTGATTTTTGACAGGTCATTAGGCAAACCTCCAACCCCAGTGTTTTATCTTTATGCTTTGAAAATCCTTGTTCAATTCTTAAAGGCACATGACAAATGAAGCCAAATGACACTTTTCTCTCCCTTACTGTCCCATACCTGGAGAAAGAAGTCTTGACCAAAAAAAAAAAAATCATTGACATCAGAGACAGCCAGCCTGGGAGGTAAATTATGGGATTCAAAAGTTTCTCACATAGTGCTAAGAAAGTGCATTTGAACAAGAAATCACCTTTGATTTCTTTCGTGTTTGTCAATAAGGAGCTATTTCTGCTGGCCACTGAATTTAGAAACATTGCAGATCAATAAAGATTCAAAATATGTTCTACATATTTCTTCTTCAATGCACTTGTTACTGGATCTGTAAACTCTTGAGTTGTAAAATCAGACCCTCAGCTGTTGTGAACTTGTGTGATTTGTCACCACTTAGAGCTCCACTGAGATTTGGTTCACTTGATGCACATTCAATACCGAGGTACCACACTGCACCACCTTGATTTGCTTCAAAAGTTGCTTTAGTGTGAAGTTTCTGGCAGTTTCCTGAGACCCTCAGGGTAGCAGAATCTAATTCTCTTAGCGCAAGCCTGTATCACCCTACCCCTTGTAGATATTTATCAAGCCTCATGAAGCCCCATTTTGGCTCCTTTTTACCTCATTGTTCCCACCAAAAATCAGTTTCCAGAACATGAGTGTGTTAATGATTAGGAATGTTCTTCTAATTGCCAGCCTAAATTTATTCATGGGCAGAGTAGTCCTCGTTTGTTCCTCTACAAACATTGTCTCTGCATTTATTTTCTTATTACTACCCCTTCTTGGCTTTGTATTTAGTTCAGAGATTGTAATGAACACTCCCTCTCTTTTGAGCAGCACTTAGAGAAACCTTCTCTGAGCAGGAGCTCCACTCTGAGCACACAACTGGGAGTTCAGGAGGTGCTTAGGCACCTTGTGAAGTGAAGCCTTAAATGGTGGGGTTGTACCAATAAAGGTAAGAAAATGTTCTCCACTAAGTGTTTCAACCCAAAAGGGCATAAAAAAGTGAAATAAAGCAATTGGAGCTTGGGGAAAGGAAGAAGATACAGAGTTAATTGCTGTTCTTTCTAACTTCTCTTAGTTTAACTTTGGTGGAAGTCACTGGTTGCTGCTAGAAGGTTAAAAAGCTTTCATCATCCAGCTTTGGGGTGCCCAGCACAGGAAGGACATGGAGCTGCTGGAGCAAGTACAGAGGAGGCCACTAAGTTGATCAGAGGGATGGATCAGCTCTGCTATGGGGAAAGAGTGAGAAAGTTGGGATTGTTCAGCCTGGAGAAGAGAAGCTTTGGAGAGACCTAAGTGTCATCTGCCAGTACCTGAAGGAGCCAGCAGGAAAAATGAAGAGAGAGACTATTTACAAGGTCCTGGAGTAGCAAGGGGAAATGTCTTCAAGGTTCAGAGAAAAGGTTCAGGTTGGATATTTGGCAGAAATTCTTTGTGAAGAGGCTGAGGCCCTGGCACAGGGTGCCCAGAGAAGCTGTGGCTGCCCCATCCCTGGAAGTGCTCAGGGTCAGGCTGGACAAGTCTTGGAGCAACCTGGGATAGTGGAAGGTGCCCCTGTCATGGAACTGGATGATCTTTAAGGTCCTTTCCAACCCAAACCATGCTGTGATTCTAAGATCTACAGTTCCACAGTCTACTGGAGCTGCTACTTCAGAGAAAAGTTGCAAGACTGGACAAACCTTAGGTCCATGAGCAGACCTAAGTAAGGACATTTTTGTGAAATTAAGTTATATCAGCAACCTGGTCTAGTGGAAGGTGTCCCTGCCCCTCCCAGGGGAATTGGAACTAGATGATCTTGCAGGTCCCTTCCAACCCAAACCATTCTATGATTCAATGATCATGTCACACAGTTAAACAAAATACAGGGGAATGAAAATTCAATTCACGTCAGAGAAGGAATTTTCTTTTAAAAAGAACTATTAAAAGAAACACAAAACATTTGGAGGTAAGTTGTCCACTTTTAAGGAAATGTGAGATGTTTTTTGTTTGATACTATTTATGCTTTTCAAAGAATCATAGTTCATAGGCCTGGTCATAAATAGCACTCAGTTGAGACCATTTTTTATTACAGTGCAGAAAAAGATGCAATTTTCACATGAGTTTTTCTCCAGAGGTGTCTGGAAAATATAATTTTTGTCCTCTGGGAAATTTCATTTTCTCAGAAAGCAGTTTCCATTTGTAAAAGAAAATTTCAAAATTTACCACATGGTCTAAATTGCCCATCCAAACTGTTTCAACCTTCAAACATTTCAATTTGCAAAATTTAATATTACAGCTAATCCAGAAAAAAAAATATGTTAAACATATTTTTGAGACAATTTTAGAATGATTAAAATCATTTAGCAAAGTGAAACAACCCTTATTAAAAATAAATAGTGTCAGGGTTTGATCTGTTTTTACAGTTCAAAATTGCAGTGTTTCAACAAACGTGCTTCTTTAATGTAAGAAAAAATGCTTGAACAAAAACTTTTCCCACAGATGATCCAGGCTTCCTCAGGAGAAGGTGGAGGGGATGCAGCTCATTTCCCCTTGGTGCAAATAATGGAAGCACCTGGAATCTGTTGGGTGAGAGGCAACCCAGGACTGCTGCACACCACCTCTGAATGTACCCTGGGGTGGCATCTCTGTGTGATGAGGACTCCTTACACTCTCCTAATTCATGGGAATTTTGCCTATTTTCTACCTATCACATTGTGTCGTTTCAGTTTGGCAGAACTATTCCCAGCTGCAGGATCACAGAATCACAAAATGGTCGAATTTCAAAGGGACCACAGTGGGGTTATCTGGCCTCACCTCCCTGCTCAAGCAGGGCCATCCCAGAGCACAGGCACAGGATTGTGTCCAGAGAGTTCTGGAATATCTCCAGTGAGGGTGTACATGGGTGTACATGTACAGGGGTTGTTGTATCAGGGTTGTTGTAGTGCCTAAGAGGGAGGTGCTCTCTGTTCTGCCTTGTGAAAACACCCATGGTGAAAGTATCTAGTAAAAAACCCTATTTGGGACACAATTATTTGAGACCTTTTAAAACAGACAGGAAGAAAATTGTTGCTGTACCCTTGCTGGGATATAACTCTAGGTACTGAGTGACTTGGGCAAGCTCCAAGTCTATGAAAAGTTCAGATAATTTCATGAAAATGGATCCATCCTCCATGCATGACCAACTAATTTAGCAGCCCCAGCTGCCTCAATCTCCAGAGAGGTGCTCCATCCCTCTGAGAATCTTTGTGGCCCTTCTCTGGACCTGCTCAAACAATTCCACATCCTTCCAGTGTTGGGAGCCCCAGGGCTGGATGGGATTTTACCAGAGCAGAGCAGAGGGGCAGAATTCCCCTCTCAGCTGCTGCCCACCCTGCTTTGGGTGCAGGCCAGGACACCTTTGGCTTTCTGGGCTGCAAGTGCACATGGCCAGGTGACGCTGAGTTCCTCATCCACCAGTTTGCAGTGTCAGCATGAAGCTCACAACCCAACTGGTTAGAGTCGAAGAGCCGAAGGTACAGTTTAAAAATGCAATTCAGCAGCTGGAAGAGGCAGATGAAACAACCTGAGCCTCAGCCATGCTGCTCTGTGAAGACTGATTCTGCAGAGTCCTGCTTTCCCGGGGGACTCGAGGTGCTACGTGCAATTTCATGCACATTTTAATATTGAAAGGGAAGCTTTCCTTCAAAAATATGTGTATCAGAAACTTCAGCACTTCTGCCTGTGTAGAGAGTGTTGAAAGTACTCTTTAGACTGACTCCTCAGTCAAAACCACTTCTGGTTGAACTTTCTGAGGAAAGTGGGTTTTTTTTTCCTTGCTCTAATTAACTTTCTGTCAACCACTAGCAAAGCAAAAGGATAAGTACTTTTTTTTTTTTTTTTTTTTTTTTTTTTAGCAGGGATAAGGATGAGAAACTGAGAGCAAGGCTTATGCTGACAGGCATTAGGCACTATTAAACTGATCTCTCAGCCTGAATGATGATGGTCCCATGGAAGCAGTGAACAATCACCACTTAAAGCATTAAAACTGATCTGGACACAGCACCAGGGGATATTCTGGCAGAAACAATCCCAGACTGAGGATTAAAATACATGACCTAGTGATGTTAGTGTAGGGGTGTTTTGCTTTAGGGTGGTTTCTGTTTCATTTTTAGGGGTGTTTTTTGTGCATCTCTAAATGCCAGGAGCCACATGAAAAGAAATACTGAGCTCCTGCACCTATCACAGACAAACCCAGCACCATGAATTTGTAACAGCTCCATGAGCTGAAGAAACCCTCCAATGTGGGGTTATCTTCAAGCATGTCAGACATCCCAGTGGAAGATGTTTTATCACCAGAATTAATTGAGTGTGTCACAGAACATTTACTAAAGAAACGGAGAAGAGCAGGCAGATTAATCACTCTGAGAATATCTGGGGCCGGTTTTCTGAGCACACATGTAAAAGCCCTGCATACATATTTTCTGAGCATTAACACCTCCACATCATGGCCTTTCCAGACACAAAAAGCACTCCTTGCAATGAAACTGGGATGCAAACTTTGGTTTTAGCCTAGATTAAACAAAGACACAGATACACAGGAATAATTGAGCACTCATTGCAATGAAACTGGGATGCAAATTTTGGATTTAGCTTAGATAAAAAAAGACACAGATACACAGATACACAAAGACACAGAAGACACAGGAATAATTGACAATGGTACCTTAAGACATTCTAGGTAAGAACAGCTACCAGGGCACTGTATTTTTCAAGAATATTATGGTTACTTTAAAGAGAGCCCTTGTCCCAAATCTAGCTGTAACAGGATCAAGTCCCCAATCTCATTTTGTTGATCCATTGCCTGAAAGAAAGGGAAAATGAAGCAGGCAAAAGGGTTTATCTGGTGAGGAGCTGCTTGTGAAGGAAGTCTGACTTAGCCTGGGGGCACTTCAAGACAACACCATAGAACCTGATAGCTGCTATGAAGGCAAGAACATTTTCACCTCTCATATTCACAGGTTTCTTTTGCTCATCAAGGCAGTGATGAGGCTGGATAAACAGTTCATGCAGTTTATATCCTCTGGCTTCATGGTGGTAGTGTTTGAAGAGGCCTCATACAGAAGACAATGATCTCTTTATCAAAGCCCTTTCTCTCCTTTTGTTGGGTGAGGAGAAATATCAGGTCATAAACTGACATTTGATTCATGTGCTCTACAGGGCCAGAGGAAATATAAGATCTCTTTGTATTATTTATCCAGAAATACCTGGGGAACCTAAGGGGAGTTTGTATCTTCCACCACTGGGTGGAAATGTGTCATTGTTCTACTGGAAAACATGGCAAAGTTTAATTAAACCTCTCAGTCAGGAAAATAATCTGAGGAATCTGCTGTCTGCAAGAGAAATCCAAGTCAAATAAAGCTTCTGAGAGTAAATATATTTTACCTAACTAATGCTGATCATGCTTTTACAGTTTTTAGATTAATTCAGCTCCTTCAGGCATTTCAGCATGGTTGTTGTCACACAAGTGTATAAATGCTCTCCTAACTCAGGATTATAATTTAATTTAGTATTGATATATTGTACCTCTGTGGGCTTTTTTCTGCTTTTTCTGCTTTTAAAGCCTGTGGTCACTGCTAGTCAGAACAGTTTCAATGCCAGCTGTGTAAAATCTAAAACCTGAGTTAGGTTTCTGCTGCTGTAAATGGAGAGGGAGCCATGAATCACAGCAACAACCTTAAGTACTTGCTCTGATCACTTTATCATTCCTGAGGTTGCAAAGTTTTATGTTATTTCCAGTAAAGGCAACACTTTGGGTCCATCAGCCACACGATGGTGCTGAGTTTTGGGTACTAAGAGTAAGCTCTGGGTCAAGTTCACAAGATCTCTTAGTTATTTTAAAGAAGCAGCTGGTGAAAACAATAAACTTCTAATAAACTCATTTTGAAATTCATCCCATCACAGGTGTACAAAGTGGTACAATATTAGTCCTGCACTGATTTTCTTCCCTTCTAGGTATGGCTACAACTCCTCTAGTACAATTTCCTGAAAGGAGGTTACAGACAGGTAGGGAGTCAGTCTTTTCTCCCAGGAAACATGAGACAGGATTGGAGGAAATAGACTCCATTTGAACCCAGGAAGGTTTTGAATGGATATCAGGAAAATTTTCTTCACTGGAAGGGTGGTCAGGGGTTGGAACAGGCTGTCCAGGCAAGAGATAGAATCACCAACCTGGAAATGGTAAAAAAAAATGTGTAAGTGGGGTGTCTTGACAAATTATTTAGTGATTGACCTGACATGGGTTAATGGTTGGACTCCATGACCTTGGAGATCTTTTCAAATCTCATTCTCAATGCTTTATATACAATTCTATGCTTTATATACTATCTACCTGTCTACTCTCCAGCTTTCCTGATTCTCTTCCTACCGGTGCTCCAGAAGGAATTTTCTCTCTTGCATCCCCCTGTTCCACCTGCCAGCCTTGCAGAGATGTCTCAAATATCCAAATGTGACTCAATAAATGCTGATTTTCAGACAGATCAATAAAGCTCCCCACACAAGGGCTGGTAGGTCTGGACTTTTTGAGGATCTTCTGAGTAAGAGTCACAAAGAATCCTGTATGGGAAACATAAAAAATTCCAACAGAGTCAAATTCCCCATTTTTTCTCAGTGTTGGGAGCCAATAACAGCACAAGGGAGGATCACAACTCAGATGTTAGGACAGGGACAAGGTGAATGACAGCTCATTGAGAGACACTGTGCTGTCTGCATGCTCAGCAATTAAAGAAAACCCATCTTTACACCTTGTTATTATTAAATGAAAAGGGAAAAACTCTCAAAACACCAGTGGAAACTCCATTAACTCCAGCAGTGCTGTGGTGCCTGTCCTGGGCTCACAGACTGAGGCTGTTCCCTCTGTCAGAGAGGGGAGGCCATCGATCCATAAATTCCATTTATCCACATCCTACCCATGATTTTGTCAGCACTACAGCAGTGAAGGATTGAGTCAAATGAGGCCCTCAGCAACCTGGTCATCCCTGCCCATGGTGTGGGGCTGGAACTATTATATGGGAAGGATTACTAAGCATGGTGGAGGGATCTGTTGGAATAGAAGAGACACTTTTTAAAAAAAAAAAAAAAAAAAAAAAAAAACAACCAAAATGCCCACAAACAAACAAACAACAACCCACCCCCCCAAAAAAAACACCCCAAAAAAACCCAACAAAACAGAAAAACCCAAACAAAACAAAAACCCAAAACAATAAATCTCCATGGTAGAACTTTTTGATGTATTTGGAGGGTGCAGAGCACAATTACAGGGTAATTTAACCTCGTTAACAGCAATGGTCTCTCCTCCAAACAGGAAGGCAGCAGTTTTCCTCTAAGCCTTTCCACACAGGTGCTGCACAGGAGGAGATCTTTGCCAATATCCCCTTCTGACTGTGCTTCTCTCAGGTTATACTGACTTGGAAACAGAGATGGCATTTAGAAAACAGCATTCCTAACTACTCACAAGGCCCTTAAAGCACCTGAATGGTTCCTCATACAAAAATTGCTTCATTTTTTCATGCCCTCAAAAGGGATGTAAATTTTCATCCTGTCCTTTGCCATCCTCCTGGAATCAACATATCATATCAGCTTGAAGGAAGTTAAGGGGTGATGGAAAGGAGCAGCTGAAATACTCTTTCCTTTTACTTGCTCTGATGTTGTGAGAGTGTCCAGTTGTGCCCAGTTAGAATATAATTTTCCTTTATTGCTGGAAGAAGCTATGGGTGTGTATCCACACCTGGCTAACTCTGGCACTAAAAGATGCATGTCAGCTCCAGTCAAAGTCATGCAGCATCTGTAGTTAAAGATGAGCCATAACAAGGTTATAAATCTATGGAAAGGAAATACCATCAATTTAATGTGAGGTTATAACCTGAGAAAAATAATAGAGCTTAATTTCCAATACGTGTTGAAATAACATCAGCCTCTGTTAAAGACACACTCCTGGGCTGAATGGACACTAATATCAGCCCACAGGATTTTTTTTTTTTTCACATTCCTATCTAACTCCTGTTTTAACATCTTAATAAGAAATCAACAGGGCACAGATCAGATGGAGCACTTGTTGGTCAGTAGATTGTTCCTATACACCTATTAGAATGCAGGACTATTTTTAGCATGGTCTGCTTCTGGTAGACTCTTAAAGACTGTCTCTTGTGCTTATTGTGCAGCGACCTGGAAGAAATTCTTACTGATAAGGCTGTCAAAGGACCTATGAAGAGGAAAGGATGAATAATGTGGACTCTCCCTAGGGAAGATACGACTCTGAAAAAGATTTGTCCCTACCTCACCCAGGGTGAAGAAACAGTTATGGAGTCTAACCCTTGCCTAGCTTTTCCTTCAAGGAGCAACTTGGTCTCTTTATTTTATCAAGAAAAGGAAAGAAATTGCAGAACATGGCCACGGAAAAATTCAAATGGGGGCAAAAGTTATGATAGTAATGCTGACTTCTGCAGAAAGGATAATGCAAAAAAACCATTGCCTGAAAATGTAGACAAGGGTAATATTGTATTACAATAATTGATCCCAATGTGGCAAGTTCTCTCTTGTCAGATATTTTCATCTACAAATCTGTTTATTGGTGTGTTGTGGTTTTGAGGTTTGTTTCCTTTGCCCTAAAGAATGTATCCTAAAATAATAATACAGTGCACCCAATTCAGGGATCCCCAACACAAGAAAGACTTGGATCTGTTGGAGTGAGTCCAGAGAAGATACACGAGGTTGATCCAAGGACTGGTACTCCTCTGCTATGGAAACAGGTTGGGAAAGTTTAGGATGTTCAGTCTGGAGAAGAGAAAGCTCCAGAGAGACCTTAGAAACCCTTTCAGTGCCTAAAGGTCTACAAGAGAGCTGGAGAGGGACTTTAAACAAGGGCATGGCCTGAAAGGACAAAGAAAAATGGCTTTAAACTAAAAAAAAAAACAAATAAGGTAAATTTAAATCTATAATAGGAAGAAATTCTTCCCTTTGAGGGTGCTGAGGCCCTGGCACAGATTGCCCAGAGAAGCTGTGGCTGCCCCATCCCTGGAAGTGTTCAAGGCCAGGTTGGACAAGACTTAGAGCAACCTGGGATAGCTTATCTGCCTGTAGCAGGAGACTGGAACGAGATGATCTGGAAAGTCTCTTGCAACTCAAAGCATTCTATGTTTTTATGACTCTATGACTCTATGGGTCTGTTATTCTATGACTTTATAACTCTATGATTCAATGGTTCTGTTATTCTGTGATTCAAAGCTCTGTCCATGGAAGTCATGCATTTTAGAAGTGGCCAGAAAAGAGAGTAACAGACATTCTCTGTGGCTTCTAAATAAAATTGGTTTTTTTCCAACTCTTTTCTCAGCAGCTGGACCTCAAATCACCCTGTGAGGGAGGCTGCTTCCATCAGAAATGGGGACACGCAGAGGGAAGGGGTTTGTTCCACAGCACTCAGGAATCCAGCAGCAACACTGGGAATGTGCTCTCATCTTGTGCATCCTGTTGGAGCCTTAATCCATTCAGTCTCCAGACTCCAAACTGCTCACAGGAAACCCCAGTAATGACATCTCATGCATACCCTAGTCTTGTGCATCATTAACAAAGGAAAAAGCTCTGCTCCAAATGCTGGGAACTGAACTGTGAGGGTGAGGGAGGGGAGGAATTACACCAGAAATATCAACTCTGCTTTGATAGATGCTTGTATCACAAGGGAAAGCACTTAATATACATTTCTGGTTTACAACAGCCTTGTGTTTATTTTCTTTAAAGCTAAAATAACCATCAAAGAGGTTCAGAAGTTCACTTTGGATGCTTAGAAAGCTGAATCTCATTCCAGAGGAAAAATGAGAGGTTGGTCATGTAGCCTCACAGGAGATTAATTTGCACAGAACTAGTAAAACTTCATAACAGTAAAAGTTAAAATTTTGCAGAACAGAATAAAACATAGAAATAAAAAACTTAAGTCCTTAAGAAGTGGTCAAGTTAGGAGATGCAGATTATTTTCTTTTTCTCTTCTGGGACTGGAAATAGCCATAATGGTTATGCAGTGCTCAGACCAAAAATAAGATGTGACATTTCGAAGTGCATACAATCTGGTAAAATATAAAATATTTAATAAATATGTAAATTGGTCAAGCTGCTTCCCCAAGGAGGAAAGCTCCAGTCATGTTTTACAGCCCTCATTCACTTACGCAAATACTTTAAGAGGATCAAGGATGGATTTTAAATGAAGTTAAAGTTTAATGAGAAATATATAATCCTTTGAGGAAGAGATATTGTCATCTTCACTTATAATTTCATGCAAGTTTTAGAAGTAAGAAGTTGAGGGAGTAGCCTTCTGAAGTTTAGTGTGTGCAAACTAAGAGAAGTGCAGCAGCTCACCTGAATCCTGCAGTCAGGGATGTAACAAAACACAGACACTGACAATCATTTATATCCCTGGGGAATTCTAGATTTTCCTGAGGATATATGAACGTTCATTGTTCAACTCATAGGATCCAGACAGTCCTTTTAAAACCTCACTTCTTTAGCAGTTAGAAGCCCTATTTTAATTTCCAGACCAAACGGATTCATATCTACAACTCTACATACATGTATATGTATATATATTTAAATAAAAAATTTGTGATAGACAGAACATAAAAGAGGCTAGAGAAAATTTTCCACCCTCTTAAGCCAGCCCTGATATCAGCCCTGCTTTTATGATATGTTCAGTCTCTGGAAACTGTTGATGAATTGGAATCATAAAATGGTTTGAGTTTGAAGGGACCTTAAAGATCATCCCATTCCAACCCCCAGCCATGGGCAGGGACACTTTCCACTGTCCCAGGGTGTTCACAGCCCCATCCAACCTGGCCTTGGACATTTCCAGGGATGGGGCAGCCACAGTTTCTCTGGGCAGTCCGTGCCAGGGCCTCACTACCCTCACAGGGAAGAGTTTCTTCCTAAAATCTGATTTAATCTACTCTCCTTCAGCTTAAATCCATGAGTCAAAGATAGCTGTGTATGTCATGTTCAGTGGCATCTTCTCATGATGCAGGTTTTTTAAAAGCCTGCTATAATCGTGAAAAAAGCTAAGGAGGTTATTGAAGGAAAAGCAAGTGTCTGGGTAAAGAAAAAAAAAAAAGAAAATAACCCAGAAAGCACCTTTGCACTGGGAAAACCCCAGCAAAAGGACACACTGCATTTATATTCTCCTAGTTCGGGGTACAAGGAAGAATGAAAACAAATAAACACAGATTGAGAATTGTTGGAGCTGGAGAGTGTTTACAGCTAATGAATGGGGTTTTTTCAGGCTGGTATCAGAAGGCAGAAATTTCCCTTGACACACACTTTGCTTGCACACTTGTGCATTGCTCTGTTCATTTTCTGAGTAATTTTACACTAGAAATTATTGTTCTTCTTGCTTCATGTGCTCACACTTTGCATGTTAGAGAGTTTGAAGCAATTTGATGACTTAAGAACCTGTGGTGTTCAAAATTTATTTTTGTCCCTGGTAGGAGCAAAAATAACACCATTATATCATGTTTCAGTGATGTCTGCTCAGAGACCAGCGTTCTGCCACCTTTGATAAAGGTCCAGAGGTGTTGTGGTGCTGAGGAAAGTGGAATAGAATGAGAATAGTTTATTTTATTCAACAACCAAATGAAATCTGTATTTACATCACCTCGTTCACACAGCACAGCAGTTAGATTTTCTTAGCTCATTTGACTTCAACTTTCTGTCCTTGAGAAGACAAAAGAAGAAAGATTTGAAGAGAAGGACTGTGAGAGAAGATGACAAACCCATAAACAACTTTATTTTCCTCCTCAAAAGCAGTAGTTTCACAGAATCCATCTTGTTGTTGTCTTCATCAGATTGCTGTAATGCTGTGTAAGGTTTTTCAGGAGTGTGGCCTCTGTCCATATCTAAGCCACACCCATACATCCATGCATACTTTTTAAAAATAAAAAGTTCTGTGGTAGACAGAATATAGGAGAGTTTAGAGAAAGTTTTACATGCTCTTAAACCAGCCCTGACATCAGCCCTGCTTTTATGGTAATAAACAAATTCCAGTTTCCCAACACATCCAGGCCAGCCAGAATCACTGCTCCACCACCACGTCGACCTGTTTCTCATCTTTCACTCTGAAATCAACAGGCAGACACAATTTCCACAGCACAGCAGTGAAGATGAAGCTTGGTGCTTCTCCAGGAGCAGGCTGGGCTATTACTACCAGATTCACTCTGACTACCCAGCTGCACAAGATAATCATAGAACCTTTCAGAAAGTTTCAGCTCCCTTCACTTTAGCAGAACCAAAACAGTTCATACAAAGTGTTTGGGCAGCTGAAATTCTCATGAATATGAGTGGGGGGCAGATGGTCACTTCTGGAGCGGAGAGACAGCAGTGAACACATCATTTTCCCCATGGAAACCTTCAGTGAGCTGCTGCTGAGGACTAAATTAAGGTTTAAGTCAGGCCATGAATCTTTTACCTGGCCAGAGTTCAGGAGACCACCTAAATTCAAGAGATTTGCATGAAACTTGTTCCTTGTAACTGACATTTTGCTTCTACCACCTCCTTCAACCAGTGTGGAAATGTGAGCAATAATTAAGACAATGTGTTTTGTTTTGGTGTTTTATTAGTATTATTTTGTTTGAACTCCTATCTTTTCACACTTTTTCCAATTAAGGAGTGCAAAAACCATCTTCTCTGCAGTCACTTACACTCTCCCTGTGTCACATCTGTGCCTGTGCAGAGCAATAACCAAGACATTTCCTTTGATGTCATTGTACCCCAACAGCAAGGGGAAACTAGAGAGTTGTACAAGTACTCCTCCTGAAAATTAGTTCCACAGGCTGGCAGTCAAGCAGTTAAACCAGGCATGGAAATGGTTTGCAATCTGTTCCACCAGTCTCTTAAGCTTCCATTGTCAAAGCAGGACTATTTTTCAGTAAAACAGAAGCCCTCGGGAATCAGTGTAATTAAAGACAACAACAACAACAAAAAAATTACTGTTTTTAAATATATCTCTAAGCTACAGGGTAAAGGGAAGGAGAAATCTATTGCAAATTACAGTATTTCTCCTTACTGTTCACGCTTATCAGTCTGTATCCAGTCGTGAGCCGAAGAAGCTGGGTTTGATCTCCTCTGCTTGAGACAGCCTTTGCTGTTTAACAGGAATCCATCCTTGGTGTTTATTCATGGGGACAACAGAATGTTCCTTACCACTGGGAACTGCTGGGAAGAGCAGAGAGGGCGCAGATTTCCTGGGCTGCTGGAGCACAAAACATCACAGCTTTAAATGAGTGTTTAAAGCCACGACCTTCCTCAAGGATACTTGGCTGCAGGAGGGAGCAGGGATACTGATTTCCTGGTTTGCTGTGTGTAGGGTGCCTCTTAATGGGATTTCATGTCAGACCCAGGAGTCTGGGGGAGGTTTAATGAGTATAAAAGGCTAATCTCCCCTCTTGCTTCCCCCTGAAATCCACTGCCTCTGCTCTAGGTTAGCCTGAACACTCAGAACAGTCAGGATGATGCTTTTGTGACAGCTAAATCCTATATTAGAAAGGGAATTGGCTGTTTCCTAAGCAAGGAAATAACTAGTGAAGATAGATAAAAACTCAAGAAAAAAAAATTTAAATTTCAGTTTTGTTTCAGTCACCTTCCATCATATGAAGGCTTCTGCTGTGTACACAGTTGAATGACCTTTTTGCCATCTTAAATCACCAATGTCAGAAAGAAGGAGAAATTTATAAAAACGTTGGATGGACTTGATGATCTTGGAAGTCTTTTCCAACTTCAGTGATTCTAGGATTGCTTTCTTTAATTCTATTCTATGAAAAATAAATCTGCCAAGATCCACAGGAGGCCTCTCCTCAGGCAGTCTAAGAGCTACAAACCACTAGAGACAGGGAAGCTATATGGAAAAACAGCACTTTCTAAGGACTAATTTCTCTTTAAATTCCTGCTGCCACTGGTCAGCTTCAGGAGCAGGATGCTGAAGGCCAAGATCCAATAGTGTCACTCAGTATTATTTATGTTATTTCCCAACACCAACAGATTGGGTGTAATGTTGATTTTTCTCCCTTAGTTCTGCAGAACTGTGGCTGCTTCCAGCAGGATGTTTTTGGGCAGTCAGTAATGCCATGGCACACCTTGAATAGGAGATGAGGAATATGTTTATGCTGTTATAACAAGAGATGATAAATCAGATAGAGATAATGAAATAAAGCAAAACAAATATAGTGAAGACATGAAGCCTGCAGCACTGGATTCCAACAGGAACAGATCATCACTGCTGAACTTGAAAAGCCGAGGTTCACAGAATTCACAGAATGACTGGGATGGAAGAGACCTTCAAGATCATCAAGTCCAATCCAGCCCTAACACCTCAACTAAACCATGGCACCCAGTGCCACATCCAGCCTTATTTTAAACACATCCAGGGATGGTGACTCCACCACCTCCCTGGGCTGACCATTACAGAACTTTATCACTCTTTCCGTAAAAAACTTGTTCCTAATATCTAATCTAGATTTCCCTTGACACAGCTTGAGACTGTGTCCTCTTGTTCTGTCAGTGCTGCCTGGAGAAAGAGACCAACCCCTCCTGACCACAACCACCTTTCAGGGAGCTGTAGAGAGTGATAAGGTCACCTCTGAGTCTCCTTTTCTCCAGGCTGAACACCCCCAGCTCCCTCAGTCGTTCCTCACAGGATTTGTGTTCCCAGCACCTCTCCAACCTCGTTGCCTCCTCTGGACGCGCTCGAGCGTCTCAACGTCCTTCCCAAACTGAGGGGCCAGAACTGGACACAGCACTCGAGGTGTGGCCTCACCAGTGCCGAGAACAGGGGAAGGATGATCTCCCTGCTCCTGCTGGCCACACCATTCCTGATCCAGGCCAGGAGCCATTGGCCTTCTTGGCCACCAGGGCACACTGCTGGCTCATGGTCAGCCGGCTGTCGACCACCACCCCCAGGTCCCTTTCTGCCTGGACACTATCCAGCCACACCATCCCCAGCCTATAACATTGCAGGGGGTTATTGTGGCCAAAATGCAGGACTCAGCACTTGGATTTATTAAATTTCATCCTGTTAGACACAGCCTATCCATTCAACTGTTCCAAATCTCTCTGCAGAGCCATCCTACTTTCCAACAGATGGACACACGATCCTAGTTTAAGTGTTGTCATCAGCAAATTTACTGATGAAAGACTCAATCCCCTCATCCATGTCATCAATAAAATATTAAACAGAACTGATCCCAGCACTGACCCCTGAGGAACACCACTGGTGACTGGCTGCCAGATGGATGCAGCACCATTCACCACCACTCTCTTATTTGGGTTATTGGGGTAGATCTTCCTGATGAAGGGGCCGAATTTGTGACTGTGGTTCAAAAGGAGAAGCAAAGAGCAGAAAGAATATCTGAACAACATCTTAAAAAATCCCACCTGTGTCTCTACAGAGAATCCTAGAACCACAGAATGGTTTGGGTTGGAAGGGACCTTAACAAACATCTTGTCCCAACACTCTGCTGCCACAGGCAGGGACACCTTCCACTGTCCCAGGTTGCTCCAAGCCCCATCCAACCTGGCCTTGGACACTTCCAGGGATGGGCAGCCACAGCTTCTCCTCACCAGCCTCACATGGCAGAATTTCTTGTCTCTTCAGACAGCAGGCAGCACATTAATTCTCATTTCTTCATGGATCCATGTTGCAAACTGAATTAACTAAACATCTGCAAGGGAGGAAAAACAAGCAAAATACCCACCCACATATTACCTAAAAATGCAGCAGTCTCTGATTATTAGAGCCAGCTTATTTCATTGACTCGTTTTATAGCTACATTGACATAAGTAATACGTTTGAAAAATACAGTCCTGGACAGGAAGAAATGACTGGGAGTGGGAAAGCTGGAAATCACTTAAATCCAGTTTGCCACAGAGAACTTTCAGGCATAGAAGAAAACCTAACAAAAAATGAGGTGAGAATTTAGTCTCCTATGTTTACATGATATCATAGCAAAGTGCTATTCTGTCTTTCCTGATGGCAAAATAAACTTTCAAGACAGACATTTTCATGGAATCACAGAATCATAGAATATCCTGAATTGGAAGGGACCCACAAGAACCATCGAAATCTAACTCCTATCCCCTTGTCAAGGAAACTGAGGGGAAAATAGCCACCACCTCTCACCAATCTCTTAATAAAGGCATGTTTTGGTTATGTGTGTACAGCCCTGCTCCCATGTAATTTAAAGGTTTATGAGTTGTGATATTGTCCTGCAACCCCCCAGCTTGCTTCATCCTACCCAATTTAGAGATGGCTGTGGAAAAAATATCACAAAAAAAATGTAGATCCTTATGGATAATCCACCCCTCCCAGAGTCCGGTGCTCATTTGGATATTGGCTCCAGTTTCACCAACAGCTGTGGATCTGGTCCCTGCAGTCCCAGAGCAGGAAGGCAGTGAGACATTAGAAAAGGTTTGTTCAGAGAAGTTGTGGATGCTCCATCCCTGTGGCTGCACCTCCACCTTGGAGGTGTTCAAGTCTAGGTTGGATGGGTCCCTGAGCACTCTGATCAAGTTGGTGACATCCCTGCCTATAGAGGGGGGTTGAAATAAGATTATTTTTCAGGTCCCTTCCAATCCAAAACATTGTATTATTCTGTTATTCTAGATTCTGTCATATACATACCATATATACACCATAAGATAAACATAACACACTAAATTATTTTTAATATTGCATTATATAATATATTATTAATGTGTCTCTGTGTGCATATGTAGATATATGTATCATGTATAGTATATCAATAAAAAAACCAGCAAAATAGGGAATCCTCTTGGAGAATAAACCAATATTTTCTCATCATAGTGGCTTTTGATCTATCATGTTTCATAATCCCTTCTTTTCACCTGTTTTAATATTTCTTCCATGAAGAAATTGAAGAGCACTCTAAGTCTGACAGCTGAGTGGTGCACTAGTTACAACCCACGAATCAGAAGTTTGCATATGGTTGCCCTAAGGTTTAATTCTGAAAAAAAATGGGAATTCACAACTATCACTTGCAATTCTTACAGTATTTCTCAGTGTTCCTGGTTTCTGTCACTGACCTGAGTCTCTGGTTCAGCACAAAGCCAGGAAGAGGCACGTTGCTAGCCTGGCTTATGTCAAAGGACTTTATTAAAAGGCTCTTGTCATCTCTTTCTAAGTCTAGAAAGAGATGACAAGAGCCTTTTAAGAAGGCAATGCCCAAGGCCACTCATCCAGCAGGTGTAAATCACCAGCGGGGAATTTGCCCCTGAATGTACAAATTAATATATAATGCCAATATTTAAAAGTATTTTATGGCTGTCTCCACTAATTGCTAAATGAAATTCAAGTGAATAATTGAAAGCAAAAGGCTTTCAACCACTACAAAGCTTTTTTTGGTTTTTTTCCCCCTAAGTGGCTCTGCAGGTGTTCCACTCTCCAGAGGATGAAAATGTTTGACAGCAAAGGATATTTGTGTTGGCAGGATCACTTGATCCATGTTTCAGGAGCCAAATTGAAAATGTATTTTCACAAGGTACAACTGTAGATGATTATAAGGAGCCAATTTCTGCAGTTGCACGAGCACTTCCGAGAGACAACAGATGTATAAATTAAAATATACCCCAAACCTGACAGAAATATATTTGGGCATGGGAAACTTCAGTAAAGGGAGCAGATTTTTGAGTTGCCATCTCTGCTAATGGTCCAGGACTGGTTGGGCTTTGCTTTTCCTTCTGCAATGAAAACTCTACAATAACTTTCTTCACATTCTTTTCAGTAAAGGATAGTCTCACCTTTCAGTAACTGGTCTCATTGCAGAGGATTCACATCACCCAAAATGAACAATCCTCAGAGAAAAGAGACATTTTCCACAAGTTTCCCAAGGAAACCGACAAAACAGAACTGCAAATTTCTGTTTGTTGGGAGTAAATCCAACATGTTACAGCCCTGCAAACACCAGCTGGAGCAGGGAATTTGAGGGAAGTGATGGCATCCAGAGGGACCTTGACCAGCCTGTCAGAACATCGCCCAGTTCAAAACTGTTGTTGCTCCATGCAAAGACAAACACTTGAAGAGCAGACCAGCCACAAACACCTGGCCAGTTAGAAATTGGTGTTAGAGCTAAAGGACGCAAACAAAGGCTGCCCAAAGTCTGTGACCCATGGCCAGCACTGTCAATCCCATTCCTCTGTCCTACATGACCCATGGCCAGCACCACAGTGACCACTGGCAGCCCACAAGATGTTCCATCCTTTTTCATGACGTCAGAGTCACACCTGGCAGCAGGCATCGATTTTCTGGCATAAAAAGGACATTCTTATTAAGGGAAATTGGACTCACTCATTTCCTAGCACTGTGTAGGGACACACCTTATTTCACTTTTTAACCCCACTATCCGTGACAGTAATTCTCAAGGTCACCATTATCTGTGCCAGGGACAAATCTCTGAAGAGAAAGATGTTAAAATATGGCAAATTGAGGATTCTTATCATATCAAGGAAATAGAAAAGGAACTCAAGCATTGCTAACTTTGTAGATTTCAAGCCATTCTTGACATAATAAAATGAACCTCCTGGAATTGCTTCCATTTGGTTTGGAAGCTGGAAATTTATTTTTTTATGTGAAAAAATATTGCTCAGTGTTTTTTCCTATAAAGAAACCAGCAGTTTGTACTTCTTTAACAAGCTGCTCAATGTCTCTTTTCCTTACAGTAACATTTACTTGATTATATTTCTTAATATATTTATTTATTGACCTATCACATGCCTAATATAATATTCAGGATCCAATCCATCTTGCCACAACTTTTAAGGCGCTTATTATAAGCCTTTAATACTATCAAGTGTTTAAAAAATGTCTGATCAGGACAGAAATCCCAAATACTCTGATTAAACATGTGCTTTTGAGTTTCAGATGACCTTTGTCTGCTTTCAAAAACTAGATTGATTTTTTTCACAGTATTTCCAGATACAGTAAAAATCTATTAGATAGATGAGAAAATTGCTTGTTAATTATCATTGTTAGCATTAAAGATGGTAATTAGGTTCTAGAAAAGAAACATCAGTCCATCTGAATCATAACTTCTGAATCAGAGAACTGCCTTGATGAAAACTGCTATTTATTTTTAATCCCCTGTGACAACATTTCACTGTGTCTTAATAAAATGTGTAACTTTGAAATCCAAGTGCCAAGAGAGTTTTACAAGTACTTTTCTAGCTGAGTTTTTTCTTCATAGTAATTTGCTTTTCTGGCACTTTCTAAACTTGTCAGTTCTCACAGTGATCCCATAAATGATGGAGATCCCCAGAAGTGGAGGTGAGCTGATAAATCTGCACTGTGTCATTTTGAGCCTTTCTAACTCATGCCTTAGAGAAAGTCCTTTCTCAACAAACCAGCAAGGCCCAGATTTAAAACAAATCTGGACATCTGAATTTCACCAAAATAAGCAATGCCATAGTTTCAGGTGTCAAGAAACTGCTGGAGTATAGAGGGAAATAAAACTTTATTTATGTTTCTCTGGGTATTTATTATTAGATATGACTAGAAACTAACTAGTGAACTCCACAGTTTGGTGTCATTGCTGAACTTGCTGACTGGACATTTCCTCATCATCCAGGTAATTAATGAAGCTGTTAAACAGGACTGGACCCACGATCCAATGAGACTTTGCCCCACTGACCACCACCCTCCACGTCCACTCAGCCAGTTTCCAGTCCACCTCTCTGCCCCTGTATCAACACCTTTATTGGGAGGATCTGGTGTGAGACAGAGTCAGTGGCCCTCCTGAGGCCCAGGTAGGCAATATCCTCTCCTCTCCTCTCCCCTCCTCTGTTCACTGTTCTCCCCTCACCTCCTAGGTCAGCCACTTCATCACAGACCTTTATCAAGCACAGCTTCTCCATGGTGGAGCCATGCTCTCCTCCTGATCATTTCCCCCTCCTTAATCCGCCTGAAATGCTTTTCAGGATCAACTTCTCCACCACATTCCCAGGAGCTGGGCTGAGTCTGACCAGCCTGTTGTTCCCTGGGTCCTCCTTTTTGCCCTTTTTGAAGGCGAACATGATATTTTCTTTCCTGTCAGCTCCCAGTCACCACAATCAATCAAAGATTTCCCCCTTCTTTGTGTCCTTTGGCACAAACTTCTGCATCTGTTGGCTGCCTCTTTTGGAAGATCTAGTGGACCAAATCCATAAATTTTCTATCTCACTTTATTTTTTGACTGTTTTGGTTTTTTTTTTTTTTTTGTTTTTGTTTGTTTGTTTGTTTTTGGGGTTTTTGTTTGTTTGTTTGTTTTTTAATGTAAAGATGATCATTATTTGGGCAACTCTGTGCCTTGCTGTACCTGCTTTACACATATTGTGACCACAGTTAGGTTCAGATAATGTGAACATCAAATAACCTGCACCTTATCAAACACAAACCAGGAATCACCATGAAAAAGTCTAAAGGAGCTCATGGGAAGTGGAAACTTTGGGAGAGAAGAAGAAGGTTGGGAGGAATCATGATTTTAAGAAATATTTCCATGGTTTCCAACCATGTCTAGCAGCCGTGTTGCTGTTTGCGTCAGGTGTCTGGGTTTTTTTTCTTCTTTTTACAAATATCATACTATTAATCAGTATTGTAAAAGTGGTGAAAAGTTTACTAAGTGGTGATTGCTCAGAAACTCTTCTGTAGCTTAGAAAGTTTTCTTTTCTAACACAGAACAAAGGGCTCTGCCAGCAAATTACTTTCACACAAGAGACAGTGGTTGGCAGGAAAGGGAAAAAAAAAAACCCATGTCACAAGAAAGGGATTCACAGTGCATAGCCTGGAGTCCTGAGCTGCTATTGTAATTTAAAGGGCTAATTATTTTAAACTGTTGTCCTCCCTTTCTGTTTGCAAAAATGTCAAAGTCCAAAGCAGCCTGAAGTAAAATCTGTCCATCATTTTGCAATTCTGCTTTCTGTTCTTTAGCTGAGCAGCACTGGATTTCAAACCTCTGTTCTCTGCCTCACTTTCCTTTCTCCGCTGGAACTCCAGTGTGAATGTGCATTGATTTCCATTTTTGGAACCTACTCTCTGCCTGGCTGTGATTTATCACCACAGCTGGTCCAATGATAATTGTCTTGTTTCTTTTAAGCATACTTTTATCTCCAGTAGCATTCACTTTATGAAAGCAGAGATTTTGGGTTTAAAACATGTGTTGGGGATGGATGTATAATGAATATTTATAGATATTTAAAATATTTAGAATGCCCAGAAATATACTGTTTTGGGTTTTTTTTTCTCTTCAACAGAATTTTATTTTTATAGTGTTTCAATACTAAAGCATTTTGGGTTTACTTTGGCATTTGTCTAACTCTGTTGTCCTTTTTCCATGGATTTGTTTGACTGGACCTTTAAATAGTTAAAGTCTAAGGCTCCTAAACAAAGCAGAAATGTTTCTCAGCTCATAGGAGCTCCAGGAGGCAATAAGGTCAGATGGATTTTAAATTTCCTTTTTCCTTTTTAATTATTTATTCTTAAGAAAATTTATTCTTCAGAAAAATCTCCACATACTTCCATAAATGGCCATGGAAAATTGCAGTTCTTTAAACTGTGGCAGACTCACAGTAAATACAGAATAAATGCTGAGAAAACTGAACTCCAGATACATAAATTCAACTACTTTATTAAGAGCAAATTGTTATGACTTTAAATAATTTCTTTGGATAGAACTTAAAACTTGAGGGGTTGAGTGTTTTGGTCTTTGATTTTTTATTTTCCTGATTTGTGGCCAGGATTTTTCTGACTACTACTTAACACTCTGAAAATGAGATACCACAACTAATGTAGCCTTGAAAATTAATTTTTATGGTATCACCACAGAAAGGACGCAGCAGAATTTGCTCTGGAGATCTCTGTGTCTCTTCACCAAAGGTGTGTGGACAAGTAGCTGCAAGTGACACCCTATTTTTCGATTGCCAAAATGAATTAAATGAGTCCTGGAGAGAGTTCTTACCCAGAATTAACATTCTCAGGGATTTTAAACATTCTGCTGACTTCTAATGAATACTTTCATTTCTAAATATTATCCTGACTTGATGTTAACTATTTTTTTATAAGCCACAATACCACAAATGTAATAAACAGTTATAGCTGTCCTGACTACTTTGTGATAAATAGTTCCTGATTCAATATTAGTAAAAGTGCTTTTTAGATTGAAAAATGCAGCACACTCTAACTAAACTCCAGTGAAAGGCATTATGAGTGCAGGATTTCAAGAATAAGGAAAATTTTTATATATTGATATTTATTGACTTTAATTTTAACAATTGCATTAGGTGTGTATAGCTCGTATCCTCTACACTGTATATATATTTCACATAATATTATTACTTATAAATATCTAATGCAGTTATGAATATAAACATGGACATGCATGTGTCTGATGCAGGCAGAGATGCTTTTCCACTGGCAGCTGGGCGGAAAAGCTGGAGGCACCTCCTCCCTCTGATACATTCTTTGGTTTAGAAAATTATTTCTCTTTTTTTTCTAGCTACTGCATCATGAATTAAAAAGAGAAAGGCAAAATCAAAGTGCAAGAGAAAGGTATTTGTAGTAGGGTGGCACTGGAAGACCCCATGTGATTTTTTTCCCATTTATGACTTTATTTATCCTCTTCCACCACTCCTTTGGTGGCTGTGATAGAGGCAGGAGTAGAATCACAGAATCATAATTGTTAAGGTTGGGAAAAATCCAGTCCTTTAAGATCATCAAGTCCAACTGTCACCCCAGCACCATGCTCACCCCTAAACCATGTCCTCAAGTGACACATCCACATGTTTTTTGAACATTTCCAGGAGTGGCGATTCCACCACATTCTTGGGCAGCCTGTTCCAATGCTTGATCACCCTTCAGTGAAGAAATTTTTCCTAATAGCCATTCTAAATCTCTCTTGGTACAACTTAGGGCCAGTCCCTTTTTTATCTGTCTCTTGTTACCTGGGAGAGGAGACTGACCCCCACCAGGCTGCACCCTCCTGTCACTTGTAGAGAGTGATAAGGTCCCCCTTGAGCCTCCTTTCCTCAAGGCTGAGCCACCCCAGCTCCCTCAGCTGCTCCTCATCAGACCTGTGCTCCAGCCCCTTCCCCAGCTCCGTTGTCTTTCCCTGGACACCCTCCAGCCCCTCAAAGTCCTTCTGGTGGTGAGACGGCCACTGGAGCTGTTGCTGAGTGACTGCAGCTGCTCATCCCTCCAGCTGAAAAAGAGGCAAAAAAGAGCCACCAGGCAGAAGCAGTGACATCCCTGCTCTGTGCAGCACAGAGCAGTGGAATGCACAGAGGGGAGGATTTAGCCTGTAAGGTGTTTTTCTCTGTTGTTATTGCCATTAATCAATCCGTGCTTAATGCCATTTCTTTCAATTCACTAACTCTCTGCTGCCAAATCAGTATAATCCTGTTCTCCTCACTGTCTGTGTGCATCTCCTGACTTCACTTCCTTCCTGCTGTCTCTTACTCCCCTGCCACCCACCTGTCTCCAAAAAAGCCATGGAGGCAATTTGATGGAAAGACAAATATTTTATACAAGAATGTAAAGCACTGGTCTGGATGCCAGAGGCTTCTTCAGGCATGAAGCATGTGGCAAAATGACTGGGAATAAAAATATAAGAATATATAGTGGGAAACACAGTTTGTATTCCCTGGATGGAGCAGGGTCAGCACACCCAACTTCCCACAGACATGATCTAAGGGGGACTCAACAGAAGATGGAGCAGAGTGGAGACACCACAGTCAGACTCTGTTCCCTTGCAGGGGAGGGAGCTGATAAACCACACACAGCAGCTGAAAACCAAGGCATATAAAGGAGAATGTTCTGCTGTTGAATCAGCAATCCATGAATCATGAGAAAATCCCTCTGGACTGACACACTTCCCCATCCCAAAGTTATCTCAGGTACCATCCTGAGACACCCATCCCCAAGGTGTAGACTGCAATGAGGTGTCCCCTCAGTCTCCTCCAGGGTGACCAGACCAAGTGTCTTCAGCCATTCCTCATATTCCTTGTCTCCTCAAGGCCCTTCACCATCTTCTTTACCCTCCTTTGGATGCTCTTTAATAGCTTGCTATCTTATATTGTGGTACCCAAAACTGCACACAATATCCAAGGTGAGGCCACCACAGAGCAGGGCAGAACAGAACAGAACAATCCCCTCCCTTGCCCAGCTGGTGATGTTGTGCCTGGTGGCCCCAGGACAGGGCTGCTCCTTCTGGCTGCCAGGACACTGCTGACTCACATTCATCTTGCCATCAACCAGGATTCCCCAAGTCCTTTTCTGCAGCACCAGTCCCAGTACAAAAGAGAACGACTGATAAACAGGTCAAGTATGATTTTCTGGACGAATGTATCCCTGCGCATGGAAGGGGAGTGCAAATGGATGATCTTTAAAGTCCCTTCCAACCGAACAATTCTGTGATTCTGTGATTTCATTATATGTGCAGTCCTTGAAAATCTGTTGCTGCTCCTGTAAGCAAGCTATAAAACTGCTCAGTCCATACCCAAAGATGTCCAAAATGTTTCTGAGTGAGCAAGAACTGAAGAAAGTGGATAATTTTTATACAGAAGAGTTAAGCATGTCTGATCCTAGGACATTTTTTATATTTATTTATCTCACATCTTGTTGTTATTTTTCTCTAAAGATGTCCAGATCATTACAGTTTTTCTGCTGGATTTCACTTTTGACAAGGAATACAAAAGAAATTTGTGATAATTTCTTACCAGTTTATATAATAGTATCTTTGTTTTCAAACCTAATCTACCAGTTCTGATCCTTTTCTTTCCTTAAAGAAGAGTCCAAAATTCAGCATAAAAGAATGAAATTTACAGCTGATTTTGAGAGATGTAAAAATATTTTGAGAAAATCAGTCAGGAATTGTAGAGCTTTCTTCTTTCAAGTAAAGATGGCTGTTGTTTTAAATTATATAAATACCTTCTTTGAAAAATGTTCATGCAATTAAATTTCCCTGGTATAATTACTGGAAGTCATGGGAACATAAAATGCACTAACAATGATAAAGTAATTTTAAAAAAAGCACAAAGAAAAACAACTTATTTGTATACACACATTTACTAGAAAATGTTACAATGATGAGATTCAGGGAATAAACAAATTTCAGACTAATCAGAGTTCTTCTGTTCACTTACCTTCTAAGGCACAAAGAAGGGAAGAATTTAAATTACTATAGAAATAGATATAAAAAAACCACAGAAGTTCAAAAAAATGTTAACTTCCTTGAAGGTACAATGTTCTTTCTTATATAAAACTTACATAAAAACCCTACTGTGGAGATAGGAAAATATAGGAACCTCCTAAGCAAAAGATATATCCCGAAAAAGAGGAAAGCTTATCTTTAAAAATAACTAATAGCAGTCCCTGGATGAAAATTCTTTTAGAAGTTTATAACAGGTGGGATGTCAGGTGATTTTCACACAGGTGATGCATTTAGGTCTGAAATTATTGCATCAGTAAATTTTGCAAGAATATAAAGAGAAAAAAGCAGCAGAGCTTCAGATACCTCCCAATTTTCCTGTTACGTATCCTTAACAACATGAGTTTTTTACAAAATCTGCTTTTATGACATTCATGATGATTGCATTGGGGACACACTGGTTTTTTTGTTCTCCTTGTATTAGCTCTTCCAAAATCTCACAATTAGGAGATTATTTCAAACCACCTGGTCTTTGATGTCCTGTGCCCACAGTGTCTTGGTACAGTTCACTGCTCAAAAAATGGAGAGAGATCTTGTTCCCAAAACAATGTCATCCCATCAAGACAGAAATGAGAAGAAAACCCAGCAGGAAGGAGGGGAATGGAAAGAATCATTCCCTGGTTTAATTTTGTTTGTTTGTTTTCTTTCCATTTCTCTCCTGCATCTATTTGTACAATGGGCTCTTGCTGTATTTTGGATCCCAGTGTCTGATTTCTGACTCCCTAACATGCAGCAGTCACAGGTCTGCAACACCCAGGGCTGACAGGGACTTCTCACAAGGAGAAGGTAAGGTAAGGTAAGGAGAAATGGCTTTAAACTGGAGAAGGATTTAGATTGGATATTAGAAAGAAATTCTTTGCAAGGGTGGTGAGACACTGGTACAGGCTGTCCAGAGAGGTTGTGGACTCCCCATCCCTGGAAGTGTCCAAGGCCAGGTTGGATGGGGCTTGGAGCAACCTGGGATAGTGGAAGGTGTCCCTGCCCATGGCAGGGGGTTGGAATGAGATGATCTTTAAGGTCCCTTCCAACCCAAACCATTCTGTGATTCTATAATTCTGTAAATCTGGAGGTTGCTCAGTGGAAAAGAAGAAAATCCCTACAGAACTTGGGTCTACAGAGAAGGGGGTTGAGGGCAAACACCTCAAGGCCCCCGTGGGGATGTGGTGACACTGATTAGTGCTGTGCTTCCTGCACCTGTAAACTGGAAATGGGAACTGGGTGTGAGAAGTTAATAATGGCCTGTTAGAGGGTGTTATGTCTAATTAGTGTCTTTCCTTTTTCCTTCTTTTTTTTTTTTTTTTTTAACTTTTATTTTTTGTATGTGTTTACTGAATGTTGACAACATCCAGCTCTCCTGATTTTAGGAACGCATCACTTCGAGTCAGCATCTGCTCAATGTTTCATTTTTAGCTCAAGAACATATTGGCCTTCAGACACAAACAAGTGAAACCCCAACATCTGAATCTGTTTCTGGGAAAAGCATGCTGAGGCATGGAGCTCCAAGAAGATCTTTCATAGGGTTTATTAAAAATCAATATGGATATTTTTTTACTCTTTCCCTGAAGTCACACCAAGTTAGAGAGAACTGTTGCTCCAGGCCAGTTGGATATTTGGCATCCCCACCCTGATCAAACTATATCCACTTAAACACACACACGTGTTAATATTCCTTCATGCCTTGCTGACTTTATGTTAGATCTTTTTTATATTTCTGAAGATTTATTTCTCTGAATGTCAGAAATCATCCCTTGACCAACACCTAAGTGAATTACAACCTGGTGATCCGTGTCGAGTTCAGCTGAGCACGCTGTACATCAGCAGGAGAGAGTGAAGCTGCTTCTGATGGTCTCATTAGAGTTCACCATGTCAGCTTTGAAAGGCTCCTCTGCTGACCTGAGCGCTCACACTGCTGGCACACGTGGCTGCTTAAAATAGACTCAGCCAAAGTTCATGTTGCAGCTTTTTAAAATAGAAGAAATTAAGACAGAAGAATAAGAGGCATCAGGATAAAGCCAATAAGAATGATACTGCAATTCTAATTTGTCTTTTACAGTCACTCTTTAGGGGTTTTTTTGCGTAGTATTTTTAGGTTAAGATCAGCATCTTGACATAATAGGTTAAAAGGGGTTGAAGAGCTTCAGTTCCAACTATAAAGGTTGTGGTCCAGCTTCTTAAGTAATTTAATCAAGACATGTAACACTGAGTCTAGGAACTTTCACATGCAAAATGAGGGGGAGGCTGCCCAGGGAAGTGGTGGAATCTCCATCCCTGATAAAAAAAAAATCTTGTGGTTGTTGTGCTTCTGGAGATGGTTTAGTGCTGGGCTGGGCAGTGCTGAATTAATGGTTAGAATTTATGATCTAAGAGGTCTTCTCAACCAAGAGATGTTCTTTCTGAATGGAAGAGAGAGATCATGCAAAATGCATCCGTTAGCAGCACATGTCAGCCACTGAGAAAAATGGGAAAGAAAATCCCTGCTCAAAATGCACAGCCCAGTAAAATCTGGAGAACAAAGCAGGCTATTTTGCTATCCAGGGCTGACATCAATTAAGTGTTGACACAGACAAATGTTTTTTTCTTTCTTGGATATTTATCTTCATGCAGATGGATAGGAAGATATTATAGTCAGCTCCCTCGGGATAGCGCATGGAAGCAATCAATCCAATTCTTGCACAATTTATTCATGCTTCTCTCTACGTCCTATTAAAACAATTGGAAAAAAAAAAAGTCCTCCTGGCTCTTAATTGTCTTGGGTCACTTCATGTATATGTAGATGTGTGTTTTGTTCTTGGGTGAAGTCTGTGACTGCATGAATCCATCATAGACCTCAAAAAATTCTCTCAGATTTTGCTAACCTCACTGTGCTGCTGATTAATTTCAATTAACTTAATCTAAAATGGTGAAATATTTAACAGCTACGGGTGGCACATAATTGTTATTAATGTTGTCAGGGCTAATTGGACTGTTGTTGCATTCTAATATTGCCTCGAGTTTGTCAGCTTCTTTTAAATCCAGATAAATAAGTACATGGATTAGGTAGTAAGTAGGCAGTGCAGGTAATGAAATAGCATTTCAAACCATGTCTCCAAGCACTTTTTTATCCTACTAACGTTAATAATCTAAAAGGAGATCTTTATTTTCCTTTTTTTATTTCTTTCTGCTTCTGTTGTTTTCCAAGTAGGCTTTTTCCCTTTTAGATTCTTAGCAAATGAGAAGCTGGAGTCGCCTTAGAGGCAAATGTTTTAAAGGAATGTGTTATTTCTTCTATACTGGTAATTTATAACAGATCCCCTCTCCTACCCTTACTCTCTTCCCGACTGTTAATCATTTGGTGCTCTGTAAAAAAATGACATTTTTACTTTACACTTCTGTATGGATAGTCAAAGATCCAATTCAAGACAGCATGAACACAAGTTTATTTCACTTCCTTTGAGCACAATTCTGTTTAAGACACACTTAAATTCAAGAACATACTTAAGTCTCTCAAAGCCCTTTGTTGCATGTGGGACAGAGAACAAAAAAAACCTTATAAAACAGACTTAGCAAGAGAAAGATTTTTGAAAATGTTTATCTGGGTGTATATGCACTTCAGTTTCCTTTTAATAAAAGAAAGGTGTAAGAAAAGGGCAGAATTTTTCATGATGGAAATAATGCAGCTGAGGCCTGGGCTATTTGAAAGCTTTTTTTTATTTTCAAAAGCCATGGTGCACAGTTATCAGGTGTTTAGTTTTCTTTGTTTACTTCTTATTATCATGACACTCATTTATTTTGCTTCTGCAAAGTTTTCTCAAAGAACACAAAAGCGTAAGGGTTTTTTTTAGTACATAGTCCATGTTGGAAGGGAAGGACTGGAATAAAATTTCCATCCCTGAGCTGTAACAATCATACTCGTTCCAAACATCAGTCTGCCTTTAAATCACCTATGCTGTGGTTTGTAATTTTTAAGCAGAATGCTTCTTTTACAATTTCACTAAAGAGAGAGATAACAAAAAGATAAATCAAGGAATACTAGCTTTGCCAATAAAGAAATAAAATTCGAGATGTGGATCTCAGAAAAGACCCCAACTTTTCTGGACTCCAAAAAACCCTCAACCCAAAAACTCTTTTGTTGCAACCCTTTGCATATTCATTTCCCATCCAGTTATCCACTTTGGTGGGATAAAAAATATACTGAGATCATATTCATTTATTTTTAAACCATAAGAATTAACCCCTTCTCCTTCAATGTGTGTATTTCAGTTGAGGTAGAAAAGGGAGAGTACATGGACTGCCAGGTCTTGAAGATTTTATCAAAATTGTTTCCAAGTATATTCTGTCTGCCTCAATGACTGATATTTTACAGTATGTCACAGGAATGGAAAGAATCTTTCTTTCTTTCTTTCTTTCTTTCTTTCTTTCTTTCTTTCTTTCTTTCTTTCTTTTCTTTTCTTTTCTTTTCTTTTCTTTTCTTTTCTTTTCTTTTCTTTTCTTTTCTTTTCTTTTCTTTCTCTTAAGGAGCCTGAGAAATCAAGCCACCAGCATGTCCTTTGTCACATGAATGCACTCCTTGCATCATCAGTTCAATTTTAGACTTTCAAAGAAATCATCCTGGTTCTGAAGGTGGCAGGAGAAACACATTACTAGGGAATACCTCACAAATATGGAGAAGGAGTTTAGTTTCTGTTATTTGCATCCATTACGACAATACTTGGGACAGGAAAAAATTTCCCAGTACCACAGATTAGTCCAAATAGCACTGCCCAGGTGGAAAGTTAATTACTATTTACTTTCATGATGCTTCTTTCCATTAGCTTGCATCCTGCAACCACTCCCTGATCCCAAGTTATGAAAGCCAGGGCCGGTGTTCTGCTGGAAATTGGTAGATTTTAAATACATAAAATATCCTCTTAAGGCATCCAAGAAAGGCAGCATCTCTTAACTCCTGACTTTGACTGAGTTTTTGATTCAAGAGAAGATTTTGCCCACTTATGGACAAAAGATGTCACCAATCAGCTGTTTGGAAAGATCCTGAATTTTAGAGTCCCTGTGTTCTTTTTCCCACCAAGTACCAAATAAATGTTTCTCTAAACAAACTGTGATGAAGAAACCTTGAAAGTTTTCTGGGATGTGATTCAAAGCCCTACATAAAGCTGGAGTGTAACAAAGCTGTAAATTCTTGATTGATAAAATTATGAGAGTTTACACTGTGACAGTTCATGTAACAAATTTTTCATGTGGTGCTTTTCATGTGGGAATCACAAACTCTAATCCAGCAGAACCCACAAAGATGGATTGCTGCTTTGGACAGATGAGGACACACGATGCAGAAGCTGGGCACAAGTTTGTTTTCAGCAACCAAGCACAAGGACATGCAACTGAAAGAGTGTAGATCTGGATTGGGTGTTACAAAGAAATTATTCCCTGTGAGGGTGCTGAGGCCCTGAGGCACAGGTTGCCCAGAGAAGCTGTGGCTGCCCCATCCCTGGAAGTGTCCAAGGCCAGGTTGGAGAGGGGTCTGAACAACCTGGGATAGCCCCAGCCCATAGCACAGGTTTGGAATGAGACGATCTTTAAATCCCTTCCAACCCAACTCATTCTATAATTCTATGACCATCCAAAAAGATCTTATTTGTCACACTAACAGAAATCAGAGATGAATTCATGAATCAATGATGTTGCCACCAGCACCTCTGAAATCAATCTGCTTTCTTTCCATCTCAGTACTGTTCTATCTGCACATTAAAATCCTTCTAGGGAACTGTCATTTGCAGGTGATTACATTTGAACTTGTGTTAGTGCCTCAATTTCTACATACCACTAATTTATTTAATTACCCCATTGCATTTGCAAGCGAGCATGTTATCATCTTTGACCAGTTCCTCTAACAAAACTAATTTTCCCTTCTTCAATTCTATGAATTTTGCCCATGGTAGTGGTCCTTAAAAGAAAACACTCATTACAGACATTAGCTGACCTCAAAATTCATTAAGTACCAGAGGACTTTCACCAAGTACATTTATTCTAAAGGCATCATGGAGAAAATGAGTCTGAGATAACTGAAATATAAAAGGAATTGATAATCACTTTGTGCTTAAGATCATATCACAGACATTTTGCTTGCGCTTTCAGTAATATTCTAGGGAATACTCATTCTACTGCATCTGTTCTAGTTCTTTGCAACATACTTGGAAAAAATATTTAGGAGGTTGACTTTGTTCATTTTTTTGGGAATAAATCCTTCTCTTTAACTACCTTCCTTAACTTTATCCATTTAAAAAACATTCAATATATCCAGAAAGAAACATTTATCCTTCTCTAGCAACCATAAAAATAAAAAATGCTTAATAACTGCAGGCACTTCCTCTTTTTTGTTTATGGCAGAGTTAACACAGACAAAATTTCCTTCTTCGTTCTGAAATTGCTGAGATTTGTATTTGAACACTAATTTGCCATAAGGTCCCTTTATACCAGTTGTTCTCCAGCAAAATACACTGAATTATCAGGTTTCCTGGCAATGAGTTTCTGTAACTGGGCTAGTGACAGTTCAGCTTTCCTTGTAGGAATCATAAGAACTTGAAGCAACCAGACACAATCTGCTCTGGCAATCAAATTTCAGCTCCCATTCCTGTTCTGTGTCATTCTAGCTCATCACAGACACTCTTATTTGCTGCTGACCTCAAACAAGAGTCAGAAATCTTCCTCAAATAGTTCTTCTTGTGTTTCTTCAATTTTTGCTTCAGTAGTAGTGATAGCTTGAACACAGCTTTGTGTGATGTCAGAATATTGAGTAACTGTGGCTCTGGGAGGATATTTACCTGTTCTGGATGAAATATGCCCCAGAAATAACTCACTACAAACCTAATTCTACTCTCTGTGACACAGTCAGCTGATGAAGCCCAGCCTTTCAAACCCAGGGATGCCCTCATGGGACACCAGCCCAGCTAAAAGAACCAGGGGGTTTCTTTCTGCTTGGCACATCTCTGCTTCTTTTCAAATTTTCCAGCACTCATAACCCAGGAAAGAGTGGGAAAGCAGTGTCAGCTGGGGGAAACAAAAAGCAATGATGATATGATAGTGAGGCTGCCAGCTTTGCTCTCCTGGGGTAATGCTGCTGTGCAGCACCTTTTGTATGAGATAAGATGGAAGTACGTAGGGCATTAATGGATTTGACCATAAAAAATTTAATTTTGAAGCTTTGTCTGAGTTCATTAACTTCTGCAGGCTGTCAGGCTGAATGATTCCTTGTCCCAGGCACTCTGCTCCTCCTGGCTGAGAGCTGCAATACTGCAAACCTGGTCCTCCTCAGAAGGAGACAGGCAGTCACCAGGGTATCCCCCAGCTGTGCTTGTCCTCACAGCTGCAGCAATTCCTAAAGGAGCTCTGTCCTTCAGAACAGTGATAGCAGAAGATTGGAGTCACTGGAAACTTGTCCATCATCTCTATTTTATCAAATGGAATGTTTCAGGAAGCATGTTTCTTGTAAAACATTCATGCTCAATAAAGCATTCATGTGTTTCCACTTTCTACAAGTGGGGATGAGCACAGCAACAGCAATGCTGAGGCTCCAAGGTGAGGACATCCATATCAATCCACACAGTCCTCTCAAGTATCCATGCTAGGACACTGCCTAAAAGTGATATTTAACCCACCATCTGAACCCATTGCTCCATCTTAATTTGTTTATCTGGTACTTCAGTGGTTCCCTTGGAAAACTGCACATTTAATATCCCCTGCTTGATTCTACCTATACAGCAGAGAAAAATCTCTCACAGACACCAGCTTCAGCTCATCAGCTCTCACTAAGAAGACATGAGTTTTCCACCCTGGAGATTGTTTCTGCCACAGCTGCTCCATCTGTTCTCATTTCTCACCCTAAAAACAGCTGTGGAGCAATTGCCATGCACAGCATCTCACTGGTACTGCCTTCCAGCAGCTGAAAGGTTTTGGGGAGAGAGGCAGATTCTGCTGGGATCCTTTCTAAACTAAAATCTTTGTAAAGTCAGAGAGCCACTGCCCTGGAGTAAATTCACTGTCAGCGTCTTGATTTATGGAAAAAATATAATCAGATTTTACATTTAGGAGAGAATTAATCTGCTGCCTGGGTTGAGTGATAAAAGGAGACACAAAGGGGAAGCTGCAGTATGCAATGATGACCATAAACCTTTTATAAAGAATCTAGGCCTCCTCAGGGTTCTCTTTTGAGATACAGATGCACAAAAAATGTCATTTTGGAGGTGAAAACTACAGCCTGCCATAGGGAGGCAAAGTAAGGATCTCACATCACTATAAAGTGCATTTTCTGCTACAAAACACCAGTGAGATGCCTGATGGCTTCATCTACTCATCCCATTAACCAGACAGTAAAGTTTTTTTTCACTTGATAGTTGAAGCAAATTGTTTAGGCAAATAAATGCAACAAGAAGCTCCCCCCCTCCTTCAGCTGTACTTGTGTGGATAAATAGTTGTCTCTGTAGTGGAAGAAAGTATTTAAAGAAAAGAAAAACAGTCATAAGATCACAGGAAAATACAATTGCTGAGATGATTAGAAAAAAACAAACCAAACTGATGTATGCTTAACTAGACAAGATTATAAAAGAGTGGAGATAACAAAAGTAGAGAGCTACAGCCTGAGCACGCTGCACAGGTCATGTTTTTGATTATTAAAGCAAAGCTTCCTTGTAGATTTCCAGTTCCCCAAAATCCCAGTTTTCTGCTGGTTCTTGCTCAGCTTGGGGGGGTTTCTGTGCTGTGTTTGCCACAAAAAGGACTGAACATGATGACCCAAGGTTCACACCTTTCTTTAATCCTGTGGATCCTAAGCTTAAAACATCCTCAGAACTCCCTCAAGGCTCATCTCCACTGGCACCACGGAGCTTTTCCTTCCAGCCATCAATTCCAGAGCCCCTGTGTCCCTTTTGCACAGAATGACCACAAAACCAGAAGCTGAGCAATCAGACCACAGGGTGCCAAGTGCTCTGGAAACATGAGAGAGAGATCTATGTATCAATAAGAAGGCAAATGAGAAGATAAATTTGAGCAGGTAAATAGTGACAGGGATATGGCTCTGCCTAAGTGCACAGATTGAGATGGATTGAATTGCTGATCCTGTTAACTCTTGCCTCCACAGTAATGGATATTCAGGTCTCTGAAAGGCTCTTTTATTAAATATCATCTGGCCATATTTTCCATATCTTTTCCTGTATTTATCTTTCAACAACAGTGAAGGAATAATTCATAAATACAGCACAAGTTCTGCCTTCTGTTTCCATCAAGCATCTGCAGCAATAACCCCAGTGATTAACCAGCTCCACTACTGGAACTGTGTTGAATCAAAGTGCTATCCAAATTCATAGAACAAACTAAAAACCTTTCATCAGTATTACTTTGATTAACCTTTAATTAGATGGCCCTTGTGACTGGTCAGAACACAGCCTTTCCCAATATTATGCAATGTCAGAGACTGGATCCTGGCCTAGTTTCAATTAGAGAAATGACCTAATTGCTTAATGGATTAAAATTCTCCCAGACTGTCAGGGTTTGGATATTGGCATCTGACTTGAAGATTATTTGTGGTTATAACTGGCGCTAGGTGACCTCATGGCTGGGTTTTATTTGAATTCTTCCTCAGAAAAAACTGTAAAAAAGACTGATGCAGATTGCTGCCAGCCCATCTGATTTCATGTTCAGAATACAGGAATTCCCATTTTCACTGGATTTTTTTCTTTACATTTCCTGTTCTAGATGAAAGCTGAAGACTAAATTCAGTGACCCAGCTTAATGTCCTTGAAACAACCCCACAAAATATGTACTCTCAGACCCCTGGTTTCTCTAGTACCCAGGTTTCTCCAGTACTCTGAGACTTATATCTCCATTGACTGCTTCCCACAAATGCATCTTCAGAGAGGAAAACAACCAGGAACAGACTGTGATGGACAAGAGGGGAGATGACAGCCCTTCACCTTCATCTCTTCTCCATTCTCCAATGTTTTTTTCTTCCCAATCCATCCTGATCCCTTCTTCTCTCTGCCCTTTGTGCCCTCACAGATAAACAACTCACCTTTAAGGAGTCTTTTCTCCATTTGTCCCAGTTTGACCACAGCCACACGCAAATTTGATACTTCTGTTACCATCACCTGTATAAGTCCAGCCTTCTTTAATATTATTGATATGGATCTCTAAGTACTCTTGGCCTTGTGAGGTCCCAAAGGTCTCCAGAATTCTCCTCCATTTAGTACTGAAGTTTGGTTGTCCTTTACTTAACTCCACCTGTGAAACCTGGCCTTTCATCATGATGCTGCCTGTAACTTTTATAAGTTTCTCACTCTATTTTGCTATTTCACATGTCATGTCCAAATTTTCCAGTCTGTTCAGCTAATACCAGATAGAGCTTAGTCACCTGCTTAAATACCTTAATATCTACCATCCTTGTGGCTGTATCCAGCAGAGAAATAAATCAAAAAATAATTTAAAAAACTAGGAAGGAATAAAGGAAAATGTGGAAATAAAGGAAAATATGAGTAAACCCTGGATAATAGAACTGTATGATGTCCTGCCAATGTGATAACATGGGGAAGAACAGGAATTGTTTCACACAAGATGAGCTTCTGGGGATGTTTTCTGCTGCACCACGCTCTGTGGGATGTAGTCGGTAGTCCTGGATCAGACAATGATTTTTAGAAGCAGAGATTTTAATGCCAGAAGGAGCACACACTGACAACATAATCTAACCTCACATATCACACCGTGCACAGATATTTGCCAAGTTTCTCCTGCAGAAAAGCAAGTGGGTGTTTAGCTGCAACACAGCCTTATAGGAAAGCTGCACTCTTTTTGAAAAGATATCAAGAAATGGAAATTTTATTGCTTTCTGTAGTGGCTTAACCACTGGAACAAATACTCCTTGCTTTATAAAAAGAAGTTTATCCCTCTGTTGAACCCATCTGATATGAAAATTGTGGATTTTTCCATGGCTTAAGCATCCCTATTAAGCCTGCTGTTTTCTGCCCAGTACCATGGAGTCAGTTCTCACTAGCTTTGCAATAAGCCAACTGGTATTTACAGGTATTAACTGGTATTCACTTGGAGAGAAACATCTTGTGACTCCTCCATGCACTTTCTCCATGATCTCACATCCTTTATGAGTGCCTGGCAACCCAGAAGTGTTGTGACATCCCAGCATCTGCAGTTTCATAGAACACAGGTAAAGTCCTCTCTCTACCTCAGCTAAGGAAAATTTTTGGAATAAACCCATGGGTGATGTTATCTTTTGACTGCCATCTGATTCGGAACAAATTATGTTCCAGATTTTTATTTATAGCAGCTGATGTTTTTGTAGCGTTTTTTTTTTTCAATGTTTTGTTGTTGTTGTTGTTACTTGATTTGGTTTTTTTTTGTTTTTTTTTTTTTTTTTAAGAAATACCATGTCCTGGTTTCAGCTGGGATAGGGTTCATTTTCTTCCTAGTGATTGATACAGTGCTGTGGTTTGGATTTAGGATGAGAATAATGTTCAAGACATGCTGCTGGTTGTTGCTGAGCAGTGTTTACACTAAGTCAAGGACTTTTCACACTCCTCTGCCAGAGGAAAGGTGGGGGTGCACAAGAAACTGGGAGGGGACAGAGCTGGTTCATGTGACCCCATCTGAGCCAAGGGATATTCCAGACCATGTGGTGTCATGTTAATCAATAAAACTGGCAGGACTTAGGTGGCAGACACTGCTCAGGGACTGGCTGGGCATCAGTCAGCAGGGGATGAGCAATTGCATTATACATCACTTATTTTATATATTCTTTCATCATTATTATCACTTCCCCTTCCTTCCCTGTCCTACTAAACTGTCTTTTTCTCAACCCACAAGTTTCACCTTTTTTTTTCCACTTCTCTCCCTTCTCTCCCTCCAGGGGAGGGTGAATTAACAGCTCTCTGGTGTTTAGCTGTGTTCCAGGTTAAACCACAGCAAACTGCCTCCGTCTCTCCTGGGAAACTGTGTTGACCCCTGTCTATCCAGCAAGGTTGTATTTGTGCTGCCACCATGTAGGACTCAGCATTTGTAGGTCTTAAATCACTTTTATATGAACTCTACCTACACAAGTGTCTTATCCTAATTTTAATTTTCTTCTTAGAAATCTTTTTTAAAACCACTCACAGCAATAGGTTTATAAAGTCTGGTGGAAGTCTACAGCCTTGCTGACACCAGTGCTAAAATAATCTATACAAAGACAGTAAATAAATCCAAACATTGGATTAGATGTTCAGCTGTAAAACCATGCTGTGTGCTCTTCCTGGTTTTAACCTTGAATGGTCCATAAATCTCTCTCAAGACATGGCTTTCCTTTCATTTTAAGATGGCAAACCATTCCATGTCCTGGGAATGCACATCCCTTTTCATAAGGCAATAAAAATCCTGTCCTTGACTAATGGTACCCATGTTAAAAGACCCCATATTCTGTGAATAAACAATCTGGTATTCTGCACCCCATCAATCCTAACGTCATGTCCAAACTATTATGAGGAGCAAGGTTGTAGTTTACTAGCAGCACAAAATTAGGATGGCATTGGGTCAATAGCAATAGAAACCCAGTGGTAGTTGTAGGTCCAGCTCCTGTTTTCTCAGCCAGGAGACAAACTGAAAATCCACTACCCAAAGAAGGAGGTGTGAGTTAAGCACTCCCATTTATTCATCAAGTAGTCTGTATGCCCTTATCATATCCACATCAGAATTAACAATACTCTTACTTCCTCTCTTAAAAAAAAAAAAATATTTCTTCTGCTTTATTTCTTAAAACCAGAAAGTTGAACTAACAAGTTCATCTCTCATCCCTGTCCATGGCAGGAGTATTTAAATAAGATGATTTTAAGCTCCTTTCCAACCCAAAGCATTCTGTGATTCTCTGATTCTACAAATGCATTTATGTCTCACGTTTGTCTGCACAGGCAAAGAGTCAAAGTGTTTGGAACACCTTGGTTTCACACTGATGCACTGGAAAGGCTTCTCCATCTTTTTTTTTTTCAAACATTTCTCTGACTGTGTGTGTCTCTTTAATCTGTTTTAAGTGATTATTAGGCAAGGCTGGCCAGGAATACACTGCAGAATTAAAAAGAGGAATAGACACAGTTCATTAACAGAGGAATAGCAAGTGAAGCTGAACCACTTTATTGCATGAGGCTAGACTCCCAGGCATGGTCAGAGCTTTAGTTTGGGCAGATAAAATCACAGCAGAGTAGGTATTAATCAGAATAATTTTGTATGAGGCAGAGTAATGAGAAGGATGGGCTGTTCTAACGGCATTATCAAGGGAGCTGTGAGCTTTGGCACACACAGAACAATTTAGGTTGGAAAAGACCTTAAAAACCATCAAGTTCAATGTTTAACCAAATACCATAATGCCAGGAAGTGTCAAGTCTACTCATATCTTTGAACACTTCCAGGGATGCTGACTCCACCACTTCCTTGGGAAGCCTCTTCCAATGCTTAACCACTCTTTCAGTAAAGAAATTTTTCTTAATATCCAACCTGAACCTCTCCTTGGCCACAAAACTTGAGGCCATTTCCTTATGTTTTGCTGCTTGTTACCTGGGAGGAGAGGCTGATCCCCACCTGGCTACAACTCCTGTCAGGGAGTTTCAGAGAACATGACCAAGAGCCAGATCTGGTCTGTGTAGACAATGAACCAGACCTGGCTCTTAGTCAGTCACCATGAGACTTCCAGCACAAACATTGGTTTGCTGAAATGCTGCCACCCACTCACTGGAGTGACAGAATTCTTAAAAACTTATTATTTTGCAGAACCTTGCTCCAGTTCTTCATTTTTTGAAAGCTGGTGCCTCGCGGTATCCCCAGGCCCACACGGCAACGGGATAGGAAGATTTGTGGGGCTACATTTTGAGGAAAGGTCATTGTCACATTGTGCAGAGAAAAGAAATGAGATGAAAGTCAGCTCCTCTCACACAAGGGAAAGGCTCCATTTAACTCTCACTATGGTAGCCTCTCCAGCTGGATGGTGGCAGCAGAATTTAAGTGGGAAGCTGATGGGTGTCAGTCTCTTGTCCCAGGTAACAAGTGACAGAACGAGAGGACAAGGCCTCATGTTGAGCCACTGGAGGTTCAGACTGGATATTAGAAAAAATTTCTTCATGGAAATTGTTGTCAAGAACTGGAACAGGCTGCCCAAGGAATTGGTGGAGCCACCATCCCTGAAAGTATTAAAAAAACATGTGGCACTTGGGGACATGGTTTGGTGATTAATGTGGTGGTGGGGCTGTGTTGATGGTTGGACTTGATGATCTTAAAGGTCTTTTCCAACTTTAATGATTCTATGAACGTTTTTATGAAGTTTCTGCTGCTGCCACTGCACATTCATTTCAGGAGTCAGCATCTCTCAGGACATAAAGCACCACAATTTGCCCTCACTGCAGTGGGACACTTAATGCACAAGTCTAATTTCACTCTAATGAGGGCTAAATAACAAAACACAGCTGGAGATAGACAGGGGTGTAGAAATCGTTGTGCTTCAGAGAGCTGCAGGAAGACAAATCTGAGCAAGACCAGACATTCATAATATTCTCAGAAATAAATTTTGCTCCAACCAAGCCATTTCCTTGTCACTCCTTTCCCTCATCCCAGAGAGAGATTTGTGGTGTGATATGTTGGAATCGATGCCATGTTGCTTTGCATCACTCATTGCCCTGCTCCTGCTCAGAAAAGTGTAATTTCTAGGCTATAAATATTTCTAGTGAAGAGATAATGTTCTGGGTTTCTTCCCTTTTCAGCCACTGAGGTCACTAAGAGCTACCTTATTTATCATCCATATTTCATCTGCCAACCCTTTTGTTTACTGACCTTGAAAGAATTTCACATGGATTCATCAGGAAGGCATGTCCTTTGCAACTTTGGCATTTACTCACCATTAATAGGGCAAATGTGTGAAAAGTATTTTTGAAGAACCCATCTCCTTTCATACATTTCTGGATCATAATTTTGTTACAGGGCTCCCTCTTTAATCTCTGTTATGTGGTTTCCATGGACAGAGGTTCTTCATCAAACCAGATAATTTTATTTGCTGAGAGATGCTTTTGTGTAAAACCTGATGCCTAATTTATGAGATAAGCTGGACTGACAACAAAATGACCTTCTCCCTCTATCTGGTTATTAAATTGTTTGTGATCTAATAAAATGCTGGTAATACACTCCATTTCAGCAGGGCTTTAATTTCCTACCTGACATTTAGATTAAAAAGAGTGTGGATTCAGGGAACAAATTTGTCACAGTCTGAAACAGCCTTGACAAAAGCTGAGCTCCGCTACCCACCAAACACCTCAGAGGGAAGAGTGGCGTGCAGCCCATGCTCTGCGAAGGTAAAAAACTCATCAAGGCAGGATTTCCCTCCTCCTCCACACTCATTTAGCTGCTGGATGACTGAGCACAGTAGGGAGGCAGGGGGACACGTCACACAGGAATCTGCCCTGGTCCTGGCTGTCATCTTCACCACTGCTATTCATGAGGCTGAGTAAAAGCAAATCATATTTCTTTCGGTCACCCGCACTAAAAAAAAGTATTCCTGACTAATTCTGGAGCAGGGCTTTGTTTGCCAGTCAGGGGACAGTGATGCATGAGCTCTCTCACCCTTCTGTCACTCTCTGAGTAGCCTCAGAGACAGCATCATCCCAACATCCAACCCCTCTGGCTCTGTCAGTACAGCCACACAGGGAAATGCTTGAGCCTGTTCTCCAAGCCAGACTCACTCACTGCCCTCCAGATAAACATGGGCTCAGGAATGGAATTAACCTGTTCTCTCAGAGCAAGTCACATTTTCATGCAGGAGGAAAATAGGATGTGTCTTCATACGACAATGATTTTCTGTATAACACCAAGTCTTGCAATACTTCAGCAAGTATAAAAGCATTAGTTCACTCCTCTTCCCAATACACTAAATGAGCATTCTCTCTCTGAAAAATCCAGATTTTCTTACAGAAGTAAAGTTACAAAATGAACATAACTGGTTTCTGAGGATTGTTTTATCATGAAATATCATTTGTAGCAAGCAGAGCTCTCCACCAGGAAACTGTTCCATGGATCTCTAGCTTACACTGAATCAAGAGATGTTGACATTCTAACAGTCTTAGCTTCTTAAGGAAGTCTGAAAATACAGCCTTTTAGCAAATGGAGAGAAAAATTGAGTGGGAAAAACTGAGAGAGAAGAAGCCTCACTAACACAAAAATACCATAATGTATCTCAATAACTGTGGGAACTTGCTTCAATGAAACCTTAAATTTCTCTGATTCCTTCAGTCTTCACTCAGCCACCTATTTTACGTTACTGAACTTGGCAGTGCTTTCTGACAGGAAAAAGTTTGGGATCATGGGTAGCAAAGGTACAGCGTAGGAGAAAAGGAAAATTAAAGGAGAGTTGGGTCTTGCTTCAGAAAATTTATAAAGTCCTAATTACTGTGGGAACCCACAGAGACATAACTCAACCAAGATCTCTTTGAGGTTCGCTTCTCATTACAAGATTCTTCTTCTGAAAGATCAGGAAAGAAGGAAAAACCTTTCTAAGGTTTCAGTGCTGGCTTTTATAAAGAGATCTTCTACCTTAAAGTACTCTGATACCATTCCTCAGGTCTGTGTTGAGTGATTACTGTAACTGTATGTTCTGGTTTTTATTTTACATCAAACCTGCTTTCAATCTCGATTGCTTCAAGAATATGTCATTTGTTCAGTCTTATTTATCTTCCAGATCCCCTTACAACATTTTATTTCCCTGCCCTGCTTTTTTGTATGTGAGTTTAGTTCACTCAAAATAAAATAAAAAATAATTTTAAAAGGTCAGTATGTAGCTGTGGTGGTGCATCCCACCCTCCTCAGACCAAAGTGATCTGAAATCCTCATTAAGCTCTAGCACTGACAAACAGCACCTGGGCTGAGCTTCTCTTGAGCTTATCAGAAACAAAGACTGCTCCTAGGAACTTCTGCTGTCTAATGAGCTCTGCTTTTTAATGAACAGCCTTGGAAACTTATTTTTCTTGCCTGAATAACAACCTGAGTGGAACAACATTTTTCTTGTGGAACTTTGAAAAGTTGCTGACGTGAATTATGGCCAGGATGGAAAATTGCTGTGCCTAAATCCCACTTTCTTGCAGCCCTAAAAACAGAGGTTCAGAGTGAGAACTTTTGAGTTCTCCTGGACCACAGTGGGCTGTGACCAGCATCTCCATCTGGGTGGACACCTCTCAAAACCAGTGAATTCTCAAGTTTGCTGTGCTTAGAGGACCAGTGAACAATGATGGAACCCGGGCTGAACCCTCTCACTCTCCAAAGGCTCAACTCTTCACCTGTTGAGAAGATGTAAAAGCACCAAATGGGAGTCCTTCCCTGACTTTGAGAGGTATTATTCACAGGTTTATATTTTGTACATACTCCTTTAGGTCTGTGTGCATGCAGTGTGAATATGACATAACAAATATACAATGAATGTTGTTCTCATAGACTCTTGAGCACAAAAGATTTGTAAGTCAGGCCTGTAAGTGGGTTACTGTTGTGCTTATAGCACAAATCTGTGGAATGTTGTGCTAAACTGTTTGATTTAAGCTATCAATTAAGTGTTATTGAGTTTAAGTGTTGTTAAAACCTTTAGGACAAAACCTTTAGTCTAAACCTAAGTCTGGGGCTAAGAGCACCCACTCTGAACCTTTTATGGGAAGGTTTTCCTTATTCCTTTCCCTCATTCCTTTTTGCCCTTAACCTACCTCATGTGTCCATATCCCCAAAAAAGTAAAAATATTTGCATTGTAGAAAAATCAGATTTCCGTTTTTGTTAGGTCTTGGGTCCTTTGCAATTTTCAAGCTCTCTTCAGCAGTTCTCCCTCACACTGATAAGGTGATCAGGGTTATAATGCAGGCATGTTCAGGTAGAAATGTACAGGTTTGCAGTTTTTGGACTAGCAGAATTCACAATTGCAAAGCAGCACAGCACCTGTGGTTGATACTTTAGGATTTTACCTCCATATTTGACTGGATTTTAATGATTTTTGATTACCTATCCAAAAGTATTGCCCCATCTTCAGCACAGATCTATCCTGGGCATTTCTGCCAGGGGAAGGATCCACCCAGAAGCTGCCTGCAGCCTTGAGAGACCAGTTTGCCCAGCTGGCCCAGCCTCCAGTAGAATCTTATCTCCTTCTCAGGCTGATGTGCACCAACAGCTCAGCTTCCTCATCTCTGTAATTCAATAAGGATGCATCCAGACCATTCCTCCTGCAATTCCCACCTTGTTGTCTTAAGACGAACCACATTTCCCATCAGAGACTGAAAAGGAAGGGGTGGTGTGTGTTTGAGGTCTCCTGTCTTGTGTTTAAAATCAAGCTTTATTCCACCCACCATGGTATCCATACAGCCATTCCCCAGAAATACATCAGTTCGGGATGTGAGCATCCTGAGTCTGGCAGGAGCCAACAGATGAATAAAGGGGTAATACCTTCAGCTAGAAAGACAAAGGAAAAGAGGGCTGATTAAAGAAGTATGCTCAATCCCTTGAAGGTTGTTTTAAGCCTTTCATTTGGGGTTTTTTTGGCAGTGTTCTTAATCTCAATGAGTCTGGAGGATGAATGGCACTTCAGGAGGAGAGCCCAGGAGCCATGCAGGTGCTGATGTGCTGGCTCTGCATCTTCCATCAGAAGAGGGACTGAGATGTGCATTTCTGGAGAAGAAAACACACCTCCTGCTTTGTTGCTGCTCCTCTCTCTCTGCAGCACTGATACCTCTGCCAAGGAATGTGTGAAGCCAAGATTTTAAACACTCTTACTTCATGTAGGATTGCTTAGGAAGTCTGCCCTTACATAGAAAGGTATCAAAATAATCCCAGACAAAATCTTCCCAGTGACAGAGATGTTCAAGGGCTCATCATGATGATCAAAGAAGCATTGTAAGTATAAACATATATAAACAATTTTACAGCTGGTCTACCTGAATATGAATTGACACTATATTATGCCTTTTATTCAGGTCCTGTCAGCATTTGTTCAGCTGACACAAGAATGATGGAAATATGAAGAATGTGTGTAGGGCTCATGTAATGCCAACACAGTGACAGCCTGCTTTGATAATGCAATAAAAATGAGGGATCAAGGAAACCTTGATAGTACAGTAGATGTCTGCAGCTTTATTGCCAGTAAAGGTGAGAAGCAATGGGGATGCTTCTCCCCATTTCCATGGTCAATTATTCCATGTAAGAATAATGAGTGTCCTGAGTGTTAGGGCATTTACTGTATGATTCATCTCACCTAAGTTTAGATGCCTGGATTATCAAATCTATTGCTGAGCTTGTCACCCTCAACTTCTTCTGTAGTAAGTGGACAGAAATAGGGCTTTTAAGGGTTCCAGTCATCTGGACTACTCATCATTGTGACCTGTGTTAGACCTTAGGAAGACAGGACTCTCATCCTTAGCTCAAGGGATTATATTCATTATCACTCCCCTGTCAGGAGAGCTTAGGTTAATGGGGATGTCAGTGTTTAATGATTTGAAGAATATTCTTTTCTAAGCAGAGATGTCCTTTGTTCCTCTGCCCATATTGTTATGACCTCAAGTCTATATCATACACCAAAGAACACTGAATTTTGAGGAACAGATGGAAAGAAGAGGTGACCTTCTTCCTTAGAACAAGAGCCACATCCTGGGACCATCTGGTCATTTTGAACCTTACAAATCTCCAGTTACTGAAAATGGAAGTACAAAAGCAACATACCCAGTCTCTCATTCTTGCTTCCTTGGACATCTTGGTTTTATGTTGGGTTTTGTCTTTTATAATATTTAAATATACAATTTTTAGCTTTTTATGAGCACTGGAAATTCTTCTTCATGTCTTATGGCATTTGGGGGTTCACACAGTGAATTTTCTAGGACCCAACATCTATGGCAGAATTTCCATTGAGCAGAGGAGGTTGAACACAGTAAGCAGCACAGTCCTCTCTGCTATTTTGGTATAAATAAATTCAGATTTCAGCTCCTACATTTTCACATTTTATCCCAGGAACCTTGCAACCAAACTTTTCCACACCAGGTATCCCACCAGTGGTGCCAGCATTTTCTTGCTCACTTCTCATCCTCAGTTCCTAAACTCCCACTGGAAAACATCCCCCCAGCCTTCTTCAAGCCAAGATATACAGCCCTACCAAACCAAGTGTGGCTGCCTTCAAAGTCACCCTGTTCTGTGGCTTTTTTGAAGTCAATGAGGAAAACAGCACCATTTCCATAGGAGATGTATTTGGGTGTCAGAGTGCACCGGGAATTTATTCTTCTGTCAGCTTTATTCCTTTCAGCCATTAAAGCGTAAGTGGTTTTCATAGGGTTATGGCATGTCTGGCAGTTTAGTGTACTATAAAATATCATTTATTTACACTCATATTCCTTAAGCAATTCAGATTTATTTGTGTGTTTGTGCATGCATTTTTCCAGTGGTGGCTACACATTCACAAAGCTTCTTCTTTCCTGACTTAATCATCTCATCTCCAAACATTGATTTCCTCTACGCTATCTTTCATGATTTAGTTTCTAGGCTTTTTTACTTTTTTTTTTTAATTTAAATTAACGCAATGCTGCTTAAAAGACCTGGGACTGACAGCTCTGAAGGGAGAATGCTGCTGTTTATCAGCAGCAAAGGTGCACTGCCAGGAGCTGCAGCCCAACCTAAACTGGAAGGAACAACTGCAGAACAGGTGGAGATGCTCAGATTTAAGATCTGTTACCCTTCAGCCATTCATCCCACTAACTCTCCTGACAAGATGATTCATTACTAAGACTCTTAAGTACTGATAATTAATGGTAATGATTATGATTTAGCTCCCAGTGACAGAAGAATTCGAGTTTTGTTTTCCTCAGCCTCGTTTCTTTCCCCCTCTTTTACACATCAGAATATTTTTCAAGAATTTTGAGGTTATGGAAATATAAGTTTGACCTCCTCACCCCCTGAGAGCAGAACAATTTAATGGCTCAGTGGTTGTGGATGTCCAACACTTCCCATCAGTGGCTGCTGAAGATCCCTGTCTGTATGAGACCTTCACATTGGGCAAAGTGAGTCTCATCAAAAAATACAATTATTTCACAGGCCAATGGTCCAGGTAGGCTGAATACTTTCAACAAAAGGCAGGAATGGCTGTTTTGATAAAACGCGCAGTAAATAGGCAAATAACAGCATAATTCTTACCTTCTGGCAGGTCACTCCTGCATGCACAAGTCACATGGAGATTTCAGTGTTTAGCAGCCAGTCAGAGATTTATCCATTATGAGTCTGTTCATTTCCCTTCAAAATGGTTTGAGGTTTTTTTTTGTATTTCTCTGTATTTTGGGGAGTAAAGGTGCATAAAGTCACTGCCTGAGAAATTGCTTGGTCTGATTGCTCCACTGCCCGGCCCTAAATTAGAATCACTGAATCATTAAGGGTGGAAAAGACCTTAAAGGTCATCAGGTCCAACCTTTAACCAAAAACCACCATTCTCACTAAACCATACCAAAAAGTGCCCCATCTACTCAGCATTTTGAACACTCCCAGGGATGGTGACTCCACCACTTGCAATGAGCCAGACAGTGAATAATTATTTCCTGATCATAACTCTTTCCATCTTTCCTAAGTTTATAAAATTCTGTCACATCATTCATTAATCATGCACTTTCCAGTTGTCTCTTTTCATATAAGAGAAAAACCAAAATTCTAAACTTTTTCATAATTTTCCATAGAAAAAAATGTCATCTGAGGACCTCCATTTGGGACAGATTTTCCGGGATAGAACATTCCCAGACATCCTGAGCAGTTCTGATGCCATCTGGCAGTGTTCACACTCTGTATAATGCCAGTTGTGACGGTACTACCAGGTGTCCTGAAAAGAAGAGGAATAAAAATTCTGTATACTTGAAGTGTTCCTGTTGCTGCTTGAATCCACAAAACCCAGTACCACCAAGTTCAGATTTCTCTGTGTTAGGCTATTTCAAATAGTTGTGGCTTCTTTTTTCTAAATGCAGGAAGACACATTCAAATTTCAATGGGATTTTTTATAGTGAAATATAATTTCCTCTTGGGTGTTGAACTGAATCTTGAATTCTACCTCTCTTTTTCTGATATAAACCTTGCTAACCAGAATCTTAATATTGCCATTTCTAAATTTAAAGACAAACACTAAGAGATTTATCAGGATGGATGTATTTAAGAGTGCAGATGATCAGAGTGAGTGGCATATTTAGTTCTGGTGATCAATCCAGTAGAGGACAACAGCCTGTGAGTCACACGAGCAAAGCAGCTCTCTCAATTTTATGGCAGTGATGCAGTAAAGGCATCCAGGCTCAAATCCTGATCAAGATGCAAACCTGAGACCAGACATGCCTGAAAGGAATTGTTGCTGCCTGAAAAATGGCACATATCTGGGAGGTTTCTCAAAAAGAGTCTCACAAATTTAAAACAGCAAGGAAATTAGTTTTCTCCCTCGTGCAATGAATGACTTCCCATGACTTTTCCCTCCTGGCTGAAATGTCAATCCAAGTCTTTGAGATGAGAAAACACATACCCAAGGTCTGTAAAGAGGAGGGGGAAATCATTACAAGGTATCCTAGTATATTAAAAAACCTAGCAGGAAACATTTGCAATATCCTGTAGAGAATATCAGAATATAACATCAGTGTGTGTAACCCAAGCTGCAAAGCCATGTGCAGGGGGCTGGCATAGTATCTTCTTGCAGAAAAAACTCCTTTTTATCCCAGGGCTAGAACACAAATACAGGCATGTGGAGATGGAGATGGTGCTTTTGAATATTTGCCATTTGAACACTTAATTCCTGTTATTATGACTTCAAAGCCACCTGCCACCCTAAAGAGAACATAGAACAATACAATGCACAGAGAGTTTGTTTGTTCCCTTGGTTTTTAACCATGATGGGTTTTGATTCAGGTTTGGAAACAGTTTAAAAGACTAACCAAATTCTGTCTGCTTTAAGCAATCCCAGAGAAGACCTTGTTTTTTTCTATCCCTGTATCTCTCTGGTCCAGAGACTGACCTCATCCCTCAATTTTAGCACACTGATGCATATCTTGGTTATTTATTTGCAACCCACAACATGGATTGCAACATGGAAGTGCTTATGGACAGATAAGAGAATAAGACTGAAATGGATCTTCTCAGTGAAGCTCTAATTTGGCCAGTAACTGAACATATCAGGAGTTGTTTTGTTCCTAATTGTAAAAGAGGCTGTGATTGAGTGTGTAATCCGCACACTGGCCAGGGAAGGATCACAGAGGTGCAGGGCTGTGCCTTCCTGTGTGCACTGTACCTCCATCAGCGCATCTCCTCCCCACAGGGACCCATTTCACCCATCAGCAGGCTGAAACCCCTCACAGTCTCCTCTGCCTGGCCAGTGTCTCAGTTTCATCCCACACTCCCTCTCCTGAAGTCTGGGATGTGAACAGCTTCAACTGCTAAAGACCAGTTTAACAGCAAATCAGCAAATTTCCTGAGTCTTTTTTTTTTTTTTTTTCACATACTGTGTTCCCCTAAGTCTCTCCAGCAGCTCTGAGAATAAAAATCAAAGGGCTGCATGGTTCAGCTTCCCAAAATTTCACCCTGAGGCAGCTTTTTGTCACAGAGTAGAGAAATGAGAGGCTATTGTGTGCACAAATCTTGGTGAACAAAATGAAACCTGGAGAGGCTTTGGATACCACCAGTGCAGATGATGTTGTAAAAATATTTTACAGTGCTGGCTCTTAAAAATTTTGAGTGGGGCTCTCAGCCTTAAGAAAGCAACAGCTAAGTGAAATCCTCAGGGCCTTTATTCCAACAGGGAATGGTGCCATGACCTGTTGTGAGAAGTGGAAAAAAAAAGATCTCATGGTTGATTTTTTTTTCCTCCAGAATTCACAAAGGAAGACTGAATCTGTCGTCATTTGCCCATATTTTGTCAAAATCTGTAAAATCTTCCTCCTAGCCCAGCCCAAGCTCTTTTCTGAAATATGATGCTTCCCAACCTCCCAGTGTAGACTCCATCTCAAGAATCTGTAATTACTCTTGTTCATTAGCCTGCAAATGGACAAATGGCTCACTTGGTGAAAAAACTCCACAGATGTGGGGAAAATTTAGCCAACAGATTTTCACAGTAATGATTTCCCCTCATCACAGAAACAAAGGCACAATTAAGGGACGGGAAACATCCGAATTATTTGCTGATGATGAAAAGAAGAAAATTGGATTCATGTTTTCCAACTTTGAATATGGGAAAATGATGTCACCCTCCTTTTCCTGGGCCACAAATCTTGGCTGTTGTCATTAGTCTTTTCATTCCTTCTATTGTTCTCTCAAGAAGCTGCAAAATGTCGATTTTCATCAGTTACTGAAACCACAGCAGAGCTGTTGCACTTGGAATAACAAAGGACTGGAACTATGAAAAGTTCAGCTTCCTCGAGGGGTTGCAGAATGGCAATGAAGTTTAGGGAAATTTCCTCTGGATTTACCAACGTGGGATGCAAGATAGTGGGGACCTCCTCCAGAAAAGAAAATGGCATAAAAATCAGGAGAACTTTTCTCAGAGACTTCCCCCTTAGAGTGTTCTTCAGATTGTGATTTGAAAAAAGAAAATTTCAAGCTCTAGATTTGTCATTGGATGAAGAAGTGATATGCCTGGGCCCAAATTTTGTGTATAATCCATTAGGATCTGTTGAAGACAAGAGAGTGCAAATCCACAAATAGCATTCCAACCCCTTTTCCCAAGGATATAACGTTTTGCTTCTACCTTCCCATGAAGAAAGCTAACCCAGAAAATCCAAGGATGCACTTTCTGAATGCCAGCACCAAAATACTGCCACTGTGGAGATACTCTGATCACTCATCTGGGATTAATAAACCAACTAGGACAAAACCACACCTGCAGAGGTCAGACAGGAACATTTCTTTGAAATGTTGCTCAGCTGCTCAGGACAGAGAAAGGTTCACCTGCCCCTAAATATCAAGGTCTTGACCAAAGTATTACATAGCAAATAGCAAGTGCCAAGGTGCTGGTGATTTTTCACTCCCAGTATAATAAATCCTTCCCACTGTTTGTGAGATTCATGGATATAACCTCATATCTTCTGCATATCAGAGAGTTTCCAACAAGTGGAAGAGATCTTCACTGGAAGAGACACATCCATGTCCTTAACCTCTGGTTCTGGGGCCAGCTCTCTACATGGATCCTACAAATCCAAGAGGAACCAACTATTTTATCACTGGGGTACCATAAGGCTTTTCTGGAAATCCTCTTAATTTGAGTTCCCGGCTGCATTTATTATCAAAACAGGGCCACTGAAGTTCAGCACCCAAAAATTAGAGGAAACATTTGACTTTAATTATGTGAATCAGATATCTCCCTCTCCTGTCAACATGATCCCAGAAACTGAAACATTTTGAAAATTGTTTGAATTTTTGAAAAAAAACATTTTTGAAAATTGCTCCTAAAAATTTGAAAAACAGTCAGAAGACACAGTATTCAGCATAAAAGAAGAGCCCAAGAAGGTATTTTTAGTTTTATCTTTAGAACAGGGTTGAGTAAGGTTGACGGATAAACTGGGATAAACTTGCTGCAGTCACTGAACAGGAAAACAGAAACAACATATTGCCTGTCTTCTTCCTAAATTATCATTATGTTCTGGGCACAAAATAAAGCATGAATCTGAGGGTGAATGGGATCACATAATTACTACAAGACTACATCAAGATGTGATCCCAGTCATGTGTTTTTCTTTGTTTGTTGTATTTGAGATTTTTTAAATACCTAAGGGCAAAAGTAGAAAAATTAAAAGACCTCAAAAGCAGCCTAGGAAATTTTTGTCAGCATTGGAGTGAGAATCTTATGGAAAATGACTGGAGACAAAGACAAATAGAAGGTGAAATGATATGGAAGGAAAACCATCAGGGGATATTGTAGGGGTCCCTTATAACCCCCATTAATGGGGTTAGAAAACCAGAGCAATGAGGTATTGTAGGGTCTAAGGAAAGCTGAAAGGACAAAGTGCCACATAGTTGGGTCAAAGAGAAGACTGTAATTTCATGTGGTGGTAAAAGTGAATCTTCATATCACGAGGAACTCCAAGATCTTTCCATCTGTCCTGGCTGGAGACCAGAATGTGCAAAGTACTGACAAGAAGGACAAAGTAAATGAGGGAGGAGTGTGACTTGAAATTTGAAACCCTATCAGAAGATAAAGGTAGGTCAATTTTGCTTTCATTTGGTCAAGAAAGAAGTGAACCCGTTCTGATAATGCACTAATGTACATTGGTCTCAATACAATATAAAAATAGACCATTACAATTATATCAAAAATAATACATAAATCGTAAGTAGGTGATGGTAAGATCAGATTAGTACCTTCAAGTTAGCAAAATTATAAGAAACAGTGAAATGATCAACTTGATTATTTTTAAGATGAAAATTTAATTCCCTACAATATGAAGTTCAGAAAAATGTGCATTTTCTGAACAGCAGACTTTTTTTCCACTGAGATTTGTTTGTAACAGGCAAGATATTGCTAGGTGGGAAAACAAATGAGACACATAAGAAAGGCTGCTCATGGAAGTGCAACAGAGTAAATAGTCATGAGATTTTCATATTTCTTTTCCTAGAAAATCAGAACCCAAATAATTGATTTGTTGTCTTGGATAACTATAATGCCATTTTTTATCAGTAGTAAAAGTGGAAAAAAATATATAAAATAAACCAAGAACTGAGATTGGTTATTTTGATGTAGTTGCTGGAAATTGAAAGGGAAATGTCAAGGATTGGGCTAAAGATGTGCCAAGTTGTGTGACAGCATGGGGATGATCTTTTGACTCATATGTTTCGAGTAATCCAAAAAAAGAAGGGGTTCCTGTGACTGGATGTGGAATGCCTGAGGAAAGAGGAGCCAGATGAATCCTGTGAACTCATTTGGAGACTTGGGAGAACCCCTGAAGAGCAAAGGATGAGTCTATCAAAAACAAACCAGAAAACTATGAAAAGACTTGTGAGAAGGAATTACAAGACGTAAAAGGTGTCAGGATTTCATGGAGGAGGAGAAGAAGGAATACAACCAAGCCGCAAATGAATCAAAGAGTCTTTGTGCAAAATTTAGCTCTCATTCTTTGTGCATTCTTCTTTTTTATTGTTGTTGTTGTAAAGAAAATAATCTTCCAGGAAGTCATTACATCGATTCCCTGTCACATTAACCCATGCTGAAAACTAAGGTTCTGCCAAGGGAGACAATAGAAATGAAAGATTTGATTTCTCTCTCTCTCTCTCTCTCTCTGTTTTTGATGGAAGCTATTCTAGCTCAGGTGTCTTTGCATTATTATTTCTCCCTCATTTATTGGCTTCAGTGTTTTTCACCAAACTTGCTCATAGCAAACTTGTTCAGATCACAGTATCCCAGAATCACTGAGGTTAGAAAAGACCTCTAAGGGCATCAAGCCCAGTCATTAACCCAGCACTTCCAGGTCCACCACTAAGCCATGTCCCCAGACACCACATCTACACATTCTTTGAACATTTTCAGGGATGGTGACTCTACCACTGCCCTGGACAACCTGTTCCAATGCTTGATCACCCTTCCAGTGATGATTTTTTTTTTTTTATTTTTATATCCAATCTTAATTTCCCCTGGCAATATTTGAGGCTCTTTCCTCTTGTCCTTTCACTAGTTACCTGGGACTGACCCTCACCTGGTTACAACTTCCTGTCAGGTAGGTTTAGAGAGTGATAGGGTCCACCCAAGCCTCCTTTTCTCTGGGCTGAGCCCCTCCAGCTCTCTCAGCCACTCCTCTTCAGACCTGTGCTCCAAACGGTGTTGGTATGTTCTGGATTATGGGCACAAGAACAAATCCCTATGGTGCAAACACAGCTGTGGTGCCTAAGCAGAGTTCTCTGGGGACTCTGGAACGAGGGAGGATGCTCAGACTCCTGGGCTGGTAGTAAGTGAAGTCATTGCAACAGGATATCCAACATGGAACTTGTCCTCAGCTATGGTGGTGCACACCTGCCTGAGGTCTGGAGATCAAATCCTTCCCACAGAGAAGCAATCATTGCTAATACAGACCCAGAATTGTCTGTTTCTTGAACGAAGATGATAATATCAGCTGCTATTTTTATCTTTGGATGCATATCAGCAATGTCCTCCCTGAAAGGGTTTCCTTCATTGGATCCATTTGTTGTGCTGAATGTCACTTCTCCAGTAATCCCCATGCACCTGAAGCTAAATCCATGTCTTTGAACAGCCTGCCCTGTTTCCTGCAGCTCTGGCTCTCCCACTTTCTCTCTGGTGGTTGCACATTACCTGAGGCTGTACTAGTTGAACTCTCTAGCAGGAGTTTTCTGTCTGTTCTTTACTATCAAGGGAACAGGCAATTTAGCAGTACAGCTGTTTGAAAATGCTGTGCTGGGAGATTTTCAGCTTTAACAGCTCATTGCAGGGCTTGTTTGTTTTTGTTTTTTAATTACTTCTAATTTTGAAATGTGTGCTGCTTGTTATAATCCATCACATGTAAGGATATAATTTATCATGTTGGAAAGTTGAAATTGAAAAAAAAAAAAACAAAAAAAACCATACCATTTCAAAACTTTCTTTTTCCTTGTGGATTTGTAACTTCTCATTGTAAATATTCATTCCAGTCTGGAATGATGTTTTTCTTCAAAACAAATCAGCATTTATCATACAAAGGATATTCTGAGTTTTCCTCAGCTTTAATAAGTGGATTGAGAAGTCGGTGATGAGTCCTCATTTTAAAGGGAAGTGGGATGTTTTAATCAAGGAATGATATTCCTTTGCTAAACATCATCTTGAGCTGTACTTAGGTGCTGCTGTAAAAGTAAGAATGCTTTTTAACTACATTCACACTCTGTTGCCATTGAATATTCTGCAATGGAGTGGATACCACTGATTTTGTGTGTGTAACAGGTGATGATTGGTGCATTCACAGCGTGAGTGCTTCACCTTTGAAAGAGTGTAAACCAATCTCAACAGATTTTCCTGCTTGGTTCTCTTGTCCTTCTAGGTCAATGTCCTCTGTCTATCCTATTACAGTGTCTACTCTCATTTATTCTTCATTACAAAGCTGGTGAAGAGTCTGGAGGGTAACTTCTATGAGGAGCAGCTGAGGGGGCTGGGTTTGTTTAGCCTGGTAAAAAGAAGACTCAGAGAGTCTTACCACTCTCTACAGTTCCCTGGCAGAAGGTTGTAGCCAAGTGAGGCTTGGCCTTTTCTCCCAGGCAGCAGGCAACTGAATGAAAGGAAATGGCCTCAGGCTTCTCATGTTGGACATCAGGAAGAATTTCTTCACAGTGTTCAGGCATTGGAAGGGGCTGCCCAGGGAGGTGGTGGAGTCACCATCCCTGGAGATGTTGAGAAACAACTGGATGTGCACTCTGTGCTCTGGTCTGGTTGAGAAGCTGGGGATCAAAGGTTGGACTCAAGGACCTTGGAGGTCTTTTCCAGCCTTAATGATTCTGTGACTGCCACCCATTCTTCCCTTGGCTTGTCAGTCGTTTTCCCTGGATGTAAGCACAGCAAATGAACAGAGTCCTTTCCCTGGCAAGGCCACAGACACTGACAAATAAGTCCTGCAGCAGATTGGCACTCCTTTGCTCTTCCACTCCGCACCCAGAGCAGGGCTGACAAGGAGGAGCACAGGTTTGCAGTACAACCCTCTGTCAAAGCCCATCCTGCAGCCTGCAGCCGTTCAGAGCGAGCAAAGCAAAATCCGGATTTCACACTGACACAGGCATCCATCCCCCAGGCTGCCAGCCAGGGGATAGATCTGATCACAGGCTGCTGACTGACAGAGGTGACGTCTCAAACCACTGAGGCAAGATTATCCAGGGCTCCTTTGTCAGTGCCCTGCAGCTCCAAGCAGGGAACATTTTGGCAGGCAGCTGCCCTGACTGCTCACGCTCTGTCTCTCACACACTAACATACATTTGTGCACAAGTGGAGGAATCGCTAAGCAGATGTACTCACAACAGCTCCTAAACTGTGTTTTTATTTTGCAGTCACAACAGCCAGCACCATGGAAATCAGGCATTGATCAAAATTATTGCATGTTAATGAGCATCTAATACGGCTGCTAATGTAATTACAGTGTCACATTACTTAAAGCTGTGCTGCTGGGTGGTGAGGCAGGATGCTGGAATATTAAGGGCATCTCTTACTCCTGTGCTTATTCAACATATTCCAAAACTGCAGTTAAGTGAACCTGGGAAGGAGCAAAAGCCAAAATTGGAGATAAAAATGTCACTAGCAGTGCCACCAATTGTCCACACAAGTGGTTTTCCAGTGGATAGGTACCAATGTTTCATTTTGCTGCATTATATCTGAAGAAGGGATAGAAAAAGGGGTAGAATTTTGCTTCCAGACAAAGAAGTTCAAGGGTGTGGGAACAAAAAGAGGAGGAAGCTGAAAATATAAGTCAGAACTTATCATGCAAGTGGAGAGTGACAATCCCCTTGTCTTACAAGTGTAAATACTGCTTCAGGGAATATTTGCAGTTCAAGAAGGAGCCTCAGGTTTGTGTGCAAAGCATAAGGAATGTGGATTGGTTCTGCTAATCATGCTTGTGCAAAAGTCAGGCACATACGAAGGAGAACGTGCACGTTCAAAGGTGCCTGTGCTTCATTTGCAAATGAAAAGTGTATCTTCTTTCCATATGTAACATGCCACTTTGAGAGGATCCAAAAAAAATCGCCAAAACTCTGCCTGTCTTGTACTTCCAATGCTGCAAAATCTAAAAAAGTCTTGAACCTTCTTTCCAAATATGGCTCTAAGTACCTTCAGCATCATCATCATTTCATGGAGGAGTAATGAGGCAATGGAGGCTGACTCAACATTCAAGCACCATTTAAGATCATGACTTATTTCTTTAAAATTATATTTCCATCTTCTCAAGGGAGAATCCCAGAGTTAAGACATGTAAATGATCAGATTTATCAAGGGACTGTTTTACTAACTTGACTGTGTCTAAAATTTAGTCCTGAAGTTCTAAAGCATTTCACCGTTCTTTAGCCCTGTAAAGTGTAGGTAACTCTGTTGGTTCAATCATGTATGTTGTGGGTGATCGCAACTCATTTTCAGTGTTTAAATTCACCTTAAGTGAAACCCACTTGGCTGAAACTTAAGTGTTGACCTGTAGATATGCATCAGTGCCTAAATGTTTATTGTAACCAGTGGAGAACTAATCAGTCAGAGCAGCCCACTGCATCCAGTAATCTGGAAAACCACTAGGGACATAATTAATGTGTCTAAAAATATGCTTTTGAGGTGATTCCTCTCCTCTGCTCTGCTCTGGTGAGACCCCACCTGCAGTGCTGCACCTGAAATGTTCTACAATACACCTCTGCATCAGCTGAGGGAGGTTCAGTTGCCTCAGCAAAGATGACCTGGTGACCTATGTGATGCCCTGAGATTCCTCTTGTGGATATTTGAGGTATTAAAAACATCCACAGGAAATATCCCAGGTCCTGAAGCTTCTGTCCTTGTAGTGCCAGGCTGGATAGGTAAAGAAATACATATATTCAAGGCAGTATCGGGTTTCCTTAGAAGCTGTAAACTTGTGCACATTTCAGATACATAAACACAAGTTTTAGTTCCATTTCTGATGTGTTAGGGTATCCCTCCTGGATCCAGTTAGTAGTGCAGAGATCCTATGTCAGATCTGCCAGTTTCCCAATGGAAGGTTGGGACCAGATATCTATAGTGATATCTATAGTATCTTAGTTGGCACCAGATATCTATAGTGATTAATAGAGTCAATTTAGAGGGAAATTCACCTGGCCAAATACAGGAATTTGTTTTAGGATGAGGTGAATTAACATTAAATTCCATTAACACTGCTAACTCTTTCCCCTTTAACCATAACGGCAACCCATGGTGATCTCATCACCTATAATCACCTATCTCAAGTGCTGTCAATATCCACATTTAGTTAAATTCATCATAACAAAACTAATAGTCCTCTTTTTTTTTTTTTTTTTTTTTTTTTTTTTTTGTAGACAATTTATCATTTTTTCTGTTTCATTTTGGTAATTGCCTTGGTTTTGGAAAATACAGATTTTTTTTTTTCCTGAAACTGGAGTCCTTACATCTTCTTGTTTCTGGGAACTACAGAACTCACAAAAAGTAAATTACTTCCTTGGAAGAAGAGATCCGATCTTTTTTTTGACAGCTCTTTTCTCACCTCATTATTTCTCCATCACAATAACTAAAGCTGTCAGATTCCTGACAGAAGACTGCAAGGGAAGCATGCTGCAAGCAGCTGGTCTTCACAGAACTGTTGATTCCCTACTCTCCTCACCCTGTTCCCAAATGTAGAGTGCACAAACAAAGCAAAACAAAGCAGAAAATAAATCTTCTTCCACAGGTACAGGTTTGCCAAAGGAATGGGGAATTTCACTGACATGTTCACAAATGCGAGACAAAAAATACAAAAATGGATAACTGGATGATGAAAAGCATGAGTGTGTTTGTGAGCGGGATCTAAGGATTTGTGTCATGGATGAATTACTCTCCTTCCCTCCCTTAGTTTCTGGATGTTGGAGTTTGCTGGATGTACTCTGGGATCCACAGGTGGAAAGTGATGTATAGGACTTAGGAATTATGGGATAATTCCCTAGGACTTATGGCTGATGCTGGATCTAGAAAAAGAAGTTATAATAGAATTGCAGAGTCATAGAATCACAGAATGGTCTGGGTTGGAAGGGACCTTAAAGATCACCTCATTCCACCCCTCCTGCCCTGGGCAGGGACACCTTCCACTGCTGTGTTACAGTGTGTTAGAGGTGAGGAACAACCTAAGGCAGGGAAAGGTGGTGTGGGGAGAATAAATGTGAGAAAATAGAGCTCTAAGGGGTCAGAAAAGGCAGGTCAATTGCAAACATGGCTTTCACCTGTTTTCTGCAAAATCTCTTTTTGTCTCCTTCCCTATGGATTTGCTCACTTTCCTCTAAAAGGCTTAGAGGGTTGGATTCATCGCATTAACTGGTGTTTATATCAAGAAGCAATAAACCAAAAGCTTTTAGATCAAATTTTCTCCTTTGAAGAGGAAAAAAATCTGGATTTGGTATTGACATGGGAAAACCATGTAGCTATACAGCTGCTCCTGCTATGAAAATTGTGTCACTTTTCACACCACTTGCTCTTAAAATAAGGGATGATTACTTGTTGAGCCTTTTACCTCCTCCCCTTTCTCCACACCAGTATAATTATTAATGTCATTCCTGAAATGTCTCCATAGGAATTACAACTTTTGCAAAAATAGTCACTGAGGCTGTATAAATTACTGACAGTAATTTATATATGTTTAGGCTACCAATAAACCTTGGAGTTAAAGGAAGCCTACAGCAAGGACAACCCCATGCCCTGGCAAGCAAATAATTTAGGAAAACCATTTGCATAATCAACGTATTATAAGGTATCAGGACATCTCTCCTTGTTGGTCTTGGTATTCATCTGATGTCATTATCAAGGTAGACATGACAAATAAAGTTTTATGTCTATGAATGATAATCACCACACTGCAGAGTGTGTATCTTTATTGATTTGATTAAAGGCTTTGATCTGGGAAATTACCAATTAATGCAATCTAAATTAGTCTCTGTGGGTTTGGACAGAGCAGCAGGAAAATAATTCTCTCATAAAGCTAGCAATTGGACACAAAAGCAATTTGTTTAATTATGCTAAATCTGAAAAGAAAATATTCAATTTGGAGGTTTCCTGCAGGTCAGCCCTCAGTTCCTCATTAGTCATTAATGACTGCACTTCAGCCCTACTGTCTGAAATTGCATGGGCACTTTATAGAGGCTTAATTATAAAAAGAGATGGAAAAAAGTCTTCCCTAAACAGCTGAGAGTCTGTGATAACTGGATCTGCTTCAAAAAGTGGGGACAGAGCAGAGAAATTTTGGAAAGGAACTTGCTAACCTGGCAAGGAGGGGTTTGAACTCAGCTTGCTGGGCTAGGGACAGCAACACCCTGGGGTACTCAGAAACCATGGGTGAGAGGAAGCAAGCAAAGTGCAGGGCAGAAGAGGATGGTACTCTCCTTTGAGTACCTCAACACACCCAGCACAACAAACACACAGGAGGAATGAGAAAGCCGTGTGCAGGTGCAGGGCTGTGGCACTGGAATTACAGGGATTTGGAGGAAACTCGCAGTGCTGGAGCACTGTGCTGGACAGAGCATTTTGTAAGGAGAGGCAGGGAGGATGGCAGCAGGGTTGTTTTCTCTTACCTGATTCTGCTGGGGAACAAGCTGCACATGGGCCAGCAGAGCTCTCTTCTGAGGAGAAGCTAAAAGAGAATCTAACTTACAGAATCACAGAATAGCTGAGTGGGACGTGATCCCCATGGGGATCATCGAGTCCAGCTCCTGGCCCTGCACAGGACAACTCCAAGAGTCACACCATGTGCCTGAGAGCATTTTCCAAACTCTTCTTGGACTCTGTCAGGCTTGGGGCTGTGACCACTTCCCTAGGGGCCCATTCCACTGCTCAAACACCCTCTGGGTGAAGAACTTTTTTGTAATATCCAACTTTAACCTCCTCAACACAGCTTCAGGCCATTCCCTTGGGTCCAGTCACCGTCACCACAGAGCAAAGATCAGTACCTGCCCCTCTTCTTCAGGAGGAAATTATAAGTGCAGTGAGGTCTCCCCTCAGTCTCTTCTTCTCCAGGCTGAACAAACCAAGGGACCTCAGCTGCTCCTTGGGTGGTTTCACCTCCAGACCCTTCACCATCTTCTTAACCCTCCTTCAGATGCACTCTAATAGCTTAATATTCTTCATATATGGTGATAACTTTTTTACATTTCGACCTGTTTAGACAGGAGAGAAGGCTAAGGGATAACTAACTCCAATCTCCCCAGAATTTAGTGGTATTAGAGCAAAGGCAGATAAAGGCTTTTTTCAGAGGTGCCCCACTAAAGGCAGTGGTCACAAATTTCAGCTGTTTGGAAATATGTTAAAAAATTCTTCACCACCAGAATGTTTAAGTACAAATCTAGGGGCTGAAGAACCTGTGACATCTCAAATACTTTCAGATTTTGCTGCACTGCCAAGGGGAAGGAGGTTTACCTTGGAAATCAGCCCTGTCTTCAGCAGAAGCTTCAATTAGGGAACTCCAGATACCCTGTGCAACCAAAGTGATTCTTTGATTCCTCACTGGCTTGCAGAGTAACTCAGCAAATAAACATTATTTAGAATTTGGCTCTTCATTCATAGCAGTGGCACACTTGTCTGAAAGCTCCCTCAACATATTTTGATGCTCAGAATCCTGATACTTGTAGCAGTAGCAGTGAATACAACACAGGCAACCCAGGAAGTGGAGAAAAATATTTAAATAAAATGTTTGCTACAGACCCCCATTTCACCTCTAAAATCCTCCTGAAATTATCCTCAGAATGGGCACTAATTTATATCAGAGTCACAGAATTAACCAGGTTAGAAAAGACCTTTGAGATCATCAAGTCCAACTTATGATCCATTGGATTCTATTTTCCATGGTTGTAGTGCAGGTTTTGAATGACCAAAACAAGACTGTGGAAGTTTTTATTGAAAGAAAGCAAAATATTCCCTGTCCGTGGCATGGGAGAATGGAATTAGATGATCCTCAAGGTCCCTTCCAACCCAAACCATTCTACAATTCTATGACAATGCACATAAATTTCAGTGTTGCTTGTACTAAATGCAATTCTGTACCTTCAAGAGTTTATAACCTAATAGTAGCACAGAAGTATTTCACATGATAAGTTGAATCATTACCCAGATGTTCCCCCTAAGTATGAAATAAGTTGTTTGATGCTTTTCTCTTTTCAGATGCATCCTGGAAGCCACACTGAAAAATGTAATTCACTCCAAAACTTCTGCCAAGAAGGACTCCACATGAACCCAGTATCACCAAGGATTTTCTCTGTTGCATAACTGAACGATTAAACTCAGATCATTGGCGTGGCTCAGCATGGCTCATGTTTTGCACGATCTCTTCTCTTAACTTCAGGGAAACACCAGTGAGGATTTAAGGGTTTGGTCTGTTGAGTCTCGTGTTTATTGCTCCCATTACCAGCCTGGAACATGGAAAAACGAATCCAAGCCTTTTATTGCCTGGCTTTAGTTTCTATAAGATTCTGTGCATCCCCTTGGCTGTGAATTTGCTGGATTGATTGTGGGGGTGTTTTTTGGAGGAACTTGAAAGTGAGCGCTGTATGAACACGTTCTTGGGATACAGCGGTTCGTTAGCACAAATTACCTCTTGTTCTGACCACCTCCCCCTCCAAAGCACCTACTGAGAGAGAGAAGGGAAGATATGAGCTTTGCCATGGCAACCCAACACCTTCTAGTGAAATTAAAACCCAAATGGAAAAGGATGGCAGGCTCGGTTGCAAACAAATCCCTCATTTTTCCTCTCAAATGAAGCTGATGGAAGTTTTGGATGTGTCAAGTCAGAATTTTTCTAGAGATGGTGAGATGAACAAAATAATTACAACAGTGGCAGTAAGACTGGTAATAAAATGAGCAACTCTCTTTGAACTTGAAGCTATCATTAGATTGACTGAGGAGATCAGCATTTGGGCTTAAGTACCTAAAGCAGAGTCTCTGGCTCATACAGAGGTATGAGAAAAATACTGTTCTAGTATTTCAATCTTTTTAAGTAGCAGAAGTTTCCCACTGGGGCACAGTTTGTAGAGGAAGGAAGTGCCTCGTTATTTTGTTTTACAGGGTGTCATTCCAGACCCAGAGCCAGGCAAGATTATACTTTTGCAGAGGAAAAAGATAAAAATAGTCCTCGATACATCAAAGGCAAAAATTAAACTGGAATACAAGATGAGCTTAGGTGTGGCTCACTGACTTTACATCTGTCAATCTGCTGTTTAGAACATGAGAAATGAGAAAATGCTACTGTCCTGCTTAGGAGAATTTTTTGTTAAATGACTTGGATTGTGAGGGGTTTGATTTCAAATCCTCATTTGGACACCCTCTGAGCTGGTTTTGAGAGGAAAGGCAACCCAGCTACCATCCCCTGGAATTTTTTTCTGATTGTTTTCAGTCTCACACATCCTATTTTATACAAATACAGGGAATGTGCTTAGGACCCAGAGATAAATATACCTTCGTTTTTTTCCTTTAATGGTTTTCTCTCTCTCTCTTAATGGAGTTTTATTGTATCCTGGACTAAAGATTTCTTTTCTGAGAATTTTCATGTGTCTCCATTCTGATAAATTTCTTTTTTCAAAAGATTTTGCATATGATTAAAAAAATTCCCGAGTAGTTCTGCCAGTAGTTCCTGTTCTGAAGAATGTATGACCTACACCACTTTCATCAATGGAAGCAACAGCAATTTAGAAAAAAATAAGTTTATATTTGGGCTTTCTCATCACTGACCATTCGGGAACTGAATTTCCATGTCATGCTTCTTCTATTTAATGGAGAGTCAACAAATCCAAGATATTACAGAGAGATCTCACTGCAGGTCAGCATCTCGAAATAAATGCGGAGCTCAGATTTTGCTTAATGTGATTTCCTCTAGTGCATGATGGCAACTTTAAATCAAATCACTCCTCATTACACTTCCCATCTTATGTCAGTGATGCTTGAGCATCTCAATCTTCACACAGGATTCCAGACATTCAAGAACCTGTAAACTTCATTCCACCCTTACCAGCAAGATGGAGCCAACTGCAGAAGAGACAATGTGGGATGGACTTACTGTAACTCCCACTCCCTTGTCCCCTTGAGTCACTGGGGAGGAGGAGATAGGGAAAATCTGGAGTGAAGCTGAACCCAAGAAGAAGGAAAGGGAAAAGGAAAAGAGTATTTAAGATTTGGATTTATTTCTCATTTTCCCAGTCTGATCTGAATGATAATAATTTAAATAAATTTCCCCAAGTCTAGCCTATGACAGCAACCAGTGACTGATCTCTCCCTGTCCTCATCTCACCCCACAAGCCTTTTATTATTCTTTCTCTCCCCTGTCCAGCTGAGGAGGGAGATGATGGAGCAGCTTTGTTGGGCACCGTATGTCCGGCCAGGCTCAACCCATCACAAGGTCTAATGAAAAGTAATACTTCCCCAACAAGGACACACTGATCTAGCTTGGATGACTACACCTCTCTTTTTAGCATGGTTTTTAAACTACAAGAGGAGAGATTTAAATTAGATGTTAGGAAGAAATGTTTTGGGGTGGTGAGGCCCTGGCACAGGGTGCCCAGAGAAGCTGTGGCTGCCCCATCCCTGGAAGTGTCCAAGGCCAGGTTGGATGGGGCTTGGAGCAACCTGGGATAGTGGACGGTGTCCCTGCTCAGGACAGGGAATAGGAATGAGATGATCTTGAGAGTCCTTTCCAACCCAAACCATTCTGTGATTCTATGATTTGTCTCAAAGACATGGAAGTTACTCATGGCTACAACCCTGTGATAAGATAAGGCTGTGGCTCAGACAGGGACAAGGAATCTCCAACTGCAGAAAAGACTTTTGCACACACAGTCCTCCAGTTATCTGGATCTGGTCTTGCATTCAATCACCAGTTTTATGTTTCCTTCAAAAGAAATTCACTTTCTGGCTAATTTGAAGGTGAAGCTCTCTAGACAGCATTTTGCAACGATAGAGATCTGACTGAAAGGATCGGGTCCTGAAAGAAATAGTTTCAACCTACTGAGAAAGATGCAAACATGTGGGTTTAGAAATCTCATTTATTGTTATTCACCCAAGCTCTTCATTTCTTCCTCTAAAGGGAGCTCACACAAAGCTCCTCAAGTGTGTGGGCTGGAACAAAACCTTCAAAAGCCTTAACGAGGTTCTCGGAAAAAGTTGGTTAGCCTGTTTAGTCATAAGATGTTTTCATCATACACTTTCATTTTCATTTAAATGAAAACATTTTGAAATAAGAAAAGGAAGTTAAAATTCTGTTTGGAAAGGGAAAATGAAACAGTTGGAAATGCACTTCTGGTGCAGAAGAAATGAATTTTTTAAAAAGCAATTCCAAAAGTTAGCATGTATTGAACCAAAGTTTTTTCTTTTACAATTTCATTTCCTTGGAAGTTTTATTGAAATTGAATATATTTGCTCCACTTCCAAATAGTAAAATGGCTGGAAATTATGGAATTCCTCTAAGTGGAATTTCTTTCCCTGCCAAGTTCTGCTTTGAGGGAGGAGAAGAAATGCAATTTTCTTTGAAATATAACTCAAATGACTTGTAGGTAAGAACCATTCTTGTAGGTGTTGTAATCATTATATTGGTGTCTACACTAAACATTTTTCCTTTTACTTGAATCCTTCTTTTATGTCTTCCTCCTATTATAATCTTAGACACTGCTTTTTCCTGTGGCTCTGTACAGCCTGTCCATGGGCTGAATGTGAAACCATTAAACTCCTCTATATTACACAGCAGAATTTTTCAAACTTGAAAAAGTATTTACTCAAAGATGACAACAATCCCCTAGATTGCCTACAAGAACTACAGTACAGTAAAATAATTCACTGAGCTGGAACCTTACTTTTAGCATCTTGGTCAAAAAAACTTCCTCTAAGAACATTAAAGATTAAACTATAGAAAATATAAATAAATGGTGTTCATATATGTTACAAAATGTGGCACATGACTACAAAGTACAAACCTTGATGGTATTTATTGGGGTATTTACTCGTCATGGCACCTGCAGTCACTGCTTCTCTGGCTGTAGATTCTTCTGTCCTCTAAGATCATAAAAGCCTCATAGTAGTCCTATTTTTCCACAGATTCAGGTGGGCCTGGAGCAAAACTCTACAGGACTAAGTGCCTTTTGGTAATACATCTCATAATAAATCTTAAAAGCCTCTGCTTCATCCTTGCCAGAAAGTATTTTGGGAAAGGTTGCCAAATTGCTGCAATTTGAAGAACATGGCTTCCATTTAATGAAATCTGTGGTTATATCGAAGCACATAATGTGTGGAAAATGCACAAAAATTACATTTCTGCCTTGGAGCTGAAGCCTTAAAACACCGATCAAAAAATTGGAGAAAAGGGAAAAACCGAGAGAAAAGCACTTTGCGTCCCTCCAATCTCCACTTCCATCAGACAAGCAGGGTCACCTTGTATTCTGCTGGAGATCAACACCCCTGCCCTCAGCTGAAGTGCCCATGTATTTAGACTTTCATTTTTCCTGTTAAAGAGCTCCCATGAGACACTATCTGCACGAGAAATGTCTGACATTTATTATTGTGACACAAGCCACGGTTCACAGTCTGTCTGGTAAAACACCACAGAGAAAATTATTCAAGAGATCAGGACCAGTCTTAAAGTTCTTTTACAGCCCCCAAAGCAGGGGCTACACCCACAGAAACCAAAAATATTTTTGGCTTGAAGTCTTCAGTTGACTGTCACACTGACTTATTTTGAGGAATTAAAAAACCATAATGTTTCTTTTGGGAGAGAAATAAAAGGGCCAACCAGTAAAATAGTCAGACCTGAGCTGACTCATGATTTCATCATGAGTTAATTACCCATAAAGGCATCTCATCTTTCTCCCTACCTGCTCTTCAAGTAAGTTCTAGGTGTTTACTGTTCATTATAGGTTGATACTAATGGAAGATCTACAGCCTGTCACCAGAATAAATACAACATTTTGGGGAGTCTTGTAGCCTAAGCAGTGCTAATATCACTCATGAAATATGTCTAGAGTAAAACCATTAGATATCTTGGGCTGAAAAAGAGAAATCCTACAAAAATTCCAATCTAGACTGTAATAGCTTCCCATGTTTAAATATTTGGGTTCTTAAATATCACTAAGAAATGAAGTTCCTGAAAAAATTCACCTGCTGTAACACCTTCCTGCTCCTGCTGTAGTGGTTACCACAGTCCCACGCAAAATTTATTTTGTCTGAAATATCATGAGAATTGAAAATCTCAGCGCAGATGTGCACTAGATTCAGGTGTCCGCTTTCAGGGAACTGTTCCCATTATTATAAATTATATCTATAAATATAAAACTGGAAAAAACAGGGATTGTGTTTTGCTTCCTTAGTTCTCCATTATTCTTGCTCAATAAACAAGTTATCATTTCTAAACAAAGACCTGTATGAAAACTATTGAAAAAACACTGAATACAGGTTTTGTAAATACTTAATGTTAGACCGAGGGTTGAATCCAAGCCAATAGTATCACACAAGTTTTCTAAATTTGCATTTTCACCACAGGTGATGGAGACACTTGGGATCCGAGGACATCTGCATGGTTCCCCTCACTGCTGTCCTTGTCACCCCTCATCCCTGCCCTCAGAGCATGCAGTGAGCCATCACTTTCCTTCATCGCTCTCCTCCAAAGAGCAGTTGCAGTGAAGCTTGAGAGGGAAATATCAGATTTCCAGAGTTTCCTACATTTTATCTATACCGAGTTCAGACTTCATCAGTCTCAGTGCCCGAATTTTAGTCAATTTTAGTGTCTAAATTATACTAGAAAGATGCAAAGGAAGACCAGCATTGTCTTTGCTGTTAGCACATCCTGAAATATTTTCTTTTATCTCCAGGACTAAATGATCTCCTCTTTCCTGCTCCATCTTTTTTAAGTTAATGACTCAAAAATATGTGTCGGACATGAGCAATTTAGCTCTAACTGTGATGAGAACCTTTAATTGACTTGAGTGCTCTTTATGAGGGGGATGTATTTGTTTTATACAGATTCCCTGCCTTCAGTCAATGTCTCCTTCCAGCACTCAGTATTTGGAGTTGAATCCCTTGAGGTTTGGTACAATTAGAGTCACTACAGGGAGGTGATACCACAAGACACACATTTTCCCAGTCTCTTAGGATTAAACAGGCAGCTGACACCAAACAGACAAAATTTGCACTGCATCAAGCTGCCTTTGAGGAGGTTTGGAGACTAATTTTCTGTTGTCAAACTTCTGAGCCAGAAAATTGAGGCAGAACTTCTGTTCTCTGCACAGACAAAAGCTAAGGAGAGTATTTACTTAGCAGTAGTTGAACTGAGCTGGAACAGGCTGGACAGAGAAGTTGTGGATTCCCCATCCTTGGAATAGTTCAAGGCCAGGTTGGATGGGGCACATGGCAGAGGAGTTGGAATTAAATAACATTTAGGGTCCCTTCCAACCCAAACCATTCTATGATTCTACGATCTCACATTTTTTTTCAGGTACCTAAACGAAAAACAAAGATTTGGTTGGAATTCTGATGCACAAATTCATGTGCAGGGGTGCAATGCAGCATGGAGGGGGAGCAAACTGCAGGAGAGGATGAGAAAGGACAACATGAAGACACCCTGGCACTCCTGCTCCTGAGCCACATGTCCATATCTAACCTAAAAAGGTTGGAAGCAGATTCCAGCTTCAAGCACAGCCTGGAGCATCCAATGTCACCAATGTTTTCTGGGATACTGAAAGCACCATCTTGGGAAAGGCCTCCATCAGTTCACTGGCTCATCCAGCAATTGTGAAACTCTTCCAGGCTGGTTTCAGAGTTTTGGAATTCAGGAAATTGATAAGCCTGTCACTTATCAACACTTTTCCATGAGTTTTCTGCATTTGAGGTGAGATTTTCATCAAAGGGGACTTGCTGCACCTCTGCTCCATATGGAACTTTACCCTTTTGGGTAACAAGATCCTGTGGAATGGCGCTGAGACATCAGCCAGGGCTGGCTGAGAAATCCCTAACAGGCAGTGGAAAAGCTGCTGCTGCTTCTAAATTGTTTTCTCAGAAAAGAGAAAGCCAGAGTTTGGGCTTGCATAGTTTAAATAATATTAGACATAACTAAGGGTGAGGAAATATCCATGAATGTGACTCCTGTCAAGGTCTCAACAATTTTTATAATATATATTATTTTTATTTCTACATCACACTGTTTGATGGTAGGGGGTTTAATTTTTATAAGCTTATCTGATGATTTTCTAGAAGTTATTTTTCATTTAAAAATACAATATTTCCCTAGTAAGTTTCACTAAAGCTTTGACTGGCAGTGAGAACAGTTTCCAGCATCAAAACCACTTAGCTACATTAATGGGGAGAAAAAATAGCTCTCCATGTAATATTAACACCCTAAATTCCTCTTTTTGCAAAACTGAAATAAATGCAAAAAAAAAAAACCCCAAAATGGCAGCCATTTGCAAAAATTTAAGCTCAGAACCATTTGTGCTGAGATTGAAGAGAATTACAGAACTCTCAAGCTGTATAAAGATGAATTTTATCATGCAGGAGTTCAATCTAGCTTCAAATTTACAGTATTCATGGAAAAAGAACTAAGATATTTTATACTCTGTGTGAAAAAGGCAAATGAAAGACCATCTCTGCTTCTGGCATTAGGCATCACCACACATGTGATGATAAATAATGAACAAGATGAGTATCCAAGGTGACTGACTACGATGTAAGTAAATGAAGGCAGAATAAAACTGAGAGTTGAATTATTTCCCTTAACAACAACCAAAAAAAAGAGAAAAAAATAAAATAATGCAACAAAATTCTCTGGCTGTCAAACCCTGTGAAGTCTATCATAGGATTATGAGAGTATTAAGCATATAGGAAGCATAAAAGTCAATGAGAGAGAGAGAGCAGGTATGCAAGCATAAAAGTGACAGGTGACAAAATTTGTTGTGCTTGGTAAATCACTTTTATAATTTATATAGCTTTTTTATTAATTTTAAAGCTGTGTACTTATGCCAAAATGAATTGTCTAGGTGTTAAAATTTGTGTTTCATCCTTCATTGTTATGAAATGGGAGTGGGAAGAGCCAGTTCAATAAAGTGCTGTTTCTACTGCTCTCCCTCCCAGGCTTCATTTCCCCAGGATTGCAGGGAATGGAACACCTTTCAATAAAAACAAATGTTCTCAAGGTGCTTTTTATCTTTCTTGTTTTATTCCTAATGTTGCTTGATTGCTGCAGAAAAGACACATTTAGTCAAAGGTCACTGAGAAAGCATGAAAGAATAAAACCTCCACATTTGTGAAAATCCCCATTGTGTAAAAGCCTGCTCTGAGACTTACCCATCAGTGAAATTTCATTTTCTGGAGGGATTTGAAGTGATGCTAAGCCTTCAGCTGGCTTTTGGCCTTGTGGTGAGCTTTACCCTCTCAGGAAAATGGCTCTGACGTCAATTGAATCAGATGACAGGTTTTAGTCTGTTTTTTTTTTTTTTTCCTTTTTACTATTACTTTTTGGACATAGTATTAAAAAGTAGAAATCTTCAGGAATTCAAAGTCTGATGTACCTGTAGTATTCACAGCAATTTACTTATACTTAATCACAGTAGAACTTAGATGTGTGTGCATATATATATATAAATGAAAAATAATAATTGTCTTTCCTTGCATCATAGCGATATGGAAACTTATCACAGAATAATGGAATAATTAGGGTTGGAATGGACCTTAAAACATCTCATTCCAACCCTCTGCAGGCAGGGACACCTTCCACTATCCCAGGTTGCTCCAAGCCCTGTCCAACCTGGTCTTGAACACTTCCAGGGATGGGGCAGCCACAGCTTCTCTGGGCAACCTGTGCCTGTTCCTCACCACTCTCACATCTTGTGAAACTCAGATTTTTCTTGACCCCACTTTTTCTTTCTCCTTCCATCCCACTGACACACAGAAGCTTTTTAGCTTTGCCAAACCAGCAGTTTATGGGTCTTAACAGTGAACTGGATCAAGAGATAATATATGGCAGCCTCAATGGGAAAATGAATTCTCATCAATCTCTCTTGCTCCAGTAACACTCCTCTGCGCTACTGAGTGCAGTATATCCAATAACAACATGAACTTCCTAAGTCAGTGTGGCTTTTTTTAATATCCAAAAACACGCCCCCTTCTTTTTCAGAAGATAAAGACGTTCCTTCCAACATTCAATTTTAATGAACATCAATAGAATTTTCATCAGTCTCGTGCCAGTTGCTGGCATTGCTTCTAGCAGGCAAAATAGTCCAAGATAGACTCATAGGTTAATTTTTCTCTTTCAGTTTGCAATTAAGAATGAGGGTGTTGTCATTCACTTTCCAGTGGAGCATAAGAATGACATGGCAAATGGAATGTTGTGAGTTTTGGGGGGGACTTAAACAATCTGATTAGGTTTTCCATATGGAATAACATATCATTACACACTGTTGATCCTTTAAAGTATATCCTGAATTTATCCTGTCTAACAGAGGCAGGGTCAGCTCCTGGTCTGTGATTAGGGCACTAGACAGACATCATAATCACTGGAAATATTTGCTTTCACGGACTCCTGAGGATCCTTGGATGTCCATGTTCCTTAGAGAGGTACCCAGGTTAGACTGGATGAAAAAAGGAAATCAGTGTAATCTCATCCTCAATATTTTTTTTGGTGCAAATCTAATTGCAGTCGAGGTTTGCACTACATCAGAAAGAGATCCAAAGTAGACACAATTCTACTGAAACTATGAAATGTCTATAGTTGACAAGGAAAAATAAATATATAAAAATGTTTTTATATAAAAATTTTATAATTAATATATTTTAAAGCACATTAATAATTGATGAGTAAAATATGATATTAGCTCTTTATCTTCACAGTGAAGATAAGGAAAATTAAGCACAGAAATATTTGGGGCAATCTTTATATATTTACTTGCATTTTTTCAGATCAGACACTTTAATCTAAATATTGTCTTTGATACAAAAATTTAACATTTTTTTCAGAAGTATTCTGTCCCTGCAGGTTTAGGTTTTATGCTCTTTGTCATTGGAGTCAAAGGTAGTTTGACTCCAAAGTTTTTCATCAAATGAAAGACTTTATAGGAAGAATTCTCCTGAGGAAATTGAAATATGTTTCTACCATGGAATTTTATTTTTATTCTGTATAGATTCCAGGACTCTACTTGCATATGGTAATCATTTTCTTTACAGGTTATCCTTTCAGCCAGAATTCCCAGGAAAAAAAATATGCTTTGCAATGGATTTAGTCTCAGACAAACTTCTGCCTTCAAGTTCATTTCACACACATATGGTGTCCCTATGGTGTCCTGGTAGATGTCCCTACCAGATTATTATAGAGCATCCCTAAAGTCTGGTGGTGTGACATCAAGGACTTTGGGATGTGACAACTGCTTCAGAAAATGCTCTGCAAACACACACTGGTCCTATCACAAAACCATTTCCATTTGGATTTGCTCATTTCCTTTAACCCTCTCTTCATCCCATGGAGTAATCACTCAGGTAGAAGAAAGAGCCCTCAGAATCCTTTTTTTTCCCCTACATTTCAGCCATAAATCAGCGATTTTACTCTGTGGAAATGTCAGTCAGCAGTAATCCCCCTAACATAGTACAATCCAACTAAAAAATGAGAAGTTGACTATCAATGAGTAAAACAATTATAGCCTTTTAAAAATGAGATTTTTGGTTTTTAACACATACATAGAAGAAGTACATATTTGCAAATGTAGTTGACCTATAATCACTCTTTTTTTTTCTTTTTTTAATCATTATTTTCAGAGTCTGTGCCTTCATTTGGAAAGCTCAATACTGAGAAAAATCACCAGGACAAACACTGATTGGGAAAATCAACCTTGTGGAAATTTGGATGAGAGCAGGACCTCACTGCGTGTACTGAATGACCTAAGTGAAATTTTAGATGTCTCAGTAAAGTTTATGGATTCAAAGGTGATCTGGGACTCTAATTTTTCACTTTATTTCCAGTCCACAAGTGTTACCTGACTCCCACACCTATACTTATACTCAGTAAAAATACCTTCCCAACACTTTGCAACAGCTCAAGGCCCCAGAAAAAGTTGGTTCCTCCATCCCAAGACCATCCATGAGGGGATGAAGCTCTCTGAGCTTCAGACCCTGAAGGAAACGTCTTTTTGATATAGAGACTTTTTAACAAGGCCCATAAAGACAAGGATAAGGGTCAAAAAATTTAAGCTGACAGAGGGCAGGTTTAGATGAGATATTAGGAAGAAATTCTCCCCTGTGAGGATGATGAGGCACTGGAAGAGGTTTCCCAGAGACTTTTTGGATGCCTCACCCTGGAAGAGTTCAAGGCCAGGTTGGATGGGGCTTGGAGCAACCTGTTCCAGTGGAAGTTTTTCCTGCCCACTGCAGGGGAGTCAAAGATGATCTTTAAAAATGCCTTCCAATCCAAACCATTCCATGATTCTGGGAAAGAGCCCTTGGTTAAACCACATGACTGATTTGCCTCAGAGTTGTGTTCCTCAGCAGCACAGATGAAAAATAAAACTGAGAAGTTTCCATGGAAACCATGTCATGAATTCAGCAAAGTTCATCAAGCCTAACAAGATTTAGAGGAAACACTTCAGGGCTGATGAATTGATATTTTCCCTGAAACATCTTCGTAGAAGCCCTAGAAATGTGCATAGAGGCCTTTATGGTATATGTAGGCCTCCTTTAAGAGTTCAGCCATGGCTTTTGCAAAACAGAAAGATGCAGTCACATAAATATTCAGCTTTAGCTCTACTTGCACCTGTCAAAGCTTCTGCTGCCTTTGCAGCTGACTGAAGATCTGGCCTGTTATTTGGCCTCAATGGTAATGCCAAGTATTTATTTTTATTTAGCTTTTCCAGCAATCCCGTTACACTGAAATCTGCTTGTCTATTCTTAGATATCACCACCACCACCTTGCTGTGATCGCTGGAGATGAAAGTTTATCCTGCAGGTTTATTATGCTTTGAGAAAACAAATTACTTCCTGACACTCACACGTCTCTCATTTTCAAGACCCTTAAATGATTCTCTCATTGACTTCCCAATGTTCATTTTCTCAGCATCTACACAAAGCTGACAGCCATCAGAAATTCAAAGAGATGCTACTTCTCCTGAAGACTGAGAGCTGGAAAGTGATATTGTATCTAACAGTGAGAGAGAATGAATGTGGGGAAATAGTTTTCCTGAAAAATCTTCATCAGCTGCAAACACATGCACTTGAAAGGTCTGTCAAATGCAGCTTTCTCACTTCTCAGCTCAGTGCAAAGCATGACATCCAGATAATAAACAGAAGGATGATGAGAAGAAAAAGAAACAGAAAAGAAGATGAAATACTGAGATAGAAACTCAGTTTAAAAATAAACTGTCAAATAAGTAAATAATTTCAAGATTTTTTTCCAATGTGATAATTGCTTGAAGTACTGAATCTATTCCAACATCTCTAGATGATTTTTAGGGTCCCTTCCAACCCAAACTATTCCATGATTCCATTATCTCTATGTTTATTTTTAATTCCTCCTGTTTGCAGGACTCCAAGTGTACACAGGTTATTTGCAGCTTCTCAAACTGGAAGGGAGGGCTCAATGTTTTGCTCAGAAACAGTCAAACCAAGGGGACATCTCATCCTGGAAGACTTTTATATATTAATCTGGCAGCAGCATTCAAAATAGTCTTCCTATGCTCATTTATCCTGCAGCCTACTTGAATGCATAACAACAGACATGGGAATATTACTTATTGGTAACCAGGACTTTCTGTGTGTGGTCCTTTTAGAAACTCCACCTTTAAAAATCCACTCCTACCTGCTTTGCTACTGAATTCTTCTCAATACTAATACAGTGCATAAACAACTCTGTTTTGTATCACGCCTACTTGACTTTCTCAAGGCAATGTACCCACTTTTCAGGTATTTCTGAGCAGTGGATCTTTATTTGCAAATGTGTGCCAACAGGGTAGAGATTCTTTCCATCCTTTGTTTGCATGCTTTCTGTTGGAAACAAATGAATTTAAAGTGGTTTCTCTCTTGCTTTTCCCTTACAATGGAGGACAGCTGCCTCTTGGTAAACAAGGACTCAGATGCCTTGGAGAACAACTCCAGGAAAGGCTGTGCAGTAATGAAAAATATACACCAACACGCAGGACACCCTTTCAGCCTCCAACTCTGTCTGTCAACCAATTCAGAACATATTAAACCATTAAAGAACATTAAGCTTTGGAGTAGATGGGAAGTTTTATGTCTTGTCATTATCTTCAGCTTCCAAAGCTGGCAAGCAAGTATGGAATAATAAAAAAAAAGAAAAAAAAAAGAAAAAAAGAAAAACCAAACCACCAAATAAACCCCACACACACCACCACCACCAAAACCTCATGAAAACCAAACAAAAGGAAAAAAAAAATAAAAGCAAATTAAAAAGCTCCCACTGGTCTGGTAAGGATTCTTTACGTGTAATGCTCAGGGGATATAGGCAAATAAATGTTTTGTCTTTTTCAGGTAGCTTGCAGTTGAGATTGGGTGATGAGAAGGGCATTATGCTTTACCTGGCAAGCCAATATCTATGCTAAATATAGAGGAAAGCAGCCAAAAAATAAGCATAATTATTCTTTACCTGGCAATGCAGTATGTGTACTACATACAGAAGAAAACACACAACACATAAGTAACATAATAACATATATATTTATGTATATATGTTTGTACTTCAAATCCCACAGCTCAAGTTCCAGCTGCCTTGAATGACTGCAAATTTTAAATGGGGTTTTGATGGAAATTCTTGCATTTCAACTGTCAAGGGATGTAGCAGGTCATATCCCAAGCAAGCATGAATGACAAACTTCACTTGAGAAAGCAAGGACATGAGGAAAAGAAGAAGGGAAAAGTTCTTGGGTCTTTTGGTTAACCAACCTAGGCAGCACACAGGTCTCTCTTGTTGTTGTTCCTGGAATAAAAGTAGGTATAACCTTTGGTTTTGAGTTTCACTCACTTCTACATCCCTTCAGAATAAGCATGTTTTGGAGGAATATTCATTCAGAGATTTAAAATGGGTTAGTTGTTATAGCAAAGCAGCCATGGGAAAGCATATGACAAGCATATTAGCACAAGGGATGTTATAGGAAATATCTCATTATTTTTAACAGTTCCCTAGCAAGATAAGGAAGAATTACCATTGATTTACAGCCAGGGTACTGAGAGGTGCATTTGTTCAGCACAGTACAAACCCTGAGCTGGGATAAACAAGGACAGCAGGTCAGAAAGTGCATTTGCCACGGCCAGCTCAGGGGTGGAGGTGTTGCTCTCAGGTGCAGATTTGCTGCAATCCAACCATGACAAAGTGCAGGTCTGTGATGTCCCACCTTTGCAGGCAGACCCAGCATGGCTGAGTCCCTGAGTCCCAGCATGGCAGAGAAGGTCAGAGGGCAGGAGAGGAGACCACAACTCACCTCTCGTTCTCAGGGGTAAAACCAAAGGCATTTCCCTCTGGATAACCCACTGGACTATCTCCACTATGAGCACACAGAGAGTAAATGGTGTTTTGCTTTAAGGGAGACAGGTGAGATCCTCTTGCTCTGTTTCCAGAAAGGAACATCAGAACCCATGTGGCAAGCCTCCTGCTTGGCAGCTCCATGTGCCATATCCTAATAGGATGCAAAACACCTGCCTGGCAAAATCAGGATTATTGGAGCTGAGCTCATGCATTGCATGGCTTTTTCTAATGAATCCCTCTTTAGCATACATTTATGCCAGTTGACAAAGTGAAAGAAGCAATTCCTTTAAATATTGAGCATTCATACGTAAATTGCAGCCTAGTGGAATCTTCTCCAATCCAAAAGGAATCCTTTATCTATTTCTGTTATATAAGAAAAGCAAATAATTTCTTATCGGTTGACTTTGAAATACAGGCAAGTGTTCAGTAGGAGTATTATGAAGTGTCAGCTTTTCTACAGCATTTACTTTTCATGCTCTTAATTTCTCATTTCATTATCTTGTCTTATTCTCTTGCCATGTCAGTGTTTTGATTCGATGGCTTCCATGTGACAAGAGCTCTTGCTGTGTGAGCGATACAAACGCAGCTTTAAAAGTGGTACAACTTCCTATTAAGGCAGAGGCCCTTCCTCAGGAATTTCTTAAAGCTGCAACTGAGACAAGGCATAAACCAGGGAAACTTTGATATGCACAGCAAGCTAAGCCCTCCTGCAGTCCCCGCCACGGATTGCTCTGCAAAACCTTTCTTTGTGTTCCTGATTTGCAGAGGTTTGATCTGTTACTGGCCTGGCAAGGCAGAAACAGCACATCACACTTTTATCTCTAAATGCTCTCACGTCAGTCAGCAACATGCTCAATGGCTTCTTACAGAAAAATACCATTATTACTTTGAAGTACTTGAAGAAAGGGCAATAATTTTTCCTTGGCTTTTCCTTGGGGTCCTTACCCCAAGCAGAGAATGAAAAGTACAACCTGGACAGAGTCTGTTTCTTCAGTGGGTCATGAAAAGGCAGGACAGAGTACAGAACCTCCACAGAATGAGGATGAGTGTGGGAGGCCATGAAAATGCTCTGAAGGCTGGGACACCTCTGCTCTGGATCCAGGCTGGGAGAGCTGGGGCTGAAACCTGGAGAAGAGAAGGCTCCAGGGGGACTTCAGAGCCCCATCCAGTGTCTAAAAGAGCTCCAAGAGAACTGGAGAGGGACTTTGCACAAGGAGCACAAGTGGCAGACAATAGGGAATGTTTGTAAACCGATAGAGGGCAGGGTTAGATTGTATATTAGGAAGGAATTCTGCTTTGTGAGGGTGGTGAGGCCCTGGCACAGGTTGCCCAGAGAAGTTGTGGCTGCCCCATCCCTGGAAATGTCCCAGGCTGTATGGACAGGGTTTGATATAGTGGAAGTGTCCCTGCCCATGACAGGGGGTTGGAACTGAATGATCTTTAAGGTCCTTTCCAACCCAAACCATTCTGTGGTTCTAAGTCTGGTATTTCTGTGTTAGAAAGGAGAGAGGAATGAGTAAAAACAGTTGAACTGATCCCAAGTGTATCAAGAGAAACAGACCTGGAAGAAGAAAGCCAGCTTCTCTGAAGAACTCCACTTTATACAATGCCAAGAATCAAGGAATATCCTGCTATTGGGGTTTTTCCTCTTGTTTAGCAAAAGATACATCAGAAGATCCAGTCATAACCCCTCTCTCTTCTGGCTTTATCCCCTCACTACATCAAATTTGGAAAGGAAATGCTGCAAACCTTACACCCAAGGACTCACTTTAGGAATTCCACTGCACACAAGTGACATGAGAAAGAACTGCTCATGTGGAGCAAGCAAGACCCTGGAAAGGGAACAGTGCAGTGCAAGGGAAGTGCCTGACCAAATGTATTCAGTGGGATCAGAGCAGCCCCCATCTGTACCACAACTCCCTTTGTAGGAATGAGGAACACAAGCTTTCATCTCTTCAGAGGAAACTTTAATTAGCATAATGGGAAATTGCACCACTGGAATGAGCAGAATCGTTTGTGTACATTCCAGCTGTATTTATGCTGTGAGCTGACTCACAACTCAGAGCAACTCGACTCCAAGATCTCCTCATTTGCCAGTCTAGAGGAGGAAAAGGCCAGATTCCCTAAGCAGATGAGAAGGCTGGAAGTTTTCCTCCTGTTCTGCAGAGCCGTTGTCACTGACAATAACTGACAGTAAGGTTTGGGACAATAACACGCACAAGATGCTACCAAGGCTCAGGGATGAGCTTGAGGAAGGCTGTATCCACCTCTGGTGTTCTCAGCACATGGAAGGACATGGACCTGTTGGAATGAGTCCAGAGGAGGCCACCAAGGTGATCAGAGGGCTGGAGCACCTCTCTGTGTGGGAAGACTGAGACAAAGGGAGAGGAGAGGAGAGGAGAGGAGAGGAGAGGAGAGGAGAGGAGAGGAGAGGAGAGGAGAGGAGAGGAGAGGAGAGGAGAGGAGAGGAGAGGAGAGGAGAGGAGAGGAGAGGAGAGGAGAGGAGAGGAGAGGAGAGAGGAGAGGAGAGGAGAGGAGAGGAGAGGAGAGGAGAGGAGAGAGGAGAGGAGAGGAGAGGAGAGGAGAGGAGAGGAGAGAGGAGAGGAGAGGAGAGGAGAGGAGAGGAGAGGAGAGGAGAGGAGAGGAGAGGAGAGGAGAGGAGAGGAGAGGAGAGGAGAGGAGATAGCAAGATAATAGGTTGCCCAGAAGAGCTGTGGTTTCCTCATCCCTTTAAATGTTCAAAGCCAGGTTGAATTGGGCTTTGAGAAACCTGGTCTAATGACAGTTGTACCTGCCCGTGGCAGGGGGCTGGAACTAAATGATCTTTAAGGTTGCTTCCAACTCCAACTATTCTCATATTCTATGATCTTTTAATCACCTCAGAACTCCTCTCAAAAATAACTGCAGTGTTTGATTGTGCCCCGTGGTGTGAGCCAAAGGAGAAGGTTGTCAGAGAACGTGCTGAGGAGTCACCAGGCTGTGATTCACCTCTTGTAAGAGCACATGGCACGTGAGGACAAGGAACAGCTGAGATGAATCTTGCAAATGTCCATCTGGACACCTCATACTGCTGTGCACACACTGTGTCCTCGACATATTCCCAAATTCTCCATTGACTTATTGCTGAAAAATTATTCTGATAAATACTGCAGATCTTGGTGTGGATGGGACTACCAACTGAAATTGATATACAGATACAGTATTGAAAAAATATAGTTACATATATCAGAGTCAAATTATTTCTTTGTTCACAAACTTTTTCTTCCAGACTCTCTGGCATGGTGAAATGGAGATGTTGTGTCATATCCACCTTGAAAAGAAATTGTCATCTTTAGAGGTGGGAAGAAAGATACGGAAAAAGAGTGAATTTAAGCCATATCTTCAGATTAGCTTATGCACATGGCTTGAAAACAGAAGTGTCTTTTGCTTCTATCTTATTTTAATCACTCTGTTTTCATTTTTTTCCAAACTTGAGACTTATTTTAATTAAAAAAGCATACTTTCTAATTAGAAAAATGATTAGGTTAATCAACAGCTGTTCAATTCAAGTGGCATTCTGAAAATTAAATTTGTAACTCTTCTGATTGAGCTCAAATACCAGCTCAGTATCTTTGGTTTTCTAAATCAATATATTTGGGAATGGATAAGTTGGACTACTTATGATTCTAGGTTAAATTCTTCAGGAATATTGGCTGAGGAAATTATGAGCATGGCTGAGTTTATGTATGCAGATGGAAAATCATATCCTTCAAAACAAGAGGATGTGAAGGTTGTTGATGTGAAACAAGGGATTAAAATCCTTTGTCTGATCCAGGGAATTTATCCTGTGTGTTGATCCTATCTTAACTTTGTCCTGATTATAAGGATACACAGCCATTTCCACAGGGATGAAAAATTGTTCATTTATGGTCAATTTGAAATGAAATTGTTTATTTGTTTGTAGGTCAGTCAGTGAACTGAAATACCCCATTTCATGTGCAATCCTTGTTCTGCCTAAAACAAAACCAGGGCAGAGATACTTTGATTTCACAGAAAAAGCCACACTGCAACAAAGCATGGACAAGAATCGGAAGGGAGAAGGTAAGAAGTGAATCAGGATATGACAGAAATATGTCCAGGTGAAAAATACATGCCATAAAACCTCTGACACTCAGCACAGACAGTTAATGGATTGAAGAACAACAGTAAAAACACCTTAAAAACACTTCTCTATTTTTGCAGAATTTTTTGTCCTAATGGAAAAAAGATGAAAAATGGGAAAAGAACAACAGGAAGGTTAAAAAAAAAAAAAAAAAAAAAAAAAAAAAAAAAAAAAAAAAAAAAAAAAAAAAAAAAAAGCGGGGGGGGTGGGGAGGGGCCAAAACGAGAGCTCTGACACACTCTTTCCCTAAATAAACCATCTGATCTGGAATATCTGGTACCCCCATTAGCACTGGGAAACTAATTTCTGAATAACCTCTACTTATTTGCCTCACTTATAGAATAAATAATTTCAGCACTTAGTTTCTCATATATAGTCTGACTGCTGGGAATTTATGTTTTCCTGAAGGTTGCTGGTCATTCCAAATCTCCAGTAATACTGGGTGTTTAATCAGGGATCCTTATTCCCCAGAGAAATTCTTCTGGTCCACACGTTTTTAAGGAGCTCAAGGGTCTGGGAGTTATTTTCAGAAGCAGACACACAGACAAGGCTTCCTTAGTCCACACCAAAATCTTGCTTCTTTGTTTGCTGTTAAACCTGAACAAAAAATATCTTAAGAAATGGAGAATGGAAAGCAAATCTATTAAAGTTATGTTGCAGTGCTTCCATGAATCAATAGTTTCCTGGGTTTCCTGATTTTGAGTAAGCTGAAAATGATTTCCTGACTCTAATGCTTCAGGCCCTGGAAATTCTTCTTAGGTAAGAGATGTGCCCACTACAAATGAGAGCAGCATTGACTGTAAAACCTTTGGTTTATGCCCAACAGGGGGCATCTCTCCCCCGGATTTGTCAGTCTCAAACCAGACAGGTTTGGAGAAGGCCCCCTTTGAGGCTTTGTTCAGTCAGTCCTTGGGTTTTTTTTCCTAGTTCCTGAGGGGCCTTGAGCTTTTCAGATTCACCTGAGATTGCTCCTGACAGCAAACAAACACAAGCAAGATAAGAGATTGATCTTACCCCCCCCCCCAAAAAAAAGCTTTAGGAGCATGATAGCAAAATTGGAAATGACCAGAGGAACATAAAAACAATAAAAGGTGAAGTGAGATTACAGTGTCTCCTTTTCTAGCTGCCACTTTGGATTGCTCTGTGGGACATATTGTGTTGGGATCCAAGGTCATGAGCCCTTCTCCCATCTGACAGTTTCTATTCAGAATTGACAACCTCCCTAAACATCTTTCCTCACTGACACTCAAGGTTTTTCTATCTATGATTAAGTTTTACTGAAGTTTCTCAGCAGCTATTAAGGGTTCCCCAGGCTCTCTTGTAGTTTAGGAAACCTTTTCCTTCTGCAAAATTCTCCAGCTGCTTCCTGTCTGCCACAAATGCAGATGGAGCACCACTGGTTGAAGCAATGATAGTTTCACTTTGATATGCAGACAGAACATTTGTAGGGTTGATTCATCCTCCCCCAAGGACTTTTACCTCCAGAAGTCGAGGGAATATCACTTTCCTTCTCTCATATTACAAATGAACACATCATCCATGTTCAGTTTGCAGTTCACCACCCTGGACAAAAGGAAGAAATATTTAGGACAGGATGCTCAGACCCCTCTCCCTGCATTCCCCCCTCCCTCAGCAGTGTTATTTTAGGGCTAGGAGCCACAAGAATATCCTAGAAGTCCTTTTCCCTCCTATATCTGCCAAGGAACCACCCTGCACTCCATGAAGGAGACCCACGATCACATTCATTTATTAAGTTTCCCAGATGATGATGATGATGATGATGATGAGCACTATGAGAATGATGAGGTATTTGAACAGTCCAAACCTGCTTTGCTGGTGACTCAGACCAGGAAACAAACGCTTCCAACTTCACTGGCAGCAACCTACCATCTTCCTGAGAAGAATTATCTTGAGGGGAAGGTGTGAGTTGAGCGGGAAATAACGTCATAGAACCATTTAGGCTGGATCAATTAATCCAACCATTAGCCCAGCACTGCCAAAACCACCACAAAACCATGTCCTCAAGTGCTGTCTTTTAAGTTCCTCCAGGGATGGTGACTCCACCATCAAGGCTGCCCTGGGCAGCTTGGTCCAATGCTTGACAGCCCCTTCTGTGAAGAAATAGTTTGTATTGCAAAAGCAGAGGTGTTTTTAGTCTGCTCAAATGCCGTGCATTCATCCACCTGTGGATTCCACCAATGGAGGAAACCATTGAAGAAAAGCTTTCAGAGTGCCATCAGATGATGTGATGGGTACATGTGCAAGGGTGGTAGACAGGACACCTGAATTATCCTCCTGATCTGGCACTGCTTTGACAAACCCAACTGTGGAAATGTCTCACCCCCTCCCTGTGTCCTTCACTGCATTTCCTAACATGTGTACAGAAAGTGAAAACTCTGTATTAATGTCTGACATCATTAAAATTTTAGATTCCTGTCCTGGTCAGGAGTCTTCTAAATACAATTAATAAGAACAGTCTTTACATGCCTGTAAGGAAAAATATTTATACGCTAGGAAATATTTTAAAATAGAACAGAAATCTTGTTGTTTTTCTGCTCACCATGAAGCAAATCAATGAGGTCAACAGGAACGAGCATCATCCAGCAACTCTCAGTTATTCCTGCTTTCCCATCTGCCTACAGTATAATTACACACCAAAAAAAATAACAATAAAAATACATCGATACGGTTGCTAACTCAAGCACTCATAGCTTTGGAAATGCTACAATGGATTTTAAGTGTTAGTGAATTATTAATCCAATCTGGCAAAATGATTTAGATCCCACATACATTTATGCTATTATTTGTATAGTTTTTAACCATAGAAATATCTTTTTGCATTCATCTTTGGGGAACTCCACCAGGAAACTTGGTTTTTGATGATATTTGTTATTATTTGATGATGAGAGGAGAACAGTGAGACTTTGAATCATATTTTTCTCATATGAGGATCTAAAGCTGTGTAAACCCTTTCCATTCTGCAAAACATGATCCCACATTCCTCAGGCCTATAAATTCCACAAGTTCTATGTTCTGAACCACAATTAAAACTCTTCATCTGCAATATTCAACCCGACACATTCCAGAACTCTTAGTCCAAAGAAAATCCTGCTCAGCTTTTGATTTGTAAATTCTGCTTTTAGTGTTAGTCTAACCTCTAAGGACCAGCACTTTGTTCAGATTTAGATTGGTTTTTCAAGGATGAAAAAGCTCCTTTGAAATGCTCACTGGAAGCAAAAGGAATAGAAAATCCCCAGGATTTTTCATAAATGTTGAAACAACTGAAATATTTTACTAACATGACTCCTGAAAATGGGCAAACCCACTTGGATTAAGTTTTACAAAAATAAAGACACAATCTGCTAAGGCAACTGCTGGAGGGAAAATGTTAACCTAGGAATAAGAGGTTGTTGTAGATAACCAAATATCAATTTTTGAATGAAAAATCTCTGCCAACCCTTCCCCTCTGGCACCAATGCTCTGCTGTTAGGCTCATACTTGATACAATCCAGTAATTAAAACAAATAAGAAGGTCTCAATGGGTAGAGAGATCATTTCAAAATTCCTTGCTCACTTGTTCAATCCCAGAAGTGATGTTATGAAGTCCTGGGGAAAAAAAAAAATAAAAAAAGGAGAGAAATGAAAATGGATTTGGAGACTCAGTCACAGCAGCATTAATACTGTGTAACACAAAACTATCACAGCATTCTCAGTATTCTTATAAGACTGAATAAGATTAAAGGCTGTCATCTTTGCGAGTCTTTATCTTCATATCTAGAATTCCAGGAGGGAGCTCAGCAAATCCAGTACATGATAAAAGGGAGTATAATACTTGATGATTTCACCATGTAGTAACTAGGAGAATATTTCTACTTAGGGAGAAGAACCCACAGGCAGAAATGGGCTCGATCTACCCTGGTGCTGAGCTGAAAACATCAGATCCTTATTATTTGCCACGCTATACCAAAGCTATTTGTCTTCCCTTCCAGGATTATTGATCCTCATCAGGAGCTCAGCACCAGGAGTCTGGACTGCTGGCTTGGCACAGCGTGAGGTGGAGAAAAGTTGAGTCAATATTCACCTTCTCATGCAAATAAAGTCAGAGGTTTCAGAAGAGCTTGTCAAGGACTGTGGAATGATCTCCACCAAGGCATAAGGATCCTCGAGGGCCTTATAGGGTTCTCAAAGCACAGACCTCCTCCACAAAAATACTGGAGAAAATCAATTGAGCCTGTAAGGAAATATTGTGCTGCCTATACAATTCTTCTTGGAAAAGGACAATAGAAAGAAGGAAACCAGCACCACAGATATTATTCATACTGAACTATATCCCTTAACACACTCCTAAGGGTTGTACTGATGTTGTAACAACACAAACATTAAAGCAGCAGAATGGATTTCCAAGGGTTTAATTTCATAAGTCAAACCTTTTACTAAGATCATCCTTCTAGTAATTTTCTTGCTGTAAACATTGTAATCAGAGTTCCACTGGCATTTCTAGTTCAGTCTCATTCCCAGCTGCTGGTGAGTTTTCTGATGGTTCTTGACATAATTCAGAGCAACTCTAAATGATGATCCAAACTGTTCTCACTCTCAACTGGACTGCAACCTGTACAGGAGTGAGATTATGAGGAATTAGCTTCTCTTAGCCCTGAACATCCTGTGATTTTCCCTGCCCCTTGGAAAGGTAAAATAATGGCCTTAATTTTATCAGCGTCTGAATCAAAGTGATTGTTTCAAGTTCATTTATTCCATGTGTCACAAAGAGAAATCTGAGGCACGGTGCACATTGCACATATTCTTCCCCCGGCTTCTCTTATATCTTATTTGCTGCCAAGTTGTCCAATGCAAATAAACTGTGATTTCAAGGGGAAAGTCAGCAAAGAAGTGTTGTGGAGTTGATGGATATTTACTTTGACTTTGTGACTGGAGGCAGAACACAAAGCAGGGAATATCTGAACAGCCTAGAAAGGAATACACAGTTGTTATTTCTCCAGTCACTGGCCCAGGTGATCTCATTAACAAAAGCACATTTTATCAGTGGAGATTGTTGCCATAATGACTTGATCAAAGTAAACGCTTCACTGGGTGCACACACACAGTCAGAGCCAAATATTCCGAACAGCCTGGATATGTTACGGTAGAGCTGAAAGAATTTTACCTTTTTCTGCACTATTAATATCTTCCCATCAGCTAATGCATTTTTCCTTCTGTGCTCAGAGAAGTCTCAGCAGGGAGCAGAGACTTGCTGGAGCCCCTTAGGGTATTTAAAGCTACACAGGGAGCAGGGCAGCTTCTTAAAGACACATGGTTTAGCTTGGATAAGTTGACTTAATTAAGGTGACAACAACAACACAAGGTCAGTGCAGGATACAGTACAGCACTGGTCAATTGTGCTTTGATAGAAATGTCAATTTCATAAAGGTCTATTTGCTTGTTTCTTCTTTCAAATAGTTATGTTTTAATGAAAATGGAAATGGGAAAACTTTGTTTCAGGGATTTCTTTTTTGTAAGATGAGTCTAAATGCACTCCAGATTAGTCAATGACAGCTGTTTGAGCACTGGAGGAAATGAAGTCTCTCCTGCTCTATCTTTAAATCTTACAAGGAGACAGGAACTGGCATTTTCTTGCCAAACTGTCCTTTCCCTCCAAGATTTCAAATGGTGCTCCTTTAGTTTTAATATGGAACAAAACCAAACCTTGATGCCTTCACCTTTTGGTAGAAGACAATTATCCATTCTGGGCAGTATCTGGCCTTGCACAGAACAGGATAGAGATGATTTCTGTGAAATGGTCCTTGCACAGCCATTTTCACAGCCAGCCTTGACTGTGCTGGAAGTCCTGCTCTTCTTCAAGTAGGATCAGGGCTTAACCCCTTCATTCTGTTCCCTATGTTATTTTCACATGACAAGATACTTCTAGGAAGGTCTTTAAGGGAATTTTTTTCAAGAATTGGCACTGCTGCAAGGAGTGTTTGGTGATCCTCTTTTTCCATACCCACAAAACCCATTCTCAAATGTGAGCTCATGTCCAATAACCTCCAGCAACTCCTTCTGTATTTGTTGGTCTCTGACTCCAGGAAATTTCCCTCTTCCCCTACAAGTTGATTTGTGGGATTTTTGTACTCACACAAACGTCTGAAGTCAGGATGTCAGTGCTCTCATAACCACTCCAGACATGAAACTATCTCTTGTAATGCGGCCTATGATAAAATGCCATTTCTTTTATTCAGTGATTTGTATTTAGTTTACCATTCTGTCTCCTTTATGTGTCCATCTACTTCTATGACCAGCATTTAATAAAATCTGGCACAGATACAGATGGTTTTGTCTGCATCACTTAACTGTTGAGCACCTGAAAGAAAATCTTGAATGTAAGAGCATTGGGTGGGCAGCAAAAATAGATCTCATTTTATTTCTCACCTCTTAGAAATCTCTTTATTATTTCCTTGCTTCCAGCACACTCATCCCCAAAGGCTCTCTATTTGTCACCACTCAAATGCTAATTTTATTAGACTATGCTGCACATGGAATTACTCTCATTGCCTACTTGTTTCCCTCATGTATGATTAGCTTTTGCCTCCAGATTCTTATATAATACTCAATAGAGAAATATCATGTTATTCTAGGTGTTTGGGTAAATAATCTTCAAACTCTGCAAGAGACTTGGATATTATGACCATTTCATTAACAAATAGAGAAATGAGACCTGCAGGTTTCACTGCTCTTCTGCCAGTGAATTTGATTCCAGATAAATCAAGGGGCTTGTGATGGGTTTGCTGCTTATGTGACCAAGATGGGAACTGAGCCAACATTTCCTGGGGCTACATCCTGTGCCAATCCACAAGAGCATTCATTTTTCATCTCAGTGTATTTAACATGAAGCAAAATGTGACACAATGGCTCTGCGGCAGACAAAAGAGAACAATCCCAACCACATGTGTCACAGTGCTGGTACAACATCAGTGCATCTTGGGCTTGATGGACTTTGAAACAAAACTCAAATGGGTTTGGATGCTTATGAGAAAGCTGAGAGGAAACAGTGCTTGAAATTCTGCAGACAATACCGAGAAAAAAAAGTGCAGGAATAATAATCCTTTTGCAGGGGTGTGTACTTCTAGAAGCACACCCTCTACTTCCATGGCTCTTTTAGTCACTCAGGTTTTTGTTAGGAAAAAAAGAAACATACCTGGAAATGCCTTAACTCTTCCCAGCTGTATCTGACTTCAACACACAACAAAGCTCTCCATTCCTCAGTTCTGCAGAGATACAGAATATATAGTTATAAATCAGAAGGAATCCTTAATCCTTCACATGAGGACACAGCTTTTATATACTAGCAAGGAATTAAGAGTCTGCTCTGACTGACATGAGGGAATAAATCTGCTTCTCAGCATGAGTTACTGTAAAAAGGTTTTGGCATCTAAAGCAGAAGTGTGGTCCCTCACAGAGCTTTGGGCTTCCTCTCCTCCTTCCTTCTGTCTCCTGAATTCATTGTCCTGGAGTGATCTCCTCCCAGATGGGTCCCTCCCTTTGACTCGCTTAACCCACAACTCCTCTGAAGATGAGACAGATTCACAGGAGGGAAACACCTGAGGATGGAGCCCATGGTGGTCACAGGATTCACTGCTGCCTTTAGAATATCCACATCATGGAGCCTCTCCCAAATCCCTCCACCAAGCCATCAGTATTCCTACTTCTGCTCTGAATGACACAGTCTTCCCCAGTATGGAGACAATTTCCCCCAGCACAAAGGCCAGTGGCACATCCTGAGGAGGCAGGTGGGCTGCTTCAGCCTCACTCTGCTGATCTGGCCAAAAACCAGCACTTCCAGAGGTCTGGCATCATCTAACCCCATGTAGGAATAGGCCACATCCTCACTAACTGCCTTGTCCTTTAATTAAAAGAAGAACATGTGAACATAAAATATATCCTAGGAGACTGGGTCCAATAATCTGTACCAAGAGATGCAAATAAGGAGGCAACACAAACATGGCCACTGTCTGCAGTCCTTTCCTTTTGTAGTGTCACAAATTGAATACTTAATGTATTAGAGATGGTAAAGAACCTAACTCCTGCCTATTCTCTGTGTTCCCAAACATGATTTTTGGCCATGTTATTTTTCTATTTTCAGTCTTCACAAGTCCTGTGGCAACAAAGCTCCAGACATTCACAGACAGTCTGTTTAAATATACATCTAGAGTTATAGAATCATAGAATAGCTTGAGTTGAAAGGGATCTTAATGATCATCCCATGGGCTGGGACACTTTCCACTAGACCAGTTGCTCCAAGACCCATCCAACCTGGCCTTGGACACTTACAGGGATGGGGCAGCCACAGCTTCCCTGGGAAATCTGTTGCAGTCTCTCACCACCCTCACATGGAAGAATTTCTTCCTAATATCTCATCTAAACCCACCCTCTGCCAGTTTGAAGCCATTCCCCCTTGTCCTGTCACTCCAGGCTCTTGTAAATAGTCCCTCTCCATCTTTTTGTGTCTGCTCCCCTCAGGAACCAGAAGATCACAATTAGGTCACCCCTAAACCTTTTATTTTCCAGACTGAACAATCCCAGTTCTCACAGCAGACCTGCTCCATCCCTCTGATCACCTTGGTGGCCTCCTCTGGACTTGCTCCAACATCTCCACATCCTTTCTGTGTAGGAGGATCCCAGAGCTGGAGGCAGTTCTGTGGGTGGTGTCTCACCATGGTGCAGTAGAGGAGCTGAGTCACGTAATTTATGTACTTTTGTTTGTTTGTTTGTTTTAAATCCATCTCCTGTAGTTTCAGAGAGTTTTCCCTACTCATTGGATTGAATTGATCTCATCCACCACCATTTTTATTATAATAGGATACTTGAGGATACCGCCCTCACATTTTTCCTCTCCAAACTGAAGATTCCCCAACTTCATGAAGCAACTTCTCCTTTACATCAGCAGTGTGAGTTGTCCTCCTCTGCATCCTTTTTGCTGTTCATTTGGTTTTTTTTTTTTTCTTTAAACTTGAGTTGGTTTGTGCTTCTGCATGACAAAAGTGGTTTTTTTACAAAAATCTTCAAACTTAATTTTACAATATTAAAAGATAGGGAACATGCAGCTTCCCTTGCTTGTTTGTTGCAGTGACTAATAGCCCCTACTGCTAAAAAATGCCAGTTATTACTGTTTGCTTGTCTGTCTCTGCCTGCTGCTCCTTCTTGAAATGTGTTTTCCTGGTAGGCTGAAGGTACTCTTTACCATCCCGTATTTTGTCTTTACAAAAGCCTTTATATCTTGTGTACAAAGCACTTTCCAGGCTTTTCTTTTTCTTTCACAAACTGAAACAAATTGAGTTCTTTAGAATGATCAGTGCCCAGTCCTATATCTAGACTACAAATCATGTCTGGGCATCACTTCCAGAGCTGGTGTCCTCATTGCCACAGCTGTGGGCGGGGAAATAACATCAGCTTGTCTTTCATGCACCCGAGATCTCATTAGCACTGGTTTCCCATTAGCTCTGCAGCCCAGGGAACACTAAATAAGTGGCTCATCTGCTGTGCTATGCAGCTGCTTTCCAGTGCTTTCCCCTGACTTGTAGGTCAGGATGTCTTCTTTTGCTCCTAGATGTATAACCATGCCTTCAGCAATCACAAATGCTGTTCTTCTGCAGGGGATGCAAACAAGAAGCTCTAGGCAGGTTGGCAATTTTAGTCTGAACAATCCACTATCTCCCTAATCAGCTGTGTCTAAGAGGCAAGTAATTAAATTATAACGTTGGTAAGGTGCTCCCTTGGGAGGCTGGTGTGTAGGTAGGGGCTGGTTTTCTTCTTAATGGGTGAGCACTCTAAAAGCAGCAGTTTTAGGAGGGCTTTCCAGCCTGGCTCTTGCTCTTAGTTCATCCAGTGACTCCCAAGAAGAGGACTCCCAGCTCCCCACGAGGTGAAGGTGCAAAACACTCACACTTGAGGTCCCACTTGTCATGAGTATGAACAGGTGGATGAGGCACACAGCACATCAGTACTGCAGTGTTTTGTTACGTGTCTCTATATTAAAATTTCAGGTGCTGATGTAGCTTTAGACATTGACACATAATGACAGGAAACTGCAACAATTCTGTACCTTAGTGAGAGTATTCAATTCCCAGATTTTGGATTGAATTTCTGCCTGTAGTCTTTTTTGTTTTGATCCAGGTTTTTCATGTCTTTGCCTTTCTTTTAACTCGAGCATTGAAAGCATATGCCTTGAATTGCTGAGAAGATACATCTCTTCTTGTCCCTCTCTGTATGTCATACAGAGACAAGATTGATGGTAAATTGCCAGTGCTGCTGAACAGAGCTGAAGCTTTAGTCTTCATTTGTGTGCATGCTTTTGTACAGGCCCACACACTACTAACCTTACAGAAGATGAAAGTGTTCTTAATCGGAGCAGAAAATGTGTAGAAAAATATCACACAGTGTAGCCAAGAAGAAAATCTCTCCGTGGCTCTCAGTTTAGGAGACATTTATTCTGTCCTCCTTTGTAGTTTGTTTCGTTTTGACTCTTTTTGCTGTTGTTGCTGCTGTTCAATTTTCTGCAAGAAAGCAATTAAATTAATAGAAATTGATTTGTGTATCTACAGTTATGTACAGGGAGGTTGGGCTACACTGGGCACATTTATCACAAACAAACTTTCCTTTCATGGTTTCTTACTGAAATCATTTATTAAAGTCCACTTTGGCTTTGCCCTGGTCCAATTTTTACCACCACCACATCCAAACCCACTCCTCAGCCCCTTCTCCAGCTTTTGCTTTCACTGGAAAAAGTAAAATGTATCAATTTAAGACAGAATGGATGCAAGGTATAATAAATAGCATAAAATCAAACATTGCTATTTCATTCCATAGCTTCAAACAATTTTACAATCAGTGATTTCCACCTCACAATAACCTTGAGAATGAGGAATATTATTGTCCTTGGACAAATATTTCCCTGAGGATGTGAGCAAAGAATTTTTCATGATAACCAGCATCACAGTGGGACTACGCTAACTTTTATCTGCTGAGGTTCTGCTATAAAATAAAACTCAGGGGGCCAAACAAACATAAGCAAAAGTTATTTCCTTGTAAGATAATCTCATGGAGAGATACACACCATCCTTTGTATACATAGTGGGTTGAAGCCTATGTCAGAAATTGCTAATTATAGCAGCCAGCTCCATATTTGTGGTGTTACTCAGCTGCATCAACCTCTTTCCATAGAGTAATCCTATGCAGAAGGGCAGGCCACCTTCCTGTGTGCACCCTGTGACTTCAGATGTGTTTCCCCCAGGGCTGTTTGTCTGAGCAGAATAACTCCTCAATCAACCACCTCCCACCTTTTTGGTGGTTTGCTGAGCCCCACCAAACCCATGGTGTCCTTGTCAGCTCTTCACAAAGCTTTCTCTGAGGAACAGTCAGCAAAATGTCCTTTCCTAGCAAGCCCTTGGTGAAATCAAAGGTAACAGAAAGGATTGGCCTAAGAGATTCAGGAGCAGAAGCTGGGTAAAAGAAGGAAGAAGACAAGAAGAGGTTGTAGATGTGAACATAGAATCACCAAATGTTTGGGTTGGAAGGGACCTTAAAGATGGTTTCATTCCACCCTCCTGCTGTGGACAGGGACACCTTCCACCAGAGCAGGTGTCTCAGAGCCTCATCCTGGCCATGAATACTTCTAGGGTTGGGACATCCAAAATTCCTCTGGGCAATCCTACCCAGCGTCCTGATATATTGCCCAAAGGAACTCTGCAGTGCTGCCATGAAAAACTGACAGGGGCTATCTTGTGCTGGCAAGGCCTAGCAGGAAATGCAGTCAAATTCCAGCCCAGGGCTGGGCACCACATCAGTGACAGGTGTCTGTCAGCTAAACCCACTCTTTGCTTATCCTTCACCTCTCTGCTCTGCTGCTGCCGGAAACACATTCCCAAAAATTACAGTAAAAGGTGTCTCACAAATGTGGCATGAAGACTGTTAAACTGGTCTTTGTACAACACCATGTGCACGAGGAACATCCAATAATCAGTGAGGGTGTTGAAGCATTCCTTGGCACAGATTGAATCAAAGCTTTGGTCCACTGTGATATTTTGTCCGGTTTTCACAGGGATTTGAGGCAATCCTATCCCTGACAAACCATTAGACAAAACACATGAGTGAATCCTTTTCCAGCCTGCTCCTCGCCAAGGCATGAAGTCAATTGCTGGTGCGCAAATCTTGGAAATGGCAGATTTCCTAATCCCAGAGTTTAATTCTTGGCATTTTTTTATAGGCCTCTAAGCAGGAGGCAAATAAGCTTGATCAGTCTTTCAAGTTGATTGTGCCAGCATCCAACATGCAGCCTTTATTTCAACATCCAAGGTCTCACATAGCATCACAGGCAGGAAAAGCAGGCCACATCCTGAAGGGATCAGGAAGATTTCTCCCCATAGATTTAAAACAGGATAAACACACCTCATGCTTTCCAGCAAAGGCTCTCAGAGGGCCAGTGTAGAAAACAGTTACCACAGCTACAGAAGATTTGTCTGGCTCAATTTTATTGTTGCTGATGTTCTGAGAACAGCATAGGGTAGGAGTCTGGATTTGATAAGAGATGTTCACAGTAATTGTCACTCAGGCACCCGACCTTGTCCTGGTTTCCAGCCTGGATTATCATAATCCAAACCCCTTTTTTTTGTTGTTGTTGAGTTTTTTTAGTTGCTTGCAGTAATGAATGGGAAAGAAATGGGATTAATCAGTGATATTCAGCACAATGTTGGAAAACATTCAGCCGCAATCCCTCAGTGAGTTCAGTCTGACTACCATAAACTCGTTATATGGGAATGTATTTCACACTTTTGCCTCTTGTTTTCTTTGTGGTGTCCCAAAGATTATAGGACACCATATCCCAACCACCTCTTGACAGAGTAGTTGACTTGACTGTTCCCCCACAAATTTTTGTTTTAAAAGTCCTAGACTGGTTTAAAGCATGTAGATGATCTTTTCTTGCACTGCACATGTTATCAGAAAAGGATTACAAATATTCAGACAACACATCTGGCAGAAAAGAGGAGATGGAAAACCCTGGGAAGGGGCAGCTGAAGGCATTATCTTCTTCAGCTGGTGCAGCTGGAGCCAGAGAACAATGTTCCTAAAATCTGAGTAAAGGACTGCAACACTTACACTGCTAAAATGTTCAAGAGCAAGCAATGTCCATGAATTAAAAAAAAAAACAAACAAAAAAAAAAAAAAAAAAAAAAAAAAAAAAAAAAAAACACTAAAAAACTAAAACCTTACATTTCTATGAAAGTAGAAGCTTCACTGAAAGGGAATCACAAAGAAATGTCTGTCCTGTGGTTATGTTTTTCTCATGTCCCATAAAATGAATGCATGGGTTAGAAGTGTCTCTTGCCTTGATTCTCTTCTGGTTTATGCACATTGAATTCACTTTGCAGTTTTCTTTGGGAAGCACTAGCAAGGGTTCACTTTTTTATACTTAGCCATCTGTATTCACTAAGTTAGCAAGCAAGTAAAGTGAGAATTATGACACTTTATGCTAAATACATGATACTTGATGGCTCTGCACATGGCATATGGCACTTCACAGGGCTGCACTGGGAGACTTAAAGAAGAAGAAAGGCTAAGAAGAGACATCTGACACAGGATAAGTAAAAGAGCAAAAGTGGAAAATTTTTTCTAGAAATCAGGGAATTAAAAAAAAAGTACAAAGTTTTCTTTTTTTTGGGTTTTTTTTTTTTTTGTTTTCTTCTTTTTAGAAGTAACTTTTTTGTTTAAACTCAGAGCTTGCTCTCACAGACATAGCAGTGAAAGAGTGAATAGATAAAAGGGTCCACATGCTTTATCATTCACAGGGCAGAAAGGGTAAAGTCTTGGCCCCAAAAAGATCAGAGACATCTTTAATGCAGTCAGGAGTTCCTCGAGGATGACAAACCACAATTGCAGAAACAGGTCAGATGTGGCACCAGACCTGCAAAGACCCAAATCAAAGACTAAACTCAAATAATGAAGAAGAAGGGAACAAGGAGAGAATTTCAGCTGTGGCTTCGCTTTGTAAAACACCAATGGGGGGGGGGGGAGGAAAGCATTTAAAAGTGACAAAATAGACTTTAGCACCAAGAAACACCTTAACTTCCACTATGTAAAGTTATTGCTGTGAGAAATTATCTAAGCTCTACAATTATCTGTGTCAAAAAACCCACAAACAGCATGATAAATTCCAGGGAATTTTTGGCACAGATCAACCATTTTTACCATTTCCAGAGATACTGCCACAGGAAAAAAATAATAATGCTATTTATTGTACAGTTAATCATATTCACTACTGCTTCCTCATACACCATGATCTAAACCCAAAATGAAAGTGATAACAGGAATTATAACTCTTTCACAAGAAATGTGTAAAGATGAAGGGATGGATTAGGGATGGATTTACTGACTGTATTAAAAATGAGCCAAGTGTTCTGTCCTGCAATTGTTCACATTTGTTCACAAAAGGAAATGTTCCATTGTTAGTGGGGGCAGCAGATTTGTGGTTGAAGCTGTAGTCTGCTGGTTTCACACACATATCAGGATGCCCAGAAAAAAAAGGGATTGCCAAAAGGAAGCCCCATGTCTGGAAATGTCCAAGGCCAGGTTGGATGGGGCTTGGAGCAACCTGGAACAGGGAAAGGTGTCCCTGCCCATGGCAGGGGCTTGGAATGAAATGATCTTTAGGTCCCTTCTGACCCAAACCATTCTGTGATTCTGTATTGAACCCAAATCTCTGGTAAGTGAATTGCTGTAATCCCAAAGCACCTCAAAGGCTCTTTGGATGGAAGAACTATAGAAACAGCACCTTCAGAATCACTCAATTATTTTCCTTTATTCTCTGGTGCTATTTGAGATCTTTCTGGTGCCTGACCTACTGGACTGCCTAGCCTACACTTTCTGCATATAAAAAGTATGTGTTCATCCCAAATTTGCTTCCTTCTTCCTCAAATGCAAAAATATTAAAATAATTAAACAGGGAATTAGAGGCTACTTCATCCTGTCTGAGGTGAGGTTGTTTCCACACACAGGAAAACTGCAGCTCAGTGAAGGAGATTTCATCACAGGGCAGGAACCAGGGGTGAAAATGTTCCTTTTCTACATTTGAACAGGGCAGAATCACCTGAGTTTACCTGCAGACTGCACAGCTTTTCCTTCCCTTTTTTTTTTTTTTCTTTAGTACAACCATATTAAAACCATTGAAATAACACTGCAGAAGCAGTAAAATCTCTTGAAAAGTGACTCAGATAAACTTGCCAAAAATACGTGGCAGTTTTTTACCCCGCTGGGTTTCTATCTGCACATGTGCTCAGTCCTGTTTCATGTTTATGCATCAAGAGATTCCAAAAATAAACAAGTAAGCAAATGGCAGTTTATCCATGGTGTTGAAAATATCAGACAACAGGGATATAAAAAAGAAAACTGTATCCTCCAGAGTGTCCTGAAAGATTGTCAGGAAGTAGGATCCTGTTGAAGATGCTCTGGGGCAGACTCTGCTTTGCTCAGCTTCTAAGCAACTGTACATCAATGAGTGTCTCAGTCAAAGAAAAATCTGACTTCAGCACATGTCAGACCAGCTCCCTGTGGTTTAAAAACATCATCCAAGGTTTAAATGCTGTTTTCTAGAAGGAAAGTTTGTATCTTATTCCTTCTGCTACCAGAAAGCAAAGGGGGGGAAATAAAAATGAATAAAAAAAAAATAAAAAAGAATAAGCAGGATTAATTTTGCCAATGGCTTTTCCATTGGCTCTTCCTCAATAGATCAGATTTTTAGACAATTTATGTAAAAGGCATCAGAAGACAGAACACAACTTCTTTTAGAAAGACTGGATCTTGAACATACTGAGGAATTCCAAAGCAGTTAAGAAAAGATTCCTGCAGCTTTAGCATCTCTCTCAGCTCGGAAGACTTACCTTGTTGGCTTTGGCTTTATTATTTTCATAAAACTCCAGGTCCCATGAACAACATTGCTATAAAAGAATTTCAGTTGTCTTTTAAAAATAGGATAAAATCCTATTTCTAGTTCTCTTGATTGCAAATAGACTCAGAAATTGAATTAATAATTGCTTAAATATGCAGCAGATAGAAAAAGCAAATGATTTTAATATTTTCCTGGTCTATTTAGAAGGAAGAGCTGAAGTAAATTTCTGATATTTAGCTGTGAAAATGTCACTACATGCACAGATATACCCAATAATAATTGAAAATTCAGTATTTGCTGAGGAAATTGTAGGAGAAGAGTAGAGGAATATTGGAAAAATATCAGCAGGACAGCAATATTTGCTATAACATCAGACAAAAGACTTCCTGTAATATTAGGTCTTAAATTCCAGATATTTCACAGGTTAAAAGCCAAATAACAGCAAAGAAACTGTTACAGCGAGGGAAATTAAAAGTCATACTTGTAGATTTTGCTGCCTATGATCTTTCCATTTTTCTCTTCTTTCAGCTCCAGTTGCCAGGTTTAATAAGTTCCAGATCTTGGTTTAGGAACTGGAAGACATTAAAGAGTGAAATTTACTTGTTGTCTGAAAGTCCTCCTAGATAATTATCACATTTAAATTAACTTTTATTGAAGGCCATAATTTTCTGGATATTGGAAAAGGAAAAGTGGGATAGAGTTGAGCAGATTTTTGGTTCTGATTTTGTTTCAATTAAACAGGTGGAGAGGTCTGAGGATCATGATCATCAAAACAAAATCCTCTGATCAGAAAAAAACATTATTGGAATTTCAGACTGCATATGACAACATTCAGTCAAATTTTTCTCAAGAAATATTTTTCACATGCAGGATAGAACTTTAATAGAGATGGATGCCAGCTCAGAAAAAAAAAATCAATAGCATTTTAAAAAATGATAGCTTAGAGTTAGCATAGAAAAAAAAAAATAAAAACTGCCTTATTTGATTCAAAGCAGGAATCTGAACTTAAGTTTTCCCCATAAGAGGTAAGTGCCCCAACAACTAGAGAATCAATCAGTCTTTTGTGATGAAAAATTGTAACAGCAAAAGTTGCCATCTGTTCAGATGCAAAATTGAAAACAAACTGTGAAGCTTCAACTCTTTAAAAAAAAGAGTTGCTGTTTTCTAGCCCTGATTTTGTAGTCTCAATTATTATATGGCATGATGAAGACAAAATTAAATGTATCTGTGTTATTATAAATTTTTATTAAAATCCTGTAAACTTTAATATAGTTAACACATTCTCTTGTAGAATTTCCAGTTTTCAAGAAACAGAAGGGGAAATGCTCTTTTGTGGGATTTTTTTTTCTCCTCACTGAATTCATCAGGACTATGACCAAGGCTGATTTTCTTTTAGTCCTTCCCTATACAGAGCCATGAAGTGTGATTGGTACTGACCTCACACTTGCCAAGAAACATTCATTAGCCATTGTGAGCCGCCTCATCTGTTGATTTGATTGGGCTTTACCAGGAACTTTTCCACTGAGTGTTGGACTCTTTTTGATTTAACTGTATTTTAGATTGATCTCCCTTGCGACTCTAAAAGTAAAGAATGGCATCTCCTTTACCAAGATAATCACATTTAATGAAAAAAAAGAAAAAAACCCTAGCGTTTAGGCCTTCTGAGTCTCTTTTTGGCTGACATTGTTTTGTAAGTTGTACCTGGCAAGGAGCTTAAAGTCTCTGGGAAAAAGGGAACACAATTCCAGCTGGAAACTTAAGCGGTTTGTTTCTTATTTCCATTAGACTGAAGTTTCATTCTCTGCGATGAGGGAACCTTCTGGTTCTGATACATGATATTTCAATGTTTTTGTGTTTTCACAGCATGGACAAATAAACTGGTTTAAACCTTCAGAGGAATTTGAGGCTTCTCAAAAGTAGGTGGATATTAATTAAATTCATTAGGCAATTATCTTCCTCACTCATCTAGAGTGAGGAACTCTCTCATCTCATCTAGAGAGTTCAGACAGTGTTCCCATCTCTAGGATACAGTTATGGAACTGAGAGCTGAGGGTTAAACCCTGATTTATATGCACAGAACTGACATCAGAACCAAGTTTTTTTGTAATTTGGAATATTACTGCCTTAGAACTTTACTAAATAAAGTTTACATTAGGACAATTTTTAAAAGAGGGACCTGTGATGGGAAGAACCATAGAATGGTTTGGGTTGGAATGGACCTCAAAGATCATCTTGTTCCAATTCCCTGCCATGGGCAGGGACACCTTCCACCAGACCTTCCAGCAAAGCCTTTCCAAGAAACATCCTGAGCAGCTTCTTCTGTGGTGCCAAGAGCAACGGGGACCTCTGGAAAGGACAGCTGCTTCTTGCTCCCCTTCTCTCATCAGCAGCTCTTGTCCCTAACTGCTTTCATCTCCACACAGGACTGCAGGAATGGGTGGCTTTGGGAAAATCCCCACCTCTTGAAGTGTTCAAAGCCAGGTTGGAAAGCGCTTTGAGTCACCTGGTCTAGAGGAAGGTGTCCCTGCAGGGGTTTGGAACTAAATCATCTCAAAGATCCCTTGCAGCTCAAACTGTTGTAAGATTCTGTGATAAATGGGGCAGGTGGTAACAAAAAGAGGGGAGAGGTTGTTTGTTAAGGAGAGGCTGCCTGGTAAAAAGGGTGATCAAAAAAGGCCAAGCTTGGATGCAAGGGATTTTTCTGAGATTCTCACGGAATTCCCTCCAGAAAATCACCTTTGCACTGCTTTGCCCTGTGCAGGAGGCTGTTTCTCCATCCACTGAGGGAACACTGTGTCTCTGTTCTTCCTTGACTAAGATAAACTTTGTTACTATCCTTCATCATCTTGCAAAACCTTGCATCAGCCCCATTTCAGCAAAATCTTTAGCACAGCTACGCTGCTCCAAACACCTCGAGTCCAGCAGGATTCAGGCTGAGCTGGAGATATATTGCCTCAAAAAAGAATTGCTGTATTATGTTCAGAGCACCACTGTATCAGCCGTTAGAGGATAATTGTAAATAAAGCTCAGGAGGATCGATCCAGCTCAGCTCAATCAGCTTATTGATTTAAGCTATAAAAAGAAAATAGCACATAAACAGCCCTCTTACATGTGACCCCACCACCAGCCTGTGGTGACTGACAATTCCCTGGTGCAAACACCACATGAACTTTTAGCTGGTGGTTATTGCATCCATCTGGGTTTATGGGTAGCTTCAGGGTTTCCTTTAAATTACACAATCTCTCCTTGCCTGTGTTGAAGGCCAGGCCAGTTTATCTGCATATGTGTCATGTGGACAATTTATTGGAACCATTTTTCATGGCTTTGTCGTATTCAGGGGAAAATTGGACACACAACTATCACAGAAATCACTGATATCTGCAATAAAAACAGATTCATCAAAGACTGCAGAAATATTTTTTTTTTAAATAGCAGAATACAAGGACATGAGCTAATGAGTAGCTTGGTAGTCGCTCAAATCCAAGCACTTAAAAGTTCTAGGAGTTTTACTTGCTGCTGACAGGATAAACCTTTATCATTTCCACACTGCCTAAAAGCAAAGAATAGCCAGAAACAGCTAAAGCAGCACATGAGAGACAGCTGGACCCAGGCCTGCATTACTTAACACAGACCTAATCCTGTCCTTGCAGATTTTGTAATTTTGCCAAGAATAAGGATTTTTTTTCCTTTCCCCTGGCTCTATTCTGTGACCATGAGCATTGAAAAGACATTGTCCAAGCTCCTTTTAGGGGGAGACTTTTCTTAACCCAAAAGAAGATCAGAATAGGCAGAGAGAACAAACCAGTCCTATCTGAACCCTGAAGAAGAGAGCTGAGGAACTGGATTTTATCTTCAGAAGATGCCATCTGAACATCCCCTGAAGTACCAGACCACAACAATTAGGGGCCATGAGCCTTTAAAACTGTTATTTTAGCACATATCTAACCCTGCCTTCCAAGGAGGGTTCACTTCACAACAGACTGTTAGAAAAGTTGCCCTCAGCTCCTTGCCATGGTCAGTGACACAAATTGATGTCTCCACAGGGAAGATTATTCCCTTCTAAAATCTTTGTCAATCTTTGGGTGAAGAAATCATCACATTTTTTTATGGAAGAAACCTCCTATGTCCAACATCACTGAACTGGCTGGTGCCAAATCAGCCTTTTTAAGTGAATAATTCGTCTTCCTTTTCCATCTTCTGGTCCAAGCACAGGAGACACTTTAGACTGGATCACACTTTATATCGATCTCACTTTATGTTGAATCACAAAAATCCTTTACACTGTAAGGACAGAAATACAGCTTGTCACTGCATCACTGCTAAATCTGTGGGGCCACCCCAGGGATAGTTTTTTAGATAAATATTTGGAACTGAGGTCCCACCAGCCCTCATCACTTAAAGCAGATGTTGTCCATCCAGTAGTCAGGATGAGGGATGAACATAAAGTTCAGCATCTTCATGGAATCCCAACCCATCCTAAGAAACAATTTTCCAGGACATGCATTTCTGGGACAAGCTGCATTCAATCTTCCATGCTAGAGTTGGACCACTTCATAATCTTCTTTACCTTTGGTCTAGAAAGGTTGTCACTCTTTCTGAGGGTTGCAGGGTCATACAGCAACGTGGGACACTTGGATGGAATCCAAATTACCTTCTGCCATGACCTTTTCACTACCCATACAGACAGGAGCTGCTGTGCCATTGATGACAATGCTCCAATTTTTTGGTCATCAAACCTGCAGAGAAATTCTTACCCTGGTTCCCTCACACATGGTTGTGCAAGGGCACAGAGGAAGAGCTGAGGCAGGAGTCATCACAGGGCTCATATCCCCTTGGTCACATTGCGAGTCAGCAGGCGCCACATGGCACTAAGGAAAAACAAAATTCTTCTTGGCTCATCCAAAAGCCCTCCACCTAAAAGAGGAAATCCTGACTGCAGTCAAAGTCAAGATGGACAGAAATGTCACAGAGTGTAGCAGGTGCTGTTGAGACATATCTGGTATTGAGTGGGTTTGGGTATCAGGGGCTGCCTGCAAGAGGAAATGCTGTCAGTGTCGCTGGAATGTGCACGGGAGAAGAAACTGCCTGCTCCCACTCTGGGCCAGACATAAGAAACTTGAATGCTATTCAGTGCTGCTTCTCCTGAAATGCCAGCCAAGCCAAGGATGTCGTGTTTGCCTCCGACATCAGGCAGCAGGACCCTGCTGAGAGAACTGCTCTGCTGGGCTGGGCTGGGCATCACCAACCGAGCAGCTGAGCCAGGGCTCATCTCACACAAAAGCACAAATTTTAGACAAAATTGCTCTTCTGATCTATTCCTTCCTAGCAGTTTGTAAGGACTCAGCCTCCTCTTCTGGAGACACAAAAGTAGGGGAATTAATGGGATAAAGAAGCCAGTGAGTCCCGGAAGTGTGACAAGCTTTCCATCTTTCAAATACAGGAATGTCTTCCCTGCACAGAGTGATCAATATTCTCAACAGTTAACATGGCAGATTAAGTGGTTTACTTCCCTGAATGGGAAATACCAGAGAAGATGATTTAATTGATTTAATGGGTTATAATTGGATGGTAATAGTTATGTGTGTGTATACAGCGAGTGCAGTAGACCAAACATAAAAGGAAGTCTTATCATCACTAAGATTTCTCTGCTGATCACTAGACAGGGACAGTGTTGAATGTTTTAGTCTGTTGCATATTTTATTTTATTTTATTATTTTATGCTACTGATTTTTTATTTAATTTTGATTTTTTAAAATTATGTTTTCATTGATAAGAACATTTTTTCTTTTTTCTTTCAAATAGCAGCTCATAACCAAGGCCACAAAATGCAAATTTTAAGTGTTGCTGAGGAACAATGAAAGAAAATAGTGTTGAAGTGTTTAAGTGCCCTACCTTGCTGGCAGAGCTGCACCTACCTTCAAATTTTTTTCCATCCAAATGACCAGTACTTAAAGAGTGTACTGTGCAGACAGAACCTTCCAAGACTGCATTTCCGACCAAGGTGATAATTCAGAGATAATGCTTTTCTTGGAATGATAATTCAGAGATAATTCAGAGATAATGCTTTTCTTGGAATGGGGCTTCATGTGAAATTCCTACTATTGTAGTCAAAAATTAGTACAGAGCAAAGAAACAAAAGAAATCCTTAACCACGGGGAGTCCAGCGATGATACAGTCACAGCTCATGCTCTGAAAGCATTTTCAAAGCATTCCAGCAAATTGTGGGGGAACTATTGCCTTTTTTTCTTTTTTCTTTTTTTTTTTTTTTTTTAAGGGAGAAACTTCTGTGCTACAGAAGACAAACTGAGGCACTTGCCTTTACCAAATGGGAGGAAGATTTCTGTAGGACAGACAAGAACGAAATGTGGACAGTTCATCCCATTTGCAGACAGCAAAGCAGATTAAAGCTGCTGCAGCCACCCACTGATTAAAGAAACTCTTCACTGTCTTTAATTTTGCCCAGATGCAAGTGACAGCTCTCAGCAGCATCCCAAGCCAGCCCAGGGCCAGTTTGTGGTTCCCCTGTGCCAAAACCCTGCAGCCCATGGAGAAGAAAGGCTGTCTGATGGGATAGTTGCAGGGAAATATCCACATCACCTCTGACACAAAGTGAGGGATAGCAGGTACCTGAGCAAGATGATATTTAGTTATTTTGGTATTCCAGCAACTGTAACCCTTAAAGGACAGTTCCCTTCCTTTCTGTCACTGTGAATCACCTGGAGCACAAAATAGCACCTATTTTCTTCAGCTCCAAGGTTTCAGCAGAAGGAAGTGGAGAAGGAGACAGCAAGAAAAAAGGTGTGATTAAGTTTTAGTTTCTGTAACAGTTCAGCTGGCCATGCACAAAGTCCCTGGATTTCATCCTGTCCCATATTGCTCAAAATCCAGTTCTGGAAAAAGCCCTTTCTCACTCCCAGTGAGGCCCCAGAGAGTTGCTGCCCTGTTCTCCTTGCAAGGAAAAAGCCAAGAATGTTGGGTCTTCTTAAAACTTTTTCTATGCTTCAGAGACATAGAAGGGAATGACAAGTTCTGGGTAATAAGAGCTTTATCTCAGACAAAAATGGAGTAAAAATTATTCTTTCTCTCCAATGGGATCACAGAATCCTAGCATTGTTTGGGTTGGAAGGGAACTTCAAGGCCATCTCATTCGACCTCTGTGCCCTGGGCAGGGACACCTTCCACTATCCCAGGTTGCTCCAAGCCCATTCCAACCTGGCCTTGAACATTTTCAAGAATGGGGCAGCCAGAGCTTCTCTGAGCAACCTGTGCCTGTTCCTCACCACCCAGACAGGGAAGAAATTCTTCCTAATATCCAATCTAAAACTACCCTCTGTCAGTTTGAAGCCATTTCCCCTTGCTCTGTCACTCTGTGCCCTTGTCTAAAATCCTTCTCCAACTCTCTTGGAATCTCTTCAGGAGCTGGAAAGGGCTCTAAGGCCTCCCTGGCACCTTCCCTTGCTGCCGTTGTTCGTATCTGGACTGCCTGAGGTGTGCCAAGGCAAGAGAGGCAGACTGCAAGCAGCAGATAAGGAAAGGTCCTTGGGGAATATTGAGCTAATCCTGGTGGCTTTGTTCCTTCCTCACTGTGGTGCTTTTTCTCTCCAAGGGGAAATGTGTGGAGCCAGCAATCGTGTGGGGGGAAGGAAAGAGGATCCTGAGAGAGGAGGGGGTGTTTGGGATTCTGCTGTGTCCAAGGAGGCCAGGGCACCACAGACCTGGGGACAGGGCCTGATCCCCCCTGGAATCAGCACATCCACTCTCTGGGCTGGCCTCAAGCTAAAACATTGCAGACTTGAAGAGTGAGCTCAGATGGGCTGAAGAATGAAGAATCAACAGAAGGCCAGCAAAAATATTGATTTTCTTTTTTTGGATGATGATAAATTAATAGAGGCAAAGCCTCAGACAGAGCAGTTTAAATCTCTCTTACTCAAGACATTTACAGAAAATTATGTTCTAGTCAAGGCACAGACATGGGATGTGACAACTGATCAACATGGCCCAGCCAGTGACAAAATGAGGACAAGAACCAGGTCTCCTGGCTGCCCTTTGTGATGTTTGGGCCACTAAGGTGGCCTATCCTTCAAGGCACAAAGAAGAAGGGGTCTTTGCAGCCCCTCAGCAGCCCCTTTGCACACCTGGTCACTCTACCAGTGACAGAGGCAGTGTTTTCACACACAGCACTCCAAGCTCCACTGAGGAGCCAGCCAAAATCCCTAAGTTCTATTCACTACCCTTCCTGTCCTAATCATTACCCTGCCAGCAATTTTGATCCCTAAGGGGATCTCCTAGGACAGGTATTTTCTGTCTGTTTCCTTCCTGCAGCATTCTTTTTTCTTATTAATTGCTGATGGCTGAAGGGAAACGTTAACTCTGAGGATTTGTAGGCATTAATTTTTCATCTGATTATTAATATGCTTGCAGCAGGTGTTGGACATTTTCTACTTTAGTGGTCTCAGAGAATGGCAAAGGATCTAAGAACCACTTATCTTCATTTAAACCTCTGCCTGATGGGGAGAGTGGGAATAGAGAAGGGGTTGGACAGAACTGTAGTATATTTGTAGTGTTCTTTGCTTCTAATTCTGTAATTGCGAAGACTTTATCTCATTACAGTCATGTTTCACTTTATTCCTTTCTCTCTTCCCTCCACCTTGTCTTTCTTTTCGTTTTTCTTCCCTTTGCCTAAATGCAGCTGCAATAAATATCTTCAGTACACAATATGTATTTAGCAAATATATCTGTATATATTATTTATGTGCTATCTCCTTAGTAACTATTTTCTGTTTCAGAAAGACTTCATTCAACTCAATGCAGAGTAGGATCTGTGTGTAGTCTGAGCACCCAAGGCAGTCAGCAAAGAGAGCTGCCAGCAGATCCATGGTATGAATTGGCTCTAAAGCCATTGACAAATGTTTAGCAAAAAACCAAAATTAATTATTTGCAGGATATGGCTGGTCTACAGTGGGAAAATGAAGTCGTTCTGATTACTAGAAAATCTAACTTTCAATGCATAATTCTACTTATTCTGATCAAATGAACTGACCTTTGAGGTCAGTTTATCTGCCAATAATTTCTTGGTGATCAAGAGCCCAAGACTGAGTCAGTTGTGTAAAAAGCCAAGGAAGGATTAGGTTGGATACTGGGGAAAAAAATCTGCATCTAAATTGTTGTCAAGTATTGGAACAGGCTGCACAGAGGAGGGGAGGAGTCACCATCCCTGGGGGTATTTAAAAGTTGTGTAAATGTGGCACTTGGGGACAGGGTTCAGTGGTGGCTTGGCAGTGCTGGGTTAATGGCTGGACTCGATGATCTCAGAGGTCTTTTCCACCCTTAATGATTCTGGGATTCTCACTTTTGATCCCAGGCTTAGATTTAGACTCTAACCACTCTAGTTGAAAGTATCCTTAGTTTCACCCTAATTAAGTGTTTCTTGGGGATTGTCTAAATATGAAGATAGGTTTTAACTCTGTTTTGAGATTCTTTGCAGGAAAGCTCATGCACCTCGAATTTCTCAGACTCCACCCAGTGTTTGCCTCTGTGGGGCTGTTCCTTGGCCATTTGGGAACACAGACACTGAATTAAACCTGCCTCAACATTCACTGTAGCACGTTCCTGACAGCAGTGGGACCCTTTCCTTTTGCCTGGCACTAAACAAACTGCTGGGAATGCAAATGACAGGCTCCCTTTTCATTTTGCCTTCATTCCCCAGTGTAAGCACTGGATCCAAACATCTGTGCTCCAGGGATATCAGATCTCACACTGGGCTTTGTATAACAGGTGAAGCCCTGAAGTAGGTCAGCATGGATCAGTGAATCAAGCTTCTGTATCTCTGGCAAATCCTTTAAAAAAATCTTGCTTTGTGTCCATAAAGTTTGTATATATTTAGTATCTACTTAAAAACGTTCTCTAGAGCAGGGTGGAGATTGATGCCTTTAAAGGCAGCCAGAGCAGCTGGTGAATATGCTGAGTTAAGAGTACCACCAAGAGGCCAGTCAGGAGATGGCTGAGGAGGTTTAATTACATTTCACCAAGAGCAGAGGGGCCCCTTTAACGTGAAAGGTGAAGGCTGGGAAAGAAAAACTGGGAAGCAGATTTTTAATAACCAGTTGAGCCCCACTCTGGCATTATTTTGTGGCAGCGGGATTGAAGAATGGCAAGGAGACAGGGGCATGCCTGCTGTATAAATAGTAAAGCATAAATAGTAATGCAGCAAGATCTGAGAAATGGTTCAGTGAGCACCCTGCATGCCAGAGAGCTGCAGCTGCTGCTGCAGCACAAGGAATGGAGCCTCAACATCCCCAAGCCCAAAAAGCCCAGGTCTCCTGTCACATCATCAGTAAAAATGCAGGGTAATCAGGTCGGACTTTGTGTTGTACCATTGCACAGGGCAGCCACAATTATCTCAATAAACAGCAGCTTTTTTAAACCACAGAAGTTCCTTTCAAACTGTGCTTTACAGTAAACACTTCTCATCTTTTTCCACAACAAAAATAAAATCAGCTGAATGTCACCAGAACTATAAAGAAAACTAGCATTTCTCAACATAAATTAGCTGAAAAGCCTCCAAATCTGAGTATTTCCAAGCCACACTCTGACTTAATACAGGCGAGCTCAGCACTGCTCCAAGCATGGTGATGTGAGGACCAAGATGAGGCTGCTCAGCATGTAATGAAGGAAAATTCCAAAGCTGGACCTATACTAGCAATAGACAGTGGCAGAGCCACTGTTAAACACTCAAAGTTAATTACCTATTCTACTAAACCAGTCCCTAGTGCTGCTGCAGCTGGAGTAGCTCATTATCCTGCACAATTCCCACCCAGCTCCGAAGCACTGACACAAGACAGGGACTGTTCCCAACTGGCAGCTTGGCTGCATCAGCCCTGTTTTGGGCACAGGAGAGGTCAGTGGTGAGGGTATCAGCCATTGTCCAGCTGTGCTCTGAGAAAGGTTCTAGGCAGGTGTGATTTCTGAGTGCTCCTGTAGCCTGGAGCTCCTACAAAGGGTTGAGAAGGGTGAAAAGTCTCTGTGGAATGACTTAGGGAGTGTGTGCTTGGCACTCTTGGCTCCATGTGATTAAACTCTATGAAAAATGTACATAAAAGGGTGGTTAACCAGTCCATAAAGAGTCTACCCTGCCCTAGGGCAGGGTGATGGAGTAGGTAATCATGCCAGGAGCCTGTCAGCCCTCTTTTCTCTGGCTGTAAGATAAGATTTTGTGACAGTGTAAATCCATTGAAAATAAAGGAGAACAGTCCCCAGATGAGCCTTCGTTGACAATCCTTCCTCTGCTCTACAGAGTGGAACTTTCCCAGTTGAATAGGAGAGGAAAATACAAAATGACCCTTAGGAATGATTATGATGCCAGATGTAGGGATGAACATAATCTCTGCTACTCTGCTATTTTTTTTGCAAAAACTGCAAAAATGGGGGAATAAACTGATGAAGGAAAGGCATCTGAATTCTGCTTTAAATGGACATTGAACTGCAGCTTCAAGTCCACTGGATGTGACACCTGAGTCATGTTGGATTGTGTGTGTTGTGCACAGAAAGGATCTGATTGATCACAGTATGACTCCAGTGTAACATTGGGATACCTGCAGGAGAAAAGTCAGATCTCAAAATATTAATCCAGAAATGCAGAATTCAAAAATGGCCAGGCACATGTAGAGATGTGGATGTATCCATGAACTCGAGCCATGTGAGTATTCCTAACTTTTTGAGTCTCCAATGTAACAATGTTTTCTGATGCTGGAAGCTGTTATAGTTCACTTATTCAGGACCATAGAATGGTTTGGGCTGGAAGGGATCTTCAAGACCATATTGCTCCAAGCCCTTGACATGGGCAGGGATGCCTTCTACTTGCTCAGGTTGCTCCAAGACCTATCCAGCCTGTCCTTGGACACTTCCAGGGATGGGGCAGCCACAGCTACTCTGGATAAGCTGTGCCAGAGCCTCACCACACTCACAGGGAAGAATTTCTTCCTAATATGGAATCTAAATCTACACTCTTACAGCTTAAAGCCATTCCCTTTTGTCCTATCACTACATGTCCTTGCAATAAGTCCCTCTCCAGAATCAACATTAGGTAATTTCTCCCCCCCTTTACTGCTGGCAAAGGAATTACTGTAGTTAAATGAAGTAAAGGCATCCAACAGAGAACAAGTGACTGCTTGTCACACTTCTAGGCTCAGTAACTGTGACCAAAGGCACTTGGTATTACTCTGGATTTGACCTGACATCTACAGCTTGAGAATTAGCCCATGTTCTTCCTTCACAACTTTCTAAACTCATCATGCACCTGTAAAATTCAACACTCTGAAAATCTGAGTGTCCCAGGGAATCCACCTGGAGGGAGGGAGAGATGGATGTTTGGAACACAGGTTTGCAGTTTATGGCACCCTGACTTTGTCCTGACTGTAATGGAGGAACAGGTCTGGCAGGGTCAGACACACAGCTCTGGGACAGGGACAAGGCCAGGAATCTCATCTGGGATCAGGCTGTGAGGGAAGAGTTTCTGCTCATCCCAATTCTCCTCATCCCAAAAAACCAACAGCAAAGTTCCTACCAACTTCCAAAGAGGCTGAACTCAGCCCTGGTAGCACAGACAGAATTAAGGAAATTCCATGTCCCCTGTCCTACCTTAAGTACCAGTGCCTGATGGTGTTTGGGATGCACTGGGCACTGTATATTTGCTACTCCAACAGCTTTGAGGTGTGCATGATGCAGGTCCTCAACCCATACTGGAGAAAAAAAATCCTGTGATTGTGAATAACAAAGAGCCAGAGGAACCCTGGGGACAACAGCTCTGTTTCCCTGCCCAGCATGCCATTTCAGAGGCCTTGGAATTCCTTGAGAGCTAAAGAAATTAAAGCAGGAGAATTGAAATACACCTCTGTAGGGCGTCGAGACACAGAACGCTTTTGCTGGCTTGTATTTTTCATCCTCTGTGGCTGTCTCAAAAATCTCTTTAAATATTAAAGACAACAATATTTATTTTAGTGATATAATGTGTGCAGTGCAGTGAGATTTCCATTTGTGTGTTTAGCACAAAAAACAGTTTGAAGTCTTTTATATTAAAGTATTTTTAGACTGGAAAAACAAAGAATGACGGAGCTTTTTAGTAACTTAGCTTTATGGGGTTTTTTACAAGTTCTGCCATGTGGATCTTCTCCGGGCCTAGATTTAGTAGGTCACATTTCCAGACTGCATAGGTGAAGAAGGAGTCCAGTAGTCTGGCTTCATTGTCCTTCTATCCCACTGCCTTATCCCTAGGATGGATCTGAACTCAAACATTGGAACAACTGAGGTGTAAAAAAGACATTGACAGTTCACAGAGGAGAAATCAACTGATACTCTCAAAAGACCCACTCTCTTCTAAATTTATCTTTAAATTCAATACTTAGCTGAAGATGTCCTTACCTTCTTCCACCAAGTTGCCAAGGTGTTAAACCAACATTATTGTTTTAGATACTAACAGAAAATATTAGATTATCCAAGTCTAATATTCTATCTCAGACAGGTCCCAGTTATAAATTGTGTTAATAATCCACTTCCAATATGTTTCACATCCTTGCAGGATGGATTTGCACAAAGAATCAGGTCCATACAGGCTTTAAAAATAAAGCCAAGCAACAGCTCTAGTCTGTGATGCCAGATGAATACAAGAAAAATATCACTGGAATAAAATATTTGCTCTAGTCTTTTTCCTTAAAAATTAATGGCAAAGCCTTTTAAAGATTAATTCACCATGACTTCCCACTGGAAAGGAAGGCAAGTGATTATTGATATTGTCTGTCTCTTGATCTGCTGAGGCACTTCCTCCTGCATTAGAAAGAACAAACCTAAAAGATCTGCAAGATAATTAATACTTTTCCTTTGCTCCAGAAGGCTTTTGCTTCTTTGACTCTCTTTGACTATTCAAGTGTTCACTGATACAACAAATAAATTATAAAAAGCTTTGGTCTAGAATACTTCATTCCAAACTTTCTCTTTTGGAACTGCCTCACCATCTGCTCAAGAGGATCTTCTCTTTTGCAAGAAGAGAAACATGGGATCAGCAACCAAAAAGGATAATGCTGCTTGGGGTCTTGGGTCCTTGTCATGGATGTTGTGACACACTTCAGTAACAGAGTACCACCAATATATTTAACTTTATAAACCAGAGATTTAACAGAGTTTGATAGTAAATGGGTTGGAGGTTTAACAAGACTGGGTGACAAGTTATTCTTGATTTTTTTACTGCACAGAGGACAAGGTCAGACAAAACTGAAGGCCACCCTCACCTTGGGCCATGAGGTTTGGAGAGGACTCCCTTATGTTCTAGAAGGGTCAGTTGTTTACGTCTGAAGCACTACTTGCACATAATCAGACCTTCACATCACACAGCTAAGATTTCAAAGTTTCAGTGCTTTTATTTCAAACTCACTGAGTGGCTCACAAAATAAGGATTCTCCAATCTGGAGGAGCAACCTTGATAAGAGTCCCTACTCAAGAGAAAGTCAAGACATGCACCCTGCTGATGTGCAGGAGAGCCCAAAAAGCTCTGGGCTGTCCACTATTTGTGGCAGAAAATAACTGAGTTACAGTGATATTTGCACACTGATTACAGAATTTTGTTTCTCCCACACTTGGCTTGAGCCAGACCTTCACCAGCACAATGTCTGGGAGGGTGAGGGTGCATTGCCAATCCTGTTGTGTTATTTGTCTCCCTCAAAGCCACTCTGAGCTGGATCCATCATGACCAGACACATCCTTAACCTCCATCACTGGTTGTTATCACTTGAGGTGGTTATGGGAAATAAAGGCTCTGGAAGAATTCAAGCCAGAATATGTTGTCCTTCCCTCTAGGACTATAAAGATAAACTTCTGATGCTATCCTACTATAAAATGGGTATGGCTTCTGTTGGCAAAAAATGGCTGGAGAGAGAAAAACAAAGTTAGGGAAAATACATGTATTTCCTGTACTGGACTAGATGACCTTGAAAGTTTCTTCCAGCCAAAACTATTTTATGGTTCTGAGATAAAAGCTCCTATGGTAGCATGGAAGGTTCAAACACACGAGTGAGTTAATGCAGGGTAAAAGGTTTCTGTGCATCAGCTGACCTGAGGTAGCTGCCCCTGTGTGTCACTTTCATTTTGCAGTAAATCTGAGTTAATTTGAGTCACAGCAGCCCTCTTTCTTTAAAAGAATGTGAATGATTCAAATAACTTCACATTTGCTACAGGCAAGAAGCTTGTGCATGGGCTGTTGCCACGGAAACCTGCCGACAGATCTTACCACAAAGGAAATATCGTTACTGGTTCATTAATTACTGTATTAAAGCAAGTCGCCATCTGAGATCAATGCCCATGGCACTCAGTACACAATGAGAAATACTCTTTGTCCCAAAAAACTTCTGAACAAAAGAGGGAGCTTCTTTTCAACTTTGCAGGAAAAAGAAAAAAAATGTTTATTTTACGAAGTTAAGAATTGAACCAGAGTCACATAAATCAAAGTCAACCCACACTGCCTGTGGATCAGCCAAGTTATTGCCAAGGAAGTCCAAGGCTGGAGGACCACGGGGACTTGGCTGACAATGACAGGGGTACCAAGGGCTGCCAGCATGCATCTGAAAATTGAGCCACGAGGTGTTTCTGGGCTTTGTGGGTTTTGTTTTTATACAGAACTGAGCTCTGTAACTGCAGCAGCAAATACAGTCTAATAACCAACCAATTTCCTATAATGGCACTTCATATTTCAGCCTCTATTCATTCTCTTCTCATTTTCAGCCAGGAGGTAATGGCACTGTTTGCTCTTCACAGCAGAGATGCACCCTGGCACATCGTGCCTCTGAGAACAAAGCACAAAATTGAAGTTGGTAGAGTGTAATGAGTGACATTTTCATGGCAAAATGGGGGTTAGCCGTCATTTCAGCTATCACAGAGCTGTCATGTCAGTGATTTCAGAGAAATGGGGTTTGGATCTGAGAAATCTGCTCTCCTCCACTTGTCAGGAGAGGTCTAAAAGGCTGCTTGCACCCAGGGCTACTGGGAGCCAAACTGATGCTTTCCCAAATGTGACTTTCAGATGAAGTTAGGATGTTATATGAATCCACAAGCCTCAAAACCTGCTTTCCTTCCATAGGAGACTGGCAAAGAGACTTTTCTCGAGTCAGGATCTTCATCTAACACTGCTCAAGAGTGGCCTGCAAAAGCCCATGGTGGAAAAAGATCTCACTGAGAATTTGCTGAAACTGAGAAATCCAGAGTTATTGTGTGGAGAATCATAAAGTGACACATGTCAGTCAGGAGGAAGAGTGCCAGAAGGCCTTTTTTACTCCTCTTGCAGTGCCAGTTGAGATTACAAATGTCTCTACATTGATTTGCAAACAACATAGTTAAGTTTTTCTATTGTCTTAGCAGCACTCTGGGAGTCCTTCAATTAACGAGTGAAAACCATCACCATTAATGCCCATGAATCAAGAGCCTACACGAGGCCAGCTCCTAGTTTAGAAATTAAGAGGAAATCTGTATCTCTGATTCTTAAACTTTCCTCTGAAATGTCCATTTCTTCCTAACATGACAGATAGGGCACAGCACAAACTACCACTGCCTTAAGTCCGCTCTGGTACTTCTCACACTCCGATGTTTCCTACCAAAGAAAAAGGAATGGAATAGATCTTTACCATGCAGGTATTTTCATTGCAAAGGAATCTGGAAAGATGTCTGAGCCTTGAGGATCCAAAGGACACTGGGAAAGGTCTGGCCAATTAACTCCAGACTTGAAGAGGCAAAATTGTGTCAGCACAGAGTTTATGACCACCTGAGCTCTCCAACCTGGCTATCAGCTAATTACCCCTGCAAGTGTGTCTGGCCAAGCTCCTGGAGAGGGTCCACCTAAAAAATGTCACTGCAAAGATGTGAAGTGTTTGAGAGTCCCATTCTTACATCTACAAAAATTCACCCCAAAGTCTGGATGGAACCAAGTTTTAAAGGCCAAGTGATTCAAACTCTTGGGAAGAAATAGATCAGGAAGGAATCCTGAAAGAGAAAGTCCACACGGAGGAGGGGAGATGTCAATGATGATGGACTTCAATGTGCACTGGAAGGAGGGAGAGAATCTCTGGGATGGTTCAGGGAATCAGCACTTCCCTAGGAAAATTATCAATTACAAACAACTTTTTTTTAAAAAAGTGACTGCTACTCACTCTGCATCTTAAATCAAATGCTTCAAATTTCTTTTCTATGCCTTCTGCAGACCTCCATACACTTGCTTTATTTCTCCAGTCACATTGCTGTCTCTTGCATGTTTATCTCCAGACCCCATTAATATTTCTGATTATCGCATTTATATCATCACTTTTTAATACTTAAAACGTTTGTGAATTATTGTAGCAGCCCTGAATGAAAACAACCTATTAGCACAAAATAATTTCCTTTGGACAGTTAAAACAAAAGTAAGTTAAACTAGTAACTCCAGTTTTCTCACTGTTAGGCAGTTGGGTTCCTGAAGTAAAAAAAAGTTTCACCACAATTCTAGCTTAGCCTCCTCCTTCTTTCTTTGGAGCTTTCAATGGTTGCTTTTCTTTCCTGAGTACCTCACAACTCCTAATGTACATATTTTCACAGTTCTTTCATGCACTCTGGCTGTTTTATAAAATTCATGCTATCCTATTTCTTGGAAGTCTATGGAGCACCATTTCAGCCATTAGAGGAACAGACCAGAATATTATCTGTTGTCCCTATCCTCAAGACTATTATTTAGGTAAAAATATCAAGGAAAAATGTGTAGCTCTCAATAGCGATCATTTATAAGTGAGTGAAACTGATGCCTGCAGCATTCCCTGTCTCTGTACTATAGACAAAAACAAACTTCAGACTCTAGTGGCAATTTAGGCATTCCTTTCCCAGCTGCTGTGTCTGGGGGATGAAGAAAAAAGACAGTTACACCATAAAGAGTTGGCTAAATTGAAGAAAGATGGTTTTTCTCAGTGCACTGAAAGGATTTCTTTCTCCTCCAGGGACTGCACAGCAGGAGCAGAGCTTCTTGGCCTTCCAGCACAACCTGGCAATAAAGGGAAGAAAAGCCCTCTTGTGCGGGTTTAGCCAGGTATCAAGAAAATTCATCTGGCTTTTCCAGGTGAATTCATGTCTTCATCGCCTTCTAAATCAAGCCTCGGGGTGTATTCATTATGAAAGATGTGACTGATTAAATGCAGTGGTCTGCAATGCTGGCTCCTCCACCTGAGGAAGTCAGACAGCAAATTAACAGATCCAGCAGAGTGAGTGACATCACCCCTGATCCTAACACTGGCACACTTTTTTGTAAACTGACCTGAACCCAACTCCACTCAGTATTTTAACTGTCTTTTTATTGACTATAACAGGAGCCCTGGCAGTTTAGGATGATGTAATGTACATGTTGGAAGCACCTGAATTTGGAGAATGGAAATGCCATCCCATTCACATCTCCGTGTACATAGAGATTCAGCACCATTCAGACACAGATGTGGTTGCTCAGATATTCTTACACAGCCATTTCATAGTGTATTTTCCCTGACTTTACCATATATTCATGATTTTAGCACCTCTTTTTCAGAAGAAAGAAGGCAGGGAGGTCACAGCAAGTGGAAACACGGAGACAAGCATCCATGGGAAAAGGAACAGCTTTAAAGGCAGCTTGGAATTTCAGCAAGATGCACGGGTCAGAACTGGCACAAAAGTCTCCTGTCCATCCATCCATCCATCCATCCATCCATCCATCCATCCATCCACTGTAGGGCTGGAACACTGTGTTTGCTCAGTGCATTTCTGAGCAGCAGTCATGCAAAAGGAGTGATGAGAAAACATCTGAACTTCACAGGTGTCTTCTGAAGCGTTTGCCAAGCGATTGGTGGGGATGCACAGGCAATGCCTCTGTCAAATGCTGCTTTCACCCCTACACAGCACTCAGCTACTGAAATTGCAATGAATGACAGGGTGATCCAAAGGGAAATGCTCCTGTAAAGTCACACAGTGTCCTTCCTCTGGTTATCTCCAACCACATGGCACCCCTTCTTTTTACCTGGATCTCTACAATTCCCCAGTTAATTCCTCTGCAGGTCCTTAGGTCCTCAGGTCCTCAGGGCTGAGGGAAAAGAGTTTTTGTTTGGGTTTTTTTATTCACTTGACCCAACGTAAGCTAAAACAAATTCCCTGTGAAAATCCATTTTTCATTCAATAGCACCTTTTTGTCCCCAAGGCAGACAAGTCAAGTCTTGTTTCATGAGCTCCTTACAGTGAGCAGAGGAGCTTGCACTGAGACAGAGAAGACCCAGGGAAGAACAAAAACTCAGTTGGTCACAAAAGTCTCTATTCCAGAAATGCCACCCAAAGTCAAGGCTCTGCTGCGCCACAGCTGTGTAAAGACTTCTTAGAATAGAACAGAACACCATAAACCTTATATCCACAAATAAAACAGAGGTCCAACACAAGGGTTTGTATCTAAATATTGTAGAGGTGGAGGGAGATGTGGGGTAACAGGATGGGTCAGGACAAACTGCAGAGTTCTACTCCAGAAAGAGACCACCAAGACTGACAACCTAAAGGGATGTCCAAAGTTCTCAGCAAAATTTCAAAAATTCCTTGTATGCCATTCTTGAAGAAGTTAACTGGTGGTATTGACTTTTCCTTATACTGCTTAAAAAAAAAAAAGATAAAAAAATAAACAATTTTTATTGGGAAAGTTACAAAGAATAACATAAATATACATATATATATATAATGAATTGTCATTAGACAAATGAACTTACAGGAAAGAAAAACCTGATAAATAACTTGTATTTGTGTGCACATATACAATTCATAGACATAAACATGTATTTTTTAATCGATATATATGACTTTGCTTACCTTTTTGACAAAAAAAAAAATCTACAGACAACAATTGCTGAAAGGTACTATGAAAAGAGATTGGTTATAAAGGGATATAAATTCTGACATGAGATATTGCCAGGTTTATCTAAAGGTGATAATAATAGCTTACACCACATCTACATATTCTCAGCTTTCATGCTGGCTTGTCAAGCAGAGACAGGAAGCATCATGTCACTAATTTGAGGGATAAAAGAGCAAAATCTAAATAGGGAGGGAGGAATGAATAAAAAAAAGAGACAGAGGAGATGAATGCCTCACATAAACCTAACATTTGAGTAGTTACCTGCAACTGTGCTGTCCTTGAACTTGCTGACAGTTTTACAGGCATTGAAAAATTTTTTCCCTGCTACTGTGCTCTGCTGGATCCAAAAAGAAATGAGGCCATGGCCATAACCTTGCCAGACTTTCCTGTTCAGGTGGGAGAATCTGTGAAGAGGTTTTCACAGTGGATAACCAACATCAGGAGGCACAGAAATTGAGCACACATTTGCTAACATCCTGGATGCAGTATTGTGCTGGGTGGACCCTGGCTGGATACCAGGCATTCACCAAAACTTCTCTCTCTTCCGTCCTCAGGTAGACAGGGGAGAGAAAATATAACAAAGAGTTCTGGATCAGGTTAAGGACAGGTAGAGGTCACTCAGCAATTGTTGTCATGGGCAAAACAGAGTCCACTCAAGGAAATTGAATTTATTCTCAGTCAGAGCAAAGAAGTATAACCAAACCTTAAAAATTCCTTCCCCCTATCTCTCCCTTCTTCCCAGGCTCAGCTTCACTCCTGATTTCTCTACTTATCCTCACCTCAGTGGCCTAGAGGAAGGGAAAGGGGGTTTATGGTCAGTTCATCCCATTTTCTCTGGCATTGCTTCCTCCTCAGAGGCAGAACTTCTCACACTCTTCCCCTGCTGCAGTGTGGGGTTCCTCCTGTGTGAGAAAGTCCTCCAGGAACTTCTCCAACACAATCCCTCTCCATGGGCTTCAGTCCTTCACAAACTGCTGCACTGTGGATCCCTCCCATGGGGTCAGTCCTTCAGGAACACAGATCCACCACAAATTCACAAGTACTGCCAGCAAACCTGGCATGGGCTCCTTTCTCCACGGCCACATCAGACAAAAGGGAAACTTCTGCAAGGTTCTTGCAGAAGACACCACAGCAGCCACCTTTCAACCAAAACCATGGCAAATCCAACCCAATTATCCACTGAGACACTGGGCAAAGTGAAGTGCAGTGAAGGGAAAGCCAAGACCAGAGGCTGGCAAGTCTTATGTCAACCTTCAAAACAGGCAAGAAGGAGGATGCAGGGAGTTACAAGATGATCAGATGATCAGCATTATTTCCTGGGAAAATTACAGAGCAAAGCTTCATATAATTTATTTCCAGGCACCTAAAGGACAAGAAGATCATAACATGCTGCTGAGGAGAGGGTGAGAGAGCTGGGATGGTTTATCCTGGAAACATTAAGACTTTGAAGGGACTTAAGCATGTCAGCACCTACAGGGACAAAGCTGGGATTCCAAAGAAGAGAGGCTGAATTTCTCAAATCTATTTCTCTCTATATACAAGGCAGTGAGAGCACTTGGTAGTCTAAGAGAGAATGTCGTCAGGTCTCCCTTGCCTCAAGAAGACTTAGCATTCATTCCAAACAACACTAGTTGAAGGAAAAAAAATCTAGTTTTAGGCTAAAAAGAAACATGTTCTGCTTGTCCCTGTTGCCTGCATGTCTTGCCAAGGGTTTTTCTCAGCTTTGAGTTGCTAGCCTTGCCTTCTGCTTCCACAGCAAGGGGATGAAGTGTCACCAGACCATGGCAGATTCATACGCATTGCACGGTGTCAGAAGAACAGACTTGCTAAAGAATAATTGCTCCTGATAGCCTATTGACTTTGATTAGGAAACACACATTAACATCTTTCTTCATTTAAGCCTCACTTGTAGAAGGAAGCCTCCTTAAGTGTTCTCTTGTCTGGGCTATTAGACCAGGAATTAAAAATGACAGGATGGACAATTTGGCAGCAAGTGTTTAATTATGCAATAAATTAGAGTCCCCGAGAGCACAAGGATCTGTGGCCTCTCTCTCCTTTTGAAAATAAATCATAATATTTGTCCAATGTACAACACCCCCTTATTATACACTACAGTTGGAGCTCCGTGCCCCATGCTGTTGGTTTTGCTAAAGCCATATTGACAAGGAGAAAACAGGAGTTTATTAACATCATAAGTGTTTTTTGCTGATGGATCTGGGAGACCTCCCAATAGGCATCCTGTTCCAGGATTAAGTTATGACCCTTCCCCCAGGCTTACAGACACAAACCCAGCCATTTCATGGTTGTATTTTCCCTGACTTCACCACATATTTATGATTTTAGTATCTCTTTTTGAGAAGGATGAAGAGCTGGAAATGCCTCTCCGCTTCCTGGAGTTCCAGTGGGTGGGATGCTGAATGTCAGATCATATGCTGATACTGGATATCAGATCCTCTGGTGATTACAGTGAGTTACAGTGGGGAGAAAGCCAGACGTTTGTAACTCAAAGTCATGCACAGAGTCTTGTTTTTAGCTACGTGAGTTCTGTGTCCTGCTCCGGGTTCTCACAGTGCCATGCTGGAATGGAGACAATCTCATGGTCCTTGGCCAAGAGCAAAGGACAATACAGATTGGTGCCAGGAGAAGAGAAAGGGCAATTCATTGAGCCTCATGGAAAATAAGGGGCAATGGACAGCTTAACAACCTGATTTGTCCTTCTTTGATTTATTCAGATCCCAATTTTCAGGTCATTTAATTATCTTCCAAAATTTTCACTTTCCCATCTAATCCATCCTGTCCTTCCTTCCTTTCTTTCTTTCTTTCTTTCTTTCTTTCTTTCTTTCTTTCTTTCTTTCTTTCTTTCTTTCTTTCTTTCTTTCTTTCTTTCTTTCTTTCTTTCTTTCTTTCTTTCTTTCTTTCTTTCTTTCTTTCTTTCTTTCTTTCTTTCTTTCTTTCTTTCTTTCTTTCTTTCTTTCTTTCTTCCTTCCTTCCTTCCTTCCTTCCTTCCTTCCTTCCTTCCTTCCTTCCTTCCTTCCTTCCTTCCTTCCTTCCTTCCTTCCTTCCTTCCTTCCTTCCTTCCTTCCTTCCTTCCTTCCCTCCTTCCCTCCTTCCCTCCTTCCCTCCTTCCCTCCTTCCCTCCTTCCCTCCTTCCTTCCTTCCCCTATTTTTCAGTCCCCTTTCTTTTGTTTTCTTTTTTTTTCAGTACATCTTTCACATGGAAAAAGAGCTGCTTCTGAATTAAACACTATGAAGGCTAATTTGTACAACACAGACATGAAGTTTCTCATTGTTTTGGAAAATGTTACCTAACACAAACAAAACCATTTGCTGGATTTTCCTCATTTCAGAAAGACTTTTGCTGTTTGAAACTGTGTAGTAAGGTCGAGCGGGATCCCTCCCCCAGACATCTGCATACTCAAGGTGAAGCTTCACATTGGTAATTCCCCCACCACTCTGCCTGTAACAAGCATTTCCTTTTCCCATGGACCTTATTTAATCTCCCAGAGAAAACTGCAGGCAAAGGATATATAAAATCAAAGTCATACAGAAACTGTTTTGACTAACACTTCTGAAAACTAAGAAGAGCTTACAAGGAAGAGAAAAGTGATGCCCAAAGACAAGAAAGGAGCAAATGACAACCAGAGTCCATCTTTTATATGGGAGGACTGGGCCAATGCTCAAAACTCCCCTGTCCCTCAGCAATCTGTAGCATAGTCATGAGGGGTTTTACACCCTTTTGCTTTTGCAAATGAGCTCTGCTGTGCATGGCCGCTGAAAGGTTGTTATAACTTCTGACCACACAAAGTCACTGCTCATCTGTGCACCATTTTCCCCATCTTGCATCTCCTTTTGCCTGGCTGAGTCTGAACTCACCATGCTAAACGTGGGCTCCCTGGGCAGAGCAGGTTTTAATTGACAGGTTTGAAATGTGAGTGTAAAAAAATAAACTAAAGACAGAATAAGTCTGTCAAAATGAACAACACTCATTCCATGGTTACAGCATCCATCAGTCTATGAGGTTAGTTCTATATCTATCATTTTGGAGAATGGAAAAGGAAAAAAAAAAAAAAAACTTCTGCCACCAAAATCATGGTAGCTTAATCAGGTTGGCAGAGATTCTGTACATCTCCCTGCCACAGCTACACTCGTATGGTAACTCCCAGACAAAACCACACTGTCAAGAATAACATCAGCAAAATAGCTCAGTAATTAATGTATTTACAGTTTCTTGTGCTGTTCCTTTAGCAGGCTGCAGCTTCTGAGGCTTTGCATTATTTATGTGGATGGTTAAAAGGATGTTTAGTGGTGTAAGTGACACACTCCTGGGATGGTGGGTCTATTACACACCACTCGTGTGTGCAACAACACAGATCCAATCTTATTTTCCTAATCAAGCAGCTTGCAGGCCCCTCAAGTCAGAGGTGACATGGGGAGGGGGACCAAGCATGAGATGTTCACTTTTCTTTTCATTAAAAGCAATAGGAAGCCTCCAATTTAGATAGTAAATTGCAGATTTAAAAAGAAAAAAAAAAAGAAAAAAAAAAGCCCAACAAAAACACATACTTCTTCACATGGTTAATCTCTGAACCTTCTAGTCACAGGCAATAAAGAAATGTTGGAAATACTTTACTAATCTACAGGAGAGATCCCCCCCATGTAATCACTTTCTTGCAGAACCAAGCATGTGGAGGAAGAATGGGAGAAAAGAAGATGGAGAAATATATAATTTTTTAGGTCAATACCCCAGAGGCACACAGAGAAAAGAGGATGAACACAAAATCCAGGCAGGTGCACCCAATGCTATTAAAGCATCTGGTCATGCAAATATTACAAGCCCTTATGATACATTACTAACCTTGTTACTGCATTGTGAATCAGAAGGAAGGAGAAAGATGGCTAATTCATGTTTCATCTATAATAATAAAGTGTCATGTTGCTGGCTCAGCCAGGCCCAGCTGCACTCTTGGTCAGTGCCAAGATGAATATCTGCCCGCTGCCTCCTTCATGGATATTAACTTTCAGCTGAACACCTTTATCTCTGAATTATAGAACACCTTTATCTCCGAATTATAGAAAACCTTTATCTCTGAATTACAGACCTTGCTATGGACCAGGGCAGGAGTGGGGTTGGTGAGGGCAGCACACAAAAACATGGCTTGCAATTAAGGGGTTAGTAGCCCAAGAGGAAGGACTTGGAATTATCCAGCTCTATAAACTGATAATCTGGACAGGACAAAGGGAAATAATTTATCCTCTTCTGCATTTCAGAATGTGGAAAGTCAGGAAAGGGTCTGAAGCACAAGTTTTATGAGGAGCAACTCAGGGAGCCTGGAAAAAGGAGTCATGGAGGGCATCTTATTGCTCTCTACAACTCCCTGAAAGGAGGTTTTAGCCAGGTAATCGGTATTTTCTCTCAAGTAACAAGCAATAGGACAAGAGGAAATGGCCTCAGGTTGCACCAACAGAAGGTTTCAACTTTAGGATATAAGAAAAAATTTCTTCTCTTGATATCAGGATAAATTTCTTCCCTGAAAGTGTGGTCAGACATTGGAACAGGCTGACCAGGGAAGTGATGGAACCACCATCCCTGGAAGCGTTCACAAGATATGTGAATGTGGCACTTGGGAACATGGTTTAGTGGTGGACTTGGCAGTGCTGGGTCAATGGTTGGGCTCAGTGCTCTTAGATGTTTTTCGTCCTTAATGATTCTCTGATTCTGTAATGCAAGTTGAAGATTACAATAAAAACAGAATTATCTGTTTTTCAGCTGTTAGCAGCAAGCATTGAACTTGTCATTCAGCAATCCTTTTGATGGAACAAGAGTTGTTACAAGAAGAAAAATAATGAAATGTTGTTTTCAAGCTGATGTTTAGGGATAAGAAAGGTCTTGTTTTGTTTCTCAACAAAATCTAAATGAAATGACATATTCTTGTGCCAGAAGGAAGAAGATGTTCCTTTTGATCAAAATTGGAATATGGCATTTTATGTTCAGACTATTTTTAACTATTTTCCTTTCTTTCTAAGAGAAAATAATCAATTCCTAAGTGAAAACATAATTTTGGCTAAAAAGTAAAAATAAAGGTTCTTTCAGGAGCTGTGAAAATTACATGTATTATCCATGTTGCTCTTTAGACATTTTGAATGCTGTAATATTTGTTGTAGTCAATCTGTTTGCTAATAATTAGGGTCACCACAAAACGTGGGGGGGGGTTTGAGAATTTCCTTTTTAACAAGAAAAATAAGTTGCTTTCTTTTCTCCTGTTTCATCAGTGAACAACTTTAGGGTCTTTCTTTTGCCTTGTACTCCTTCATTTATCTCATCTATAAGAGTGGGCATTGTGTTTACTCATTTGTTGTGGGGGCTTTGGAGGTGATAAATTGTGCATGAGTGATTTAAACAGCAAAAGTATCATGTAAAAAAGCTTCTTATGCATTCTGGGGATCCTTCCAGCAGGTTTCTGAATGAAGAGTAGATGGATAAAGTCAGACCACCCTCTCCTGACAAAAAAGCAATTGTGTCACACAATCTGTTATACACAATAAATTCAACCTAACCCCCTGTCCAAGCTATTGCCTCCATTCACAAGACCAAATGAGATTCATAATTTCCTTTATTCCTGTTCAGTGCCTGGAAATGGAAGTTCCTGGGATTCGAAGGAATCGAGTTGTGTTCTGCTGCAATAATTCTCAACAAATCTACCACAGAAGTCATTTCAGCTCTGCACATGCTGAGGAAAGCAATTATATCATTTCAGTGATTTATTAACCCAACAAGCAGAAGTAGCACAGCAAGGCTGAGTATCTATGGATCTGGGAATTATGTTTTAATTAACCAATTTCTCTGATATGTTGTCTAAGCTTCCTACAGGGGAATTGAAAAAAAACCAAGCAGCTGCAAGGCTGAAAGACTCTCTAGACATTTGGTGTCCTTGTGTTTAGGTCTGGCTTAGTGAATGTCCCTGGTGATAAATGCATATTGATGAAGCAAAGAATTGGCTAATTGACACATTAAATGAAAACATAATATATTCTGCTGATGGCAGGGGGAAATATTAAACTTGCTCACAGTCAATTGTTATAAAATATTAAACATAAATATGGAAGAAGAAAGAGAAGAGATCAAGGATTATCTTCAAGTGAATCAGGTCTCTGGAATGGGCCAGTATAGCCACTCGGAGCCTGGGAGTTATGAAAGGCACCACAAAATCTGGAATATGAAATAATTTTCTAAGTGTAATTGCCAGTAAACATCAACTAAACTTTAATCCTTACACACAAATGATAAAAATAATCCACCTGTTCTATATGTGGCACATAATTTATTCTATGAACTATGGTCTACTGTTGATTTCTCTTTGCCTACTAATTAAACCTCACCATTTCAATTCCAAACTCCTCTGAGAAGGTCTAAAGCTGCACATTGTACTCGTGTAGCTGTCTCTGCAAGAGGTCCCAAGTGAGTCCTCATTTTTGTTTCATACTGCAACAGAACTACTCCACAATATAAAGAACAGCCAGATGTCTTTGCTAGTTTCTAAATATTTAAATTACATTCACAAGTGTATATCTTTCAAGGGGGGTTCAAGCTGGATATTAGGAACATTTTCTTCACTGAAAGAGTGTTTAAACATTGGAACAGGCTGCCCAGGGAAGTGGTGGAGTCACCAGTCCTGGAAGTATTCAAAAAATGAGTAGATGTGGCACTTCACAGTATAGTTTAGTGGGCTTTGACAGTGTTCAGTCAAAGGTTGGACTTGATGGTCTTGGAGGTCTTTTCCAATTTTAATGATTTTAATGATTCTTAATGTTCCATCGTTTTATGATATTGCATCTCTTCTGCCTTAAGTCACATTTTTCCAGGCAACACAGAAACGATCTGCAAAATTACTTTTAAATACTCATCCACGTGTGGGCTGTCCAAAGCTTTGGGTACTTTGACCTAAAAAATGTGAAGCATATTTTGTGTCTCGGAGACTTAGAGGTGAGTAAATCCTAGCACCTGAAACATACCTGCTGTGGTTGGGAGGCATTTTCCACAAAGTTTTGACATATTAGGAGGCAACATTAATTTAGAGCATTGAGCTCTGAGCTTTTCTCCTTTTTCATGGCAAGTCTGATGCGAACTGGAAGGATAAGGGAGAATGGCATTAAAATTAGAGTGGGTTAAATTAGATAGTAACAAGAAATTCTTCTCTGTGAGGGTGGGGAAGCCCTGGCACAGGTTGCCCAGAGAAGCTGTGGCTGCCCCATCCCTGGAAGTGTTCAAGGCCAGGCTGGATGGGGCTTGGAGCAAACTGGGATAGTGGAAGGTGTCCCTGCCCATGGCAGGGGGACGGAAGAAGTTGAAGGAATACTTTCCAACCCAAACCATCCTGTGATTTGTGATTATTCTGTTCTTCTCCTGATGTCCTGGACAGACATTTGTCAGGGGTTTGTTTGCAGTACGTGTTCCAGACACGAGATGTCACTGCCTGATGCAGAGTGTTGCACAGATGGTCCAGAGTGTGGTAAAAAAATTGAAAGAAGGTGGAGCCTGAACTGCGTGGACCAAAGTTTTCTGCTCTCTTTACTGACACTTCCTATAGAAACTTATTTTGTTGAAGAAGAAATATTATTAGGCACATCAGTTAGCAACAGTGAGCCAAAGTATGACCAATGAACTGATGTTAAAACTGCACTTAACCATTCCTCCAGTTTTTATTAATATAATGGGAGGTTTGTGCTTGGCAAAATGCTGGAACATAAATCCTGTATTTTAATCTGAAGTATTACTTTCTGAATTAATTGCAAAGATACCACTGTAAATTATAGAAATTGATGAAGCTCGTATTTTTAGTTTAATATTTTTCCATTGGGAAATTGCATTTACTTCTAATCACAATCATCATGCTCAAATAACAATATCGTTATTAATAATTACAAAAACAACACAATACCAATTTACAGTATTAACCAGGAAGCAAGTACAGATCACATAAAAATGAAGATTGATTAATAATTACAGCACAAGCAGCCAGGAGAAGAATAATTGCAAATTATTTTTCAAGCAAATTCTTCATGATCAAGCAGAGCTATGGAAGTAGGAATAATTGCAGGCATCATCCCAAGTGACAACTGCCCTTTCTACCCTGGAACTGGACTGAGCTCAGCTTCCTCCCAGCTGTGTCCACACAGGGACCAGGGACAGGATAAGTTATGGAGCCTAAAAAGACATCTGCTGGAGAAATGGCCCTTTCAGACACCCACAAGGGAGAAAAAGGGAGAGATTTAATTTTCACTGCAATTCTGGCAGCGTTTTCTCAAAGCAGTTGAGTATTTTGTGTGTTCCCACACATGGTCCTGACTCTGAGCTTTAGCCATATGAATTTGAGTTCCTGACTTTTCCTGACTGTCTTGCTGTGTTGGTGGGTTGATGTTTTTTTCCTTTTTTTCTGTCTTTTCTATTTCCAGTTGTGTGTTCAGTCTGTGGGAAGTAAAAACAGCTCCCTGGGGTTATCCACCTTGGAGAATACAGATAAATTCAAGGGGTTAGTGACCTTATATTCAGAAACACTGAAATGAGAAAAATGCGTCTGTGCCACATCCTCCTCTGGACCTGAGTTTATTTGGGGAAAGACATCCAGACACCCTGGTTAGTCTTACCTACCCAGCCAATAACAGCTGATTAAACTATCTTCTGCAAGTGTAAATGGACAACTTGCTCTTCCTAATAATGTAAAAAAGTAAAAGATAAAATGCCTCTTATCTTCAAAACAAACTGGACAGCATCTCTCAGGAAGAATCATCAACCCTCTGAACAGCTACAGTGCTCAGAAAGGGCCTGAGAAGGGTTTTCTTACAATCTGGTGAAAGTCTCTACAGAACTGAGCAAGGATATTCCCTGATTCTTCCTGCTGAGGTAAAAGTGGAGGGAGGTACTGAGCACCAGCCAGGGAGCTCTGTGTGCAAAATGAGCTCTGTGAGAGAGGTAAAGCTCCTGCACTTAATCACACAAGTCTAAAACCCTTGATGCACGGGCCTGAAAAGTGACTTTCTTCTCCACACGGTCAGGAGATGTAATTCTGCCCTAACTAGAACCTGGCACAGCAAATCAATTCCTGCTTCAACACGAGGCTTCAACATTTCACAAGCACCAGAAAAAAAAAAATTGCTTTAATCTGTATTTCCTTCCATCCACAGTTCTTGGTAAACTGAGATACTGAACATTTTTTCCTATTCATCTCACACTATCCAGGCTCCCTCTCACCTTTTCACCATCACATTTTTAACTGAAGTTAAAGTGTGGAGTTTCAGCGTGCTCAGTGCTAAGCCTGGAAGAGCATTTTGATCCCAAAGAATCAGAAGAGTCGTGCCAGTCTTCAGTGGGCATGAGAAACCCAAGGAGGATGACAGGAATTTGTGATATTTGTGCTTGGAGCCATGCACAGATTTTGGTGATAGAAAGAGAAATTCCATTGCGTCCCATCCCAGCTGAGATGAGCGTTTGCAGGGCAAGTGTCCCATAGAAATAATAGAATCACAGAATGGCTTGGGTTGGAAGGGACACTCAGGATCATCCATTTCCAACCCCCTCCCAAGGCCAGGGACACCTTCCACTCTCCCAGGTTGCTCAGAGCATTGTCCAACCCAGCCCTGAACAATTCCAGGGATGGAGCAGCCACAGCTTCTCTGGGCAACCTGTGCCAGGGCCTCACCACCTCCGCTGGGAAGAATTTCTTCCCAATATTTATTCCAAACCTGTCCTCTGTCAGTTTAAAGCCATTCCCCCTTTTCCTGTCACTCCAAACCCTTGTCCAAAGTGTCTCTCCAGCTCTCTAAGCCCCTTTAGGCACTGAAAGGGGTTCTAAGGTCTCCCCAGAGCCTTCAGAGCCTTTTCTTTTTCAGGCTGAACAACCCCAACTCTCTGAATCTTTCTTCATGGGAGAGGTATTCCACCCCTCTAATCTTCATGATCTCCTCAGGACTTGCTCCAACAAGATGCTCTTACAGTGAGAATATTGATTTTTTTTTTTAATCCATCTCCTTTCCTCACTATTTCTTAAATTGTAAGTCATTCAGTTCGAGGACAATGTTCTGTCATGACAATGCCTTCCTAGAAAATATTTGGTTTGAAAATGCTCACAAATTACTTGGAAGCAATGGCAAACAAGAACTCCATCAGGCAGTAATCTCTGCAGAACCGCCACACTCTAAATTGGTTGATTTTGAAGTAACCTTACAGTCCTCATGCTCAGACGCATTGATTTCATTTTTGTCTTTCTTTGAAAGAAGGAAAAGATAAGAAAAGTCTGTAAGAATACATTCAGGTGTAATATAGACTCAAATGTTTAACATTCATTGGGCTTTGCAGACGTTTTAATACTTCTGAGAGCCAGGTCCTGCTCACACTCACTCTGTGTGCCCATCTCTCCCTGTGAGCACATCTGAGAAATTAGTACAAAGATGAGGCACCTTGACATCCTAAAACACTTCAAAAAATATCATTCCAGTGATTTCCCCAGCAGATACTGTGCAACTCCAGAAGGATTCAGAGGCTGAGGTCCTTTGTGATGAGCTTTTTCAGCTGAAAACTTTGCATTCTACCTAATTCTAATTCAATAGTTTAAAAAATATGTGTGAACAGGATAGAGAAGCCTCACAGCAAAGACACCTGCCAGGAGCACTTTTAGTGGCCCGCAGAGTGACTCTGAGTGCATTGATGGATGGGTGCTCACTTCAAGATGCAAGCAAAATCATTTCAGACCACATTGCATTATAAACCAGCTTCCACTGAGCTACTGTGTAAATCACCTCAGGAACTGGGTGTCAGCCCAGGCTGTGGAAGCAATTCAAAATCAACCTGTCAGAGGGATCCCTCCCTCTCCCATCCAGAGATGGATGTGAAAGGAGCCAGGACTGATGAGTGCAAATCCCTGCGTAAGTCACTGTGTGGCAAGAGGCAAACAGTGTGTCAGCAGGGAATGGTCGTGTTCAGAGCCTCTTGTGTGCCCCCAGCATCTCTGGAGGAAGGCTGGGTCCCATCAGCTCTACGGAAAAACATTCATTTTCCATTTGGAAAAAAATTAAAATTGCTGTGGTCATAAAATGCAATATTCCTGGACAAACAGGAGATGCTCTCTCTCTTGTCACTCCCAGCTGCTACTGGAGTGGCTTAACTTTGTAATTCATTGAAAAGCAGGTGAAATTTTGTTTCAGTCTGGGGTGTAACCAGGCTGTTCCACATTCATTCCACATTTACGGCTGGTTTGCTTTGTCTGTTTTTCATCTTCAAATTGTTAATGCCCATTTCATGCCTGACATCTTGGGCTCGGAGCAAGTTGGTGCTGCCATATTGGGACAGGCTGGTAAATATGTCCACAAATTCTAGCTACAACCTGCTTCATCCACCACAGACTTTTCCTCCCATTGACTTATATTTGAATTATATTATCAAATAATTATGTAACAGAGTTGAAATGTACAAAATGTAAGGTAAATCTTTGGGTTAAAAATGTCTCTTTGGGGAAGCAACTCTATCAATTTCCTACTTACAGAACAACAGAAGTAAGAAAAATTCCTGCCCAGAGGAGCTTATGTATAAAATACATCAAGGAAAGCAGGGTGATGGGTTTTTTTTTTCTAATTCCATAGATGGGGAAAAGACACCCAAAAGTACTAAGAGATGAGTCAAAAATGCACAAAGCTGAGAACTGTGCTCAGTCTTGCTGAGTTGAGCTTTCCATAGTACCCAAAAGAAGAAAGAGGAAAGATTTCTCCATTTCTCATCTTAAAGCTGATATTAAAAAAAAAAAAAAAAAAAAAAAAGAGTACTTTTTTTTAAAAAAATATATTTTTCTCATTAAATAAGTGCACTATTCCCTACCTTTTTGTAATTTTAATTTTTACTTTTAGAATAGGATTCACATACAACTGCTTTTTTCCTCAGAAATTTCCATCAACATCTAAATTACCTGAATGAAAAAATAGACAGAAGTGAATATCAATTTTTCACAATACATTTTTTAAAGCTTCTAGGATTTCTTTCTTTTTTTCATCTTTAAGAATGGAGGCACTGGGGTGCCACTAGGTAAGTATCCCTCCTAATTTTTCTGCAAATCACAGAAACAGTAGGAGGCATGCACAGAAACAGGAATCACTCCAAATGGAAATGTTCTTCTTGCCCACTGAATCTGCCACTAGGTCATTTTACCCTGCTCATAACTCTCTCCATTTCTGCCTTGAAAAAGGAAGAGATTTTGCCCATAATATTTCTTCAGTTTTGCTCAAAAAGAAATATTTTGTATGTTGCAACTCTTAGAGTCCTAGGTTCATAATGAGAACATATTTTTCAGTTTATTAAAGATGTACCTATATTTGCAAAATTCTGGGCACCTGATGTTTGCATTACTTCCATGTCTTCAGCCATGCATGTCCTGATGTGAAAGACAATTTATTTATTGGTGACAATTCTCTTTTTAAAGGAACATTTCAGTACAAAGCTTAAATATATAATCTTACAACCTTGAGAACTGATTCTGCAGGGTCAGCTGTAAGTTACCATTTCAAAGGGATGTGAAAAGGTCAGCTTCTATCTCAGGGCTTAGCTTTAATGAATTTTGTGACTTCAGTCAAATTTCTCCACCACAAATGCCTCTCTTGGTGCCCCTGCTGAATAGGGTTAGCAGCACACGCCACACCCTTCACTGAGAGCTTGTGAGGACAAATCCATGAATCTCTTGGAAGTGAGAGTGATGAGAGCAACTAAAAGACATAAAACCACAATCCTGTGAGTCAGCATATTCCCAAAGATCTGTTAGTCCTGCAGTGCTGACTTGCTCAGAGCCACTGCTTCCCTCCACAGCCTTCCCTGCACTGTCCTGCTCTTGAGATCTTCCACCACCACCTGCCGTGTTCCTCTGATGGAGGTTTGGCTGCCTGGTACCTCAGCTGAGCTTGGTTTCTCCCCACACTGAGCTGTTCACAGTAGGCAGCAGACACAGATCAAACTTGCTCAGCAGCACAAACACACCTGGATCTGGTGACACCAAAGGTTTGGGGTTGTGCCCCAGGAGGGAAATAGAAAGGTGTAAACTGGTGGCAGGTCCTAAAGGGTCAGGTATGTGGTATCCACCAACAGAAACGGTACCAGGGAAACTTCCACTTGTGATTCTACATCCTTTTTGCAATTTTTGTGTCCATTGGCAATTGTGGCATGCTCTTGCACAGCTCCCTAAGACTGATATGGAGAAACCACCCAGTTCAACCTCTCAAGCCATGACGAAGTCTCTCCCTCAATGACTTGGCTGGTTTTCTCTGTGTTGTGCTTCCAGAGAGCAGCAAATATCTTGTGTTCTGGTCTCTGACCCTTGGCTGTGTATCTTTGCTCTGGGTTTTGTGATGTTCCATTTGTCAGACCTCCAAAAGAGAAGATCATTTAATCAGAGAACAGAATATCCAGAGCTGGAAGGGACACACAAGGATCACCCAGTCCAATGTCTGGTAATACTGTTGGCTTCCAGATCTAGCAGGAGGACAGAAATAGCAACCTGCTTTACAGAGACAAGACTCATACACAGGGAAAGGTCCCATTTTGGTGCTGGTTTTTTTCCAGTAAGAAGTCACTCTGCTTTCTCTGAGTAGAAAAGAACTTCCCAATCAGTGACTGCTCCAAGTTGCAACAGCGACAGCTTTAAACCAGTGTCATTCACTTTTCAGGCCTGCAGCAGAGCAACATGTGTGTATATCTATAAAGATAAACATATTTGTGTGTAGATCTATATCACAGAATCACAAAGTCACAGAATCACAGAATGGTTTGGGTTGGAACAGACCTTCAAGATCATCTCATTCCAACCCCCTTCCATGGGCAAGGACACTTTCCACTACACCAGGTTGCTCCAAGCACTCTGCAGCCTTGAACAGTTTCGGGGATGGGGAATCCACAGCTTCTCTGGGCTACCTGTGCCAGGGCTTCACCACCCTCACATGGAAAAATTTCTTCCTAATATCTAATCTAACCCTACTCTGTTTCAATTTGAAACCATTCTCTGTCTCCAATTCCCTTTGCACTTCCCTCCACAATGAAGGGTATTTCCAGCTCTCTTCACTCAGCAAAGTGGGTCATGGACAATCCTCTGTCTCTCTGTCTAAATCAAGATTAAAATGAAAGCCTCAGAGAGTGACTTTTGGATAACCTGTGGTAAGTCCCACTGGACAATTTCAAGTAGAGAAAATGCCTGACAAAGTGAGGAGAGTCAAGCAGCGTCTGATCTTCAGGAGCTGGGCAGTAAATTGAAATAAATGAGATGTCAGCTCCCGAAATCACAGTGGTATTTGTCATACTCCAAAAAGACCACTGGTACTGTCTGGAGACTACCTGTGACTGACCAGCCTTTGACATTTTGGTTTGGAGTGAAAAAATCTTGATTATAATTTTTTTTTACCATAATATTGAGTTGTTTCAGCTGAGATTAAGGCCTAGGAAGCCAAGAGGCACACAAGGTAGTGCTGGAGCAATTTTAAGGAGAAGTTGTCTAAAGCATTATAAAGATATAAGAGCTTAATCCCCCTCTCCAAAAAAAATTTGAGGCTTTGTCTAGGGCACCACAATGCCTCAAACATCTGCCCTTCATTGCCCAAATTGAGCTCCAAGTTGGGTTCCTGAATTTCATACACACAAATTGCTGAAGTGTCTGAGATTACCATGTGGCGTTCCGTGTGGCCCTGGCAGTGATGGTTTTCAGGATGCAGCATTCCCTGTGGTTTTCCCTCATTCCAGCATGCAGATGTGGCAGTAACCTGCTACCTGTACCTGGCCTTGAGGCTCACACATGTCCTGCCACCCCTCTGGGCCATGCAGGGTACCCCCACAAATCAGTGCCAGCAGCTGAGACAGGCATTGGTTCCACCCCTGCTGTGTTTGAAGTGATGCTGCTCCCCACCTCTCAGCCTCCTGAGTGAAGATTTCCCAAACTTTGGCTGGAAAGAGGGATAGAACAGGACAGGGGAAGGGGGAATTTGCAGATAAGGGTTAACACCCACAAATTTCCCGTTTCTCTCAGTCTCTTCTCTGCTATCAGTGGAAATGTGACCTGTCTGCTGTGTGATGCTGTCCCATTTTTGCAGGAAAAATTTTCCTGCTCTTGACTTCCATATTGCTGAGTTCCCTCTGAAACCAACTGTGTATCATTCACATATGCTGGGAAATATGGCCACAGCTGAAAGAAACTAATGACTTCTGTTAATTCTGCTAAATGAGAGGCAAAGACAGTTTTATAATGAATGACTAATTGAGATGTAACTTAATAATTCCTCAGCTGAACTTGCTTGGATTGCAAGCCATTTCTGAATTTTCTGTAGGGAGACCAGACCTCAGAATGCATGTGGCAAGTGTTCTGTAGCCATTAAAGCAACTGAGTTCAAACATTTGAAAAATGAAAATACAAAACCACAAGCAATAAGAGCCCTAAATTATAATTGGCTGAGAATAACCACTCCAAAATCCGAGTGCTTGAATTTCCACCTCCTACAAAGTTCACAGGTTCTATCCCTTGTTCCTGGTGACAGCAGGTGAAAGTCTGAACAGCAATAATTTTGGAAAAGAGTAGTTAAAGATCATCTCACTGATCTCGTGTGAGAGTAGAGAGGGTAGAGTTAAGGCCACCTGTGACAGTTTAATTAGAAATGCAGGTATTATTCACATATTTGATGTATCTCTTAATTACTGTCATGGGAATAAAACATAAATTAGTTATTTTTTGTAACTTTCCAGATCTAGAGAGTGGAACAAATTATTTCAGTTTCTGACTCTGTTACAGATTTAGGGGTGCCCTGGCTTACATCATTTAGACCAGGATTTGCCAGCTAAATATGGATGTCTACACCTGACTTATCTGCACTGACCCGCTTTGCAGGCAAGGAACCAGGTGCCAACTTCCAGTGAGGAGCACAGAGTGAAATGGTTTTTCATGGACTCCATCCCTCTGATCAACTTGATGCCTCCTCTGGACTTGCTCCACCAGCTCCATGTCCTTCCTGTGCTGGGACCCCAGAAGTGGGTGCAGTTCTAGAGGTGGGGTCTCACCAGAGCAGAGGGGCAGAATTCCCCCCTCACCTGCCGCTCACGCTGCTTTGGGTGCAGCCCAGGACACATTCGTCTTTCTGGACTGCAAGTTTACAATTGTTGAGTCATGTCCAGCCTCTCATCCACCAGCACCCAATTCCTTCTAGGCAGAGCTGCTCTTGATCTGTTCATCCCCCAGCCTGGACTGACACCAGGGGTTGCCCCAGCCCAGGTACAGTACCAGCATTTGGCCTTGTTAAACTCCATGAGATTCCCATGGGCCCATTTCTCCAGCTTGTCCGCGTCCCTCAGGGGGGCATCTCATCCTTCAGGTGTGTCAACAGCATCAGTCAGCTTTTTATCAGAAGCAGTTGTCGAAAATGGACCAGGTAAATAGCACCCTGGACAGTCTTTCCCTCATGGGTGATTAGAAAGGGAGTGTGATAAGACTCCATTTTCACACTGTATTCATGCTAAAGCAGATGAGCCACATCCACTGGCCCTACATCTACACAGAAGAAGGAGAGGGGACAACTGGGTACCCAGTGTGACAAGCCACTGTGGTTTCACATGGGACACAATTCTCTCAGGTGACACATGGCTGGATATTGCCCATATTTCAGTGGTGTGGTGGTCTGTGAAAAACAGGAGGGACCTGGGGGAAGAGCTTGGTAAGAACAGTAATAGCTTTTTGTGGCCATAGCTGAAGAGTTCCTAGGAAAAATATGGGCAATTTTTCACATGGGCAGATAGTGATAGAACAAAGAGAAACAGTTTTCAACTAACAGATGAGAGATTTAGATTAGATATTAGGAAAAAAAATCTTTACTATAAGCATGGTGAGGCACTGGAAGAGGTTGCCAAGAGAGGCTGTGGACTCCACATCCCTGGAAGTGTTTAAGGCTGGGTTGGATGGGGATCTGAGCAACCTGGTCTAGTGGAAGGTGTCCCTGGCCATGGCAGGGGGTGGAACAGGATATCTTGGAGGTCCTTTCCAACCAAAATAATTCTGAATCTATGAAAAAAAAATGTGCACAGAAAGAAATATACACTTCCCTCAGGGGCTCTTGGACTGAATTGTTACTAATGATTTACAATTCCTACTACACTGTAAAGCTTCTCTTCTAACTGAGACTTAAAGAATCACATTTATGGCCTCAATGTCAATTAAACATGAATCCAAAGCTATGTTCAAATGGATCCATCCATCCCCCTGAGACAGCACACAGGCTCAGCAATGAAATGAGGAATGTCACCCCATCTCCTGCTGGCAGTTGATATTGGCACTGAGTTAACCTTCGAGCAGACTCAGCACTGGGTCTGGAGGGGAAACTGTACAAGGAGCAGCTGAAAATACTTGGTGTGTTCAGCCTGGAGGAGACTGAGGGGAGACCTCATTGTGGTTTTTAACGTCCTCATAAGGGGAAGAGGAGGAGCAGACACTGATCTCTTCACTGAGGTGACCAGTGACATGACTCGAGGGAAAGCCCTGAAGTGCCAGGGGAGGTTTAGGTTGGATATTAGAACAGGTTTCTTCACCCAGAGAGTGGTTGGGCACTGGAACAGCTCCCAGGGCAGTGGTCACAGCACCAAGCCTGGCAGAGCTCAAGAAGTATTTGGACAATGCACAGGGTAAGATTGTTGGGGTGTTCTGTGCAGGACAGTGGTCACCAGTGTGTGACATCCCCAGATGTCCCTTGCACTGCCACAGAAAACACCTGGTCATGTGGTGAAACATCATCCTCCTCCTGACTTATCAGGACCTTCAGCAATTCCATTGTAGCATCAAGCAAAACTCTTCAGCCACAGCAAAAGGAAAGTAAAGGAGGGGACTCCACACCCTTATAGAATAACATAATTTGTGCATTTCAAGAACATGTTGTTCTGCGACTCATAATGCAAAAATAGTGGAAGTAAGAAATTTAGGGGACAGGTCAGTTCTCAAAGGCGATGAGTGCCTCATCAATCATTCCATATTTCCATTTTTTTTTTCACTTCATGGCATTACCAGTCATTTAAAAAATATTCATAAATGTCACTAATGGATTATTGCTGCATCCTAAAAAAAAAAAAAGCTCATTTATTTATGCAGGAAATGTCGATTAAATTGAGATAGATACTGAAATTAATAAGTACCCAGTAAAATGTAAAGCGCACAATTGATTTTAGATCCTCTCTTATATGCACAGCATGTAATTACCAGTAATAAATCTGAAATGAAAATATAGAAGCTTATGAGATGTTTCAGTGCAGTTGTTCATTTAGATTCACATAAATTTAGGGGACACGCATTACAAGTGCCAGCACTAGCATGAAAGAACTAAGCTATAACTACAACCTTCATGGAAGGTAAACAAGAGAAATCCTTCAACAGCAGAAAAAAAGATTAAAAAAATATATAATTCTCATCTGAGAAGGTCACAGTCTTGTGTTGTTGTTGAAGGTGGGAGGTAAAAATGAATGTATAAGTAACACATATGGCAAGATATGAAATAAAAATGCCAGGAGTCATAGGTTAAGTTTTCTTTATTTTCAAAAAATAAGGGAAATTGGTACATTGTAATGCATCTACAACAACTAACAGCAAATTCATCTACTACTTTTTACTGCAAATAAATTTTTGAAATGAGGTTTAATATCTGTTTTGTTTGCAAGTCTAGTAGAAGACTTCAGCAACTCATGCAAAGCTACACTTTTTTGTGCTCTGGTTCCATTTTTACGCTGCGTTTATTGCCCTGGTATCTGAATTCCTGAAACGTTAAGATTTCACTCACATTCTACACCATTTTTGTGGGAAAATTCTTTAGTCTCACAGTCTGCTCTTCTAAGCCCAACATGGGCCTCTATCAGTGCTTTTTAATTTCTCTTGTCATCTGCCAATATTTTGGAATGGTCTCTGTTGCATAAGATCAGCCCTGTCCATAATATTGCTATTATATCATCCATTAGTGATGAATCTGTAAAAAAAAAAAAACAGAAAGCTTTATAAACAAAAAAAAAAAACAGAAAGCTTTATAAACTTTGAAGTTAATAAAGATCATCTTAAGGATCTTGGGGAGTTAAAATATATTCCAGAGTGTCTTGGTTTGAAAAGACAGGTGTCTGCTAAGGAAGGCAGGAACATCCCCTGAAATGGTAAAATGTAAACCTCCTCCCTCTGAATTACTATAATTTTGAAATTAAGGGGCTCTCAGGCAAAGATATAGGAGCAGGAATAACAGTACTTTATTAGGGAAGAAAATTAAAAAAAAAAAAATACAAAACAACACTGACAGAGTCAGAATACAACCTGACACTCTGTTGGTCACGGTGCTGGTGGCAGCAGTCCCATTCCATGGTGGCTGCAGCCCTCCTGCTGTGCCAGCTGTGGTTCTGTTGGAGCACTGACCCTGTAGAAGGGTGGAGTTTTTCTCTGAAGGTCCAGTGGTGGTGTAGATGGGCCTGGTCTTCCTCTGGGAATGCAGTGGGAAAAGACTGCTCTGGCATTCCAAGTCTCAGATTATATCCAGGTAGGAATGCTTGGCTCCTCCCCCTGGGCAGAGCATCTCCCAGTGGGATGATGGAATTTTATCAGCCATGCAGGGACACTCTTTGGCCCATGAACAGAAGATATCTGCTGGAGGGAGGATTGGTTGTGGAAGAGATAAAGAAAATGGCCCAATGAACAGAGGATAACTGCCCCACCTCTAGCAGATAGGAAATGGAATACACACATCTTACAGCCCATGACACAGGGTGAGACTTTCCTGGCACCCCTGCCCACAGAAGGCAGAGAGACACATTTCACCTGCTGAGGTCTTCAAACCACAGACTGGTAAAAATCTTCAGCAAAGTTGACCTAAAACAGCCAGATGTTGGAGGAGTCTGGCTTTGAATCCACATCCAGGGTGACCTGCCCAGCTCCAATGGATGGAATTCAGTGGCCTTACACAGTGTCACTGTAGATGCTGTAAAGGATTAATTCCTCTTTCCACCTGCCATTCCAGAAAAGCACATCTCTCATGTCCTGTGGCATATCTGTCAGGCCCATCTTAAATAGCTGAGTTTATGCAATACAGAGAGTTTAAAATTAGGGTGGATCCTCCAAAGGGCCTCAAGTTACAGCAGAACCCTGGATTTAGGCTGTTAATTGCTGTCCTGTCTGTACATCCATATCTTCCACTTTCACAGCCTGGTGACTGAGGTATCACTACATTTCCTCTGGAAAGGCTGGAGGAAAAAGTTTCCAAGAGTTCTTGAGTCACTGGTATCTTTATCCAACAATAGATTTTAACCCTTAGCTGAGGAGATAATTCCAGTTCTGTTGGCTTCTGTTTAATGGGAGAGGGTACACAGAGCATATCTGATGGAATTTGGCTGCCACACTGCACAGCTGAGGTTGTCTCATAGAAAGAGGCTTTCTCTCACTGGGTTCTGGTTTAGAGAAAACACATTGATTTAGAGTGGATTATTCACCCGAGAACATAAAAGGAATTAAAATCTCCAAGAACCACAGTGGCTACGGTGTTTGAATGGGAACAAAAAAAACCTTAGACTTTGTATCTACACTTTATGGAGAGATAATTCAGAGACTTAAAAATAAGAATAATAGGCTTGGTTTCTATGAATGCAGACTTCTGAATATTTTTAACAAGCTCTAGCCATAGACATTATATGATCAAAGAAATATAAAGTAAGCAACAAGGATCAGCTACTTTTTACAAAACTAAAATATTTCTCAGTCACTCCAAAATTATCTCTGTGGATGGCTGGTCTCTGAGTGGTGATAAGCAGATATGTCAGGAAGAGAGTTTCAGGTGCATATATAAAATTTTCTTTAGTCCTCCTAAGTCAACCATGGTCATTCAACAACTACCTTTGAAAAAGGGGTAAGAAACACAATTTTAGAAGGGAGTTACATGTCAAGAGGGTGCCTTTGAAGGACATTGGCAGAACCACTGAGGCCAGGAGGTTGGAGTCTGTGTTTTTTGTGTTGAAGCATTGCCCGGAATAGTTGGGTCCCAAACTGAAGCATATCCGTAAAAACAACACCATAAACAGTGATTGTGATGGTGAAAAGAAGATCAGCTGGATTCCATGTAGGTATTTTTATGGAGGAAAAAATATTCTTAATTATCTAATAATTGCACCCTTCTGACTGCTCCACAGCACATGCAGGGTAAGGCCTCTGTGGAGCACCTCCACCAGCAGTATGAGCAACCTGTGAGGAAAGAAATGAAAATAAGGAATTCTGTGTTCTTAACATATGTGCCCATCATTTGTCCTGGCTGGACATGATGCACCACTCAGTTCTGCCAGACTTCTGATGAAAACATCAGTTTGGGCATCTCTAATGGGCTCTTAGGAATCATGTAGGAGTTTAATTACCCCTGAAATCTCCACACCTGACTCAAAATTGGTTGAAGTCCAATAACATTTTTAAAAGGTGTTCAGTGAGAGAAAATAGGGAACCTGGATAAAAAAGGACAATATCAAAACTAATCTTGTGTGACATCTCCACTGTTCAGCTACCTCAGTAGAACTTGACTCATTCCCACTGGATATGGGTCTTCCCAAGTATTACAAAACTTTAGGAATACTAGGGCAGGTGGGGAAGCAAATCTTCCTTACTACTCAGAGAATAGGAGAATTTAAGATTTGACTTCCATGTAATTTTTAGCCAGCCTTTTCCCTAGATCTTCTATAGCATAAAATATAAATTCAATCTTGAAATCAGGATCTCAGAAGATGGGCAGCTGACTGAATCATTATGGGGATGAAAGACAATTACCATCATTCTCTTACTGGTAACAGAGCTCCCACCTTCCAAACCCCACCACTAAAATCACCTAATTTCATACTCTGGCCTTACATAAAACCACAATTTTGTGCAAATTCATTTATTCCCCCTAAATCTTCTTGCGTGTCTCTGTCTCAGTCTTCTGTTTTCTCTATTTTTTCAGAGCACTAGGGTCAGATAATTGGGACCTGAAGAATTAGTGCATCACAATCCATTTTATCCTGTTGATTCATAGCAAACCTGTGGTGCTCAAATTACATTCTGCCAAGCAGACCTGTGCTGTAGGGGCTGGATAATAAAAGCACACAGGTGTGTGCCACCAGCATCCCCATTGATTTGCAAATTGGTCCCCAAGAGACATCTTGGCAAATATTCTCCCAGCATCGAGAGCTTTGCCTGATAGAAGCTAAAACAAGCTAAAAAGGAAATGCTAATTCCTATATCCTGTACTGGTTTTAATTGAAGTCTGACTGTTCTAAAGCCAGAGGGATGATAACAGTTAATGTATTCTCCACCTGAGAGGCAAGGCACCTTCTTCTGTGCATCTAAAAGACTAGAACTATGATCCTGAGAGGATTATAAATTATAGCAACTTCTTTTGCCTAGGGAAGCAGAGTTTTCCAGACCTTTTCAGTGTAATTTCATAAGGATTTGCTGTTTTAAACCAGAAAAAGTACAAGAGAGAAAATGACAGGCGTGGGCACTGGCCAAGAATGTTTCTGAAAAGGAGTGACAGTTTTTGCATGGTTTCTTTAAGAAGCAAAGTTTATGTTCCATGCTCTGTGTGTGTCTCTGCTGATCTTTCCCCTTTTTGGACAAAATCCATCCAATCTGATACAGAAGGAGAGGTCTCAAAGTTATCAAGTTGTCAGAAGTTTAATAGAAACCAGGATCTGTGATATGAGCTCATCACCTCTCAGACACATGGAACCTACACAAGGAAGAGATGTTGTAAAGATTCCTAAACCTTCAAAAGTTGTAGCTTCATGCTAAACATCTGAGAATGCAAAACCAGGAGCTCCCAACACTGTTCTCTGAGTAGATAATCAAATCAGAGCTCCTTAATTCCACCACCTAGGGCACAATTTGCTCTAAGGGCATCACAATTAGTCATGAAAAAATCAACTGCAAGGCAACTTACCAGAAGGAAGCCATATAGATATATAAAATATGCTTGTTATTAAAGCATCAGATGATGTGTGAGGATTCTGCTCTGCAAAATATTCTTAGTTTGACAGGTTTGTAGTCCAAATAGTGGAAAAGTGGTGGAGAGAGGAGACTGAGGCATAAAGATGTAAAGAAACAGCAAGACGCCGTTTTTAAGCAGAGACATCAACAGGACCAGAAACAGTGTCATCTGATTAATAAACCCCAACAAAATAAAACAAAAAACCCAACTGCAGTGCCCTAGAAACTCCCACTCTGGTTCTTCTGCAAACTAATTTTGTACTGCCAGTCCATGGCCAGTGAGTAACCAAGGACAATAAATCTGTGTTCAGACAATAAATGTATTTGTAGTCTATGGCAGGAGTCACCTTATCCAGGTTTAGATGACTTCAGGGTAAACTTCTCAGTAAGTCACCCCAGGGTTCCTTGGAAGTAATTAAGATCAAGTAAATAAGGTTGAGGATCTTAGAGCAGAAAAATGTACCCATCTATTTCAGTGTGAGATGAAACACATTTGAAAATCCATTATATTGCAGAAACCAGTGAAATCAAATTTATCCCACTCCTGCACCTGTCTGATCCAGAAGGACATGTGGACCTGCAGACACCTGCAAGACAAAGAAACAACTTTTCTTTGCCTGTCAGCTCTTGCTGACAAAACCTGGCCTTTTCAGAGGTGCTCTTTGTGTCAGTTCTGAAGATACAAATTCTGCTCTATGTTGCCACATCCCTGAACTCCCTCCCTGGATGTATTATAGCAGCCTAAAGAGTTTTCTTACGTTTTGTCTCCCTCTCTTTGTCAGTCAATACCAGAAAGGTATTTTAGTCACATAGGCAGTGATCCATCATGTGAAGCATCCCCCTGGCAGGAAAAGCCATTACATTTGTTTTCCTTATGCAGCCAAGTAGACATTAATATCTGTAATTACTATTTAAATGCAGACTGACTGATTCCTCTGCGTTCACGTCATCTGCAGACTGCTCTGAAAATCACAGTCTTCAAATAATACTGACTTTATCTCATTCTTTTCTGTCAAAAATAGTTCTGAGCATGGACAGTGCTTTCATTGATCCCATCCTTACACGGGACTGATTAAGGGCATGGATTTGTGGACATGAGGAACTTCTTTTCATAGCCACAACTGTGTCTGGATGTCTGCTCCATCCTTGGAAGTGCCCAAGGCCAGGTTGGATGGGAGTTGGAGCAACCTGGGACAGCAAAAATGTCTTTGACCATGGCAGAGGGTGGGAACTAGAGGATCTTTAAGGTCCCTTCCAACCCAAACATTCTATGATTTTTTAATGCATGTCAAGTACTGCCCTCTCCTCATGAGATTCTGGAGTTCAGATCCTAATTAATAAATTTACTTATATTTGTATGGCCAGAATTCTCATGAGCAAAATGTACAAAAGTTGGATGAATTTGTAGAGATGTCCATGTCCTTTCCTTTCCTTTCCTTTCCTTTCCTTTCTTTCCTTTCCTTTCCTTTCTTTCCTTTCCTTTCTTTCCTTTCCTTTCCTTTCTTTCTTTCCTTTCCTTTCCTTTCCTTTCCTTTTCCTTTCCTTTCCTTTCCTTTCCTTTCCTTTTCCTTTCCTTTCCTTTCCTTTCCTTCCCTTCCCTTCCCTTCCTTCCCTTCCCTTCCCTTCCCTTCCCTTCCCTTCCCTTCCCTTCCCTTCCCTTCCCTTCCCTTCCCTTCCCTTCCCTTCCCTTCCCTTCCTTCCCTTCCCTTCCCTTCCTTCCCTTCCCTTCCCTTCCCTTCCCTCCCCTTCCCTTCCCCTTCCCCTTCCCCTTCCCCTTCCCCTTCCCTTCCCCTTCCCTTCCCCTTCCCCTTCCCCTTCCCTTCCCCTTCCCCTTCCCCTTCCCCTTCCCCTTCCCCTTTTCCTTTTCCTTTTCCTTTTCCTTTTCCTTTTCCTTTTCCTTTTCCTTTTCCTTTTCCTTTTCCTTTTCCTTCCCTGACTGCAGAGTAAGAAATATTTTGCCTTTACCTCTGCCCTCAAGTTTTCTCTTTCTCTTTGAAAACATCCTTTTAAACCAACCTCTTCAAACCAACCTCCTGGCTTTTCTCAGAGTAGAAGACCCTTCTGTGTGTTTTCTGGTAAACTGTTCAATTATTATCCTGTTTTCCCACGGAAATGAAGCCTAGGTGGTCTCACGCCCACTGTCTATTTCTGTATGTACACTGCCAATAACTTCTGACCTCATTAAACAAAATGATAGTAAAGCCTGAAGCCTTGTAGATAATTACATTTCATGAAGGCAGAAGACAGATCTTACAGGCACTGCCACTGCAGGAAAATAAACAAGCATAAATCTTGGCATAGATGGGAAAATACACATGGGAGAGAGCCTTTTACACATGCCCCAAGCACAAGAAAATCTTCAGTCATAGTTTAAACCTTGCTTAAAGCCAAAGCCAATCTACCACAAGACACACATCCTCAGGCAAAGAAATTTAATTTATTCCCAAATTCCTTAAGTAAATTTTGGGTCCATTCTGTGCAATATCTTAATTAGGTTTGTATGTGAGCTAAAAGGCAGTAACAAAGCTTGGGCCAGCAGATAATGCACTAAGTTTTTTTAGTTGATTTAATTCTGATTCTAGACAGTATTTATAATTTCTTGGTAGTTATTTGCTTATTTGTGTGACTTCAAACTCACACAGTGATTCCTTCTCCAAATAACCTCAAATCTCTGGCCATTCACCTACCTTTAAAGTTAACAAGATTTGTGTACTCAGGTCTTAGCCAGAGGTTTATAGATCTCTACCACTCACCCCTCCCAGCCTCCATAAAGACATCTGTTAAATCTCTCCTTGTCCGTGCTCTCCCTCTACCTCTCTCTGAGCCAGGACTATCTTTCCATCTGCCAGTAAGATGGCAGCAAAGGAAACTGAAGATTACCTCTTGCTTAGGAATTGGGAAATTACTGGAAAGTGAGCTTTCTCAGGAAAATCATATCTTTCTGGTCATTTAACTCTTCTTGTTACTGACCTGTCAAAGGCAAAACTAGGGGCTGGACTGACCTATGGTGCTTTGATGGTCTTTGTATTTAAGTTCTGCGCTATCTGAGGATGGTAAGGTTTTCTGTGGAGCTCTTTGTGGAACAAAGTCTCAGTCCCAGACCTTAAGAAGGGTTTTTTCTTCCCACTGCTTGGTGCAGATAAGAATTCTCTAAGGTGAGCAGTGGAAAAGCAAAGCTTGCTCTGCTGTTCCCTATAGAAAAGAGACAGAAATTGCTGGATCTTTTCTTTCCTTTTTATGGAGGCTTGCTCTGCTGTTTATTACTCATAAAATAGTGCCCAGTTTCTTTGACACAGTGCAAATCACTGCATTTTTTTCCTGTTCAGCTTCTTTTGATGCATTTTTTTTCTTGCCCAATTTAGGTATCAGCTGTTCTTTCTCCTGTTGGGATTTGCTTTTCTCATCTATGAATTAGTGGCTTTATTTATGTGGTAGTGTCAAAGGGTTCACAAATACAAAGCTTGTTAAGATTTGTGTGTGTGTATGTGTCCCTTTGCTTTAGGTTAGGACAATAATGATGATTATTAATGGTGCTTCCCCAGAGCAGGACTCTAATCTGGCACAGTCCCCTTCAAAGGGAACAGCAGACTGCAGAGAACAAGATAAACTATGCACATGCTAACTCAGTGACCTTCCTTTCTTCTGCAAAAACTACCAGTTTAAGAAAAATCTCCACAGTCATAAATCACCATCACTCACCACTGTTTGGAAAGAGCTGGATGATTTTGGTACATTTATCATGGTTTAAGGAATTTTGACATGTTGTGCTCCTCTGAATGTTAAAGTTCTTTTCTTTGTGGTCGTTTCCTTCCACCACATGCACACATTGCAGGAGGTCGCTCAGAAAAGTCACAATATCAATTGTCAGAGGGGAGAGGAGGCACATTGTCCATGCTCCTTGAAGATGAAAACATTGAAGGAATTTGACCTTGACTGGAGGAGCTTCCGTGGAAGATTAGAAAAATAACAGCTCCCTAAACAGATGCCAGGTCATAATTACCACTAATGGCCACTTCATGCGTCATTCCAGGCACCTCACAACAAAAAATGTTATCTTTTGACAAAGCTGTTGGCAACCACACGTGGAAAAAAATTAAGGTTTTACCCATTATTTTCTAGCTTTTTTTTTACAGACTGAGAGTTACTTAACTTGACTGTAAGTAAATAACCCACTGAAGACAGGCAAGTAGTCCAAAAGTGAGAAAAATGTTTATATACTGTGAAACTATCTGTGGATAGTAAGATTTATAACTGGAAGGGATTTAAAAAATGAGATTTCTGTAGTACTGAGCATTTTTTATGTTTTTTTCTGCCTCAGTGTGAGACTTAAAACACAAGCAACATTTGTTTAAAAATTAAAATCGTGACAAGTGCAAGTCATAATTGCTCATTTGATTATTCTTTTTTTAATATAAAAAACATCTCTGCTGTCAGGTATAAACATTTTGATTCAGTTTTTATTCATTAAATTGAAATTAAATACTTCTAATTTTGATTAGAAGTATTTAATTTGATTTGACCTGAACCTATTTACAACCATTTCCTCTTAAACCTCATGAATGGTAAATCCTAAGTCCCTGTCACTAAAAGCATTTATGGAATATTAGGTTCCAGAAATTGCTCCAGTAGCCATTTAAAAATTTCTCCAGGAGCAGAGAGGAAAGTATTGGCCTGTTCTTCTACAGAGTCATCCTGCAAGGAGTACTTTGAACGTGGATCTCCCAGCTCTAGAAGTCAGGATGATTTTGGAATGCAGCTGAGGCAAAGAGAGGAGTGTCACACAGTGGGATGTGGAGTGTTCTCAATTTGGTTTTTTCAATTTCAAATCCCACACCAAGGCTAACTTTGGCAGCACCTGCACAGCATCCAGTGCTGTCCAAAGTGTGGAAATTTCAGGAGACCTCTGTATGGAGCTTTCATAACTCAAGGAGATCTGGTCATCACAGCCAAGGTGTTCAAGTCAGGTCCTTGACCTTTAACTCTAGTGGAAGTTGTTCTTGCCCATGACAGCAGGATGAAACCTGGATGAGCTTTCAGGTCCCTTCCAACCCAAATCATTCTATGGTTCTATGACTTTTCATGTGAAACAGCTTCATTTATTTCAAAAACATCTGAGAATTAAGGAAAGTGTCAATTCCAGCAAGGTTTCTTTATATGGAAGCAAATGTTTTAAATTAATTATGAACACCTTTTCTAGTATTGCTTTCTGTCTGCACTCTGCTGTCACTATAGCACAGAAAAATTAATTTAATTGGGAAATAATCATACATTTTAATAGGGAATACCTGTTTTGAAGGTTTACCTATATTTTGTTATTTCACAGTGTTTTCCTGTGTTGAAATAGTTTATTACATCCCCCTAGACCTACCACCTTTGAAAAACAAACTGATTCTACAAAAAAACAATCAGAGAACATCAGTCTTTCAGCCTGGCTTGGATTTACTTTCTCACTCTCACATCACAATTACTTTTGATGAAAATTTCTGGATGGAGATTGATAAATAAATGATATCTGGCTGAAACATTCACAGTGGAGCCTGTCTAAGCAAAGGGTTTTCAGGGGAAAGCTTCAGGATGAAATAAAGTTGCACTATTTACAGCAGTGATGGAGTGAGTTTTTTAAGGTCTAAAGTACATCTGTGAGACAGATGAGAGGTGGAGAAGGTTTATTTCTCTCATTCAATGCATCTCCACACAAGGCAAGGGTTGAGCTGGCTCAGGGGGGTCAGGACTAAAGGTGGGTGCTCAGGTCCATGCCCAAGTTAAATAATTTCCCTGAGACCTCTTTTTCTCTGTTCCCTTTCCATTCTGCCCTAGAAAAACTTCCAATGGAATGAGGTAGCAGAATAAAGGCATATTTCTGCATTATGAAAAATACTTTTTTCTTAAAGATAACTTAGGACAGACAGATAAAGCCCAGAATTACATCAGCAGTGCAGCCTCAGGGTCATCATTTTTGTTGGTCAGGAAAAACCAAGGGGTGAAGCTGAACCACTCACAGTATCTGTCTCCAAGAAAGAGGATGAACAAGGTATTTCCATGAGGGATGAAAGCTCATGGGGTCAGAACTCACAAAAATGCATTTTTGTGCATGAGGCTCAAAGCCATCTTCAGTCAATGCCAGCTCTGCAGACAGAAACATTTCTGAGAGCAGACAGACAAATTTATAGGAGTATGAATATATTGACTCATTAAGGTTTGGACTAAAGATGTGCATAAGTCTGTAAATTAGCAACAGCTTGAAAGAAAAAAATTATATTAAAACATCATCATCCAAAAGCAATATCACCACTGTAACAACAAACACTAGATGAAATAGATAATGGAACTGAGAAATCATTAGGCACTGTGAAAACAGATCCACTGGATAAAAATGAACTCTTAGCATTGCAGACAATAATTATCACTCTTCTCTAATGCCCTGATGCCCTGACTTCACCCTCTTGCTTTTGTCAGGCTCAAAAAAAGTCCATGACCAAAATCCACATTTTGATTGAGTTGCCTGAGTGAACAGAAAATACTCATATCAAGGAAATAAGGTGAAATCAATGGCATGCTGAGAAGCAAAGACAATAGAAGCTATCAAAATCCAAACACTAATTTGGTTTTGAAAAGAAAAATAATTTTGAATTTGCATAATATTGAACTAGAATGACTATATCTTAGAGAAATTGATTAAATTTGCCTACAAATTTTCCTGTTTCTATTGTTACAATTGTGGAAAAAGACCAAGCAAAGTATTTCTTGGGTAATTCATTAAAAGGATTTAACTTCTTCATATCTGCAAACTGCATTTAACAGCTTTTGATTTTTTCAAATTTCTTTGTGACTCAAAATTATTTGATCCAAACATGAACTAATAGGTTCTGGCAGACTTCTCAGAAACTAGTAATAGGCTTGAATTTTGTAAATTTACTTATTTCATTGTGCATTTGGTCAACACACATTCTTTGGCAGTGCTTATGATGACCATGAAACTTTCAAGTTTGCTTTGCAAATATTTCCTGTCTAAATGGATACACATAAAATGTGAGATGGGCCAGGGTAGGCACAGCAAGTGTTGATATCTCTATATAATCTAATTCCTCTGATTGATTTATTATATCAAAAAGTAAATGTGGAAACTTCTCTCTGCTCGGTGTGCTGTCCAGGATGCAGAAGAACTAAAATCTGCCCTGGTGCCAACTCCAAATACAAGAGGAGTGAAAATGCAGTCACGAATATGGTAAGATAAGCCAATAAGCTGTCTGACTGCTGGACCTAGACCTATTTTCTGTAGGTCTAGGTGAAAAAGAGAATCTTCAGGAGGGTTTGAAGAACAGTTCAGGGTTTTTTTGGTTGCTTGGTGATAACACCTTCATATGAGCAAAGAAACTGCAGAGAAACTGTTGAAAATTAGGCAAGGAGGGTAGGAAAGCCATCATCAAGGGGCAGCAGATTATGGATTGGACATGTCAGTAGCATAAAGGAGGTGACAGGCACTGAAAGTGAGTAAAAGCAGTTTCTTTATGGCTTCCTGATTAATGTTGTCCAAAATCTTTACTTTTTCCCCTCATTACTCCAATGCAAGGCAGTGCAAGCATCCCAACAGAGCCTGCAGGAGGTGAGGTGTGCAAGGAATGCTGAAGATGTCTGTTAGTGAGCTGAGACCAGGCCACTCAGGGCACAGGGTGATGGACAAACCCCTGGACTCACTTTATTCTTCTCCAGTTGGAAAATCCCAGGTGTCATGTCCACCCAGGCCTGAATGTAAGAGTCCTGATGGTTTGCAAAGGGTAACAGAGCAGGGGGAATGTGATGGCATCACAGCATCAGAAATTCATTATGACTGGCATTTTTATCATTATCCTGTGTCAACACCCCATCATTAATCGTGGTCCCCATTCCTGCAGACTCACCAGCTGTAGAAACCCAAACCAAGACATTGTGCAGGCCCTTCCCCAAGCAAATTAACATACAGGCCACAAAAGGTGGCAGCAGGTTCATAGGTTCATGGAACGGTTTGGGTTGGAAGGGACCTTAAAAATTATCTCATTCCAACCTCCTGCCATGGACAGGGACACCTTCCACTAAACTAGGCTGCTCAAAGCCCCATCCACCCTGGCTTTGAACACTTCTAGGGATGGGGTATCCACAGCTTCTCTGGGCAACCTTTCTAGTGCTTCACCATCCTCATGGTAATGAATTTCTTCCTAATACCCATAGAGGTGAGGAAGGAATATCCCTGGCTTGTCCAAATTCACTCCTCAGTAGCCTCACTGCCATCATCCAGTTGTGAATCAAAAGGGATTAGAAAAGAAGAACAAGGTGGCTCCATGGTTGTTTTACAGAGATCTCCCTCCAAGGGTGAGAAATTTGGAAGATATAAAGCTGCCTTCAAGGAACCTAAAAATCAGCCAGCAAAAGCATCATTGACCTCATGGTTGCAAGGAAAGAAGAAGCTTTCTGACAGCCTGATGGGTTTGGAACAGTCTTTACAGATTTTGGAAGCCAGCCCAAGGCTCATTCTCAGGCATGTAAAGAAAGCACTAGATGTCATAGAGATAATTATTCAATTGCTCCAGTGTCTCTTTGGTCCAGTGGCTCTTTATTTTCCTCAGAGGAATGCTGTGAGTGGGAAAACAGACACTAACAACCAGAACACGGATATTGGGAAAAAAAATACCTTTTCTCAAAGGTATTAAGCATTGGGTAAGGCTCCTCAGGGAAGTGGTAGAGTCACCATCCCTGGAAGTGTACAAAAATTGAGGAGATGTGGCATTTTGCAATATTATGACCATGTTGTTATTCAATCAGAGGTTGGACTTGATGATCTTAGATGTCTTTTCCAACCTTAATGATTTTATTATTCTATGAAATCTTCATATTTTGCAGCATTTTACTTGGAAATCTTGTCTCCTATAAATATTAAATCAGGTAGGCTCTACCTAGGGTGTAGACACTGTAAGGTGGCGACCCTAAACTCACAGAAAAAAATTCTGCAGAAGCACAGCAACACTTGGAAGGACAAAAGGAAATAGGGGAGGAGAGAAAGGGGAGAAGACTTTGGAGCAGATAGTACAAGTGGAAAGGGCTGGAAGGTGCAGCTATAAATGGCTCTCTAACTACAGAACAGTTTAGTTTTACAAGCACAGAGTACTCTTCTGTTATTACCCAGCACAGAGTATGTGATGGAGTAAACGTTCAGTAAAGAGTTGGCAGCCTGGCCTCTCTCACAAGAAATATGACAGGGTCACAGGTTTCTTTGCTTTGTTTCAGTAATTGGATTTTCTGGGCCCCAAGTGCTTCCTTCTGAGGTGTTAGGAACAGACATAGGGGTGGAGGAAGCAAGATAACAATTTCAACAGAGCCATCATTATACTGTGCCCATGGAAATCCGGATCTGCATCTCACAAGGAAAGCTCAAAGGCATTTCACAACTTGCACAATTCCATGCCTAACAGGAACTAATCTCAGTAGCACCACCAAACTTTGCGTTTGGAGGGTTATTTTTAGTTTAATTTGTCCCCTGAGGCAGCCTCATTTGAGCTGAGTTTTAAGGACAAAGCGGAGGACTTTAAAAGCCTCTTTAAGCCCACAACTGCAATACCTGCTAGTACCTAAATCTCAAGTATTTAATGGTTCCTAAAAAATATATTGCCTTGTTAACGCCTGCAGCAAAGCATAGAGTTTATGGGAGCAAGCAGTAATGCCCCTTTAGCCATCTGGCCAGCAAGAGTACAATGGGGTGTTTGATGACAGCCATTTTCATGTCTGCAGGAGATGGCTGCAATAAAAAGAACAAACAAGCACATTTACAGGGGGCTGCAGTTGGATACCAAGCCAGACAAGGAGCCATAAGAAATTTAATGTAAATCTCTGTGGCCCAATCACAGAAAACTCCATTGCTCCCAAAGTCAGATGGAGCCCGATGCCTTTGCTTATGCAAATAGATATTCCCACCCTTAATGAAAGTGCCTGGAGAACTTTGAGGGTCTCTGCCACCATCATCTTCACTTATTGAGGCAATTCTTGGGAGATTTTTAACTTGGAAAAAAAGCCATCAGCAGCCATGGAAATAGCACCAAAGTAGCATGTATGGTGGAACTGATCACCTTGCACTTACTCCATGGTCCTACGGGTTTGATGGAAAGACTTCAGTGAATTTTGAATTAAAGACAGAACCACCAAGTCAAAATAAAGCTATTGCAGGGCATGGGTAGGTTGGAGCAACCACCAGATCTAGAAAGGATCTGAGCCTTCAGCATGATAAGATTAGATATTATGAAAAATATCTTTATTGTGAGAGTGGCAAGGCACTAGCAGAGGTTGACCAGGGAGGTTGTGGACTCCCCATATCTGGAAGTGTCCAAGGCCAGGCTGAATGGAGCTTGGAGCAACCTGGTCTGGTGGAAGGTGCCCCTGCCCATGGCAGGGAGTTGGAACTGGATGATCTTTAAGATCCCATCCAGCCCAAATTATTATGTGACTCTATGAACACAGAGAAGGTCTTCAGCACAGTGATGGGGCTGGAGTTGAAACTTCAGCAGAATCAGCTCTAACCTTTCTCTCACTTTGTGTATTATGAATGTCACAATTCCTATCCAAGTCACGTTTCACAAAACCACTTTATTTCAAGACATACTGAAGTGCTGTCTCCTTCCCTAAGCATGAAAATCAGATAATATGATTTCATTCCTCTGCCTGTGTGTGCACCGGTCACACAAAAGGTTGTGAAACTACAACCAGGCTTTTCAGCCTTTTAAACACACAAATATAAACTGCTATTAAGGGTACATCACATTTCCTTGCTTAGTGTCTGGCTCGTAAAATGTAATAGCTCCACAGTCTTTCCAACATTCAAAATAAAGTTTTTCCCTTAAGCCCTGAGGGGAAGGAGAAGTTTATGTCACCTAATCTCAGCTATCTAAAAATTAGCCACGTAATCTAAGATAGTCATCTATGTCTTAGCTGATGCAAGGAACGGAGCATCTTCAGAGCACAATTCCTGGAATCAGAAACCAGGATGAGAATCAGCTCCAGGGGAAAGGCCTAAATGGAGATGTTTTCATGTCCATTGGGTTACAAACCTGATTTCACTCTGGAGGGGTCTGTGGCACACTTAGTTTCCCAACCATGGGAACTTACTGGTGTTCCAGGCAGTTCCCACACAGCCTTCAGAAGCGTGTGATCTCCTCTGATCGAGTCATATTTCCCGGCCCATGCGTCACCATAGGGCACCTGAATGGCACCAGATGTCCATGCTCAGAGAAGTGAGTAATTCACCAATGTCCTGGTCAGCAGAACAGCTTTTCCTATTTCATTGACTGCATTAACGCTATGCCCATTGTTTATAATGAGATTTCAGACACTTTGTCATCACTTACGCGTGGAAATCTAAACTGCAGTTATTTAAGCTGGGGGCTGAATCCTTACCCAGTGCTCCTGATGTGCATGGAAGGGTCTGGCTGTGTAAGTACATTTCTCTTTTTTGCAGAGCATAAAGAGATCCCAGACAAAGAACTTTGACTAAACTCTTAATTTCTTAAGAGCTAAACCATAGCAGGTATAAATTTGAGTAAAGGTGCTCATGGTTTTGGTGTTCGTGTTTGGAAATAGAGGATCTTTAATATATTTTCCAAACTAAACCATTCTGTGATTCTAGGAAGATTTTGGCTTCAATTAACAGAACAAAATATTAACAAGAACAGTGATCTAATAAATTATTCTGCTGTTCCAAAAGCAATCTTTTCTTCCTTAAAGCTATTTAGTTCTCTGTCAACAACTTCCAGCTGGTAATCTGACAGCATTTCATTCATGGACTTTGATGAAAATCTCCAAAAATTTTTTTCATATAAAGGCAGAAGCTTCACCATAAGCAGAATCTACCACAGGACAGATGAGCAGGAATCCAAAATTTACATCTTCAGATGCCAACATTGTAAATCGTAGAAGCAACATAAAGAGTGGAATTGGATATGCAACTGAGTGTAACATTATGGCACCAGCATAAATCAGAACATAAACATTATGAAACAAAATATTGCTGCTTTACCGCTTGAAATAAGTTGTGGATCTCACTCAGCTTATGCTTTAAACAATGAGTACAGCAGAAATGACAAGTGTAGAAAACAGAATAAAAAGGTGAATTGAAGCTCTATTTTTTTTTTTTTTCAAATATAATTTTCCAGGAACAGAACCTGGCTGCCTGTAAAGCAACTGGATCCCCTGACCCCAGAACAAATTAAATTTAGTTCAAGTTATGGTTATGCGGGGAGAATGTTTGTGACTAAAAATGCTTGTCTTGGAACTGACGCTGAGTTAACCAAAAGAAATTACTAATTTTAAGGTCAACACAATCTTTCACTCCGTAAGGTCAACACAATCTCTCACTATTGAATAATCTACTACTGAGTTTCAATTTTGACATACTGAGCTCACTAGTTTGATTTATCTCTTGCTTACAAACAGAAACAATATTTGGCCACTGACTCCTCATGCAACATCATTCCAATATCTGCTGCCCATTTGAAATCTAAACCCATAATTGAGGTTTGGGGTTTTTTTCGGTCTCAGGCTGCTAGTTAACAGCATTTTGCAGCTGCAGTAAAAAGTAAATTTTATCACCTCTTCCAAATAAAAATGCCTCTACAAATATTTATTTGCATCCTCCACAATAAGGTGCAGCTTAGAAACAACAAGCTACCAACACTTATGTTAGTTTTGAACTCCTGGGGGATAAGTTTCCTGTATTGGGAAACTGTTTTTATCTCTGTTGCACAGAATTGTTCAGTTTGGACATATTCCAGACATAAAATCCAGTGTCTCCTTCAGGACATGATTTGGAAAAGACATCAGCTCCTGAAAGTTTACGTTTTTAGACAGTCACTCAGACTAGTCTAGTCCTGATATCTCACACATTATTATATCCCAGGTTACCTCCTGCATCACTGTAATAGGTCTGTATTTCATAGAACACAAAGTTTGATTTCTGTAGTGATTGATACAACTATTTATTGTCCATTTGTGAGATGACTCTTCTCCTTGAGCTTTAGAGCCGTAATCAGAATGAAGGAATGCTTCCTGTTGAAAATATCATCTGCCAATAAACGCACTTTTAGGATGGCCCAAAAGGATACGTTTAGCAGTAGGATAATTTACAGAAGTGGCAATAAATGGCAAATCACAAAAAATAAAAAAAGTTCAATTTTTGTCTGAAAATGCAACTTGGTCAAATTTCCCAGGACTTAAGACAGCATTAAATGGGGTGAGAACAACAATTTAAAAATGACGATAGACTCGGATGATCATGTAACAATATTTTTTGTTGTTCATGCTGAAAAAAAGAAATAATTGTCCAAACAATTTTCAGCCTCTCTGCCCTTCCCATTAATCAAGAGGCCACCATTAAAAATCTCAGCACAAGGAAAACCTCAACCCACTACTGGTGTCTAGATGGACATGGTCTCTTGTTGACCAACTGCTTTTTAATAGAGTATTTTTATAATCTCTAGAATATATATTTTGTCCCTAGATATTCCAGATCTTTGACCAAGGAAGAACTCTTTCAACCCCTTGAGTGGTTTGATTTAACACCAGATTTATCAGCCAGAAAATTCTTTCAAGGCAATTTGGTAGATTAGAGATGTTGCACTGCGTAGAGTTGCATGAATGGAGCAATTTGAGATCCAAATTAATAGGTCCAAATTAATGGCAGCTTAAATCTGAGAAAAATTGATCATTTGTACATCATTTGCTCTTCCTGGGGTTATTATCTTACATCATGTCTGCATTAAGTACTTAACTGGTCCATTATTTCATCAACACACTCAGTTCCAGCCATTACCAGCAAATGTGGTCAGTTCATGGAACAGATCTTTAAGTAGAAGAGTTGGACATTTCCTAGTCTGTAAATCCCTTCAAACATGGGTGTCCCATGAGTGTTTCAAAAGAATGAGACCATCTAGCTCATTAGTCTAATAATTAACACCTTATAAGAGACATTCTGCAGCTCTCCGGTGTTCTGGAAGTACAGCTGAAATAAGAATTTGTATTTCTGAGGCATTTATGCCACTTCTTTGACCAGTACCAAACAGACTGAGTGCAACTGGATGGTTTAGAGCCTGCACAAATTCATTACCGATAACAGGCACACTTTTTTTATTTTAATTGAAAGAATTCTGTGTGCAGATCACAGCACCTGAATTAACTCCTCAGCACTGCCATGAAGGTAGGGTGTTCATGCTGTACTCAGGAACTGCTCCTCTACACAAAGAAAATATTCATCCTTGAAGAAATCAGCACTGTATCATGAAAATTACATGAAATGAAAAAATGGAACCTTCAGTCCAGTAATAGAGAGAGCCAGAGAGAAACCCCACATGAGGGAAGGAGACACCTAACTTCAGGTGTGTGAAGGAAGGTACCTGTACAGTTGTGGTCCAGCCACCTAAATGCAAAAATCTGGAGCTGTCATGTCCCACCTGGAGCTCTGTGTCCAGCTCTGAAGCTCACAACACAAGAAGGACATGGACCTATTGGAGAAAATCCATAGAAGATGCTCTGGGGCCTGGAGCACCTCTGATATGGAGAGAGGTTGGGACAGCTGAGGATGCTCAGCCTGAAGAAGACAAGGCTTCAGGGAGACCTCAGAGCTCTTTCCAGTGCCTATGAGAGAGCTGGAGAGAGACTTTTTCTAAGGGCAAATGGTGATAGGACAAGGGGGAATGAAATTAAACTGACAGAGAGTACATTTAGATAAGATATTAGGAAAAAAGGTCTTTACAATAATCATGGCGGGGTCTTGGCATGGGTTATCCAGAGAAGTTGTGGACTCCCTGGAAGTGTTCAAGGCCAGGTTGGACGGGGCTTGGAGCAACCTGGTCTAATAAAAGGTGTCTCTACCCATAGCAGGGGGTTGGAGGGGAAGATCTTGAAGGTCTCTTTTAATCCAAACCATTCTGTGAGTCTGTGATTCTATTTGAGCTGCTATAAGGTAGTCAAAACACTGATCTAGTGCTGGCAGATGTTTCACAGGACACACAGGAGGCAGCAGCGCTCCTGAAGCATCCAGTGTCCAGAAAGGAGATAATAAAGGCAACTCAACTGGTACTAGATGCCCATAGGAGTAACTGAGTCCTATATTTGCCATCTGAACTCTCTTTATATTTACTGGAGCTCTGAAGCTGCCCCAGTTGCACATGGGCAAGGGACACAACACGGATTTGCGGCTGGCAGTTAAAACACTGGGCAAAGGGAAACTCAGACTTTTCTGGAGTTACCTTGCAATAGCCCAAACAACACTAAGCACATATATTTTAACAACTGAATCCTGCCCCTGTCTTTGATTTTACATTGCACAGAAGATACAAAGAGCTTTCCATTTCCTCAAAATAAATCCCTCCTAGAAACAACAAATATTTCTTAAGCAAACCCTGGAAAGCACCAGGCTCAGAAGTTACCAATGGATCCAGATAAAGAAAATATTTGAAATGTGGCAGAAGAAAAAAGATCATTTGCCAAATTGGCATTTGTACACACAAACAAGCAGCACTTTGATCCATTCCCATGTATGTCAGCTGCCCCAAGACACAAGAACAGTCAGGGGCTCCTTTTCAAAAGAATTCCATAGTAAGTCATAGATGGCTATGACCTCAAAGAACGTGCTGAGCACCTGAGGCAGCAAGTTCTACACCTGAAGAATTTGGTAATGAGATTTCTACAGAGATAAAATTTCACATGTTCAAGCTGAAAACAGCAAAGACATTTAAAAATTAAAAAAAAAACCCAAAAAAAAAAAAAAAAAAAAAAAAAAAAAAAAAAAAAAAAAACCACAAAAAAACAAAACCTGGCCTGGACCACTGCCAAGAGCTGCTCCAAAACTGACTCTAACTGTTCATTTGCTCTCATGATAAATTGGATTGTTTAATGGAAACACTGCACACAAAACTGTACTGCTCAGGTAATTGCCTTGATTGAAACAAGTGTTTTCACACTGAAAGCAAAATTCCCCTGGAATTAAAGCAAACCTCAACAAGAACGAGACCTCTGTGGAGATGCAGTCATATAAACAAGTTGGTGTGCTAATTATTTTCCAGTGGTTCTCTTAATGAGTCACTTGCTAGAGTCCACTGGTCACAAAGATTATTATTTTAATGATGATTCATAGAATTTGGGTACACATTGCAAACACCAAGTGCTGCACCAGTTGCTATGGCAGGAAAATGTGTGTGGTTTGTTCCTCAAATAGCAGAGTAAATAATTGCATGACAGCTTGTGCCTCCTCCAGAGGGTCTCTCAGTGTTGGAAATGGTCTGCAGGGAGCTTGCCACATTCAACATTTCCACCCCCTGCTTTTTCCTGAGCTTGTGGATAAAACCCTTAAACACTTATTTTCCCATGCAAAGCTCATTTTTTAGCTTTTTTTCCCAGCACTGGAGACTTGGGGCTTGATTCTGGTCTCTGTTACCTTGGTGCAAATCAGGAGTAAATCTGGGTTCTTCAGGATAACAGTATTATCAGACTCTCCAGCTACAGAAAACAGCAGACAAAAAGCAAATGCTCTCTCTTCATACACGGCAATGAGGAACAAGCTGCTATTTAAGACACATAAAAAATACTCAGTTTTAACAGAGTTGGATTTAGTCCTGCCCCTCTTGAAAAGAAGATACATATTCTAGAAAAATGTCTGTGATTTTGGCCTCGGTGTATTCTAAATTTAAATTTTGGATGTATTTTTAAACTGAAAGTACTGAAATAAGACCACCATCCCTATAGCACCAGGAAGGAAACAGCACATAATGAAAAATAATTTTAAAAAGTATATGGGAAGTTGAATTCCTGGTAGTTACCCCTCCTGATCACTCAAAATTAGCAGTGAGCAAAGGAATAAAAAAGTAACATATAGAGCTGAAAATCTATTCTAAAGGGGACGATGTTAAAGGGAAAAAGTGACAGTGTGGGTTAATCTGATGGAGGTGGGTTTTCTCATCACCAGGGATTGATAAACCTGCCAAGGAAGGTAGCTCTGCTTAACAGTTTACTTCGCTGAGGCTCTTAAGCATCTGCTTTATCTGAAGGGTCTTTATTCTAAATAAATGATACTTCTCCATACGGCAGCTATTTGCTCACAGATTGCAATGCTCATTGCCCCAAAAGAAGCAGAACAGCGAGGCTGAAAGCTAAATCAGACTTGATGCAGCTATAATTGGTATTAGGGAACTGCAGAGGGGAAAACCTTTCCGGGGGGAAGATAGAGATGATGCCAACCCCCTTCACATGATGGTTTGGAGCCCAGAACCAAAAATAAAGGATCACTGAATGGGACAAAGGAGAGTAAAAATCCCTCCCTGGGAAAGAAATGTTATGGCAGCATCTTAAACCCTTGAGGTGGTTCCCCTGAGCTGTACAAGCTTTTAGCAGGTTGTTAAATCTCTCTGTATAGCTCATGTTCACAAGCCATTGATCATCCTACGATTAGTGGAGTGCAGCTGAGGTTTTCTCCTCCCTGCCCGGTGCCCAGCTCCTCAGGACAGACAGTTCTGCTGTGAGAAGATCAGAATCTGGACAGTTGTGCTGGTTTGGGCTGGGCTAGGGTTAATTTTTTTCACAGCAGATAGTATGGAACTGTATTAGGGATTTTTAATGAAGACAGTGCTGATAAGACAGAGCTGTTTTTGCTATTGAGCACAGCTTGCAGAGTCAAGGCCTTTTCTGCTCCTCACCCCACCGGTGATTGGGCTGGGGGTGCACAGGGAGTTGGGAGGGGACACAGCCAGGACAGCTGACCCTGAGTGACTCAAGGGATATTCCAGACCACACAGCACCATGTTTGACTATAAATCTGGGGGCGAATCAGGATGGGAGGCACATTTGGAGTGATGGAGTTTGTTTTCCCAAATCACTGCTATGTGTGAGGGAGCCCAGCTTTGCTGGGGATGGCTGAACACCTGCCTGCCCAGGGGAAGTAGTGAATTAATTCCTTGTTTTCCTTTGTTTGCATTTGCTTTTGCTTTACCTATTAAACTGTCAATCTATGAGTTTTCCCACTTTTCATCCAATTCTTTTCCCCATCCCTTCAGCAGGGAATGAGCGAGTGGCTGTGTGGAGCTGCGTTGCTGCCTGGGGTTAATCTACAACAGCCCTTTTTGGCACCTAGCACAGGACGTGGAGGGTTCCAGATAGCAACAGCCTTGATTGGCATATGCTGGATCGAGCTGTTATTGCTGTTTAGCTGTTAATTGACAGCTCCTGTGCTTGTCATGGGACTCGTTTTCCTGTCTCTTCGAGCCCAGTGCTTGTTAGTGGCTGCTCTTTTCTTCCACTGCTCGCTGTGTTAGCTGCTCTGCTCCTCATCTGACTGTGCTGGGAATGCTCTGATGACAACAGCAGGGATGTGCCTGCCCTGGCAGGTGGCCAGGGAGTCACTGATGTTCCTGTGCTGCTTCACTGGACAGGCTGGAGCTCCAGTGTGAACTTGAGTTGGAGGGACAGTGACCTGTGGATGAGTCCACATGGGAGCAGAGCAGCCTGAAATGTCCATGGCCATGAATCAGCCTGGCCAGAGCAGGTATAACTCAACGTGGCTGTGGCTATGTCTGTGCTGCAGGTGTCCATCTGAAGGGTTTGAGGCCCCAGGCTAAGTCCCTGCTGCATCACATCATGCTTGAAGCATCTGTGGCTGTGCACAAGGTCAGGCTGGGGGCAGAGCAGAAAGAAATGAAAAACAGGAAAAAATACATATTGGTATCTCTGTGCTGTAAGATGATTATGTAAAAAAAAAGAAAATACAGTTGGATTCTGCATTGTTTTCCAAATACTGATGATTAGAAGGTTGGACCTCACAGGTTTTGGAGACACTTTTGGAGCACACATGAAAATACAGAAGCACTCTACCAGGGCTTGCACTGAGCTTGGCAGTGAGCTCTGCATGGGTAGGACATAAACAGATTTCAGACCTGCCACTCACTTTGCATCCTAACAAACGTTAAGGACAAGATGTGTGAAATTGACAGTTACAGAATCTGGGAAAGAGACCACACTGCAACAATGGATGAAAGTAAAGAACCATCTGCTGCTATGGCTTGAGCAGCAAAACAAAAAAAAAAACCAAAAAAAAAAAAACCAAAAAAAAAAAAAAAAAAAAAAAAAACAAACCAAAAAAAAAAAAAAAAAAAAGAGCTGTTTTCACAGCTTTAAAGGGAAGAGGGAGAGGCAGAGCCCTGGTAGGAACCCAGAACACCCCAGTGAGAACATACACAGAGGAGGAGAGAGGCAGAAAATGTTGCAGATGTGTCAGTGCTTCGTTTGGCATCCACTGAGACATCACTGTAAGGAATTAAAAAATGTCAGAAACTGATTCCTGCAATGCCAGAAAGGAAACAACAACAGCTTTTCAGCCTGACCCAAGCATAGGGTTTGAGCTGAGCCAACAAGAACCAGTACAGAGATACCATCCAGACAGTGCACAGCACATGGCTGGGACCCACAGCCTCCAATTGGGCCGAAGCAGCCAAAATGAAGTTCCAGCTGGCAATTGAAGTAGACTGAGATGTTCAAGACCTTGCTCTTTGCATCTGTGAGCTCTTCAGCAGCCTCCCAGTGCCCAAAAGACCCAAGGAAAAGCAGGGAGCCGCAGCCACAAGAAGGTGAGGACAGTTGCCACCACAAAACAGCTGTTGAGTTCAGCTTCTCCACAGGTTTTTAGACCGCAGCAGCTGCTCATAAAAGTGAAAGCTGGTTCTTTCTCAACACCAGGCCAGAAGGAGACCTTTTGTGAGGAAGAAGTACTTGGCCAAGGGAGAATTTAGCTTTGTAGCAAACACACAGGCAGCCACCCAAAGTTTGTATTTGCTTAAGTCTGTCGGTCAGAGTGGCACAAGGTTTGTGATCTATGGAAATAATAACAAGATAATAACATCTTTATAAAAATATAAATTTTTAACCTGTCTCTGACATCTCATGTAAATACTCCAACCATTGTCCTGAGTCAGAAAATAATTACTCTAACTGTGTGGTCACCAAGATTTGCTTAGCTATGTTCTGCGATAAATTATAACATAGAGGACAACTGAAAGAACCTCCAGTTTCTTCATCCTCTTGAACAACTCATAAATTGCTAAAGTTGGAAAATATCTCTGAGATCATCACCAAGTCCAGCTTCCAACTTAGCACCCCACCATGTATCCCCTTGACGTCTGTCCTCTAGTGCTGCATCCACACATTTTTTGAAAACTTCCAGGGATGGTGACTCCAGTGCTTCCCTGGGCAGCCTGTTCCAGTGCTTGACAGCCCTTTCTGTGAACAGGTTTTTCCTTGTATTCAATCTAAATCTCCTCTGCTGCAATCCGAGGCCATTTTCTCTTGTCCTGTCCTTTTTTTAGATTTCCGGTAGAAATTATCCCATGTACCCATTTCCAGAAATAAAACAAATGGGACAGACTGTTAACAAAATCTGGGAGAGCATGATATTTTACAGTCCCCAAAGCTGAGCAAAAATTCTGTAGGGTTTTCAGGACCTAAAACTTTGAGTTGGGTGTTAAGAGTAGATCAAATTATTGTCGTCTTGACGCATCTTTATTTTTACCAAACCTACAGGGAGACCAGACAGCTGACTTAGAAAAAGCTCTTAGCTTTTAGGCAGCTCAAATTGGGTGGTATAATCACCTAAACACACTCCCCAGCCATTTTATATATGCAGTCCTGCTGACAGCTGGGTCTGCTCTAAAGCTCCACAGAAAAATGATACCACAGATCCTTGAAGAAAATAATGTCCCAGATAGTGATGGAAAGGAACACCATCTGTAACTCTGAATCTCAATTTTGTTCTCATTAGATCTTCATTATATCAGCCATCATTGTTGTGCAGAGACCTGAATCTATCCCCTCTATATTCACCTGCAAGCTATTTCCTTTAATTGCTGTGCACACAGAAAATCAAATGTATTCTAACAACGCTGATTCATTGGCTCAGCTGTTAAATGCAATTTGTGCATCTCTCTATACAGTTTATTTATCTGTTTCCCATCCCTGCACCATCTGAATGCTTTCCAATCTTTACTGAAGTTAACCTTGCAAATATTTCCCCAGCTTCACAGGGCAGATGTGGAAGAATAGCCAAAGTCTATTCCCTGTAGAATTCTCCTTAAATGTTTAGCTTCCACTGAAAACATAAGTTTACAGACCAGCATCCTAGGGATATAAAAAACAGCATGGACTACCATCTGTCATACCAAGAGATGAACTCTTGGCATGGAAATGTCTCATGGGGGAGCTCTGAAGTCAAATAAATAAATTGGGAATTTAGTCTGAATTGGACTTTGCCTAACTTAGCTGCTTATGTGACTGCCCTTCTGTAACTAGATCAAACTCTTTGGTTGCTTCATTAGAGGAGTGGAAAGAATATAACGAACCTCTAATTGTGCTGCTGGGGAAAGAAAAAAAAATTGTTGATAGTCACTGCTGCATACCTATTGATTTCCTGGCACGTAGCAGAGCATTTGGCCAGGGTCAGGCAGTGAGTTGTGCAAATCTTAGCAAGAGACATCATGCTACACAGTGTGGCAATAATATCTTGTCTTTATGTAGGATTATTTGTCAGATTAATTTGAAGAGCTCCTGGGTAGCCCTGGGAGTATTACGTCATTTTTTTTCTTCTTTCAGAGATGTCTTCCATGTTTCTCCCCTTCCCTGTTCTCCTCAACACATCCTATTTTTAGGCTGCCTCAGCCATAAAGTACAGTAATGCAGCATTGCATTTCCATGTTCAATTAGAGAGATTTGGTGACACAGATTCCCAGAATTCAACATCCAGCCATCAGTTTTTCCCATCCTCCCCACTAAATCAGAGAATCCTAGAATATCCTGAGTTGGAAGAAACACACTAGGATCATCAAAGTCCAGCTCCTACTACAGGTCTGGCTAAAAAACATAAGACTTTAAATGAAAGGTAAACAAACTGGGGATTTCTGGGGGTTGGTTCTCCTTGTTTGCCATGTCATGTCTGAAATTTTTACATATTGAGGGTTTGAGCTGCTTGTGAGCAACTCTCTAAACCAGAAGTTTTGTGGTGTGTTGTGTGAGCAGAGGAACAAGCAGAGCATTGTTTGTGCAGGTCCTGTTATGAGTTGTGAGGGCTGGGCTCTTCTGACTGTCTCCACTTTAGGAGGGACAGTCATGGAACCTCTCTGCTCAGTCTAACAGCTCAAGAACTCTCTACTCTCTACTCTTCCACTTATTTTAATAAAAATATCAGGAAATTAACATATTTGAGACCTCTGTCCTTCCATCCACGGTGATACAGACACAAAAGTCACCTGGGTGAGCAGACAGCACAGAGCACACAGAGGAGACCGGATCCCAAATTTTTTTATTTCTGGGCTTTGCCATTTAAAATTAATCTATCACAACTGCAGAACCCAGTGATTCTGGGAGTTATGAATCAAGTGACATCAAGTTTTGTGGTTAGTTTTGACTCCAGAATCTTCCTGGGGTGAAAATGTGAAGCGAAGGGAACTTCAGAAGTCGCTGTAAGTGCATAACTATGTATATTTTTGAAGATATATCCCCTTAAAGATGTGCTAATAGTTCAAAACAGCACAGCCTCTTCCTTTGATGTGCAAAGCTTTCAGCTTGACAAGGAGAGGAAGCTGCAGGTACCTGTAAACATATTAAAAATGGCTTAAATGGAGCTTATTCAAGGTAAGTGCAGTGTGGAACAAATTTCCCAAAGTTCTTTCAATCAGACCAGTAAATGCATGGTACAAATGCACCAGATGGTGGAGCAACTGTAGAAAACAAAATTATTTGGCTTAAATCCCAGTGGGAGGGAACCAGATATGATTAACAGAAAGGATGATTTTCAAGAAGCACAAGATGTAGTTTAGCTTGAAAGAGTGTTCAGGGTTTGCTGTAGAAGGTGTTGAGTTCTCTGTTCCTCCTCATTTTAGCACTTAAATATTCCTATTCAAAACCAGCTGGGATATGAAGGTGGCAGGGAGTTTTTATGCTGACCTTTGCATAACAAAAGAAAAGTAAAAGGATATCTGATATAGGCAAAAGAAAAATAAAATGTAAGAAGAAATAAAAGCTTTCTCAGACAATGAACTACTTGCCACAGTGGAACAGACTCTCACAAGGCACCACTAAAGTAAGAACTGGCCAGATGCAAACCCCAGTGAAAATAATTTTTCATGGATAAGGAAAATAGCCAAAGTTTTAAGATGAAAACCAAAAATAGAAAAAAGAACTTTAGCCTAAATAAAAGCCTTCAGGCTTCAAATCTTAAACTACACTCCAGCTACTCAGAAAAAAACTGTGTCTGACCACAGACATCTTGTATCAACATCCAACGAGATTTGTACACTTCCTTTGCAGTCAGGTTAACTGGAGACACACAATGTTTTTGCTAGATCCTGAATTTGATCCAGGGTGACAATTAAAAAGTCATCCTCATCAGAGACACCTATGAACTGCTAACTGACTCAAAATCCCAGATCAGAGGATTGTGGAACCAATGCATAAACCACACCGTGACTGACATACTGTGTTTTCATCTAGAGTCTCACACTTTTTCTATTTCTCTGAAATATCTTCACATTAATTAAAGCCTTTTCTCTTTTTATCTTTCTGCCACAAAGTATGATCTGTTCTGATTTGCCTTGACATGATGTTGTCAGCAGAACGCAAAAAGAAAAGTATTTCCTCCTAGGAAATGTCGGCAGAATTATACATCTCTCAGGGGAATAAGAAGAGGAAAGTCTTGGCAGGGGAGTGGGAACAGCCACCTCTGCTGTCCCTGTCCATGCAACCTGTAAGTGCCACTCTCTCTTATCTCTGTTGGTGACATGAAGTCAAACACTTTCTCCAATGATGTGCAGAGTCACGTGGGATGAATTCTGTCAGGAACAGCTCAGTTACTCTGGCTGGTGAATTGTCCTTTTATGTATCCCAAAAAGAATGCGGACGCCACGGAAATGAACGAGCTGCACTCCAGCCTGCTAAAGTCTCTAAAAAACTAACTCCTTGTTAAATCAAACAAAACATCATAGAACATCATGGAAGATTTTGGGTTTGCATAGACCTTACAGATCATCTCATTCCAAACCCCTGCCATGAGCAGGGACAGCTTCCACTATCCCAGGCTGCTCCAAGCCCCATTCAACCTGGCCTGGAACACCTCCAGGGATGGGGCAGCCACAGCTTCTCTGGGCAACCTGTACCAGAGCATCACCACCTTCACAGTAAATTTCTTCATAATATCTCTAAGTAATTTATGAAACTGTTTATATTCTCTGCCTACAATGTAAAAATGCCTGCATATAACATTCTTGTGTCTCTTCAGACTTCTAAAAATTCATATTAAAAATCCTTTTCTTCCACCACTTGTTAAGCAATTATATCCTTTCAACAATATCTCATTCACATTTATCTTAATTTGTGCCTGAATAAGCACTTAGTAAAATAAAGCCTCTTTTGAACACTTTTACCTCCCCTCTTTCATTTGTGACAATGTTTGCTCAAAGGAACTCTTACTAAGTTTTTAGACCTATTTGTGGCCCCAGATTTGGTCTCAGCAGTTTCTAAAATTTACCATTTATTTTCAATCTGCTTTCCCTGCTTAGTAAGCAAACCAGTGCTCTCACCTCTCCCACTCTTTACCCTTCTAGATTTTATTCATGGTGCTTTTTTTTTTCAGTTCAGGTCTTGCCTCCCTGCTGGTCTTTATTTACTGGCAGCTGCAGCAGCTTTGCTTCTGCTAAAATTCACTGTGTAAGGGCCGGATCCTTTCCTTTGTCAAGATGGATATTTGAGATTTCTCACCAAGTTTATCTATCAAAAAACCTGAAAATATCCTTGCTCCCAAAGAGTGATGGGACTTAAATTTTGTTTGACATGAAAGCAGATCATCCTTCATCCAGCAAAGTTGAAGAAAAATAATAGTGGCTGCTCCTGCTTTTGTGATGAACTGATTTCCAGACAGAAGCCGCAACCAGAAATTATATTTTCAAGCAAGAATTTCCTAAGGGGAGGGAAGTAAGGAATGCCTTCACGGAACTCTAGGAAATTCACTCATGACTAAAAGTATTCTCTCACTTGTTCATAGAATCAGAATGGTTTTGGCTGGAAGGAATTTTAAAAACCATCTCATTCCAGTCCTCCCTGCCACAAGCAAAGACACCTTCCACTATCCCAGGTTGCTCTAAGCCCTGTCCAACCTGGCCTTGGATACTTCAGGGATGGAGCAGCCACAGCTTCTCTGGGATAGAGGCCTTCTGGGTTTCTACACAGCATCTCCAAGGACAATGATATCTATGTTTAGGCACCAGAACTACAACACGGTAACTGAGAGCATAAAATCATCCTTGCTAACAGCACATCTTCTTGCTGTGGTCAGTTGTCTGATCACAGAATACAAGCAGACATGACTTCAACATAATACTTCTGGGCAGTAGAATGAACCCAGCTTGCTGTGGTCCTGCAGCCTTTTAATGTCACCTCTCCTATTTTCCGGGACACAGTTGTGGCAGTAGATGCTGAGCACAGAATCAGAACAGAAAAAAAAATCCCCCTGCCCTGTAAAGGCTTAAATTCTCACTAGAGGCATGACATTTTTACAAGAAATCCAGTCATAAACCCAAACAATGTGTTGGTTCTATGTTTATCAGCTTTCATCCCCTCTTTCTTCTTAAACAGCTTCAGGCTGATTTATCAGCACCTCTGTCAGCCTTTTGTTCCAAATTGCCCTTTCCTCTTCTGCTGACTACAGAGGAAAATTCACCTCCTAAGGCTAAAGCTAACCTTTGCCAAGTAAAACTGGTTATAAAGAGAAAAAGCCATGATATGGATAAGCTAATATATTTTAATTCATCTCTGGCCCCTTCAATTAGCTGCTCTCAGTGTAGCCCATGTGTACAGGGAGCTCCATCACTGGCAGAATTCTTGCTGCTGCATGGAGATAACAGATACTGGTTATTTCTTGATTCTTTGCATTGTTCTTTCTGATAACTTCTATACAGAAAATTCAGAAACACTGAAAGCAAGTCTGCTTCTGCAAAGTCCCCGGGTTCAAAGTGTTTTAGGCTGATCAGATATTCATGAGAGCGGTGCCAGAGTGGTTTATGCTCCTCCAAATCATTTGAACTCAATTTACAGAGCGTGGATATGTGAGAGAGGAAAGATTAGTCCAATCTTGCACCATTAGCAGCACAAAAGATCTGAGAGAGCTGCATGTTGGGGGAGGATTTGTCTTAGTTTTGAAATACCTGTGTGTCAGGGCACCTCCAAGGTGGTGCAAGGAGATGAACCAAAGGTTAGGGGGGAACACAGAAGAACTCAGAGGGGAATAGGGGAAGCCCCTTGCTGGACATCACTCCTTCTCCACTCATACAGAATTCACATCCTCTGGAAATGTGTTTAATACAAACTGCTTGGTTCTTGATCTCTGATGAAAAGGGTAAATTTCAGCTTCACAGGCTTTAAACTTGAAACCAGAAGCATCAAAATGCAAAGAAAGTTGAGGAGAATTTCCTTGGCGTGGGAATTTAATTTTCAATCTGTCATGATATGAGAAGTCATTTCAGGGCATTATTAACAGCCAGCACCAAATACATTTCCTAGTACTGATTAACAATGTGATTCCCACACTGTCTAAGATAAAAATTCATAAGATCAATCTTCATGTTCTACAACTGCTAAATGGCTTAATGAAAAATACTCAGTATTGGAAAGAAAATTTCCTCCTAGGAATGACATGGAAAATGGTCAGGGAGATAACAAGCCACCACCACAAATGTGGCAGCAGCCAGGACAGGTCACTGATTTGATGGACTATGACAGCCACACTCAGAAGTGTACAAAAATCAGCTTGGATCCACCTTCTTCTGCAGGAAATTCCAGCCCTGGCAGCATCCTACCCTTGATTTATATGAAACACACTGCTTCTCAAACTCTGCTTCTTCAAGCTCTATTTATAGCATGCAATTTAAGGAGACAGGGAGTGAAGGGAGAAGGGAAAGGTAGGAAAGCTATTTGCAAATGAGTCATTCCCCAGGAATGCTTTGACAGGTTGTCAGCAGAGATCTGATAAAGACATCCAGTTAAACTACCCCACTGTGGTTCCAGGTGAAGGAAGATTGACATTCTGGTGGTGTGCACAAGGCAAACTCCACCCAGGAGATGTTTAATCTCTGTGGGAAGCTTTCATACAGCCTGAATGATTCCAAAGTCATTCTGCCTTTTAGCAAATAATGAACATACACACAAAGTAAGTTTAAAAGGAAAAAAAAAAAAAAAAAGAAAATAAAAGAGAAACCTACTTGGAATAATAATCTCCCCCATCAGCATGTCATGTCAGGCATGGTTAGTAATGAAGTGTTGCTTCCAGTACTGCTCTTCAGTCTCCACAGCACAAGCTGTCCAATCATTACATATTCCCATCAGAAGAAGCCCAGCACTTCCCATGGAAACCTCCTGATACAGAGCCCACATTGTCCTCTGCTTTACTCCTAATGGTTATTCATGACGGTCCCTTGACTCATTTCTTCCCTGACTTAACATTTCACAGACATTTGCAGCTATTGCATTCCTCCTTAGCTGGCATTTAAACCACAGACCACTGCAGGAAAACACATCCAATTCTCCAGCTGTGTCCCCCTGTAAATACCAATAACAAAACACAACAGCAGTTTTGTCACCTGCCCAGGCCTGTTGGTTTTGTGCCTCAGTTTCCCCAACCTTCAGCATTGTGCTGAAGACAGAGCTATTATGGACCAAACTGGATTTCTGTAGCCCTGTGAACTTGGCAAATTGATTGGCAAATATGTCCTGGCAATGTTTAACTTACTGAAACAGGTGTTGTTTCCTGTCCCACCCTGGTGCCCTTTGTGACTCAAGGGACCAACTCTCCCACATCTATGTTCTCTTCAGGGACATGGTTATGTGTTATTCCAGGGTGTGCTTTGACCTCTGGAACAGCCAGTTCACCTTCTAAGTCCTCTGAAAATCACAGAATCATGGAATGGTTTGGCACCTTAGAAGACCATCTTGCTCCGCCCCCCAGCCATGGGCAGGGACACCTTTCACCAGACCAGGCTGCTCCAAGCACCATCCAACCTGTCCTTGGACACTTCCAGGGATGGGGCAACAGTTCCTGAGCCTCATCACCCTCACAGTAAAGGATTTCTTCCTAATCTCTGATCTAAACCTGTCCTCTATTGATTTCAATCCTTTCCCCTTGTCCTATCTCTCCATGCCCTTGTGAAAAGTCCCTCTCCAGCCTTCCATTAAGTTCCCTTTAGGCACTGAAAGGTGCTGTGTGTTCTCCCTGAAGCCCTCATTTCTCCAGTTGGGCAATAAATTTAAGCATTGAAGCACAGCTTCTGGTAAAGCTCAGAGTAACCAATTTTCTTCCTAAAACTCTCCTTGTTCTAAACAAACATATGGAGAACAGACTTAAGCATGTGCCTTTTTTTTCTTTTTCGGTGAAAACACACTGAAAGCAACAAGGACAAGCTTTCTGAAAGGAAGCAGGTGTTAAACTTGTGGTCTAGAGGTTTCTGTACACACTGATTCTGTATAATCCTGTTAGGAAAAGAGACAGGAGCTCACCTTTCTGCCAGAGCTGCAGGACCCAAATTCAGAAAAAAAAACTTGCACAAAGCCTCCACTCCTCAACATCTCTGCAGAGGTTATCTGAAGTTTTCCTATTCCAGTTTCTGGTGCTTTAATACAACTGTTTTAAGGAAATGCCAGGGACGATAAAGGTCTGTCACAGGATGAAATAACCAGCAGTGGCCACACCAATGGCATTGATGTATTGCAAGCCCAGGGCACATGTCACTGCCACACGTGGCTGTCCTGGACACCCCACAGCATCTCAAGCAGCTCTGGACACCCCTGCTCACATCCCACACTGCTGAAGATGAAGTTTGTTGTCAGCACCACAAACATATTGTCAGGATTTGTCTCACCTCAAGGACACTCGATTTTCACAGTGGCATTTAAGCAGCCCACAGGAGGCACAGAGATTTTCCAAATCAACAGAGGAACAATGATTTATTGTACCAAAACTGCAACAAACTTCAGACCATCACATTGTTAACGAGTGTTTAATGCACACTTATGCAGGACATATAAAAGGAATTCATCAGGCCTCCCTTGACTCTGCTGAACGGTTCAGCAACCTTGGGTTGAATTTACAATCTGTCATTGCCTTTCGAAATGCCATACACAAGAGGAGGACAGAGCCTGGGGAACTGAAGTGCCTGGAGAGGAGAAAAACAAACAAACCAACAAACCAGCCAAATTTGATCACATTTGAGCCTTTGTTGTTGTTGAATAATTAATTTTAATTCTCCACACTTGAGTTGGCCTAACTTAAAGGGAAACGGTCATAATGTGAAATTACTCTCAGGCTACTTGAAATGGTTTGATGGATACAGAAATGGGAAGTGAAAAAATAGATTGTGTGCTTTAGCCTGCTTTCCTTGATAGGCCCAACAAAATGAATTAAAAGTAGTGCCAGACTGCAGTTACACTTAAGAGCACACTGTTTAGGATTCAAATTATAATTGGATTCATTACCCTCCTTATAAATTTCCTGCATTGTTCTTTTCCATTGGCCTCATCCCTCTATTTTTTTTTTTCTACTAACCCTGCTAAAAAAAACTCAAACAGGAAAAAGGAAGATGCTAACTCCTGTCGACAATTTCTATCTTATGCCCAACATTTCCTGAGCTCTATTGAAGCTGTCTTTAGAAAGAAATGTACAGAGATTTGTGGTAGCTACTATGGGCCAAATGACAAGTCCCACCTCACTTTCTGGAGAAGATTCTGGCAATTTGTGATATGATTTAAAACTCCCCATGGACAGACAGTCTCTGGGATTTGTAGGAGCTCACATTGCTCTGTGTCCCCATCCACACACAGGTTCTGGTGTCCATCTGCAGGAAATCATTCTGCATAGGCCAAGGAGGGATGAATTATGCTCTGGCCATGCATCCCACAGGCATTCCATGTCTTCATCTCCTCCTTCCTCCACGTATATTTTCCTTTCATAAGAACAAAGCACTGCTCAGATTTGGAGCAGTAGAGGACACTAAAGAGCCCAATTCAGCAGATATTTGAAGAGAAAAGCCTGTTCAACAAGTTCATGTTCTTATGCTCTTATATGCAATTTACAGATCTCCTTGCTGTCTGTCATGAGTAGTTGTTATTCTGTAAAAATTCATGTAAACACTGAAGTTCCTCTATTTAGATGTCACCATTGCACTTTTTCAGTGCCCTCTGATTGAACTTTTGTGATTTGTATTCATACCTTTAAGGTCTCTGGCAGAATCATCTGCTTCACTTTCAAGGGTTGTACTTCTAGTCACAACAGTCCCCTCTAAATTTCCTTTATTTTTTCAATGTTAATCATTTAAAGACAGCTTTTATCCAAGAAAACACATGTCAGGAACCCTGGTGATCAAAGAGCTCTTTGGCTGCTCATTTCCTTTGGACCCAGGAGTGTTCATAGATAAAAATATGTACATATTTCTAGAGATGCAGATTTCGCTTTCTATATATAAATATAGAGAGTACAAATATGTGAGGCATTGCACATAGATTCACTTTACATACATATATTGATATATGTATATAAAGTGTGTAAATATACATTATGAATGCATATAAACTGAGTGTATATATATATAAATTTAAGTGTATGTAAGGACTAAAATATTCTCTAACAAGAAATAGAGACATGAATAAATGAATGGTAAAGGGAATGGAAAATAAGAGCAGTGAAATGGAGGTTTGGGTTCCCTGACTTCAGAAGGCTTCTCAATAAGCCCCAACGTATTTGGGATGGGGCAGGTTAATTAGGTCCATCAGCCACCAAAATGGGGGGAATGAAAACATTGGAATATGCAAATAGATTACTTGGAACAATACTTTAAAGTGAACTCAGTACTTGTTTTTTCCATTATTCAAAAGATTTATTTTTGTCTCTCCTACCTTTTTCATTTCCTTTCAAACCTTTTTTGGTTTGTCTTGGATAAACAGGAATTATATAAATTGAATAAAGGAGGCTGGGAAAGTAGCAAGACACATCAAAACCCTCACCAGAACCCAATAAAATAGAGAAAATATGAACATTGGATCAGATTAAAATTTATAGGCAAAATCATTATGTGGAAGGAAATAAACTGTAATATTCCTTTGTAATTCTGAGCCAGGAAGGAGGAAAGTTTACTGTAATATATTGCTGAAATACCTGGGGCAATACCAAGAGCTTTTGAGATTTGTGAGGTGAAAAATCATAAGAGGTTGCTATCACCTCTTTTTGTCAGCATGTACCAACATGCCTACAATGAATTAGAAAACAGAGGCCCAGGAAAGTCCTACAGCTGTGACAAATTGTAGGAAAAAAAATATGTTTATACTGATATGAATCAAGGCTGAATGTGAAGGCAGAGGAACAAAAGACCAGAAGAAGAGGTACCAAATGGCATTTGCTGCTGACACCTACAGCAGCAGGTCATGGAGATACCAGCACAAAACTTCCTGCAATTTCTCCTGGCAAGCAGCTCTGGAGCTGAGACAGTGACTAAATCCTGACGGCTCAGAGAGGTGGGTCAGGATAAAGAGATTAATCACTTTCAGCTCCTCATTGGCACAATGAGACACATCCCAAGCCAACCAACAGCATTCACTTAAGAAGATGTGAAATGTGGGGAGGGTCTCAAAAGTTGATTTCCTTGTCCTCCACTCACTGCAAACAATCCTGGACAGACTCCCTGGTAAGAGGTGCCTTAATGCCTGAATTATGGGCAGGCTGCTTAAAATAAAAGCCTTTTCATGCTCATGAGTGTGAGAGACTGAAAGTATCAGTGTTTTATGCAAATTAATCCAAATTTGTGTGAAGTATCCCATTAAACTACACTGCTGGTGGTGTGCTGTTGTATTATTTCCTACAGGACTTCCTCAGAAACCTTTGCCTCCAACAACGTGGGCTGCTGGGAGCAGAGAAAAAAATGAAATTGGACAAAGATTGAAAACAGTTAAAAATGAAGAAACAAAAGTAGGTAATATATATTTTTTTACAGGGCACTATATTGACTAAAACAGAGAATGAACTCTCTGAAGTTTTCCTGATCTGACCCCTCTTTGGAATATGGTGATGTCCAAGAGAATTATTTTCCTGAGAGCTCAGTTTTCTGCACTACCTGATTAAACAGTGTCTCCTGGCACTCACCTGCTGCCTTCCTATTCACAATCAAAATGTACTCACAAATACTGGAATCACAGACTAGATAATCTGATTTTATTTTTCATGTTTGGATAATTTCCTGTTCCATAGATGTTTCAGTGAAAATAATCACATTCATAGAATTATAGAATGGTTTGGATTTTAAAGATCATCTTGTTCCAGCCCCCCTGCCACGGGCAGGGACAACTTCCACTATCCCAGGTTGCTCCAAGCCCCATCCAACCTGGCCTGGAACACTCTCAGGGATGGGGCAGCCACAGCTTCTCTGGGCTACCTGTGCCAGGGCCTCAGCACCCTCCCAGGGAAGAATTCCTTCCTAAGATAAACCTACTCTCCTTCAGTTTGAAGCCATTCCCCCTTGTCCTGTCACTACACTCCAGAGGAAAAGTCCTTCCCCACCTTTTCTGTAAGCCCTCATTAAACACTGGAAGGTGCTTTTTAAGGTCTCCTTGGAGTCTTCTCTAAGCTAAACAAAACCAGTTCTCTCAGCCTGTCTTCATATGGGAGTTTCTCCAACGCCAGATCATCTTCATGGCCTCCTCTGATCCACTCAAGCTCTTCATGTTGGTGAAGGGCAGACAGAGAAGAACTGTGCACAGACCCACTTGCCATGATCTCCCTCAAGGATTCATACACAGCTTTCCCATTGATCAGGGGAATGATATGACAATTTTGGTAACTGTGTTAAGGTTCCTCCAGGCACTGCAATGCTAGTAATGTCTAGAAAAATACATAAATTTGATTTGGATTGAGGGAGAATCACACTGGATTTTGCCTCTTGATAATGAGTCCACTTTCTGAGGAGAGCCAAAGGCAGTAGCTTTGCTCTTCTGTTTCTTTGTTTCCCTTTCATCCCAGTCCACCACTGTTCATCTCTTCACCTACCATGGTATGTTGAGAAACAAATTTCAGAAGTAGAGAAGATAAAAGTTGTTCTGCTCCAATCTGATCACAAAAACAGGATTGGAAGGGTAAGGGAGTCATACAGCCACAGGACAGGTCATCCCCATCAGATGAAGGTGGCAAATATGTTCCTGAATTTCTCCTTTCTTTCTGTTTGTTTTTGTTCTGCTTTCCTTTCCACATAACAAGTCAAGCTGGCAGGTAGCAGAGATAATTCTTGCTGACAGAAGCACAGCAATATATTTTAAAACTTCCACCTAGCTTTCTCTGTTTGTACATCTAGTAATCACTTTCTCCAGTCCAGAGGAGTTGGCAAGTAACACACTATTACTTGGAGTTCTTACATCTCCCCAAGTAAAAACCATAATGAAACTGAAATAACAAAAACTCTGAAAACATGAAGACTTACCAGCAAAAGTTTGCCTTTCCACTCCCTTTCTATCTCATTTTTGGCTTCCAAGGAAACAGTAGGAACAGGGAACTGATAAATAGACTTTGACCAAAGCAGCCTTACCTATTTAAATGTGAACATGAAGGCAGCAAACCTCTCACTGGAACAGTCCCAAAAGAGAAATGTCATGAGCCTTGTACTAATTTAAAATTACAAATTACTTGGAGCTGGTAGCTTACCCAATTTAATAGTGGAGGCTAAAACTGAGCACAGATTGCTGGAGCTATTTACAGTTATCCACCGGATCATCAGGCAGAAATACATTTCACTGACACTTGCTGTTTGCTTAATATAATCTCTTATTGACCACCTGGCATTGCTACTGTGTTTTCTTCTGATTTACACAACACAAGAACTTTGGAATGGTATGTCTACACACACACTCTGAGAAAATGTCAGCATATCTGTTTTCTTTTGTTAGGAGTAAATAAATTATGATCATTAATGAATTCCTGCATAAATGCATTGCAAACCCATTTCTTACTTCTCAATAGGTAATGACACTCGTGATCTCATGTCTGTGAAATCCAAGAAATCTAGTCTGAAACTGTCATGGTTTGATACTGGCGTGAAGTTAGCGCATCTATGAGAATACACCTTCCCAAATAAATGCTGTGAGATGTGATCAGGAACAGAGCAGAGCAGGCTTAAGTTTAATAACAAAGGAAAAAAAAACATTATTAAAGTACTACTACTATAAAAAACACACACACTAAATCTAGGATGAAAACTTTCTAAAACATTCCCCCTCCCCCCCAATTCTAACAAAAATTACAGTGAGACACAACTCGGAGCTTTAATCAGGTTCTCACCTTTCAGTTAATCAATACTCAGTCTATTAAGGGAGAGAGGAGCTTCTCCTGTGCTATAGACCCCCTAGGAAACACAGTTGCTACCTCTTGTGTTTCCATGTCACACACAGCAACTGCCTGGAGAAAATTTGTTAGTGTGACACGTTCTTTTCCAGGTCACAGTGCTCTCACTACTGTGCATGGACAGACTGCCTATAGGGCTCTTTTAAGGATGCTTTGTTAAGAACTAAAAAAACAACAGTTTAGTTTTTTGTTTTGGGACAACAGTCTCCCCCATTTTTCCCTCCCCTGCGGCTGAGGCTTTCAAGAACAGAGATCTTCTTTTCTACTCTTGCACTTGCAGCTGTTGAAGCAGGTCACTGCTACTTTTTTGGCTCTAACTGTTGTATCTCTTTAAAAATGCAGTCTCTGTTGCAAGAGAGATTGGTTCAGTCTACAGCTATACAAGAAAAGTCTAGCTAAAAGCTACTCTATTATTTCTTCTTATTTAGAATTCTTTTTCCTATCTTTTTCTGATAGCTGTCTTAGACTGTCTTTATTCTCCTCTACATGAGAGGGAATAGTGTTTTGCAAAGCTTTCTTAGGAAAGGGTTGAAAGTCTCAGGCTCCCAGGACCAGGATAGCTGAGATCTCACAGCAGGCTGCCCAACTCACACAGTCCAAGGCTGGGCACTTGTCTCCCCTCTGCACCTCTGTCTTCTCTGCAGCGATTTCCAGGTACCTCCAGGCTCTCTGTCTCTTCCTCTCCGGGGGGGCTGCCTGGGACATCTTCGTGTTCTTCTACCCTTCAGTCCTGGGAGGAGGGGGCTGGTTCCCTTCTCTTCACCCCCTGCCCCCTTCTCTCTTTGGGGCTCCAGCCTACCTCTCCCAGGCCGCATGGCTTCCCCTGCCCCACCCAGCCTGTGCCCGGGCAGGGGAGGTTTGCACTGCGCTCTGACCAGAACCAAAGAGACAGTTCCCCTGGCAGTTCTTGCTTTTAACGCCCTGTGTTCTCAGAGGCGTGTCCATGCCTTCAGTGGTCAGTCCAAATGCTAATATCTAAACCTGACCACTGATTGGTTTGACTAACTTCTTGAAAAAAAAATTTACTTCTATGTCAAACCACGACACAAACCAAGATCCTGTCAGAAGCCTCCCATTGTTAAACACATGCTGATGTGCTCCTCTCCTGAGGAGCTGGTTTATGCTGGTTTATTCCATTTCTGAATCTGTTTTTCAGAGAAAGGTGGCTGGATCTATGAGCAGGGATATTCTGGAAATTAGGAAACACAATTTCCTTTATCAACTCAACCCCAACTAGATGCTGCCATTTCTTTTTATGAATGTGCAGGTTTCTTGAGCTGTATGGTAGGAATGACAACAATCACCTGTTTCACAGGGTGTTACTCAAACTCTGTGTACACTTTTTACTACAGTCTTTGTTCAGGTCTGCACGTCCTTGGCAAAAGCATCTGCACAGACCTGGCAAAATAAGGTTTGCATTAAGCACTCAGTGCCACAAAGCCTCATATCTGGGCAAGACTGTCCCCGTGCACTGAAGAAACATAAACTGAATACAGTTTACACTGGGGGATATCAACACCAACAGCAAACCCTGCACAGCTCTCAACCAGACCTGCTTTCACACCTAAATCAGTAATACACCAAACCCCATCATTGTTGCTGTTGTTTATAGATAAAAGCAATCTTGGCAGATGATGAAGAGACAAGAGTGGGGTTAAGGGAAAGGCTGAAAGAGATTCTATTTCTTTCATGACCCATTAATTAATGCTGTTGCAGAGCAATTTCCTGAATGCAACTGTGAAGTGGCCACATCACCATCCCCCCTTCCTTATTCAAATAGATGGACTCATGTCTGGATTCAGAGCAATGAGGAGCACTGACTGAGACAGGACTGTGTGAGCAACACATCCTCCAGCAGAGCCAAACGCAACCATCTGCCCAGAAATAAAGGATGCTTAGTGACCAAGAGCCCTGATCCCATGGCATCAGCACATCTGCACAGGCCTTCAGGAGCATAACCCCCTGCAATCCACAGCTATGCTGAGAGGTGATTCCATTTCTAATCTGGCCAGATGCATGATTTAAGATTCTGTAAAGAGAGGGAAGTTTGAGTAAAGTACAGGACACCAAATATTTTACTGTATCAAAAGGCAGGAATCAAAAGTGGTTTGATTATAAAAAATCAGAAAATTAGTGGAGGGGAAGTATTAGATGCACTAGGGCTCTTCAAATTGGAGAAGGAATGCAGATCAAACCCTGATGGCTGGAAGCTAAATCCACACTATTTTCTTTTGGAAGTCAGTCATCACTTTTTGTAAGGCTGAAGATGATTAGACTGTAGCAAATTCCCTGCAGGAAGTGATGGATTCTTCATTTGTCACATCAAACTTTGATGTCATTGTAGTCCAATACAGATAAGTGGAGTCAATACTGGGCTATCAGTGTGAATTCCAGTGGTAAAACAGACCCTTAATTTGTGGTTTATGCTGAGCCTGATGTACTAGAAAACTGAAATTTAATGGAAATGCTTCCCAGTTTCTGGAGTGAATGCTAACAGCCCAAAGAACAGTTTTAAGAGGTTTAAATATTGTGTGTGGGCAGAGGGCATTGCTTTCTGTAATGAAGTGTCAGTTCCTTACAGGAGGAAGAAAATTATTTTCCGATAATCCTTTTGTCTTGTACTGACTATTCAAAAGCCAAAATACTGTGCACTGCTCCAGTGCCATGCAGCGGTACCTCTACCCTGGAAAAAAGGCATCCAGTGAGTACCCTGTGAAACACCAGCCAAAAAAGCCATCCACGAGGCAAGCTCCTGTGCAATTTTTTTGTCTCATGATTTATCAATTTAAGTGGCTTGTTCTTCTTTTGTGGTTCATTCTTAGTCCTCCAGTTCCCTCAGATTCTGTAACTTGACCTTTTTCAGATTTCTCAGCCCGGCATAATGGTGCAGGATCATCATTTTCCCACAGCTCATAGTCCAGAGCTGAAGAATGAGAGAACTGCAGGTGATGCATAAATCTGTCAGATGGCAGCAGTGAATGTTTATAAATCTTTATGAATTTAGAATACACATTTCTTGTTTCATTAGAGAGTGATGATTTATGGATTTCCGGATAACAAGGAGACCAGTGATGTGTATCTGGACCCTGCTGACACGCATCTCCTATTACATGGTGGTTGACTATATAAAAAATTAACTTCCCAGTGGCAACACTTTCTGCAACAGCTGCTGAAGGAAAATCAGTGATGGGTAAAGGACTCTTCTGTGATTTCCATCAGAGTATTTAGACATAGGAAGCACATGGATTTCTTCAATGATAGGGTGCATATTTTTGTTCTTGTTATGCAAGCACAGAGACTATCATTAGAACTCCACTAAATCTGATAAGAATATGCATCTCTTTTCCAGTAAAGATATCTGAACTTTTCCAACAAAGCTTTTCCAGATATGTTTAACATGGACAGAGTGCATTTTAGGCTCACTTGGGCCAAAATATTCCAAGTTAATTTCTCCTGGGAAATAACAGCAGAAGTTCATGTCAAACAACTCAGAGATTTATAGCTGAAAATCTCAAAAGACTAAAATGATGTATTGACTTTCTGAGTCCACTTATAATAACCCAGAATGACTTATATGTTTTATTATTGGAATAGCAATGTGTGTGTATATATATTGCTGATATGAATGAGCATTAGATGCACTGCATACACATCCACCAATAGGACTGAAATATATACGTATCCATCACTACAAAATGAGAAATTGGTCCATACTGGTTTGGGTTTGGGTTTTCCAAGTAAAAAGAACCCATAAATACTTCCAGCAAATTTTGCTGAATGAGCACTGAAGCTTTTTTTTTTTTTTAATAAAAACTTAAGCTGGAGTTTAAGGCACCAGATGGACTGAAACATGGGATAAACCAGAGAAAGATGATTGTTAGCAACGATAATAATAAATGGCATAAAGGAAGCTGCTATGCAAAAAGAGGTAGAAATGACAACCCACAACTTGTTTAACTGTATTCTAGCTCAGCTCAACTATCAAGTTACATTAAAATCCATCTGCTTAATGTTAGGGGTTTTTTCTTAATATACAGGATGAGATGTCTAAAACTGGAGCGGAAGGATGATCACCATACCTGGGATTTACTTTGCAGTTTTTGACTGTCCTGCTATACTCATCTTGACAGGAATATAAATGTGGGCATCCTGACAGACACTATTTATGGAATAGAGCTCAGAAGTGATCATAAAACAAAAGTCAAAGTTAAGTTGTTTGTTTCTTTTCCCAAGTCATGTTTATTTTCATTTGTTCCAGAGAAATATTTCTCAGATTATATAAATCTGACAGTAACACTGCCAGAATATCAATCTCCATAGTTGCTGCTGTAAGATCACAATTACCCATAGGTGAGGAGGGACATCAGGCAAAAAAAAAAGTCAGGTAAGGGATGGGTGAGATCTATCTGGATGAGTTGTCATCTAAATGGACTGAGTCAGTAACAACGAAAAGAAGGATGCCTTTTTTGTACTATCATCCTGCTAGTGCAGGCATCCCTGTGCCTGATTACAGTCTATAATACAGTGCACAATTGTCAGAGAGAAGAAAACTCAGGTACATCACAATATGAAAAATTAGACAAAGTGAGTGACCTTCAAAGTTTTTTAGGGTTTAATTCCTACTGATTTCAGGCTCAGACACCTCACATTCAAATAGAATCACTGAATGGTTTGGGTTAAAGGGATCTTCTCATTCCAGCCCCCTGCCATGGGCAGGGACACCTTCCACTATTCCAGGTTGCTCCAAGCCCCATCCAACCTGGCCTTGGACAATTCCAGTGATGGGGCAGCTGTGGAATCCTTTGAATCCTTCCCCCTCAGGGAAATCCCCAGGGCATTGCCTTGGAAAGACTTACCATAGAGTTTCTCCCACCTAGACTGAAGGAGAAGACTTCCCCACAGAGTCTCGCACAACACCATGAACCTGTTCCCTTCCCCATAAGTCCCAAATTCTAGTGGTTTCTCCTTTCCCTGTTTCCTCATTGGTTGTGGTATCCTTGGTAGCCAGCCTCTGCTTCCCTGTAGGCCAATGCCCTTTGCCCTGCCCTTTGTACCACCGTACCCTCCCATACTTAACCTTGTGCAGAGCACATGGTCTCGTCTTTTCTCCCTGGTTTCCTTTTGGAGTGGTGGATGCAATAAACCTTCACTGGAACTGACCATACAAAAGACCCTTCTGCCTCTCTTTGCTGAGCTTGCTGTGGTGAGTGGTGTGTGTGGACTTGACTGCTTTGCCTGAATGCTGACCCAAGCAGCTTTTCCACAGGAGATGCTTATTGGGGAATAGGTATAGGTAGCAGCAGCCACTGTCTAAAATCCACACTGCTACAGGCAGCCACGGCTCCTCTGGGCAACCTGTGCCAGGTCCTCACCACCCTCACAGTAAAGAATTTCTTCCAATATTTAATCTCAATTTCTCTACTTTTAGTAGACCAGCTCCTATAGGTACCTTCAAAGGGTACGGAGTGGTAGACACTAAGATGATTAATTTAATCTTCACTTCTCTCCAGTGATCAAAGAGAGCTGGAGGTGACTAAGTTAATTATAGCCTCCCATTTAACATCCCAGAGCTAATACTGTGTCTTGAGGCTGTGAGCCCTGGCCCTTCATGAGGACCTGGAGTAAAACAACCAGCTGAAGTTAGCACCAGCAGCCAGGAACAGAGGCAATAGCCTGTGTGGGTGTTCCAACCATTGGATCATCCCCAGTTTTCTATATAACTGGGAGAGAAAGCCACCAGAGCCAGTCCCCATGGCTCATCAGATGCTTCCCGTTCAGTGAATTTACATTTCAGCATGAACTTTTCATACTGACAACTTGGATGCAGGGCTTTGCTGCCATGAAAAGCTCTGCTCAAAGGCTCAAAAGGACTTAAACCTAAAGCTTATTTCATTTCTGAATTTCCACTGGTAAAATTTCCTGTGAATTCTTCTCTGAGGCTGATAGTAATTTAGCAGCACTGTCTATAATATTTCCCAGCATCCTGTTACAGACTTTGAGCTTCCCCAGATGTTGTTGGCTCCTCTCTGCAGACTGTCAGGTGCTGTGCCTTCCCCAGTCCCTCATCACTGGTTGCTGTTTGTCCCTCAGGTTTGATTGCTTATTTTTGCCTGCATCAAGACAGAACATATTGTCACATCCATTAAAAGTAATTTTAAAAAAAGAAAGAACTGTCAGGCACTACCTGGGTGATTGTTTTGCTAGTTATGCAGCTTTATGCAGCCATATGCTCAAAGGTTAAGAAAGGAAAAGCATCTTTTCTAGCTGCTATTAGCAGATTTATCACCAACTGCAAACTCTCCTTGTTTATCAGTGGTCAAAGTGCCCTCATCACCTTCCCTTTTAATTGCTATTGCAGCAAATTGCAACCACAGCAGAGGAAGACATGTGGTGGATGGTGTAGCATTTACCTATAGTTGCCATCTCAATTAGCAGAAATAAAGAAGCAAGAGTCTTCACCCTGTGTTGATGTGTATGTTGGGTTCTTCCTTGAGAAGGATGAGCAATCCTCCAATGGATAACCTGATCTCCAGAGGTGTGTGTTATAATTCCTGATATCACAGAATCACAGAATCATTAATGTAGGAAAAGACCTCAAAGATCATCAAGTCCAACCTTTGATTGATCACCGCCATGTCAATTAAACCACAGCACTGAGGGCCATGTCCTGACTTATCTTGAACACCTCCAGGCATGGTGACTCCACCACCTCCTTGGGCAGCCCATTCCAATGGGCTTAACCACCTTTTCAGTGAAGAAATACTTACGCATGTCCAACCCAAACCTCCCCTGCTGCACTCTGAGACCATTTCCACAGCTTTTGTTGGATAAACATCCAACCCCCACCTTGATGCAACCATCCTGTCAGGGAGTTGTAGAGAGTGTTAAAGTGTCCACTGAGCCTCCTTTTCTCCAGACTAAACATCCACAGATGCTTCAGCCACTCCTCATATGTCTTACTCTCCCAACCCTTCACCAGCTTTGTTGCCATGTCATTCCTAGAAAGGCAAAAACAACACAAGTCTCACTGGAGTTTTACAGGCAGGTCTCCCCTTCGTGGCTCAACTTGTCTAACTGCTCATATTAAAGACAGAAGCCCCTTCTCCCACTTGGAATGTCTCTGTTCTGTCTCTTTGAATTCAGCCGTGTTAAACATTAAAGGCCTCATTGTAAGAACCACACACTGCCATCTGGCAGGCACCTGTTTCATGTGTCAAAACATCAAACCCCAAAATATTTTCATTGTGCTTCTTAATCACAAAGTGAGTAGATGAATATGCTTCTTGCCTGGGTGCCATAACTTAACTTTCATGGTTTGCTGAACTTGCTCCATTTTCTCTGGTGACTTTAACTCTCCACAACCCAGGTCACATATCCTGTTTCTTGGAATCCTATCAAGTTAGTGCTGAAATTTGTGCTCCCAATCCTATTAGAAATTTCAGCTGATATCGTCAAGGACCAACTGGAATCAGATTCATTCTATTTTAATGATGGATATTGTCTCATATTCAGAGGAACCTGAGGAAAACAACTGGTCATCATTTCCCTCATCACAATCATCATGATCACCCCAAATATCACCATCCCAATCTTCTGGGGACCATTAGTTTCCTAATTTGCATGGGGTTAGGTGAATGTGGGGCCCACATGGACATCATCTAGATCTTTTCTTCCAACTTTTGTGTTTTCTCCTTTTCTTCCTGCAATTACTTCTGTAACTGTTCAATTTGCATGTACAGTTGTAACTCAGCTGCCTCCTTGCCTTCTATTCCCTCTCTCATATCTTCAGATCTACATTATGCTTTTTCCTGTCCTCACAGGTGTCTTCTAGGCAGCTGCCTAACAACTTACAAATATTTCCTTTTCCTCTACCATTTTCAATATTTCCTCTTGCTAATTTAATTTGCTTTGTCATTACACTCCAGTCATATCAGTGGTGGTGAGCCCATTCTTCTGAGGATTTGGGACTCAGACTTATTCTATGCTGCCATAACCAATCAGGGATACTACTCCCCATCATGACGACTACACCAATATATTGTGAATGGGTGATTTAGATCACTTAAAGAACCCCTGTCAAAGCTATCAGCAAAAGGTGGTTTTTATACAAGGTTGCAAAAGTGTGACTTAACAAAGTCTGAGTGCAGGAGTCACTCCTACTGATTGGCACAGTCATTTGAACATTGATTCTAAACTGCCACCTGACAAGTCAAAGTTGCCAAACTACAAGGTTATGCACTATATCAGTTAATTAGCAAAGCATCTGCCACTGATAAAAAAGTCTCTCTGATTTCAGAATCATTCCAGCTCAAGGAGAGATCACTGCCATGCAATCAGGATGCTTAACTGGGAGAGGTCAAAGAAAACTCCCTTTGTCCTCTTTGTGGAATAAAGCAGCTGACTCATAGTCAAATTACATGTGATGGTAAAGGTACAATGCTCCTTGTACCCACAACTTTCTTTATTCCTTTAGAATTGAATCTTGAGAAAGCCACCCACTATTTGTGTGTTAATCGCATGATTGATTTTACAGAGCTCCGGTGCATCTCACTGTGCCACTCAGCTCCTTTATGGGTTTTCAGAGAGCAGACAGACACTTGAGGAGCTCCTTAGAGTCTGTACCAAACTTCTGCTGGTTTAGTTAAGGGGTCAAGGACAGGCTGCCAAAGGAAGCAACCACCATCCCTGGAAGTATTTAAATGGCACATAGATGTGGCACTTAGGGACGTGGATTAGTGGTGGACTTGATTTACCTATAGTTACCATCTCAATTAGCAGAAATAAAGGACTTGGCAGTGTTGGGTTAACAGTAGGACTTGGTGACTGTTAAGATATTTTTCAACCTAAAATACTCTATGATTCTATGATTTTCCTATAGGCAGATATGCATTTTTGGCACTCTTTAGCAAGTGTAACATCTTCTATGGCACTGACAAACTTTGTTTATTATGTAAAAACCCTGAGCAGAAAAGCAACCCAGATTTCCTCATTCACTTAGTGGCACAGCAAGTTGACTGACTATTGCCAAAATGCAAGGCAGAGGCAGAATTTCCTTTGCTACTTCTTAGAGAGTAGTTATTGTGTGTTATATGAATGAAATAGTTCCCTACCATAGAATATTTCACTGAACATATTAACAGATGGAAGTCAGACCCTCCTTCAGTTTACAGACAGATAACTCTGTCTATCAGACAGATCCCTCTTTGGAAACAGCTGCTTTCTGCTTTTGCTCTGTTACCTCTCTTTATTTCTTCCTTCACTATATAGATCTCGTACAGAGGGTTCACTTACCGTGTCTCAATGTACTGGAAATTACCAGACTGTCTCCACTGCATTTCTCACAGATTTGCCTGACATTGTAAAACTTGTGTCTTATTTTACATTAATTAGATCCATATTTTTCTGAAAATTGCAGACAAAAAAAAATCTTCCTTCATTTTATACATATATCCCCCCCCCCACTGCTAGCAAATCTTTCCCATGGCCCATGCTGTAGTGAGGGGTGTGCTAATGACACACTTCTGGCTGTGAAACACTCTCATAAATTTCCTTTGGTTGCCCCCATGGTCCAATTTGAATTGCTTACTTTTTGCTTCCGTTGTTTTATAGGTTTTCTTATATTGGGATGAGAGGTGTGGGTGTTCACTCCCACTGTGAAAGTCCTTTAGTGAGCTTTCACAAACACTTCTAAATTGTTTTTCTGAGTTTCATGAAAAAGGGCTTCTTCCTGGGGAATTGACAGTCGGATTCCTTGACAGCATGTTGCTCTCAAGCACAAGTTTATCTTTAACTCCCCTCAGCCCTTGAGGCAGAGTTATCTGCTGCACAGGTGTCTTCAGCAAGCACTGAAAGGGTAATCAGGGCCTTGCACAGGTATAAAAAGCAAAGCTGTTGTGATACTAATGTGAAATTAATTCTCAGCTGCTCTGAGCTCAGAGAAATGCGAGCTCCAGTTTGTCAACCTCTGCCTGCAGGACACTGTGTAGTGCTGCTGACTTCAGTTATCGTGATACTAATGTTCAATATTTAAGTATTTACAATACCACAAACATTGTCAAAACAGGAGGAACAGGAAAGTTTACCCATAATGAAACCCTGCCCAGAAGAATGTCCTTTGAATTTTAAGTATGACCAGATTGTTTAACTTCATGAACAGTGTTTCCAGCATTGACAGCTTCCTGCCATGAGGAGCCATTTTTAAAGGTTTATCCTGAAAAACACTGCTGGAGGTGTTCAAGTAATTGCAGCAGGCAGTGGCAGTTGGGTGAGAAATGGAGGGAGGAAGATGAGGGAGGAACATGAGTCTCCATCGGGGGATGCAGTGCCAGGTTAGAGAGCCTCAAGTTAGCTCTAAACGTGCTGATATGACTCTGGGCAGAGCTCCATGCTGTAAAAATAGTCAGGTGAGACCCAGAAAGTTGGATAAGTGTGTTAATTCTCATCCTTGGTTAATTAGTCCTGCAGTTAATCAGCCTTGTTACAGTATTTTTCCTGATGGGACAGATGCCTCTGTGTTCTGGAGCCAGCAAGTTTGGCACTGGATTGCCACAATAATATGGATTCATTAGCTGAGATCCAGATAATGTTTTTACTGTGCTTTCTATAATCTATTACTCCTACAAAACTAAAACAAATAATTGAGCCAGGAAGAGGGACCACCAGGGTAATGGAACCCTTATGATTCCAGTCATAAGGGATTGTGGTGACTCCAATCACCAAAGAGAGAACAATTTGTCTGAACACTTGATTTCGAGATATTAAGCTTGCATAATTCCAGTTTTCCATGGTTTTTATTGGATATTTGGTTCAGGCCTCCTCATTGCAAGGATTGTTTTCCTGCTTTGAGAAAAGTAGTGCCTGGTAGCATCAGGGTAGTCTGAAAAATTCCAGCAATTTGCAATATACTAAACAGAGAAATAAAGAGGAAGAAAAGAAAAAAAAAAGCTTACAAACTTCTCTGAAAAACAGAAAGGTTTCTGTGTTCCTGGAAGATTTTTCAACATCAAAGGCTCAACCCCTGACCTCAGGGCGTATAGTCTAAATTGAAAGATCCAGTGTTGTAATGAAAACTTCTTATTAATAGGGAAGAAGGAACACATAGCCCAGAGAGGTTTTAGACTCCTGATTCCTGAGAGCATTTGAGGCTGGATGGAGTTCTGAGCAACCTGGTCTAGTTGGAGATGTCCCTGCCCATGGCAGGAGGGTTGGCCTAGATGGTCTTCAATGGTCCCTTCCAACCAAACCATTCTATAATTCTATGCCAATGTGAAGAAGGAATGTCAATGTAGTCCTCATCCAAAGCTTGAGGCCTTGGGCTTTGTGTTTTTTCCACTCTTTCCTGTTCCTTGAAGCTCTTAGGTAGGTTCAGTTCCTGGAGAAACACTTCAGTGAGCCCTAAACCTGAGTTATCATAAAGCCAAATAATCCTCTATATTGGGCAAGCAAATTCCCTGTAAACATACAACAAGGCATTGGGGTCTGCTCCAACTGCCTGTCAGCAAGTTGTCACCTCCTCCAACTGGGACACCTGCTCACCATCTCAGCCACTCCATCTTTAATCCAAGGGATCATGTCTCTGCTCACACCTGAAAAAAGGACCAGGGACACAAAGCAAGAGGCCAAATCTCCAACCACTGCATCTCCTTCACCTTGGCTAACACCTGATATTCCCATTGTCTGCAAGACACAGCTGATGTGGTGGGGATTATGAACATAAAGAAGGAAAATTACTTACAGCTGGAGCAATTGTCAGGCAGGAAGATAATTGAAAGCCAGCAAAACGATCAACCGTTTAATTGCTTACATTAAAGAAATGAATTGACAGCAATCAAGCCAACCTATAAAAAGTACTGAAAGAAAATGACATGTGAGAAAATAGATTAATTTTCATAAAGAACAAGTAAAAACAAACTTGGAAAAAAAAATTGAAAACCCAAGCTAGTGTTGTTTATAAGCCTTAATCAATTTAAAACTCATTTTCAATGTATTAAACTTTACTATTTAATGTCTTACAATGAATTCTGCCTCTGGCATTGTTCAGCAGCCTCACTGAAGCCTTGTGCAGTTAAAAAAGATTATTAATCAGCATTACCTCTGCCAAACATGCTTAAATCAAGAAGCAGTACCCACAATCATAAAGAGGGGAGCACTGAGAATTTTTTTTAAGGGAATTTTTCCCATCTGAGGGACTGTTGATTTCCTGGGAAGATTTTTAGAGGCAAAACAACTGAGCTCTCAGAATTTGTGTTTTCAAACTTTTCACGTTGGTCTTGGTATTGAATCTGTGCACAGAATCAAAGGCCAAATGTCGGGAAGGAGGGAGGTGTCTCCATTTTCAGCCACCCAGTGCAATAACTCTGCACATTCACATCTCTTTTGATTCACACATTTTTTCAATCATGTGCCTGAAAACTCCTTTAGAAGACCAGTGAAGCCTTGTTTTGTCCCTAAGAGCAGAACCACATCTTATGGCATGAGAAAAACAAATTCCCAACTCACAATAATCCCTCCTGAAATGTTTGTTCGCCCAAACCTGAGGTGAGCAGGAATATGAACTCTATTATTCCAGTGTGTAGGAATTCTTTTGGAAGGTGTGCTATGGTGAAGAAATGGACAGACAACCACTCCAGAATGGATCCTTGATATTTCACACCTCTTTTTTACAAAAATAATATGGAGGGTTGTTCTGGTTTTTTTTCATGCATATGTAAATCCCTTAAAATATTTCATTTTGAGAGAAGATAGATTGTATACCATCAGTTTTTCTCTCTATCATAAATTTTTCATTTCATGCTAAAAATCTGATTTTGTATGTGTGACACTCAAAAATAACGAAAAAAAAAAAAAAAGAAGAAAAAAAAATAGCCTGAATCCATGGGCTCAGCCACTAGCTGCAATCCAGCCTCACCATCCAGCTGACTGATCACAGGATGAAGTATCCTCCACCCAATGATTCCCCCAACATTTCTGACCTTCACATCCTGAAACTGAGTCATGAAAATTCTACATAAAATCAATACTTTTTTTAAGCTTTCTGACCTTTTATGCTTTCCCTCACATTTTCATCCTCACAGTCTTGTTGCTGATAGCTCGTTGTTCTCATGCTGCAGATCAATTGCTCTGGGTTTGAGTTGAGCCATGTCCCACCACAGTGACAGCAGGGATGGAGAGCCAAGAGCCTTTCTGAAAGCACACAGTGATCCTGCTGCCCCTCCTCACATGTTAATCTGGATTTTAACTCTGCATTTTGTACACCAGGGAGGTTTCAAAGGCAGATCACCACGCTGATCAAAGGACAGGAATACAAACCTGAGGCAAATCTTAAGAGAAGAAATGTTAAAATCAATGTCACCTGGGTTAGGCTCATTAACTCTTGACGAAACTAAAACTTCTCTTTCTACTATAGTACATTATTGACATCTAGAAAGGATAAAGTAATACATAAAATATATTTCTAAAGGAAGAAAAAAAACCCAAATACTTCCATTCTCAAAAGGTCAGGATAACAGATTACTCCACTAAAATTCTGGGAATACAGGACTGGGAGGAACAATGTATATCTACAGTTGCAGGTACCAGGTGGCAGAGGTTAAGTAAAGCAGTGAAGTGAGTTGATTCCATTCTTACATGACATAGGATGATATTTCACCCTCTAGAGTAATCCAAGGACCAAACACCCAAGACACTGCAACGTGCCACAGCAGATTGTCCCTCATTTTCTATTTCTTGGACCCTGCCCTGGCTTGTAAAATAAGCATATAAAATAAGCATATATTCTATTTGCCATCTGTTGGGCAGTTTTCCTATCATTTCCAAGAACAATGTCTCCCTCTGGGGAGATATCTTCTGTTAATGTGCCACTGAATGGCTCACTGCATGACTGATGAAGTTACATCATCCCATTGTAAGATGCTCCACCCAGAGGGAGGAGCCAAGCCTCCCTACCTGCATAAAATCAGCATTTCTTGAGACAGCAGCTCAGCCTCTTCACTGGATTCCCAGAGGAAGACCAGGCCCATCTACTCTATCACCAGACCTTCAGAGAAAACTATACCCTTCTACTGGACCATCGCTTCAGCAGCATTTCATCTGCTACTCCAGGAGCAAGAGGAGCAGCCACCATTTAACTGGACTATCACCAACACCCTGACTTCTCAGTGTCAGGTTTCTGACTCTATCAGTAGTTTTGTTTGTACTAACTATATTTTTTTTTAATTTAGTTTTTTCCTAGTGAAAAACTGTTATTCCCATTCCCATATCTTTGCCTGAGAGCCTTTTTATTTTTAAATTGTGGTAATTTGGAGGGAGAGGGTTTACCTTTTCCATTTCACGGGAGGCCCTTGCCTTCCTTCACAGACTCCTGTCTTTTCAAATGAAGACAGACCCTAAACTTAGAAGCAGAGCATCCAGAGTTTTGTGCAGAAAAGTCAACAAATCCAGTACATGCTAGAATCACTGTGGGTTGATATATATAGGTTGTTGGTTTCTAAATACCTGAAATGTTTACTAGTTTTAGGCCTGATCAAGAGGCCACATGGCAGAAAAATGCCATAGATTTTTCCTTGCCAGGACAAAATTCTGTGTGGAAAAAGATCCATCTTCCTAGAAACCTGGGCCTAAAGTAATCCCAACCTAATCCCCACTGTAGAAGACTTAAAGGTCATAAAAATATCAATTTCATTTGCCAATTTAACCCAGAGGGAATTATTTTCTGAATTCATCCTTGTGTTTTATTGACAGGAATAGTTACGATCCTTATAATTGCCTTATAATTCCCTGTCTAGCTCTAAGACATAGTGTATGCTGAAAGAAACTAATGAAGCAAAAGATACTTGATACCATCCTTCAAATGAGCTGTTTAGAAAATCCTTTCCAAAGGAAAAATAAAACAGCCATTTTAATAAATTAAAAACCCTGTTGCACAGCTTGCTGGATGGCAGGTCCAATCAAGAGGGTTGACATATCATGCTGTAAATACTTCCCAGTGAATGATGACATAATTTTCAGATTTGCCCTTCTTACTGGCATTGATGCATTCAGGCAAAACAATATATCAATCAGCATTTAGGACCTAAATGCCTGTTATGAATCAATCTTCTGGGGCTCTCAGCTTCCCACATCTCATAAGAATCTCAGCAGTGATTTGTAGCCTTTTGAGTGTTTCCTAGTGCTTCACATCTCTCAAATTGGTCAGAGCCCAACACCAGAGCTCTTGCTCTGTTTCACAACTATCACATGATTGTGTATTGCTCTGTATTCTTCCTCCCACTATGTTAATGCCAGTTTCTAATAGTTAAAAAGGGATGGAATCCACTCTTGTGTCACACATTTAAGTGGTTTATGGCCTGGTTTATTCTCGGTTCATTTTCACAGCCTTTCTAACCCCTCAGCAGGGCTGCTCCCAAGTGGAAGAATTCCATCAGTGGACAAAGGAAGCGCTACTGATGACATCTGTGAGGCCTTTGATTTGGTTCCCTACAGCATTCTTACCCCTAAAATGAAGAGACATGGGGTTTTTTGATGGATGGACTGTTAGATGGGTAAGGAATTGGCTGTGTGGCCACATCCAAAAAGTTATAGCCAATGGCTCAATGTCCAGGTGCAGCCCACTAAAGGTGGTGTTACTGCAGGGTCAGTAGTGGGACCAGTGATATTCAATATTTTCATCAGTGAAATGGACAGTGGGGTTTTTGACACTGACAGTTTTCAGATGAGTAGATACACTCATGGAAAAAAAAAATCCATCCAACAAAACCTGAAAAAAACATTGCATTGGCTGTAAGTTACAGCCATCAACAGTGCATTGCAGCAGCTGAAACTTTTTCTTATGCTGAAATGTTTTGGGCTTGGGCCAAAATGCTTTGACATTTTTTAAAATAAAAATTACAATAAACCTCCTCAAAAACTATTAAACAAAAATATTATAATATTGTCATGTTGTTTAGGTTTGGTGTTTTGCTCTTTTCCTCCCCATAAAAAAAAAAAAGGATTTTATGGGAAGAAAGAATTTTAAAATACATTTTGATTACAGTAAAAATTCCTGTGGTTGATAAAGGAGGATTTTTTTTTTTAATCGTGATGAGGTGGTCTTACAAAGAAGCAAACTACCAGTCTCAAATTAGACCTTTCAGAACCCCATTATACCTAATTAAAATCTGTTTTCCTAGGCTTAATAGAAGTTCTGGGTGTGAATAATTCTGCTTAAGCAGATTCACAAATCTGGTTGCAGTAAATTACAGATGAGACTTCCCAGGAGCAGAATAAACCCCATCAAGACCCTCATAAACAAAATGCCAGCATCTGGAGCCAGAGAGAAAAGCACAGGCAGGACAGAGAGAAGAATTACTGATCTGGGATTAGCCTATACATCAACATCATGTAAGGTGAAAAAAAAAAGTCTTTATTTATTGCTTAGCAGCCTTCAGGTTGTGAGTGTCACTCAGCATTAGCATTCACCTTTATAACTGTGATTTGATTTACAGCTCCACCCCAGCACAGAGGAAGAAGCCAATTACATGTCTGGGGGAACGTGGATGCATTGAGTCGATCCCAGATGCTTCCTCTTCCCTCTCATACAGGATGCATACAGAGAGATTTTCTTGGCCTGAAATAGAGGCCTGAGGGATGGGCTCTGACCTGCTTTATGAGATGACTGCCAGAAGAATATCATGTTCTATAGAAATTTATGCTCACACAGGTTAAGCTGCAATAGAAAATGTAGATGTTAGACACAAAGGTGCTGTTCCACATTAGTCAAAGCCACACACAACTTTGCCAAGGCTGGAAACACAGAGTTAAAATGCACCAAGGCCAGTGAGGTGACAAACTCGGTATTTCCATGCCTATAGTGAGCAGATCCATTGTACACTTAGACATTGTACATCAGATCAAATCCCATGGTTAAGTTAAAAGCTGAGTGATTCCACCCCTCATCTCTAATGAGATCTTTCCTCCTCTCCACTTTCTGGTGGCTTCTGTTGTTTCTTGATATTTGCTTCTCTTGGTTTATCTCACAGTGACAACCCAGGATCAGCTGGGGGAGCCCAGCAATTCTGAGACCCAGCCTTGGCTGAGGTTGGATGCTCAATATCACTGATGGAAGAGTTGGCTCTTGAGTGCTCCAAAGTTCACCTAATGTCCCAAAATCCATACTGTGAAGCCCTGTTCAGAGCTGATCATAGAATCATAAAACATAAAATGGTTTCATTTGGATGGGACCTTAAAAAAACAAGATTTTTTTCCTGTTATCTACTCTAAACCTATCCTTTGTCAGTGTGAAGCCATTCCCCCTTGTCCTATCACTATATGCCCTTGTAAAAAAAATCCCTTTCCAACTTTCTTGTGTCCCCTTTAGGCACCAGAAGGGGCACCAAGGTCTCCTGGAGCCTTCTCCAGGCTGAACATCCCCAACTCCCAGTAGGAGAATCCTCCAAGTGTACTCCTGAACCCATTTTTCTATGCTGTGTTTGCAAACCAGTGCTGTTTACAGGTTTGCAGCTCTCTACATCACAGATCCACGTCACTGGGGATGGATGGATACTAAATATGGTGCTCTGACTTTTGCTCTCTGAATTCAGAAGAGCTCCCATGTCAAAGATTTGCCATCCCACCCAGCTCTGAATTCCCAAAGGTGTTTGAGAGGCTTGCTACAGATGACACCTGAACATTTCTTTTTCCAGCTGCCCAATCACCAGTAAGAATGGAACCAAGGGGATTTTTTTAGTATTTATTTATTTATTTCAGTGCCATGTTTATTTTGTTCATAACAGGAAATACTGAAATGCTTCACTTCCATCACTGGATGAGAGAGGAGTCCCAGTCAGGCTGGGTTTATCAGACAAATCAAAAACAGGTCCCCATATATTCAGGTGAAGATTATAGGAAAGGATTTTCCTTTGGTTTCAAATATTATTAAGCTAATGATCAAGGGATGCAATTTTAGTAGGTACTCATTAGATTTGAAACTTTTGATCCAATCCCTTTATCCTCCCACATATCCCTAAAGAGGCAGGTCCCAAGCTCTCCAGAAACTCCCAGGCACAATGACCCATGCATTACACCAACATTAAGAGTCTCACAGTAGCACAAACTTTATCCCTCCCTAAGGAGGAATGAAATTACTAATTTTTTCCCTCAAAGGTGATTCAGAGGACAGACTGTAGCAAAGGTTCTGTGCATGGAGAGAGAATTACTGCTAAGATTTTATTAGCACATAAACATGATGACGTTTTTGATGCCTGGGCTATAGAAGCACAATCATTACAATGAAGGCCATATTTCTTTCCATCTTTCCATGGGTTCTGTAACACACTGAGCAATCCATCTTGCTCACATACCCTACAAAATCATAGATATATTTATTTATTTGCTTCTCTCAATTAGCATTTGACCTTTTGAGCACTTCAGGTGTTCTGGGGTATGACAGCACAAACTCTGCAGCTTCTGCCTTCCAGCATAGCCCAGGTGAGGCTCATGAACAGGTAAAGGACAACCACAGCACTACCAGGTACCAAATTTCTGTGAGCTGCTGTGTGAGCCTCTGCCAATGCCAGAAATAACCAGAAGCAACACAGTGAGGATAGCTGGAGAGGAGTGGTAGAGGACTGGCAGAGGTTATGGATTGTACACACTATTCCAAGATAGAAAATACGTGTTTGCTCACTGACAAAGCAATGCTGATATTTTTGTCATCCAAATGTCAATCAAATGAGACACAAACAGCTAATTCATAGAATCACAGAATGGCTTGTGTTGGAAGGGACCTTCCAGATCATCAAGTTCTAATTCCCCTGCTACTTCTTCACTTAGAAAAAGTTGCAAATGTGTACATTTAAAGAATTAGCAACATTAGGAAAAAAAAAAAAACCACAATCTGGGTAGCTGAGGGTTCAAAACACATTTAAGGAACATGGGGATAATCCTTATTGAAAAGATATGTAATAATCATTTATTATACTCCTTTTTAGATCATGCACAAAAAAAAGAGCAATTTTCTGAAATCTTATTTCAGCATTTAAATGAATAGCAATACCTCTGCATACAGTACTTTTAAAGAAAAGTACAAAACTGAATCCACTCTCAACCTCCATTTCGTTGATTCAGTCATGTAATGTACTTTTTAATTGAATGATTTATATAACTGTGAAACCCTCTGTGAATTTTACAATTGAATATATCATTGATGATTTTCTGCAATGAGGCTTGAAGCTTAGAATTAAAAAGTTATTAGTATTTTCATTAGGAAAGTTCAAGAGCTCAGATATTGAAGACCAAATCCCAGAATCCACAGCAGACTTGTACTGATTTTTTTTTTTTTCTACAATTGTTCAGAATTTGCTCTTCATTATGAATCATTTAAATGAAACCCTTCCATAGACAAAAAAAATTCAAGGCCAGACGAGACCATTGCAATCATTCAACTTGATCTGCTTTGCTATGCAGATCACAGTCATCCCTTTATCTTCTCACTGGTCTTCCCATTTAGATGGTGTGCCCTAAACTCCTGTCCTCTACAGTATCTTCCCTGTCCTAATGCTCAGCACATCCTAATTCCTACAGCAACACCCTGAATTACTGGGTCAACAGGGATGAGGTGTTTTCTACCTACAGGTTATTTTACTCTTTGGAATATTTTTTATACTTCTCAACCCTGCTTTGAACCTTTATTTTCTCCAGTAAGACAACCCTGCTTGTCAGAGAAGGGTTACTCAGCTGCAGTGAATTAGCAAATAATGTCCATTTTTAACTGCTAAGGATACTCAGTTAATAATAATAATTAATTGCATAAAGGCCTGCCGAGGGTTTTTTTCCCCAGAAGAAACTGATTCCTCTCAGATGATGTCTCAAATAGAATCATAGAGTCACAGAATGGTGTGGGTAAAAAGAGACCTTAAAGAACATCTCCTTCCAACCCCTGCTGTGGGCAGAGACACCTTCCACTAGACCAAGCCCAGTCCAGCCTGGCCTTCAACACTTCCAGGGATGGGACATCCACAGTTCTCTGGGCAGCCTGTGCCAGGGCCTCACCACTCTTATGGAAAGGAATACTGCTGGCAAAGGATCCATGGATTATTTACTGTCTTCCAGCATATCTTTAAATGTAGAGTAAGAGGAATGTAAAAGTTCATCCTTGCAGAGGAATTTACCTTAATAATCTGTTTTGAGAGTATATGGCTGCATGACAGAAAAGTGAAGACATTTTCCAGCTTAATTGGGGCACCAAAAGCCCAGATTAAGATTGAGTTTATCTCATGGATAGATAAGAGTGGAGTGGATCACTCATTCATCATGATGCATAGACACAGACATGCTCTAATGACTTTCCATCTTACAGTCACCCTTCTCTACAAGGGAGGTAGAAATGAAAGAATTTTGTGAATTCTCATCTTGTAGTCATGAAAGGTATCCACTCTTGGCTGGAGCAGTCTCGCTGTCCATACAATGTGCATGTATGTTTGGGGTGTTTTATCCTCAGGACATAAATCCACTGCAAAAAAAAAAAAAAAAAAAAAAAAAACCAGATTGGCTGCATTTAGAACTTGACCTTGAATAGAGGCTTTCTCATAGATCAGTCATCAAATGGTTTGGGTTGGAAAAGACCTCCAAGATCATCTCATTCCAACCCCCACCATGGGACACCACCACCCCAAGCCTCCACATTTTGCTGAATCATTTCCAATTAAAAAAATATTAAAAAGAAGAAAAATATTCACTGTTAAAAAGCCTCGAGTCTTTCTAATGTTATTCCCTTGGACCTTAGAGTCTCAGAAGATCCTGGCTAGAGCACAATATAAAACAGTGTTCTAAATTTTAAAAACTATAATAACTAACCAAAAAAATGGCCATGAATAGCAAAATCTTAGATCTTGCTTTTCTTTGCACATTGAAACATTTGTGCTATTTGTTTTATTAACCTGAAATACACTGAGAAGCCTTTAAAACCATGAAACTAAAGGTTGAGCTCACTCTCTGGTCTTCAATGATATCTCCATTTTACCTTTAAGGTTATGGTCTTTATACTGCTTTTTAGCTTTGGTTTTTGTTGTTTAATCTTGAGGGATCCACAAGTGCCTGACAGAATTAATTCTGTCCCCACCCCTTTCCAAACAATGATTTTTTGGGGGATGACCTGAGCCAACAGAATCCGATATCAGGAAGACTTAGTGCATTTTCACTTCATCGCTCATGTCACTGAGAGATAATTACAGAATAAATAAGTCCAGAGATGAGTTTGGAAGTGATGAATGAATATAAAAACACCACAGCACTCTTTCCACTTTAACACTTTCTTTCCAGTTGGGAACAGAAGCCCGTGCTGTGTAAACAGATGGTGGGAGATTAGCTTTGCTTTGGAAGTGTGGTGGGAAATGTAATCTGGCAGGATGTTTTGCCCACAAAGCAGAATAAGAACATGAGATCACAGTGCAGCACAACAGCTGTAGCTGCACTTCACACGGAAATCTTTCAACTTCAATCTCCCTCTCTTCTTCTTTAGGTCCCATCTTCTTTATCCCCTCCTTTATTTTCATAATTATTGATCACTCCAACATTTATCACTTTGTTGAAAACAGCTGTGCAAGAATTTAGAACGTAAAAATCATTGAAAGAGAGCTTCCAAAAGTACAAATCAGTTTGCAAGCTATCCTCAAAAGCTGAAGGGGCCAGGTTCTCCCTAGGTAAAAATTAGGTGTGTTGGTGTCACCAACAAAGCCTCACTGATTTTCATCCCCTAGAAGTGCAAGCCTTTCTATAATTCACGCTCAGTAAATCTTTCCAGGTAGGTAATTAAGACAGCACATCTATTTTACTGCTACTGAAAGACTTAAGATCTGTCCATTATTGGTAGGAATTGCTATTTATACTTTTCTTATTATTTTTCTCAATGCACAAAAATCTCAATTTTTTCCACAAAGCATAGGGCCTGTGCTATCCTGATCTCACAACCATCTTCTGCGCTCAGCAGGCGACCACTAAGAGTCTGCTGGGAAACCTTGAACAAGGACCAACGTTGGTGATTTTGGAATTCCTTTCAGTTTTATGCTCTGAATATTCAAAAGATCCTCAAAGGCACAAAATTCACCCATTTTCCTGGCAAGACCTGGGTATATTTTCCCAAGATATATTCTTGGATTTCAGAGGATTTGCATGTATTTAGTGTCCACTTTTCTATAGCAAGCAGGTAGGAAATTGTGATAGAAACACTGGAATTCCACAAAACAGCTTAAACTCTCCCCAGAATCCAAGCGGAAGACTTGTCCCAGACCCTTGTTCACTGCAGAGCTCTAATACCCTTGAGTAATGAGGGTATTATGTCACTGCATAGGTAATTATAAACAGCACATTTGCAACAATTTATTTCTTTTTTATCTTGTGTTATGTTCAAATTCCACTAGGATGCAACTGCCTGTCCCGAAAATAACAAATAATGTCATTAGAGAGGCACTGAGATTCAACCCCTTTCCCCCTGAGAGAAGTCACAGCAGAGGTGGTTTCTTCTGCATTCCCAGGTGATTAATATTTACTGGAAAAGGCACTGTAAGTGATCCCTTAGGAGACAAGGTGATACAGACTGTGAGGGTTGAAATGAATAAAAAATGTGCCCCAAACGGAGCACTGTGTATACTGTCATTATTTTTACAGTCTTGGCACTCAGGTATCTCTGTCACAGCCACACTGTAGCTTGAAAGGCTGAAAACCTGCCCACACAGGACAATATTTCTTATTCCACTGATACCAGGTTTATGGTGTAACTGCAAGATTGGCTTTATTTCAGTTTTATTTAGATCATTTAGAAAGCAAAGTAAAGCAGAACAAGTAATTCTTAATTAGGATGAGTATCTGAGTGGGAAGGACTGTGAATGAGATTATTCTGCTTACTCCTGACATCAAACAAGTATAATTGTATAGACATTTTTTTTTTGATCACTTCAGTCCATCTACCCAACATGCCTAATTTAAGTCAAAATGCAGATCTTTGTTGAATTCTGTCTGGTTCTCTGTGCAGACTTACCCTTGCCAGCAGCTGGAAGTAGTACTGGGGCTGTCAAAGCATGGATGTGCACTTTGTTCTGCCACCTCTGATGGGACAAGCTTGGGATAAAAAGATTCTGATGTGAGCAAGGCATCTGTGGATAGCAAGGTTTTAAAGAAACTGAGTGAAATACACCCAAACTCCTCCATCAGAACTTCAGAACAAGACAAAAAGAAATAAACAGTCGCCAATGTGCTCCTTATAAATACCTATACAGTGACAGTCATGCTAAAGATTTAGCTTTTTATACATTTTTCAGAAGTTTGTGGCTCTGTAGACTGTTAATACACAGTTATATAGTTCTGGGTAATTTTCCTATCCTTTCTTTTAGATATTAGAATAAATTAACCATTCTAATACATACTTGGAATTTTGTTTAGTCTTATTCTTAAGAAGCCTGACAAGGACATTTTGTTTTCCAGTAGAACTTAGAAGATATAAGAAAGCTCCTGAAAAAAACTCCAATGGAGCAGAAACTGGGGGAAAATTACCTAACCAACTGCTCTTCTAATTGGACAATATTTGTTGGATATGCCAATTTGTTAAACTTATAAAAATTGTAGAAATCGAATGTTGGGTCTGCCCATAGCCATGGGGGCACCTGAAAGCTTGCATTAAAGACCTGCTTTTTATGTTACTATTTGAACACTGCTGCAAGTTTTGGATTGTTGATTTTAGGCAACAGGAGAAGGCACTTTGTCACCTGCCAAGGGGTGAATGACTTTGTAACCCTTCACTTGTCATAAAAAAGTCAGGTGAAAAACAGGACACCCCTTCCTGTATGGTAATAGCTCCTGTAGGATGGATTCTTGGAAATTCTCAGAACTTCTGGTGGAGGAGTGACTTCAAAATTGGAGACTTGAAAGACTCAAGTAGGACACTGGACAGTCAAAATCAGAACCCGAGAGGTTTAGCTAAACCAAGTAACTTTGGCCTGAGACAGTGACAGGCCTGTGGAATTATTGCTTTTCTAGTCTTACAAAGAACCTGGCCTAGCCAGTTGAAATAGCAAATGTAGTTGATTCAGCACATTTTAAAGAATTTATTTTGATATGGATAAATCTGGTCAGAAAAAAAATTACTTGCTGCGTGTAGGCAGAGTCATGGATGTAAAGTGTCCATGGACCTGGTCTTAATCCTCAGAAGTCAATAGAAATATTCCTGTGGCAAGAAAGACACAAGGATCAAGCATTTCCTTAAGACTGAGCTATTCAGAGATTGCTCTATCAGCACCAATTACAAATATGTCTTTATATGCATAAAATTTTTCTTCTTTCAATGGAGAAACAAATAAAAAAATATTCTTATTATTAAAGAGATATCCTATTGTAAGGAAGTTCCACATTTGCAACACCTTAAAGATTAAATTATTATTGCTGTGGACAATTGGAAATTACTATCTAAACTCCAGAAGAAATTATTTTTATTTATGAACCTGTTAAAACATATCCCACCCACAGAACAGGGCAGGATATTGAGTTTTCAGAAAAGAAAGGGTCATGACCAGATGACTGAGGGAAAATATTTTAATTTACATGTTCTACCCACTTCTTTTCAGTCCCAGTCCTCATGTCTTAATTTAATAGGTGTAATTGGTGAAGTCACCCAGAGCAGACACAGTACAACTGAATCTTGTTATTTGTTGCTAAACAGAAAAAGTTCTTTGCCCACACCTGTTAAAAATGAGATAAATGTGTGAAGTGTAACAGAACTGATACTCAAGAACAGCTTTGACTACCTACTTTACAACCTAAATAATGGAGAGAAAGGGAATAGCAGATGCCCCTTATCCATCCTTTAAATAGATGGTGAAGGAAATACAGACATATTATATAGTTTTAATTGGATTTCCTTGACTGCGTTCCAGTCAATAATTTTGGTGGGAGGAGAGGAAATCATCTCCTTAATGTTTTCATCAGCATTAATCACAGCTCATTTGTTTCTGCAGAGGACAAAGACAAAAGAACTGGAAAGAAATTAGAGGCAGCAGCAGCTTTTAGGTTCAGGGATTAAATACTCCGAGGTTCTCCTTGCTCTGCTGAACTTTTCTCCAAGTATTCTAGGAGCAACCAAAAATGAGAAAGCAGAAAAATTACGTAACTACCATAATGTTGGAATATTCAAAGGCATCTCACCAGCACCAAGCAACACTATTTCCCAAACTGTAAACATCTGAATTCCTGAAATTCTCAAAGGTCTCTTAGGTTGCAAGCACCTGGCATGTTTTTCCTCTATAATCCACGCTACTCTGATTCTTTGCTTCTGAAGAAAGCACATGCTCCAGGCTTTTATGTTTGAGCCAATAATCCCTTTCTGATTCAATAGATATGGACAATGAGTGCAAGGTGCTAAGGTTCAGTACCTTCTCTCTTTTTCTGTCCCCAGGCTGTCAGTTTTTGAAGTCATGGCGTTGCATCCCATGCACTGCTGTATTTTCATGCCAACTGGTTTGCATAACCAGAGGAATTGTTTGAATACAGAGCATAGAGCTGGTTATCAGAAGCAGCACGTTCCCTCAAGAGAGACAAAAATGAAATATCATTTAGACACTAAGAGAATGCTGCAGCAAAATGAGATAGTTTTGTTGTTATCTAACATTCATCAAAGGGATCACAGTGCTTAACTGCTGGTTTGAGAACTCCTTTATTATATCATATGCTATTCAGTGTTGGAAAGTACATAATAATTTAGAGAGGTCTGTTCACTTTGAAGCAGAAAACATGCATGGGCTTGCATTATATTTAATCAGCATCTTCATTCTGCCATTTATGGCTGGACAGACCTACTCCTTCCAGAACAGAAGGTCTGAGAGAATATCCCTGTCCATCTGAGAGTGTTTGTCCACACTCAGAATCTGTTACCATGGAAAACAGCTAAACATCTAAATCACCTTCTGCAGGAACCTCCTTGTCTCTACTGATTTTCCAAGGAGCATAGGGCAAATACACATCCCCTGCAGACATCTCAATTAAGTGATTGATTTCTCCTTCTCCACATGTCTAGAAGAAAATTTCTCCTTGAACATGAAGGTTTGGTTGCCAGGGAAGCACCTATAATTTCATCATATTTACAGTAAGAAACACATCTCCAGGTTCTTTATACCATTAGCTAATTAACTAATTTCTATCAATGCACTCTAATAAGTAAATACTGTAGAAAGGGAACAGCTTGATAGTAAAATAAGATTCAGTATTTGAAAGCACCTGGGCAAAAAAGGATATAGAAGAAAAGTTTCTCATAGTAGGTGAACTCCTTCCTAAAGCATGGAAAAAGTAATTTTTAGTTTACTAGGCCGTCTCTGTGCTTTTGAGTAGAACATTCCTTCTTTTCCTTGTTTTATGTGGATTTTCACAAGGCAATTTAGCGCTCAAAATCTCTTCTGCTTCATATAATTTCAGTGTGGTGAAGAAATTGTAATATTCTGTTATTTATTCATCACTTCAGGTAGCTCAGGTGGTGGTTTGGGGTTTTCTTTCCTTCTTGCTGTCCCACTTTTAAGACAAACACCCCAATAGTCCTTAGCAAAGTGATATAGTCACTTTGAAGTTATTGGTTTCTTAAATAATTTTTTGTGTGTGTGTTCTGTTTCATTTTGCAATCTGTAGGGTAGAGGCTTTTTACCTGCCTATTTTATGTCCTCATGTCCTCCTTTGTATGTATTTCCCAGATGCCAGAGGACAGATGAAATGGCCTCTTTATTTTTTCCAGTTGCCAGTTTTTGTCTGTGAACCTGTGATATTTGGGGGAAGGGGGGGGGCACAGGGGGGGAGGGGTCACTTACCAAAACAGCTCACATAGAAATGGCATTTATTTTAAAATAAATATTGTTTGCCCCTTTAAATGTCACATTAAATTACATAAGTCAGAAGGCAGGTTTAGAGTACAATACATCTGCTTTTCTAACTTTGTGGAAAAACAAATGGTGGGGCAAAAGACACTGTCCTTGTGAGCTGTGGATGTGTTCCTGGGATTTATGAGACTGTCTGTCATTAAAAGGACTTCACCTGGTCTTAAATGCATATATCTGCATCCTATCCAGAGCCAAAAGAGAGAGCACAAATGAATCTTTAATGTGTATTGGCTTTGTCTCCCTAATGTATTTATGGCTGCTTCACTCACAGCATTTTTCATAGAGTTTTGTAGGTAATTATGCTTAGTGGGCCTTCCATCTTTCAGCCTGTGCTGTCCTCCTCTCTCATTTTGCCCCCTCAGTCCTGCAGAAGCAAAGCCTAAGGCAGCTTAAGCCACATTTAACAGAGATGTAATGTTCCAGAGTTACAATTTTGTGGAATTTTACAGCTGGCCAAAAGGATGTGTTAATTAGTAGCACACTCACTTTTGGGACCCGATTCATCCAGTCTATTCAGATATTTAAAATCTATCAGATACGTCTGGCCCTGGAGCACTTATTTCTTGCCAGCTGGTACAAAATGAGTCTGGTCCATTAGGTCACACCTAAAAATCTTCACAGAAGATAACTAAAGATAAGTAGCTGAATCCCACCCTTTGAGGTCTTTCCAGGATAAAATCCAAAAAGAAAAGGTAGAATAGAAAACCTGGATTTCATAAGGCTTATACCTGGTTTCTCCTCTACTCGAAGCCTGTTGGCTTTGATGTTTCCTTTTCCAGAAGCCACTGGTACTTCATGGTGAGACAAATCATCCCAAAAATTTGCTGTCTGTATTGAAAACATCTTCATCAACTGTGGCAGGAACTGCTAGCCACACTTATCTTAGACTGAATCATGGGCCTGGGACACCAGCCAGTTGCCTAAAAAGAGGCTTTTTTGTGATAGTTCAGACATCCTAAGGTATCTGAGATACGTCCAGCTGTTGTGCCAATCTGGTGTGATAAAGAGGATGCAACAAACTGAGTCTTGCTCAAACAGCAGTGGGAGGGAATCCTAGGAAATATTAGAACGTATCAAAGTCTCATGTGTAGACAAATGATTCTGTGAAGAGAAGAAGGAAATCACTCATGACTTTATGCCTTCACATGCTTTCCTCTGCCATTAAGATTCTGTTTCTTCCCTAACACTTGTCAGATCACCCCAAAATCTGGCGGTGAGGCCCTAGCACAGGTTGTGGATCCCCCATCTCTGGAAGTCTTCAAGGCCAGGCTGGATAAGGCTTGGAACAACCTGGTCTAGTGAAAGATGTCCCTGCCCACAGCAGGAGTTTGGAATTAGATGATCTTTAAGGTCCCTCTCAACCTGAGCCAATCTATGATTTTGTAATTTTATGTTCTCTCTTCCTGTTGCTTTATTCTGCTCAGCCTCAGGAGTGGATCTCCTGAGGAGAACAAGAGTGCACTTGGTCTTACTTTACTCCACTTTTTTGCAAAATTTATCCATGATTTTGTGAGGAGGACTCAATAATGTATGTTTCCTCATACTATCAGCCTAGTTCAAAATAAAGTATTCAAATGATTCATATCAACCTCCAAAACTCTTTAATCCCATTTATATGTCCAGTCGGAAAATTTTAAAAACTCCATTTGGCCCTGTTGCTCTGTCATGCAGAGGTGGAGAATGTCCAGGAGCAGATGCGTATGAAATCTGTTGGCATGAAATATTCACAGAATTTTTTGGATATAGATTTAAAAAAAAAAAAAAAAACAAAAACCACAAAGTGTCTTTTTGAGCAGAAATAAAATGCAAGATTAATTAAACACATGGAACAAAACAAACTGCTTATTCTATGTCAATGGCAGAAACAAGGAACAGCTTTTGAAGTTGGCAGAACCACCTTTCTGCCCGGCAGAGTAGAACAACCAGCCCACTGAAATCTTTTGGAAAGGGCACTTCCCCTGAGAGTCAGAGCTGCACATGTCAAATCTCATTTCTCCTGCAGAACAAAGCTTTTCACAACACCAGCTTGGCAGCATAACCACCAAATTTAGCAGGGTAGTTGTCAGGAAGTTTCCACTGAGACCAGCTGGGAAAAATCTGTGAAGTGGGAGCAAAGGACTGGGATTGGTTTATCAACGTTATGCCGAGGAAACTCAGCTCTCTCAGACATGAGCTGATGCAGTTCACTGATGCCCACTGCAATGAGATATCAGGAGCTGGACTTCAGTGATCCCTTGCAGCACAGAATATTCTGATCTGAGTGTCAGTGAGGAATTGTGCTCATGGGTCTCTGACTTATGTTTTCAGGCAGAATGAAGGTGACACTGGACAGAAAATACAAAAGCTTTTAGGAACTGACAAAACGACATCTTTACCTTCTTCTGAGCAATTCAGCCCTCCCTCGTCAGGCTACAGAAAAGCTGAAAGGTCTTGTTCAACCAGTAACAGCAAGGACAGTTCCTCAATACCAACTTTCCAAATCCCATGGGTTTTTTTTAGCTTTCAAATGTATCGTTTCCCATCCAGCCATGGTGGCCATAGTGGACCACGTGTTTCCAAGCCTCAGGCCGGAACAGCCAGGTTTACATTACCTGAAGTTTAATGGGAATTTGATGCAAAGACTCCATCTGGTACCTGTTGAACAGTGACTGCACTGTTCCATGGCTCAGCCTCTGCTTGTATTTTGCAGTTGGCTTTTCACTGACTTCTGGTGCCAGTGCAAGGTCTGCATTCTGATTTTCAAATGATTTGATGATGCATATCCTGGAGATGTATCAAAAATCAGATTCTGCACAGAATTCAAGCAGCAGCTGTGACCCTCTGGGGCAAAATGAATCACTGAGTGTAGGGCTGAGCATAAAGAATCCTTAGTTAACAGAATCAGCTTTGGGGCAATCTTTTAGAGGAGATTAAGTCATTTGGCAGTCCCTGAGAGTGTATTTGGCACTATCTACAAAACATCCTTAAAATTTTGTCTTCAAAAATTACTTCCCTTCAAAAACACTGTGCAGATTTTGAGAGTTTCATGTTCTTTCCTAACATTTCCTCACCAAGTGCAAACATGAGCTTTGCTAAGCAGAGTCATGAGCCCAGAAGTTATGGAGTCCCCTAGACAGTTTTGTACCTCAAATTTCTTAAGCAAAAGAAAAATCAGCACCTCAGCCTCTTCTGCTTCCTGCAGAGAAGCACTGCTCAGTCTCCCAGTCATCCTTTCCTTCATGTTCTTCCTCACATGGGCACCATTTTCTGTTTAAAGAAGATTACAGTGGGTGTCTTGAGAAAGGAGCCAATTTTATTCATGAGGAAGAAGTTACTCTCAAAAAATTCTCAGCCTACAGCCAGCATGGTACCTGCTGGTTATGCCAACAAAGTCTTGAGAAAATGCCCATCACAAACAGTGTTTGAGCATCCCCTGTGGTAACACTCAACTGGGACATCTGCAACAGCGCTTTCTAGAATCAGAATCATTAAGGTTGGAAAGGAACTCCAAGAATGTCGACTCCAACCTTTATCATGTCTCTTGCCAAGTGCCTCCTTATGATAAGGCCAAATATTTTTTGTGGCAAAACACAAAATCTCCACCTGCTCCCTGCATGGAGCCTGAGGGCAAAACAGCCCAATTTGCTTTAGCATGAGATAAACTGATCCTACAGAAAACAACTGCAGAGTTTTACTGAGGTAAGTTTTGAGGGAATATACACTAGAATAGACTGGGGGCATTTTGCCACTTATCTAAGTCATCAAATTTGACTGTGAAACCAAAATGCCCAGTTTCTAGGGCACAAGTACCAAAAATTATCCATGTGGGTTCCTATAATCTCATTAGGACTTGACTTCCAGTTTGTGTTCACCATCTTCACCTAGGTGGTTGAAAACGCTAATTGTTCAAGACAAAATTTTGGGGAGGAAACACAGAGCTGATGGATATTCTCCACCCAGCTCTCCAATGCTGATGGAAAGGCAGCATGGCCAGGCAAAGGCCACGTCCATCAATGAGCAGTTCTGTATTTGACTCTGGCTTATGGTGACCTCATCTTTGCTGGTCTTCCCTTAATACAGTAGCCTTCAAGAAACATGACTACTTTACACATTTATCCCTCTCCATTCTGCGGGAATACTAAAGATCAGAGGGTTTTGGGAAAGCTGCAAAAGGTAGGCCTCAGAAAGAGCAGAACTGTCATTAGAGCTAAGCTGTAGCCATAAAATTTGTCAGCAGAAAAGTGATATAAGATGTAGAAAGTAAGGACAAATAGAACAATGGTCAGTGTATTAACGCTTGGCTAGAATAACTCCCTAAGCTACAGAAAAGTATATCTAGTGAGATATTAGGAAGTTCTAAGCTTAATAATGGAGCTCTGTGCATTATTTTAAGGCTTACAAGCAGGTATTGTATTTGAAATAAGCGAGCATTTTTTTAACCAAAGGTACGTGTGTTTATAGTGGTTGGATGGAACTACTGTCAATAGGCTTTTGCTTTGTGTGATTGGCTAAAAAACTTTTAAAGTGAGTCATAACAATGAATTCTTTGGCTGCTGCCGAGGATGTGAGCTGCTGGCATCTTCCCATTGTCATAACCATGTAATGAGAGTGATGCTGCAAAATAAACAGCTTGAGACACGTCCCACAGCAGTCCCATCCCACAGCAGTCCTGTCCCATTTGTGATTTTGTACACAGACCCCCTCGCCAGCAATACATTCATTTGACCTCACCAGATATAATTCACTTCTTTTATTCTGGATGTATTAAAGTATAAATTCCACAAAAAATCCCCCAGAGTGGGCTAAATGTCATCTCTAGCTGAACTACTCAGGCATTCCTCTGATACAAATTAAAATAAGGAATAATAATTGCTAAATAGAGACCCTGATCTATCAGTGTGGGAAGAAGATTTCCAAGCCCCAGACATTTAGGTGGTTAAAACCTCTTGTTTAAGTGGTTTAAATTGTTCCATGATCCAAGCCCCCTGTTTTTTCACCCACAAAACCTTCTTCTCTGGACATATATTCCTCAAACACAGGCCCACGTGCCAAAAAAAAAAAAAAAGAGAGATACTTTCCTTTTCAGGCCAGCTCAGGGTATTTTCAGGGAGGGAGGGATGTACCCATCAGTCAGACGAGGTGTCTGTCCGTACATCAGGGTGACAGCCACTTTGTTATATTGATAGATTCTAACTTGGACTGGAAGTAGACTTACTCACTGATACAATTCATTACACTTTAACATACGATGCTCTCTCACTGCTGTCTAGAAACATTGACTAAGTAGAAGTCCAGCATACTGATTTATTGGAGCTGGCAACTCAAGTCCAATGAAGAATCCAATGCAGGGAACTTTTTGCCAATACACAGTAACTTTGTTTACTCAATAGAGGATGTATCCATCTTTCAGCTGGCATTGATTGCCCTTCCTTTTTTTTTTTTTTCAACATGCCCAGGCTGTAAGGGCGGGAAAAAAAGAATCCCAACACAGAAAGTGATTTGTTTTGGTAGAATAAAAAATGTTAAACCTCTCCTCAGATAAGCCAAACAGGATAAGAAAGAAATAACTGTCCTCTTATGTAGCATAAGGGTTTTAATTTGAAGCACTGCTGACACGGCTGATTATTTCCTGGCTTACAATAGAAATATTCATTCAGACAGAGGAAAGTGTCATAATTTTTCTGCACTGAAAGGCCTTGAGTGTCATAATGGAAGGAGATGGGGAATGAAAACAACAATCATGTTCTGGCACACAAGTTACCAAGAAAATCATGAAAGAGGATGGAAGAAATCCATGGAAAACTTCAATTTTCAGACACACACATGAATACCTTTAAGCCAGCTGTGGTAGGATGAGAGGCTCAAGCATGAGGAACATCAGGTCTGGCTTTGGACAGAGGGTTTGTGCTCTCACATCACAGGCAGGGATGTCACAGGGTCTGCCAAACACATTTTCTATCTATTGACCCTATAATCACAGAATAACAGAATTATTTGGGTTGGAAGGAATGTTAGAGACCATCCAGTTCCAACCCCCCCTGACATGGGCAGGGACACCTTTCCACGGTCCCTTCCCACCTATCCCAGGTTTCTCCAAGCCCCATCCAACCTGGTCTTGAATGCTTCCAGGGATGGCACATCCACAACTTCTCTGAGCAACCTGTGCCAGGGCCTCACCTGCCCGTGGAAGATGGATAGAAAAAGATGATCCTTGGGGTCCCTTCCAACCCAAACCATTCCAATGATTCTGCAACTCTGCACATCAGCATGATTTTTGTTGCTTGTCTAAGAATGGGCCAGAATGTGCTGTCCCTTTGGAGAAAGAGCTTATAAAACATCTCTTGACTTTAATCTTTCAGAACAGCTCTGACATTTGTAGCAGGGCATATAACCCCCCACAAAAGCTTATCTGTTGATTGTTATCCAGTCAGATAACTCAAGCAGGACAAGCTGCCTTGTAGGGAGTTATTTTAGTTCCATGGGGCTAACACTGGTCTGGCATCTCCCAGCTGAAAATAAACATCTTAGTGTTGAAGTGAGATTTGAGAAGATAAGCTGCCTTTCTGACCTACAGACACTTGATTTACAACTATAAAAGTCACACCAAACTCTCACAAAGTGTAAATCTTCTGCAAATTTCCCTGGAAAAGGTTGGAGTTTTTCGAGTGAGTGAGGATGCAGCTTTGTGATTCCTCCCAGGGGTTGAGTTAAGGAATCAGTAGATTATCATCATTTTGTTGTAAGTTACATTCAACTCCTAATCAATACCATTTCTTTTGCTAGATTTACTATAGATACCTTGATATAGAGCACTGTTTTATGTTATGCTGTAATCTATTAGTAATTCTAGTTTTAGACTGTGCACTCAGTAACTCTGATTAAGGTCTTTCATCTGTTACCTCCTATCTGTTCAATAAATTATTCATTTTTATGAATAGACCTGATTTGCCATCCTTAGCACTTGTGAGCCAAAGTGATTTCTTAAATTCAAGCTGTTCCCAAAAATCTGATGCAAGAAAGGATTTAGCTTTATTTAAACCCCTTCCAGTGAAAGAGTCTCAATACAAAAATGAATTCTTCCTGACTCTCAGAGTCAGTGGCAGGGCTTCCTTATTGAACTTTGTTCTGAAGCTTCTACTCTCCCTGACATTTATTCATAATTGCTCACCCTGGGCTGGGCTGATGTAATTGTAAATAAAGACACTCACAGAGCATTTCTTGGTGCTTATCTGCAGCCTCTGCAGCTTGAAAAGTCTACATCTTGTTTGTTTCCTGGTTCACAAATCACCAGAAGGATGACTTTCTGTGTCTGATTCCTCAGGGAATTTGTCCAGGAGCAGATAGACAGGAGACAACGAGGTGGATTTCCAGCCTCTCCCACATGTTCTTGCAATACTCCTTGGGATTTATGAGCATTCCAGCTTTTGCAATAAGCAAGGGAAATGCAGAGATTGTAATTGGAGGCCTAATGCAGAGGTTGTCATTTAAGAGACACAGAATTCTGGGATGCAGAGATTTGTAGCAATGGCACAACATTCATATCATGAGGCAGTTTCATGCTAAATCGGCTGCACACCTGCTCAGTTAACCTGGGTCACAGTTATATCTCACCATGAAACGTTGAGTCCACCTTCTCTGCTCCATTTCTTCCCAAGATCAGGTTTAGAACATGAAGAGAGCACGTCCAGAATCTCTGTCAGAAACTAAATCTACAAGATGATATTTTGCTGTCTTTATTCACATGGAATAGCAAAGTTTCGTGTCGGACTTAAGTTTTGGTGTCAGACAGAAGGTGAAGGAATTAAATCTTATATGCAGACAACTCCCAAACAGGGCAGTTTTCAGTGCAAAATGTTCAGTGTTGACAAAAAAACTTCAGAATCCAATAGAGTTCATTAATGTGGTTTCTGGTAAACCACATTAAAACAGTGTCATAATTCTGGAGAAAAGATTCTCCAGCTCCACATCTTACTCTACATATATTTTGCTAACTTTACTCTCTGCAAGTAAAAACATCCTCTCCAGGAACAAAGCAAAAAGAATCTCTTGGCATTCAAAAAACCTTTAGAAACAGTTACCATGTGGTACAAATTGCACTTTGCACACACCACCCCTCCCACGCAGACAGCAATGAACACTTAATGCCCCAGGAGTGCAAGGAGGCAATTCCTCGTAAATGTTAAGTGCTGCCTGTTGCTGCCTTCGAAATGTCATTTCCAACAGTTGTGATTGAACGAGCAAGTTCTGCTGCATCCTTCCCCCACCAGCTCTCCTACATCCTGATACATCTCCCTGAATTCTGTCCCTGTAGAAACGTGCTGCATTTCTGGCAGGTGTGTGAGGGGGCTGAGTGGACCCCATTAATGCAACAAGGAGAGGAGAGACTCCACATGCCTGGAAAAATGCAGGGCAATTTCACCTGGTTTGGCTCTGTAGCAGTGAGACTCCCTAAGGTTATTTACTAAAACACATTTGATGAACTAGAAGCCCATTTCCCCCCACTGCATGTGCAGGCAGTGTAAGCAAGTAGCTCAAGGTTAGACACGTGCGCAGTAAAAACATAAAATCTGCCTTTAAAATGTAAAGCTGTATTTAAAAGTTTAAGTCTTTATTTTCTTCATATATATCGCTAATAACATATTGACAATACTACCTTTTAATAAAAGAAAATTAGACTAAAAAACATCTCTGCAGTAGACATACATTTTGAATAATGCAATGTAAAGGCAACAATGAGGAGGATGATCTTCCTAAGAAAGCATGGGACAGCTCAGGATCATCAAATCAATAAACACCAGAAGGGACAGAGCCCTGCTTGGGCTTCAGCAGGAGCCCTTTGCCTGTCTGCACATGCAGCCCAGTGCTCTGAGCACTGTTACAGCTAGAAATGCTGATTTTATGTAAATGTAGCATACTCCAGCTCAGTTTCTTCAGTATGTTCCAACTAATAAAAGTGTTAATAAATGTGGTAGAATTTTTGTTTTTCCCGAGAAGTCCAGATAAAAGACTCCACGTAAGCAGTAAAGCTATTGTAGAATATTATACTAGAAAATTTCTTTGTGGCTTTTTAAAAAACAAAAGGGAAGATTCTGATCAAGTATGGATAACTTCTGGATAACCTGAGACTTAAGAAATTTGTAGTAAATTATATTTCAGTTTTTTTACTGTTATATTTTTTATCTGAGTACTTTCAAAAAGCTGCTTCCTTCGACTCAAGAGATTTCTGAACATATTAGTAAAGGATGAGATTAACAAATTAAGAAATTTTTAGGGGAACTTCCGTATGTAAGCAAAACCATAGGATCATGGAATGGGTTGGAAAAGAACTTAAAGATCATCTAGCTCCAGCCCCTGCCAGGGGGACACCTTCCACAAGACCAGGTTGCCCCAAGCTCTGTCCAACCTGGCCTTGGACACCTGGGACATCCCGATCTTCTCTGTTGCAATGTCTCAACAATCCCACAGTAAAGATTTTTGTTCCAATATCAAGCCTAAACCTGCCATTCTGTGCAGATCAACGGCCCATGAGGTCTGGCATTTGTCTCACAAATCACATACAGCAGAGGAAGGAATTTCTTGTCATTAATTAGGGTGTTTATTATAAAACACTGCCTACCAGCATTTTTGATTGTATTTAAAAATCCACAGATCTGTATTCACTACATTCTTTGTCTAAAACATTGCTGGTCTTTTTTTTATAAGAAAGTAATCATAAAGTTAAAATTGAAAAGTAAGAATGGAACAGCACATTAAAACCGATTTAAAGGAGTTAAATTTGCCAGTCCTTCAAACATTTTTAATTGGCATAGTTCCACTACAGTCCACTGAAAGATGGTGATTTTTAGCAGCTGAGTGTCTAAGAAAAATGTCTGAAAGGGAAAAGGGAGGCAATGAGAGGCTAGCTGTGTGCAAATCCTACAGAAACAGTGGAACTAGAGGGGCTCTTTAGAAAGGTGAGGAGGGCTACAGCAGGGTGTGATCCCTAGAACAAGAGAGGCTGGAATGTGAATTGGACTCATCTGTGAGTGTACAATTCAGTCTAACTATCTAAGCAACTTAATTTCCAGCCAATATGCATGGGATTCCATAGGATGGGATTCCAGAGCACAGTACCTGACAGGAAAGTTAAGTGGAACCACTGTGATAAAATTCCTGTGGTTTGTAACCCCCCCAAGCAGTCTGAATGGTGCAACAAGGCTGGAGGAAGATACAATGAGTTTGCTCTTTGACCAGTATTGTTTCTTACAATCTGAACAAAACTCTTCCCTGAAAAGTGACCCTGGCCTTGCCAGTTCCTCAGGAACTCTTCTAGGAGCATCCTCCACATCCCAAATATTGGTTTAAATAACAGAGCAGACTTCAAAATAACAGCAACTTTCAGATGAAGCTCATGCACAGTGAAAGCAATAAACAATTTTAAACACCAAACCAAACTGTATCAAGAAACCCTGAACTCCTGTTGTGAAATGAACTCTTCTTTTTTTACTTTAATTGCAGATCTCAGCAGGCACTGTGATATAAAACCCTGTGAGATACTTGATAATAAACTGAAACAGTCCCATTTTCATTTCTTTACCCATTAAATAGATTATCACAATTGGAAAGAAGAAGAGCAATTCTCAGCATAGAATGGATCTGTCCCATCCTGGGCAGATTCCCTCTGAGGTGGAGGTTAAGTTGCTATCAGATTGGGTGATTGCCATTTTGACCAGCGATTGTGGTTCTCAGAAAGATAATTCTAGTCAGGAGTGGTGTGAATTTTCATTTTAACGCCTCCTGGACTCCTGCAAGGTTCTGGTCAAAGAGCATGCAGTTTTGTTTAGTGAAAACCTCATTAAAGATTAATTCAGCAAAGACTGGCCATAAACATTTACCACTGTAATTCCATAAAAGTTAATGGTGTCAGTAAACAGGAGGCTGGGACAAGCCAGGCTCCACAAGTCATGGTGGGGAGGGAACAAATCCCAGGCTGGAGCCAGCAGCTTCCAAAAACACTTGGCAGGACTCCCTTTGCATGTGGCATTTGGAAAGCGGGAATTGCTCCCAGTGGGAAAGGCTGAAGTGGATTCTGTCTCTTGATTTGCTTAGGAAAATGATTGTTTATCCCATCTGTTGTTAGGGAATGGTTCCCCACAGAGAGAGGATCCAGTGCAGGCATGGAGCTGGCCCTGGGGAGGAATACCAGGCTCAGGCAAGTCAGCAGAACAGCTTTGCTATGAATTTGTGGTGGTTGATGCCTTTCTCCAGGCAGCTGTACCTGAGGAGGGAAAATTAATTCATCAGCTGCATTCAAAGGGCAGTTTGGGAAAGGCACTTAACAAACATAAACTGGGAAACTGCCCAAATAATGGTGTTTGATGGCAGGGAATTTCTTACTGAACAGAATCCCTTGTTGAATTTCAGTTGAAATTGTTGCAGCCCCACACATAAATAACATTTTTCTTTCCTTGCTGTTGCCATTGCTGATGATAATTCATTGCATGCTATTTATTATATGCTAACATTACATGAACAATGGGACAAAAAGTCATATTTTCCCTTAGAAAAGCAGCCTGAATTACAGACAATGTCATTATACATGTTTATACCTACAAGCTGAATGCCAGTGCTTTTATTATGCTTTATTAATCCAGAAAGAACTTTACAATCTCTTAATGTAACAGTTTTATTCTATTCGACTGTCCTATTAAAATATATCAAAGCTGGGAATGGTAAATAATTATCTAATCCATTAAGACTCAGAATATAATGAGCAGTGACTGTTGTTTTATTTGGAGATGTCTCAAAGCAATTCCCAACTCTTCCTCCTACTACCCCATGATATCAAATATAGAGTTAATAAAGGAAAAAATACCTCAAATTAACTTACATGTTAAAAGGCAACACAGAAAGCCTAAAATACACTGAGAAAGTTCAAAAGAACAGTAATTATTTTAGAGTGATACCACAAAAAAAAAAATCTACTGCTGCATATCAGAAAAAGCAAAGCAGCATGAATTATGTACTTATGTAAATAAAGCTAATAGGTGATAACATTAATTAATAGCATAAAACTTCTGCTCATCATTCTGCAGATAGCAGGTATTCATTTGTGAGGATTAATTTATATTTTAATTAGAAATTTACATATTTAGCAGCCTTGCCATCAACAATTAGCAACTCCAGGGCATTTAAGAATTTTCAATTTAGACTAAACATAGTGAATTTCAAAGGGTCATTTTGGAGCAATTTGTCTGGTTTCACAGCAGTGGGGAGCTACACATTCCCTTCATATCCACCCATTACCTTTGGATAAAAACTCCTAAGAAGTAGTTTGTAATACCTAAAACATGATTTGGTCTCTTTTAATTTACTTCTCATGAAACATTTATGGTAAATACTAATTATTAGAGAAGGTCTCTGTGGAGGCCAAGGAAGATAAATTATTTTTGATTAATAAGTTTGGAGCGACAATAAATCAGCCTTATGAGTGCTGGGTGAGTGGGGAAGGGACAGGAGTGGTTGGCTCCATGCATAATTAAGTTTTAGGTAAGATTAGTGAGTCGGAGGTTAAATAAATTTCAAATAATTCCATAATGTGCTGGCAGTATATACAGCATGAGGTTTGATCTATATACAAACAGTGAGAAGAAAAATCTGGGTTGGGAGCCTTGCATGATTCATCCCAGATAAACAGATGGAAAAGTTTGGGCTCTGCTCTCCCTACCATCAAAGTGAAGGCAGGGGAATTCCACCACAGACACAACGTGAGATGTCTCTTAACACACCACAAGTTTTCACATCCCTCAGAACATGGCCGAAAACATTCACTTCAGACCTGTTTCATAGCAAGAAATAGAATAATTTTTCATTTCTGAGGAACCGGGTTAAATTCAGTTCAAAACAGGTATATTCCCAACTGACCTCTGGTCAATCCTCATCCTGCAACAGAATCTTGGGCTGCAGGACAATCCCTGGGAAGCCCAGAGCAGAACACCAGCACCTGAAATCTCACTCAGAGCTCATGGGGTGAGGAAATCCAGCCCCTATCTGCAGCCTTTCGTTACCATCATGCAAATAACATTATAGACAAGATAAAGGAGGAGGAAGCTTACTGATGGTGTTGCCCAAATAATATTGAATGGCAGGGAATTTCTTCCTGAACAGCATCTCTTTTTAAATTTCAATTGAAATTGTTGCATCTCATTCAAAAATAACATTTGTCTTCCCTCTCTTTTGCCACTGCTGTTGGCAATTTATTATACTATAAGTTATATGGTAATATTACATACACAATGGACCAAAAATCCGTATTTTCCCTTAGAAAACCAGCCTGAAGTGCAGATTCAGGAGTAGCAGGATGCTGTATGATATCCTGTGATGACTGGACAATATGTTTGGCTAGGACTAATGTTTCTGATGAAGTCTTTTTTTAATCAAGGCAAAATTTCCATCAGGTCACAGCCATTTCTTTGTGCTCCTCTCTCAGAATGCTGCCATGGGAACAATCATGTGCCAGGATCAGGGGACAGTGGTTCAGTCCCACCAGCTCCTGCACGGATACAAGGGCACAGTCTTTACCCCAATCCATTCAGAGTCTTGTAAGATCCACAGCAAGATGAGCCTTGAAACTCTCTTTGATTCAGCTTCTCTAAATGCTTAATAAAACTGAATTATCATTAAGGTTACTGAAGTATATTTGTTTCAACAATAGTGTTTTGAATTCCCTACAGGACTTCCCTGAGGCATAAGGAATATGGCCAGAAGCACCCACGGGTGGGAGGTGGCCGTACCCTGCCATCAGTTACAATGCTGGGTGTTAATCGTTTCCCCATCCCCAGTTGTGCTCATTTGCTCAGCCCAGCTGTGCCACACAAAGCAGGGCTTCACTAATTATGGTGTGCAAAGCTCACTGATGCAGCTTAGAGAAATCAAGGAGAGGGGACCCCTCCAGAGAACTTCTACTCCACAGCTGCTGACACCTTCCCCTCTGTCAATATTTCTTTTTCTACATAAACAGCATCTTTACTCCTTAGAGTGGGCTCTGTAAGTGCCTGTAAGTAAGAGCTGTAGCTGGAAACATCCTTCCTTTGAAAAAGTGAGGTTTTGCCAGCAATTACGTAGCCAGCACTTTGCTGGCTCACTGCCTTGCCATGAAGGATGGAGCAGTTTTCACCAATATTACCTTTCTCAATATTTCACAAACTCCTCTGAATCCTTGTGATCCCTCCTAGGCCCTTCTCTGATAATTTAAGGAACACTGGCCATCTTCCTGCACTTCAGTTCATCTGAGAGATCAATATTTCACTGACCAGTCAGAAGGAATTAAAATATAAGCAGTTAACTCTTGGCAGCTGGTGCACAGCCCTAATCCTCTCTCAACTACTGACACCTGAACCATTTTTCCAGTTATTTGATAACCTGTGGCTAAAAATGGGCAGTGATGGATAGAGCAAGTATTGCTTCTACAGGTGCTCATTTTCTTTGCTATTCTCATCAATATTTTTTTTTTCCTGAGCACTAAATGAAATCTTTTTCTTCTAGTCAGAGTGTAGAGACCTGTATTCTCTTCTATAATTGAGCCAGTCCCTCTATTCCAATTCATCCTCCTCAGTCATGGTTTTCTTTACCAATGTTACCCTGGCACAGGTTGCCCAGAGAAGCTGTGGATGCACCATCCCTGGAAGTGTTAAAGGCCAAGTTGGACAGTGCTTGGAGCAACCTGGGATAGTGGAAGGTGGAACCATGGCAGGGGTATTGGAACATGGAGGTCCCATTTAAGGTTGAAACATTTAAGGTCCCATCCAACCCAAACCATTCTAGGGTTCTGTTATTTATAGGAGACACTTCCTGGTGCTGCTCACTCCCTTAGATTCACTGAGAGTCAGCCTGGGAAAAGTTATTTATTAGTCATCAAATCCTTTAGGATGACAATTACCCTATAAATTCAGAAAAACCTGGGTCACTGCTATCCAAGAGTGGAAGATCATGTCTGGAGTGGCTCCTGCCTCCCCTAAGGTATTGGAAGAATTCTGATTCATTCTGGTGGCAGAACTATCAGCACACATATAGTGTCCAACAAAAAGTCATAAAATCATAGAATCATAGAATGTTTTGGGTTGGAAGGGACATTAAAGGTCACCCAATTCCTATCCCCTGCCATGGCACTAAACTGAGCAAAGCCATAGACAGCTACTGATATCACTGGGGAATTCTTGGCAGCAGAAACCCCTACAAGAAAGATTTGCAGAGTCCCAACAGCACAGTCAAGCCTGAATTCTCCCACCTTGGAGGAGATGTCTAAGAAACCCAGCATAACGAAGTGTAAGAAATCTGGGATCTGTGCTCAGAATTACATTGTGGGCATAACTTAAACTGGACTAGATACAATTTCTCTAAGCATGGTAGACAAACATAAAATAAATGTCCTTGTTCTATATGATTAGAAAGGACTAAATACTAAAAACCTAGTGTGAAAGTAGGAGATGTACCTTGCAATCCTTGTGGGTCCCTTCCAACTAGGATATTCTGTTTCTATGAAAGGCTGCTGTTTATTGACAGGGAAATGTGTGTTTGCTGAAGGAAGGAACCTTCAAAGACTTAATAGTAAGACAGAAATCCACATAGCAAACAAGAGAGACAGAAAGTAGACTTTGAATTTCTGTTCTAAGTGAAAACATTTAACAAAATTAAAACACAAAATGTCAGTTCTTCATTCCTTCCTTCTAATCTCTTTTGTATAATAAAAGAACAAAAATAATTTCTTATTAAAATGTTCTTTTCTTCTTTTCAGCTGTTCTAGAAATTCAGGTTCTTTATCAGAAATGCTGTGTCTGCTTTTCTCTTCTTTATTCAACCAGAACGCTACACATTGGGTACCATTTTCTTTTACTTTTTTTTTTTTTTTTTTTTTTTTTTTTTTTTTTTTTTTTTTTGTGTGTGTGTGTGTATGTATGTGATTGAAAATATTTTGTTTTTCAGTTTAGGGAAAATGCTTTTTGTAGTTTTGTAGAATCTTGAACAGAAAAGAAACCATCCTACATATTAGCTGTTCTTGTCAGTATTTCATTCAGAGCTATAATCATCTGTGAAGCATCCCTGGTTGTATATATACATAAATGACCAATCAAACAAAACAATGACACTGGAGGTTTTTCAATGGCCTGAATTGCAGCCTGTTTGCTTCCAAAATGCTTGAGCAATCTTCTACTGCTGGGGAAATTAACAGAGCAAATTGCTCAGATGCAGAGCATAATCCTCTCTGCTTGGTCTCATTCAAATTGATTTGAATGGTCCTGATTTGAAGCTGCTGTGAAATCAGCCACGGAGGCCAAGCAGGTTGTAGGTCTTGATATACAGGAGGTATTTTCCAGGACAGCAATGGCCACTGTGACCATCTCACCCTGGTAGAATCACAGAATCATTAAGTTCAGTAAAAAGCTCCAAGATTTTCAAGTCCAACCTTTAACTAAGCACTGCTTTGTCAACTGGACCACAGCAGTGTCACATCGAGTTGTTTCTTGAACACTTACAGTCATGGTGACTCCACCACCTCCCTCGAAGCCCTTTCCAATGCTAGACCATCCTTTCAGTGAAAAAATTCTTCCTGAATGTCCAACCTGACTTTCCCCTAGTGCAAATTGAGACCATTTCCTCTTGTTGTCTGGGAAAAGAGACCAACCCCCACCAGGCTACAGCCTCCTGTCAGGGAGTTGTAGAGAGCCCAAAGGCTTCCCTTGAGCCTCCTTTTCTCCAGGCTGAGTCCCTCCAGCTCCCTCAACCACCTAAAGTGCAGCTTTCAGAAAGATCTCTGATCTGGGCTTCATCTCAGCTCAGTGAAAGTGTCTTCCAAATGTCAGTCACTATTACAGCAACAGGCTTTGCAACCCATGCTCCTCCACCATATTGTAAATGATTTGAATTTCCTCTGGAAAACTTCATATTTACCCCACAAAGCATGACATAAAAGCAAATTAAAGAAATTGCATAAGTTATATATCTGTATCAGAAGACCAGGGTGGGTCGAATTTACAACTTGATACAAGGCTTAGCTTTGAATGTAGTATTGCAGGCACCCCAGAATTTATTACTGATGGATTTTAGATTCAGGGGGGTAGATGAGTCTTTACATGAAGCTTTTGTTGGCATTACTTACTTCAAATATTATACATCTATCTCCTCTCTTTAATCAACCTTCTTCATCTGAATGATGAATTGTGTCAATGCTCCTTGTAGGATTTTTCCAAATTGAGCAATTTAGGAAAGGTCTGACAAGCAGCATATAGGAGTGGAAACTAGGAGAGGTATCAAGGAAAAAGTCTTAGTTCCACTGAAGGCTGGATTTTATTTTTTTTTTTCTACTGGGACCATAGTTTCACTTCTAGACACTCTCAGTTCATCTACTGACTCATTGGGTGACTTTGGACTAATCCCTGACCTCTCAGAGTCTCAGATAACACATCTGTGAAAGACAATAACCTTTTCAATTAAGTATTTATATTGAATTTATGTAGGATTTAGATTAACCTCACAAAGCACCATTCTAGAGTTTCTCTCATGCTTTCCTACTTCCTGGCATACATTTGCATCCAGCTTGCCCCAAAGCTGTTGCCTCTTCCCTGCATTTTACGTGCAGCTGTGTGGTGACTCACAGCCATCACCTTACACAACAAAATCCTTCATGTTTACTCCCAGATGTTGTCTGCACTGTCCCTTCACTTCACTGCACATCCTATAATCTGTAGCATTACCCAATTCACAGCATGTTTATCCACAATGCGCTGCTGGGAGGTTTTCTCACCGACTGCAATTGGACAGCAAAGAAAATCAACCAGACAGGAAGTCAACTTGCCAGACATCTGTAGCACAGCCTTGAATTTTTGTACTCCTGAGCTGAAATTGTTTGGGCTGACTTTATAAAAAGAACTTCACAGTGAAAGAACCATTCAGCTATTCTCAACATGGACAATTAGTGCTTTCAATTGGAATAGTTTTAGCTCCACTCTGGTGAGATCCCATCTGCAGAGCTGCCTCCAGTTCTAGAAACTCCAACACAGGAAGGACAGGGAACTGTTGGGAGAGATTCCAGAGGAGGCCACCAAGATTATCAGAGGGATGGAGCACATCTCCTACAAGGAAAGGCTGAGAAAATTAAGGTGATTCACCCTAGAGAAGAAAAGGCTCTGGTGTGATTAAATTTTGGCCTTACAGTACTTGAAGGAGCCTATAAGAATGATGGAGAGGGACTTTTTACAAGGCCTGGAATGACAGAAGTGGGAGTAATGGCTTCAACCTTATAGAAAGTACCCTTAGATTAAATATTACAAAGAAACTCATTAGTTGGAGGATGGTGAGACCCTGGCACAGGTCTCCCAGAAAAGCTGTGAATGGCCCATCCCTGGAAGTGTTCAAGGCCAGGCTGGATGGAGCCCTGAACAGCCTGGTCTAGTGGAAGGTGTCTCTGCCCATGGTAGAAGGGTTGGAACTCAATGGCCTTGAAGATCCCTTTGAACCTGAGCCAGTCTGTGATTTTATGATGGCCACATCCAGCTGCCTGGTCCAGATGATCATTGGCCATCCTAATTGCATTAGAAACTCTTCGAGAGACCACCCCATAGCCCAGGCTCACAGTATCTGAGAGCACTTCCTTGGGCTGGCTCATTTACTGGTGTAGAAGAGGTTTATGTACTGCTGTATGTCTTGCAATGTATTGACCAATCTGCCACGTACCATGTTCACACACTACAAATACACAAAAGCCATTGGGCCTGGCATGACCAAAATTAATATTCCTCCAAATATGTTTACATTTTTTGCTATTTGAAAACATGATCAGTCTTCAGATTATGAGCCATTACAGTCTTCATATGAGCCATGACTAAAACTGGACTTGGGTGAGGATGTCCAAGCATCCTATTCCTTGTTTTTCTTTCCTTGGCCTATTAACACTCTTAGTATCTAGCTTGCATACAGCTACATGCCTTCTGCAGACACCAAGATGGGACAGATGAAAGAGGAGATGATCTTTAAGATCCTTTCCAACCCAAATCACTCTATGGTTCTATTAAATCAGATGTTCTGTATGTGAGCTGAAGTCCTTTTGTAGTCAATGCAGAGGGGCAGCTCTCTCCAGAGTGCCCATCATTTCATCCCGAGGTAGGTATCTGACCTACTTGAGATGAATTTCCACCTAGACACACACTTTTATCTCCACCAAGTCACAAGCAGTGAGCTCACTGAAGAGCTGTACACTGAAAATATCTGAAAAGAGGCAGGGGACTTCTCTAAACCTACCCCAAAACTAACCCGAGCCCTGGGGCATGAAAGGCTGTACAGCAAAAGGATAAAACTCTTTTCCTGGGGGTCAACACCATGCAGGATGGGCTTTCAGAAAACAGCTCATTCACATCCCCACAAGCACATTTCCCAGTCCAACCTACCAGCACAGAAGTTGGATTGACAATGACATGGCCGATAGACACTGATGAAAGCATGAATGCATTTTTGATTAAGTTTGCTCCAGGCATCTGCAGAGCCTCTCTTTCTGTTCATGTCAGACCTGTAGTCTCTGTGCCAGCCCAATGGGCAGCAATGACACCACACTCCCTCCTGTCTCATTTTTTCAGTTGTTCTGGGGTTTTGCCCATATAACTTATTTTTCAGAGCAGGTCTCCTTTCACACAACAAAACTAGGCCTCAACCACAGGGTCTTTCACATCAGTCGTGCATTTTCATTTTGTGAATATTTACTTCCATCCTTCCCTTTGTCCTACTCAATGACAAGCTTTCAAAGTACATCCAAGGGCTGAATTCCAATATTTGAGTTTTGCAAATACGTCTATTTCAGATGCTGCTTATTAAGTATTTACCAAGTCATTACCCATTAGGATGTATCTTCTTGCTTACACTGGAACAGCTAGGGAGTAGAAGGGATCTCTCAGAATTTGGTTAATTAATCCAACTGCAAACAGTAATTAGATTTTATCGTAATCAACTAATTAATTCTTCCAACTCAGTAGTCGATGTAATGAGCAAGGGAAAAACAACCAGCTTTTACAAGACATGAACCTCAGCTTAGAAAAGGAAGGAGCAAAGGCCATCTAAACATATTAAAGGAGAGTACATATATCAAGTTACTCAGAGGGGAGGTGGTTCTGGATACATGACACAGCTAAGCTGGCAGTTTTCCTTTTCAGAATTGCTTTGGCTCTGATTCCTAGCCAACCTCAAATGTCTTCCAGACTTTCTCAGTTATGTGCTGAGCCTGTCTTGTCCCTTTTTCCTCAATTCCTACTGGAAATTATATTGGAAACTTTGTTTCTTTTAATTCTCAAAATAATTATATTAAATTAGCTCTGAAGAGGAGGATGTTATATCTGAACATATCAGTGCCTCCTCCTTGCATAAGGACTTTACTGGGATGTCAGCAGGAGCACAGCGATGCATTCACTAGCACTTTGTCATGCAGACAGCACTGCCTTGCTGGTCAGCTCCAGTGCTAGTGGCAGGAAAAAATGCCATCATCATGTATCATCTTTTTAAGGAGGGACTGATTTCTCAGGAAGTATTTAAGGGAGCTGCTAGGGCATGTAGAAAAAAAAATTAGGGAAGCCAAAGCTCAGTTTGAACTTAACTTGGCAACTTCTGTTAAAAATAATAATAAAAAAAAAATTTTACAAATATATTAATAGTAAAAGGAAGGGTATAACCAACCTCTGTTCCTTATTGGATGAGGCAGGCAACCTAGAAACTGAAGATGAGGAAAAGGCAGAAATGCTTAATGCCTTCTTCGCCTCAGTCTTTAGTGGTAAGACAGTTTGTCCTCAAGACAACTGTCCTCAGGGGTTGGTAGGTGGTGCCAGGGAGCAGAATGGTCCCCCTGTTATCCAGGAGGCAGTCAGAGAACTGCTGGGGCACCTGGATATTTATAAATCAATGGGACCGGATGGGATCCACCCTAGGGTGATGAGGGAGCTGGCAGATGAGCTTGCGAAGCCGCTCTCCATCATTTATGAAGAGTCGTGGCTCACTGGCGAGGTTCCAGATGATTGAAAACTGGCCAATGTGACACCCGTTTACAAAAAAGGTAGGAAGGAGGATCCTGGTAATTACAGGCAGGTTAGCCTGACCTCAGTACCAGGTAAGATAATGGAACAACTCATACTGAGTGCTATCACACAGCACTTACAGGATGGCCAGGGTATCAGACACAGTCAGCATGGGTTTATGAAGGGTAGGTCATGTCTGACCAACCTGGTCTCCTTCTATGACCAGGTGACCCATCTGCTGGATGCAGGAAAGGCTGTGGATGTTGTCTATTTAGACTTCAGCAAGGCCTTTGATACTGTCTCCCACAGCACACTCCTGGAGAAGCTGGCAGCCCACGGCTTGGACAGGAGCACTCTTCGCTGGGTTAGGAACTGGCTGGACAGCCGGGCCCAGAGAGTTGTGGTGAGTGGTGCTGCATCCAGCTGGTGGCCAGTCACCAGTGGTGTTCCTCAGGGCTCTGTACTGGGACCAGTTCTATTAAATATTTTTATAGATGACATGGATGAGGGCATTGAGTCCTTCGTTAATAAATTCGCAGATGACACTAAGCTGGGAGCTTGTGTTGATCTGTTAGAAGGAAGGAGGGCTCTGCAGAGAGACTTAGATCGGTTGGATGGGTGGGCAGAGTCCAACAGCATGAAGTTTAATGAGTCTAAGTGCCGAGTTCTACATTTTGGCCACAAAAATCCCCTACAACGTTACAAGCTGGGGACAGTGTGGCTGGACAGTGTTCAGGTGGAAAGGGACCTGGGGGTGCTGGTCGACAGCCGGTTGGATATGAGCCAGCAATGTGCCTTGGTGGCCAAGAAAGCCAATGGTATCCTGGCCTGCATTAGGAATTGTGTGACCAGCAGGAGCATTCTTCCCCTGTACTCGGCGCTGGTGAGACCACATCTTGAGTGGGGGTCGGTCTCTTCCACCAGGCAGTAACTGACAGAACAAGGGGACACAGTCTCAAGTTACATCAGGGAAGGTATAGGTTGAATATTAGGAAAAAAAATTTCACCAAAAGAATAATAAAGTACTGAAATTGTCTTCCCAGGAAGGTGGTAGAATCACCATCTCTGGATGTGTTTAAAAAAAGACTGGACATGGCACCTGGTGCTATAGTCTAGTTGAGGTGTTAAGGCATAAGTTGGACTTGATGATCTTAGAAGTGTCTTCCAACCTCATTATTCTGTGATTCTGTGATTCTGTGATTCTGTGATTCTGTGATTCTGTGATTCTGTGATCATTGTTCTTCATCAAGGTTTGCTGAGACCAGGCTGGGTAGTGCCATGTAAAGACTTGTTTGGGAACTTAAACTTGTTCCAGGCCTCTTTTAGGGCCAGTTCAGGCATTTTGCAGTGTGAACAGGTCTACAAAAAATGAACATGTTTAATCATGTCAGCATGGGAGGTCACTTGCACTAAGCAAAAGAATCACAGCAGCTGTGGATGTAATTAGCATTTGTATGCAGATTCATACACCCAGAACCACAGTTCACAGTGGTCGTGGCACCAATACAAAAGTACTTATTTTGGCACTGTGCAGGTAAAGCAAGTTCACCCTCTCTGCAGGTGCAATATTTGGGAACTATCAATATTTGATTTTTAAATGTACAAGATAGAGAAAATTAGTGAATTACTGTAAATGGTAATTAACACTGTCATAAAATCCTTCTGGACAAAGGGGTGAAGTATGGACTACATAAGTGGATGCTGAGGTAGACTGAAAAGTAAGTGAAAATGTAGGGCACAAAGGTTGTGATCAGTGTCATGGAATCCAGCTGGAAGCCAGTCCACAAGATTGTCTGCCAAGGATCAACACTGGGGATCAACACAAGGATCAACACAAGACACATCCAGCCAAGCCAGGTTTATCATGTCACTGCACTTTTGTGGGCACTTCAGTCACGTGTCAGGCTGAGCTCAGTGACAAAAATCCAGACATCTGCATCCTTCTGCATCCTCCTTCCCTGAATGTATGACAGTCCCTGGCAGCAGGTGGCTGCCTCTCACATCTCTGCAGCAAGATTTACCTCCCCTTGTCTGCCAGAGTCTTAAATCATCTGGCAGCTGTGTAGGTTGCTAAAGGGACAGGAGCACAAAAGCAATAAAGAAATAGCTTCCTATAACTCTTAACTACTTTACATTTGAGAATGAGGTGAGAGAATGGCTCAGCTTTGCTTTCCCTCTGAGAAAGGGCTGTAAGTCAGCTGTAATGCTGTGCAGGAGAAAACAAAATTGTTACCTCAGACAGCAGCACTGCTGTGAGTATTCAGTAACTGATGGCACTATTCAGAAGGCACTGTGTGAGTCTGGGCAGGGCAGAGAGGAGCCAGAGGAGGTTATAAGGGATATCTAATCATGCATGATGTTTGTAGATGAGGAGCATTTAGATAGATACAGTGGTGATGGATGAATTACAAAGGAAGAGAGAGAGGGAGAAAGAGTGGTGTGCATTACAAAACAGCAAATAGTAAATCTTATAATGGTGAAAATTTGGCACTAAGGAACCATAAGAAGGTAGGAAGGGAGTCAGGAAGAAGGTCACTCGTAGCCCCCTCTATCTGTCTGTCTAGGAATTGGTAGTGATAATTTCACACTTAATTATCAAAAATTGGGGCTGGCAAGACATCAAGAACTCATGTGCTAGCCTAGCTTTCTGTACCTAGGTCATTCCTTCCAGATGTTCACCCATCACATTTATAAAGCCTTGTGAGACAAGAGTCCACATTTAACATAGGCAATTTGCTTCAGTATTTTTTAACTTTCAGTGTCAGAACTTTCTTTGCCAGTGTCTGTGACATTCACATTCTCTGGACAGAGAGACATAATTCTGTCTCTCAGGATTTCTTGGAGAAGCACAGAGAGAAGAGAAAACAATCTTTATCTCTGCTCCTCTGTTTTCCCCATGTGGAATGTAGTATGGAGATTGTTTGCCTGAAGTGATTGCTGGATTGGATTCTGGTGGAGGTTGTTTGAGTTCAGTGACCAGTCGGATCCAGCTGTGGCTCGGACACTCAGCAGAGAGTCACGAGTTGTTAGTTAGATAGGTAAGCAAGAAGTAAGTATGTAGAATAGGATAGTATCTCTTTAAACAGGATATTAATGTAATATAATATAGTTTTAATAAAGCTATCCTTCAGCCTTCTGATCTGGAGCCAGACATCATCATTTCTTCCCTGCATCCAGGGTTCACTGCATTTTTACTGTAAGTGTCTAATCCAGAACTCTTTTGTTGCATTAACACTACTTACTTCATGATGTGCTCATGAGGATCATGAGAGCAGGAGAACAATTCCCTCCCTTCTTGCAGCTTCTGGACTGTATCATAGGATCATGGAATGGTCTGGGTTGGAAGGGGCCTTCAACATCATTTAGTTCCAAACTCCCTGCAATGGCCAGGGACACCTTCCACTACCCCAGGTTGCTCCAAGCCCCATCCAACCTGGTCTTGACCATTTCCAGGGATGGGACAGCCACAGCTTCTCTGGGCAACTTGTGCCAGGGCCTCACCACCCTCAAAATAAAGATTTTTTTTCCTAGTATCTAATCTAAACCTGTCCTCCTTCATCTTAAGGACATTTAGCCTTGTCCTTTCCTTCCATGCCATTGGGAAAAGACTCTCTCCAGCCTTCATGGAATGTTGCTGTAATCTCTTTTGTCTTATTATAGTATTTTAATATTTTAATAATCTTTATATCTTTTAACATTATAATATGTCTTATTATAATAGCTTTCCTCTGCTAGATCATACCTCTTCTATCAGTTTTTCATTTTAAATCATGGCAATGAATCCTCTTGCTTAACATCATGGCAAGTGACCCCATCCTTCAATTAACTTTTTATATTCCTGAGGATTTCCTGAGGACCAACTGCCACTCACTAAAGCCTTTGCCATTTTTACTCACTGGGTGTTCTACTCAATTTTGGGTTTTATTGTGCCTCAGTTTCTGTCCACCGAACGCAGGCAGTGCTTATTCATGCCCTATCACTGCTTGCCCTTGGAAAATCTCCCTCTCCACCCTTCCTGTAAAGCCCCCTTTGGGCACTGGAAGGTGATGAGGACTCCCTGGAGCCTTCTCTTCTCCAGGCTGAACAACCCCAGCTCTCAGCCCATCTCCACCAGCAAAGTGTTCAAGCTCTCTGAGTATCTTAGATACTTGTAGGACAACATCATAAGCTTTTTACCAGCTTCCTCCACAGTTCTCTGTACATAAAAATGCATCCTTTCTCCCTGTAAATGCTCACAGTGCACTGGTGCGTCATGGGACAAAGGTTTATGCTTTGCCATATGTATGTGAGGCACCTGAGACAGTGAGGGGTTAAATTTAGTAGAGGCAGATCCAGAGAGCAAACAGCTGTTACCAAAAAAAAAAATATCATTTCTAGACAGGTTCATTTCTAGCTCTGCACCAAAGCACATTCGTCAGATTGTGGTTTGGGTCCCAATTCCCCTCCCTCTTGGCTTTCTCCTTCATTTTAGTATTTTATTCTTTCCTTGATAAATCAGGAGACTTTCCCATTGCCTTGCACTCAGCCCTTATCAAGAAGCTTTATAAATAACAATAATGACCAGGCAAAAGATGCAATTCGGTTAACAGTGTAATGACTACAGGGATTAGCACTGCTGTATATTTTTTATGGGTGTAATATGTCGTTTTCATTCTGTTGCCGTAATGAAAATAACAAATTAACAGAAGCATTATGCAAATTATACATTAAAAATGTCATGTTTATTAGTCCATCTTGGCAAAAGAGAAGCTACAGCAATAGCAGTGTTAACTGCTTAATAACCACGTTATAAAACAGAGAAGAAATTCAATTCAGCTCAGTTTGGCTTGGCCTTGAGGTTGTTTCCAGTGACTTCAGTGCCAGTGTTTGTGTTCTCAGAGCAAAGCATATGCTTAAATACATTTCTGGAGAGCAAGATTTTAGTAGCAATTTCAGTTCAAGGATATTTATCTCAGTTACCTCTTTTTTGAACAAATTCCCCACAAAACATCTTACTCTTTGCACCTGCAAAATACTTGTGCAACAGCATTTACTGGCAATTCCTTAAAATCTTGCTGCTACTTCAGAAACTGCTGCAAATATTTATACAAGCATTAACTTTATTATGTTTTCTGCAGGAGACTGCTCTGCCTTGTTCTCTTTGACATTAAGGGATGTGGGGAATTTCTTTTCTAGCATACCCTGAACTTAATTTTGCTTCTAACCTTGAGGTAGTTTATTGAAAATCCAGAGGTGATTGTTTTCTTACAGCATAAGTGATTAACACTTATGGGTAAAAATTTCTTTGTCCTTGTGTAAAGAACTTTTTACTCACAGGAGGAACAAAGATTAACAGTTATCAGAAGATTCAAACTTTGCTTTTGTTTAATAAATACTTGCTCAGTTATAAAATACAGTTATGAGATTTCTGTAATGTACCATATTATTGACATTCATCAGAATGTAAAGACGCAAGGAAATTTATTTTCTGTATGAGATTCAGATTAAAAAAGAAAAAGATAGTGGTGGGAGGTGTGTATTTTTTGCAAGAGAAAGATTCTCTTCAGTTTGGATTTACAATTGAAGAGCAGAGAGATGCTGGGAAACCACAGGTCAAAAGTGATTCAAAGGGACAGTGGCTTGTCCCAAATGGGAGCAATGGTGAAGTCAGGATGAATCCACATTTCAAGGTTTTCACATCCCTTCCTCACTGACTGAATCATGTCACCTTTCTGCTCTCATGACTCCTGAAGTCTCCATTTGGCATCAGCAGAGACCCACAAATTGTCTATGCAAGGAGAGCAGAGGCTCCAAGCTCAAAGACTAATTTAAAAACAACAATAAATATAATTAAAAATAAAGGGGAGAAAGGGAAATGGCCATCAGACAAGTTCAAGCACAAGCCAGCCTAATCACAACTTGAAAGAAGATTGTTTATTTCACAGTTACTGTATTGGAAAAACATGTCAAGTCATTTTCACAGGAGTCTGAAACTCAATAACAATAAATGTGAAGCTCATAGAAACTTGAGAATTCCATTTTCTGGAAATTATTACATCCTCAGAAGATATTTGTTTTACTGAAATGAAACAAAGCCATTTTTTTGACATTTCTCACAAAATTTAATTGCCTGAAACATTCCTTAATTGTTTCAGCTCAATCAAGACATTTCATTTTGTTTTGATGCATTGGAATATTTCTAGCTCATTTCAAACTCAACATATATGTATAAAGAGAGAAATAATGTCTTTTAAAATTAGGGTTTGGTTATATTTCTTAAATTAAAAATGTAAAAAGAATTTAGCATCCATTGCCTATTCTAAACAGGCACTTGGCACTCTACTGGTAATCAGGAGTTTGGTTGTCTTTGACAATCTGATCTCTCAGTGACCAGTTGTCCCCAGCTTCCTTACTGGTAATTGCAGAACTGAGCAATATTTATTTATCAGAAATCTGTGAGCAGATTATCTGGATGATTGATTCCTGTTCATCTAATGCAATCAGGAGGCCACATTTAGGTCAGGAACCCAAGTCCCAGGTAGGTCTCAGGCTGCTCAGGAAAGAGCTCCATGTAACCAGACTCTGCTAAAGCCATCGAGTTACAAGAGGAGTCACACAGGACTGGGTAAGAAAATTACAACCCGGAATAGCAACACTCAAGCTTTTCTAAAATCAGAAATTGAGCTGCTGAATTATTTCTAGGATGATCAATTTTTCATACTTTGAGAACAAAATATTGCCAAAATCATCAGTTAAAAAAAAAAAAAAGACATTTTGCAGGAAAAGCATATTCCATATGTGAATTTTAAAGACTTTTGCTGTCCAAGGGTGGGATTCAGCTCCATAATTCACCTGGGCCAATAAAATGGGGTGGAATGTCTACTAAAATTTCTTACTACTTAGTGTAAGATTTAAGAGCATCAGAATACCGAGGGGGGGTGGGGGGTTGGGACAAAGGAAGGGGAAGAGGGAAAAAAAGAAGATATTATATTTCTGCTCTATCAGTAGTGATCAGTGGTTTAGGAAACCTGACATGCAGGGGAAGAAAACAGGAACTGACCTTTCTGTCAAAGAAGGAGAAATGAAAGAGGCAGAATGTATCACTCTGCATTCTGACTTAGGTGAGAAACAAGGGTTTGGACTGAAATAGGGAATTTAGGCTTGGTACTGGGGAAAAATAATTTAGACAACCCACAAACAAATAAGAAACACCCCACAAAAAGCCCCCTTACTGAAAGGAGCATAGGATAGACAGCACAGAAATGGGCCATTCTCGCTACATGTCCGAAAACATTTCATGCTCTCAAAAACAGTCCAAACAACCATCACAGAATAATACAGAACAGTTGATCCTGTATATTTTCTTAGTGCCCTCCATCTCTCTTTTCTCTCGTGGTCGGGAAGACACAGAAAGGGAAAGACATGAATTGAGATCATACAAATTTTACAGGGATTAGCCTTGATTAAGAAGCAAAGAAGTAAAGGTCTTTTCTAGAAGGGTTCCCACCCAGAGAACCACATTCCTTTGGATATCTCAGTTCCCTGGGTGGCTTATCATGTCCCTGGATTTTTCACACCAGATCCTGGCAGCGATTTGGCAAGAGCAAATCATTTCTGCCCACTATTTCTATCAGTACCTCCCACAAAACTTCCTTTGATGCTTCTGATCTCTCTGAAGGAGGGAAGAAAGAAATCCAATCCTGATGAGCCTCAGCTTGCCAACATTGTTGCTGAACCAATGCATTATTCATGTGTTTGTGACAGAGAGTGGTGAGTTTAATGTGCAGCAATGAGCCTGGAGAGCTGAGGGGTTGTTACATGCTCTGCCTGGCTGTGCAGTGATTTGTGCTGGTTACTGTTGCTGTGCCAGTACTCCTGTGTAAAATGTAATCCCGCCATGTCAGGACTGTTAGAGCCTCTTGTTTGCACTGCTTTTTGGGTTGTAGATCCTGTCATCACTCCATGTTCATGGTATTTGCCAGTTGTAATTGTGAAACCTTAATGAGCTGAAAAAAATGTTGTCTAATCTCATTTCAAATCCCTCTGGAAAAGTAAATGCAGAAGCACAGAATCACAGAATGAAAGGAACCTTAAAGACCATCCAGTTCCAACCCCCTGCCATGGGCAGGGACACCCTCCACTATCCCAGGTTGGCCCAAGCCCTGTCCAACCTGGCCTTGGACACTTCCAGGGATGGGGCAGCTACAGCTCCTCTGCCAATATTTCACATTGTCCATCAAGTTGTTAGAATCAAGACAACAGAGCCCAGAATAGGCTGAAGTATTTTAATTTAGATGACAGTGAAAATATAGACATGGATTTGATACCATGGTATAAGACCATGAAGAAATTTGGGATACAAGAAAAAAACACAGGATCATCAGACTAGAGACACTGAAGAGGCTGAAAGATCCTTCTCATTGCCAGTGTGCAGGGAAAAGGGAGAATTATTTTAACAAACCGAGGAGTCATTTGTCAAAATAATAACAAAACCCTGCAATTAGGCACCAAAAACACGTAAGAAGGATGAAAACTCCTCAAATTGCTGGGAGGAGTTATCATGAGAAAGGTATTCTGCAGCTTTAACCAGTTAAGGCTGGGCAAGATTGAGTATTTCAGGGTTTTTATTTAAAATGTCACTGCACTGCCCTTCGTCACATCTGCTGGAGTACAAACCAAATAAAAACCTCTTCATACTATTATTCCTTATATTAACACAAAACAAAGGTAATATTTCTTCACCCAGCATTATTTTGACCCGCTGCATCAACTTCCACTAGGACTGTTTGAAGACCTTCCCCACCGTTCATAAAAGTTGAGCTACTGTTTTACAGGACAGTTTCTTATGCAACATGTGGTGCCACTTAAAGTCATTAATTTCCAGAGGAATAAGTGATGCTTAGTCTAACTTGCAATTCTCTGCAATATATTTCTCCATGCTGTAGCTGTAAAGGCTAATAAGGACCTTGATTGTGCAAATCAGTATAGATTAGGGTGGTGTGTTAAGACTATTTCCCTTTTGTTTAGTTCCAATAGCCCCTAGTGCAAGAAGGAGCATTACAAATCATAGGAAGTTCAAAACATGATATAATGGCACAAAATGAACCTTTGCATGAAAAACAGAAAGAGCTCGATCTCTTTAGTTCAGCCAAAAAAAAAGTTAATGGAACCATAATGAGATTATAAATTTCTATGAAGGGAAAATACACTGTATAGCAGGTGCTTTCAGTTTAGCAAAACTCTGAGTACAAATTTTAAAATGCTTGTACCAGGCACCCAAAGAATAATTTGGTTTCCTATATCTTGGAAAAGTGTCTATCAAATAAAGAGGAGGTTAATGTTGGCAAGTGCAGAGGGAAATGAAGTTAAGGCTTTTAATTGCAAGGGTAGTGAAGCACCAAAACTTATTAAAGTCACAGTAGATTCTCCATTACTGAGCAGGGGGAAGGAGTTTCCTTAAATTTCAAGGTATTGTTCAAATTATCATGAACTCCAGGAAAACTCCTGATTTCTCTGCTATGGGAAATCAAGTTAGGTAACTTCAGTTGTTCCTTCTGACCATGTGAAGTTGTCATTGGTGCATAGAACAGACTGATCAGGATCTTTCAGCCTTTGCGCTGCTGTGTCTTCCATCAAAACTGCAAAAGGAGAGAGGAAAAGTGCCACGAGACATTTGGATATTGCTGAACTGACAGCTCAGCTTCCTTCAGAGACAGGCAAATAAAGACAAATTAACCTAAACAGACTTCACAGAATCACAGAAAAGATTGGAAAAGACCCCTGAGATTGAATCCAACCATTTATCCAGCACTGCCAAGCCCACCACTAAACCATGTCCCTAAGCAACACAGCTACATGTTTTTGGGAACACTTCCAGCATGTTACAGCTTTACATCTAGGACTGCTAAATCTGAGAAAACAAATGCAGGCACTGAGCTCCAGGTTCCCAAAACTGGAATAACCACCTGCTTCATCTCCTACCCATCCAGGATCACTCTCAACAGCACAGCAGCTGATTTATTCAGGGATGGGGTATTTATTGCCAAGCATCTTTTATCATGTGCAGAGGTTTCACTCAGCCAAAAAATCCAAATAATCATTTCCAATCACAACAGTATAATGCCCATTAAATTGTCCAGTATTTGTCAAAATAAAATTCATCCTGATGAGTTAATGTATAATATTAGGGTGATCACCATCTTTATGCTGTCATTGTTGCTGTTCAGTGCTCAGTAAACTCAACTTTTGCTCTAAAAGCACATTTGTAAATAAACAATCCCATGCTTCTAAGGCTCCCTGAGCACCACAGCAAGCATTAAATGAGGTTGCTATTAAGGTGGGCTCCAGCACTTCTGGTGATGAAGCTGAGAATCTCCAGGCTGCAGGAGGATGAAAGCAGAAAAGATGTCACTGTGCTTTAGCCAACAGTGGTACAGACCAGATGGCTTTGACCAGGGTAACATGAATCAGTGTTTGCTTCACCTCCCCATGAATAACATTTTTCCTTATGCTTTTAGGAATTTCCTGTATTTCTCTTCATGCCTATTTATTCTCACCATGGTCATGGGACACCACTGAGAAGAGTCTGACTACATCTTCTTATACATTGAGGAGGTGTTTGCCCTTTCTGTGGGCAAAAATGTCTGGCCAGTTCAGAAATCAGAAGAATGAAATAGGGGGTCTTGACATCTGTGGAGTGGTTTTGTGTCAGTCAAAATAAAGATTTATATAATTTCCCCCATGTTTGAATTACATCAGACTCTTTGAGATAATGCAGCTTCTCTGTCACTCTGAAAGGTAAAAGTGGTGGCAAGGATGAGAGTCCAGCCCTTCACCCAGTGTCTGGGCTGCTGCCTTTATTCCATTTCTAGGACAGCTGATGGATTTCAAAAAGCAGTCTCCAAGCCAAGAAAAGCCAGGGAAAAAAAAAAAATCAGATACTGCTGTTTAACACAGATTTTACTGTTCTCCCAGCTTGGAAATCAGATTTTTCATTTTTATCCAGGTGATGACACCTCCCCTTGCTCAAGTCCTGGCATTATGAGCTAAGTGTATCCCTCCAAAAATTTGGCAGGTCCAGTCTTAGATCCTAAAATGGATAATAATGAGCAGCCCTGCAGATCCCCCTGGGCCAGGCACAGACAGCAAACCCTCCTTCCACCAGCCCAGCACAAGGAGCCCACTTTGCAAATCCTGTAAAGGCAGATCTCCCAAAACTTTGCAGATGTACCTGGTTAAGATGTTTCTGTGGCCACATGATAGAGCCAGTCTGAAAATCATGGCTTTTTCTTCATGCTCTCAGGACCTAACATTAACTAAGTTCTGCTCTTAATCCAACTGCTTCCTTCTTGACATTTATCTGTGGCTTTGGCTGGAAAAGTCAGCTTGCACCGTCTGTTCTGTTTTCCTGCAGGGAAATCACCATCTGTATTTGCCATTGTTTGATGATTAGCTACAAGTAGCACCACACTCTGCTTTTTCAGGTGTTTGCTCTGGAGAGAGATTCACCTCTTTCAGTGGTTTGACTTATTATAGGTTCACATTCTCATTAATCCAAAACTTTCTGGTTTAAAGAGCCTGTTTTGTCCCAGTGGTGATGGTTTCCACCCATGGGGTACCACTATCAGGAGTGACTGCGAAAATCATGTTGAGGTCCATGGAGCTGGCAAAAGTCAAAGCCCAGACCACAAACCCCTGTTTGCAAAAGATGCAATCCATTATCCTTGCCTCATATTTGTTAACTGCTCTTGGCACTAAAAAACATCAAAAATACATATGGAAAGAAATAATAGGGGAATTCCATGCTGAGAAAAAAAATATTTCAAAAGTGTATGTCACTGTAACGCCCATGTGGCTGATTTTAGTGTCTCTGTAGAAGAAGAAGGAAGCAAGATATGCCTGGTGAAAGAAGGTCTTGCTCAAGAGAAATGCCTTGGAAAATTAATTTTAAAAAATTAAAAGCACCAAAGTAATAAGGATCTTTGTTTTCCTTTCCTGGCAGGAAACCCCTGACTATTAAGGAATTCTTTTTGGATGAAGCTATTAAAATGTAATACAACACTCTTTTTGCACAGAAGCTACAGAACTTGCTGGCCAAGTTCTCCCTTGAAACAGTGAGAATTCTGTGCTGGTGGAATAAGGAAATATACCAGAGAATTGAAAAACAACTTTGTTAAATGTACAAAAAACAGTTTAGTGAGGTTATAACAAGAACTTCAGTACATGTTAACATATTTTGCATGTTCTGCACTTACCAGCCATGGCCCAAAGACTGGGGAAACCTTTTCAGCTCAGAGTATGAACAGCAAGAGTCTCAAATCCAAAAGCAGGTTTAGACTGAGATCCAGAACTTCTTTTCAGAAGAAAACAAAGACTATTTACAGGAGCATGTAGTGACAGGAAAAGGGGAAATGGCTTTAAACTGGAAGAAAATAAGTTTAGATTGCTTATTCGAAAAAAAAAATATTCACTGTGAGGGTGGGGAGTCCCTGAAACAGATTGCCCAGAGAAGCTGTGGCTGCCCCATCCCTGGAAGCGTCCAAGGCCAGGTTGGATGGGGCCTGGAGCAACCTGGGATAGTGCAAAGTGTCCCTCCCATGGCAGGAGGTTGGAACTCTTTGATCTTTGAGGTCCCTTCTAACCCAAACCATTCCCTTTTCCTGTGAAGAGCTGTCATCACCCTGAAGGAATGACTGGGTAAGGATTTGAGTCCTTCTGCACATCACTGGTGAGAACTGCAGGGAATTTTTTTTTTTGTCTGTGCCACCATTGTCATTTCTCTCCTCCCACTCTTTGTTTCTCCTTCTTGCCAGGGTCACCAAACCAGCTCAGTAATAGACTTCTCATTTGCATATTCATTACTCAGGTGAATAGAAATGCAATGTACCGATGTTCAGGGAGCAGCAGACGATGTTCAGGGAGCAGCAGAGGGTTGTGTGCCAACACCCAGCAGTGCAGAGTCCCCAGCACCCTTTAAACACAGCACCCACGTTAAGGAATTGTCGCTATCAGACACAAAATGAGTACACAGAAGATTGGTAAGTTCAAAGGAGAAAAAAAATAAAGTTTTATTCGAGCATCTGGTATTTATAGAATTCCAGAGGTGACCGTGGATTGGAGGATGGCATTATCACCTCTCCAACCACACTGGTCTAAGGATCACTCAATCATTTCTCTCTACCCACAGAGAAGAATGCAAAACAATAATTATTTACATGAACAGTGCATGAGAACTCCAGTAGAAATATGTAAACATTATCAGAAGGCTAAAGAAGTTTTTTATGAGAACTTTAAAACTTTCAAAAGAACTATAAAAGAAAATTTAGCACTTTTAAAAATTAGGGCGACAAGGAATCTTTATTCTGCATTCGCAGCTTGGTTCCTCTCTTCTTGATGTGCTGCATTCACCAGGCAGGTACCACGTGCTTACCTGGTAAACCCAGGGCTGTAGCAGCCTGAAAATTACCTCTGCACTGTGTTAATAAGGTGGAAGCATCCTGAATGTGCTAAGCATGGTCTCCTGTGAACACTGCCTGTGTCTTCACTCTCACCGTTGCACTCCAACCCTTTGAGCCATTTGAGATGTGGGACACGCCTGCCCAGCACTGACAGCTGGGGTAGAAAACTTCCTGGTGATGCCAAAGCTTCTGCAGAAGCACCTGGAGGCCACGAGACATCCTCAAAAGCATCTGAAAGGGCATGAGAGAGCTGTGTGTGGAGCCTGAAATATTAATTTACAGTCAACCAGGCACAGTCTTCATGGAACCATGCTGACCATATTTATATTAAGAGAGAAAATATGGGGTTTGAATTTACCTTGCATTTGCTTATGTCTGCAGGCTCCCCTACAACCTCAAAGGACATGAGACAAAGTGATCAGAGGCATGAGGGATAACCAGAGGCATTAGGAATCCACAGCTTAACAACAAAAGACCCCATAGTGGGTTTGTCAAAACTGCCACTGTTAGAACACTTCTCAGTGCAACAAAAAAATCAGAGCACAGCAAAAAGCAAATGAAACTAATAAAATGAAAAATATGGGTAAGCACATAAAGGAATTTAAAAAAATGGAAATTACATGAGATTTTATGTCATCTATTTTTTTTTAATATCTAAATCTCATCTGCCTAGAAAAGAACATGTCATCCCCATGGTTTATATTTCTCTAAGAAAAGTTATTAATCTGTTTAAACTGCTCCAGACTATAATTACCACCCTTTTCTGTGAAACCAAAGCTTGAAAATTTTTGATCTTTGGTATTATTTACTGAAGCTGTCCTTGCCTCAACAGCACTCTCATAATAAAAACGGTAATCAATATCTTATTATGGAATTTTTTTGAGGTAAATTAGCTTTTATTCCACAGACACCTTTACATTTTCTTGTTTTAGTGAGCCTTTTCTCACTGGCTACCCACTCCCTTTTCATTTAATCTCAAGTCAAAAACCAGATCTCACGATTTATTTTGAAAGGAAGCAAAACAAATGGAATTTTCAGATGAAGAGGAATGTCTGTACAGTGGAAGCAAGAGGGACCCAGGAGACCCGAATGCTCTCATCTGGCTGTGATTTGAGAGATCTGAGACTTCATTTCAAGCTGTAGTCACCTCTTCTCTTCCAGCCACGGATGTACTGTGAAAAATCCTTAGAAACTCTGAAAAAATCGAAATCCAGAGCAGACTTCTTGCTATCAACCTGGTTTTCCTGAGTCATTATTTTCAATTAGTATTAAAAAAAAATCTTTTTTTCTTTCTTATTTTGATAAAGCTGTAATGAAAGAACTGCAATGTGCAACCCAAATGAATGACCAATATTTAGGACTGAACCTGTAGCAAAAATCAAGACATTTTTATTATTCTAGTTGCTGGGCGATAATGTTACAGTAAGGATACTTCAAAATTTTCAAGAAGTCTTTATCATGACCTTCATTTAAAAAAAAAAAGTGCAGTTTGAAACAGTCAACAAATTATGTTCATATTATTATGTAATGTGTTAAAATAATAGAAATTAAATTGGGAGTCTTCCAGCAGTAATGCAAGACTGAATTGAAATGTGATGGATGGGTTCGGAGATATGAAATTCATTGGAATAAAAGAGGTAAAAGGATGAAATGACAAGAAGAAACTGTTCAGAACCACAAATGAGCTTGATGGAAAAAGAAAATGTGAAAAGTAGCAGTCTGAAACTGCAGAGCAGGAGGCATCGTTACTGTCATGTTGCTGCTGCCTCAATCTGATGTCCAAGTTCACATGGTCTGTCAGTCTCTGGGTGCTCCAGGGCTCCTGTAAGCCAGGGAAATCAAATACAAAGAAATCAATGTCCTTATTTTGTACCCCATGTTTTTTTTCATGCAGAGGACTGAGACAGACCTGCTTTCCACCAACCTCCTGTTTCTGACTCTCTGTACCCAGGAGCCCCAAGGAAGCCAAATTCACCCCAGCACAGCACTCACGGGTGATACAGCCCAAGCATATCTTTATCCTGCACCAAAACTTCCTTCTTCTCCAGAGGTTTTTCCAAGGTTTCCCACATCACCAACTGAGCAGACAGATAAATTCAGCACCCCACTTTCACTTCTCATTCCACTTGCAAGGTGAGGCAGTCAGGAGCTAAACCCCTCCCTGCTATACCCTCTACAAACTCACAACTCAATTGTTTATTGCTATAAGGGGTGTAAGACTTCTATATATATATTTTTTTTTCACAGGGGTAGATGGTATTTATGGTGTGTTTAGGAGCTGTGGGGGAAAAGGGACAGAAAATTTATGCTAACCTTCCCATCCTGCAGTGTCCAGGACATTTTCAGTGTGTGGAAATGCTCAGCTCTTTGGAGGAAGGATCTCTGAGCGATCTCAGTGCAGCAGCCAACATTTGCTTAACGTCCCATTAATATTTAAACAACAAATCTGTCAACAGATTAATTGGCACTGCCACTTTCCAGCAGTTTTATGGGCATTTCAAACCACCAGCAGTCTACTGCTAAAAAGAAGCATGTAGCATTTAAATATGTATGCATACAAGACAATACTGATATTAAGCACCCTGAAGAAAAAGCAGAATTGTAATCATGCTGTTCTTGTGCTGAATTCCCAATGCTTCCTGCTCTCCCTAGAGAAGTGTTGACAGAAAGAGGTCATCAAAAATATTTAGGAATTACTTGGGCACTTTTTCCCATGGCAAAGAAGACAGTGATATCAAGAACCAAACATAAACTGGAACGAGCAAGGAGGGAGAGAAGATTTTAGATAATGTAAGAAGCCATTTTGTGGAATCATAGAATCATTAAGGTTGGAAAAGACCTCTGAGATCATCGAGTGCAACTGTTAACTTAGCATCAGCCCTCTCTGGAGGCTCTCCTATCCCTTTCCCAGCTGCTACTGAGGGAACCTGGACAGTTTAGGTTTCAACTGATGCTTAAAAGCTGAAGTTTGGTGAAGGGAACTTTACCTCTGGTACAGAGCACCACTCAAGCCTCATTTATTAAATTCAATGGCTTTCCCAGTTCTATTTTGACAGGCACATCACAGTTAATTACAAGAATTATTCAGTGAAGTGGGCATAGATTAATGCATGTGCTTGCTCAGATCCATGCCAATAGATGTGGGAAAAAAATTGCAAGAGTGACAGACACTACAGTGCATAATTCCCCTGCCTCATTCATTAGCCATGCATATACCAGTTTCAGGAGCAGTGATCCAACCTTATTTGCTCTGCAGAGAGATAAAATCCACAAACGAGTGGGAAAGTGAGGAAAATGGGCACAGAGATAGAGACTGTAGCCCCTAATTGATCCTTCACAAAATGTATTTACTTTGTTTTCTTTCCCTGGTGAATTCATTAGCTCTCACTTAGCACCATTCTTTGGTCAAATGCTCAGGGAGGAAATAAATTGAAGCAATTTATTCTAGGACTCATAAAATCCTGGTTTATTTCCACCTTTTGACTATGCAAGCCATGAAAGCAGTTACTCTTTGGAAGAGCAATAATTCTCCTCCTGGCCTCCAGAGGTTTTTTGAAAGAAACTCACACAAACGTGTGTCTGTGTGTGGGCACACTCATGGCAAATTTCATAACAATTTCATGGTGTCACTTCCAACAGCCTAGGAACAAAACACAATCAAGGCACTTGAAGTTTTCTGCCAACCCTCCAAGCTTTTTTCTGGAGCCCTTCTCACTGGCACTGCAGATTAGAGGCGTTAATCACACCCTCTTGTGCTCCATCAGATTTCCTTTCTCAGCCAGAGGGTGAGTGAATGAGACAGAGCTACATTTCATGTTTATAAAGACTCACAGCTCTTAATTTTACTTTTAATTTTAAGCAATCAAGTAATACTTGTGCTCATTCAGCAGCTGTTCTGTGCCTCTTTGGTGAAGCAGGTACCTGCCCATTTGGGAGCTCAGACCATATTTCTGCAACATCTAAACAAAAAGGATTTTGAGATTTACCACTGGGAAAACTTTTTAAAGTTTACCAACTTACCCTACCAAGCCATCACTCTTTGTTTAATTACTTTTTTCTGGCTGCATCTCAGATCAACATTTCACTTCAAACAATACAATTATTTGGCTTTACACCTGGTGTTTGAACTGAAAACAGAATTTTAAAAAAAAGACATATTTTGAGATATTTGCTGCTCACTTTTATTTCCTTTGCTGGGCTGCTGAAGAACATGCACTCCTTTGTCCTGTAGTGCAATGTTCCAAATACCAGTAGCTTCAGCTGAGTTTGAACTTCAGAAATGGGCAATTTCTGAACTTCCAAGAGTCCTTGATCCTCTAGAAGCTCATTAAAGTTGCTCCTGAATACAACACTCTATTTCTGCAATCACTTTGCCAATTAATGTTTAAAAAAAAAAAAAAAAGTCACTGATTAGTAAATGTGTGAGAGGCCATGACTTGATTATTTGGAATAAGAGGCTATTCCTGGTTTTAACAAAGGAGCTACATCAACAGAGCTTTGATAAGATTCTGTTATATGGCTGCAAATAAACTGGCTCTGCACTGATGCCTGGAGACACTACAACAGAGGCTAGGCAGTGTTAAAGGAATAAAGCAGGTATTTATTAAAAAGTCCTTCAAATAACACACCTTGGGCAGCACAAGAGCCAGGCTGTGGCTCCACCCAAGATGGACCCCGAGTCAGGAGTTTTCACACTTTTATAAGTTTTGGGCCATTTACATATTGGGGTTAATTGTCCAATTACAGCTTCAGGTTACGAAGTCCCACCCTCCCAGTTTGCTCTCCTCAATTCGCTGTTGGTTGCTCTTTTTGGGCCTGAAGCTGCAATGGTGTTCTTGGTTCTCAGGCTGGAGAAGGATTGTTTTGTCTGACTGAACTGTGGGGACAACTTGCTAACACTTTATATGAAGTTCAGAATTACACACTAATGCAGTACAGAATCTGGAAAACATGAAAGCTAAAACTTAAGGCATCTGCAGCATGTAAATTATTTAGTGGCAAAAGAGACAAATTCTCTCAAAGAGCCCCTCCTCGGCTGGAAAGCTGGCATCATTGTTCCTTTGCCAGAGTCTTTGCAATGGAAGAGAGGAATATTATTTCCAGATTTTTTTTTTAATTATTATTGGTAGTGGTGGTGGTGTTTTAAGTTACCATTCCATTACAATTTTTCTTCCCTCTGCACATGAGGGAATGAGAACATCAATAATGTGGGGATTTCTGTTTTCAAGAAAAGATATCAATGTTTGATGAAGAGATATAACTCCAAGGAAACCCAGGCATGGTTGTAATTAACACCTCCAAGTGTGGCCATTCTCCTTTCTTTCTAAGCTGTGTTACAGCTTTAAGTATTAGCAGAAGTCAGATGAGAATTTACAGCTTGGAGGCTCAAACAGAAACAGCTTCTCCTAAACTGCACCAGAGCTTAAAATGCAATTATAAATAATGTATTTAATTACACTGCAATCTCTCTGTATACACAGAATATTCCAGTTAGCATAATCAATACGAAAGACAGAGAAAGCATCAGTGTGAACTCTGAAATCTCAGATATAACAGGTAATTTACCCAACACAAGCACCAAAGCCAAAACAACACTCCTCAAATCTCAGTTGCAGAAACAAACTCCTGGAGAAGCATTTTGCCTTCAGGATACTTTTCACGTGGTTTTGAAATTTGTAGTTCAGAAAGAAATGAGAGGAAATGGTCTGTTTGCAGTGTCCATCCATGCAGATACTTGAAACCCAACAGGACACAGTCCTTTGCAGTCTGCTTTCACCAGACCTGCTTGAGGGGGTTGATCCATCCCTGTATCATCCTTTCCATGACTTTGTCAAATTAGGGATAGTTATCCCAGGACAACATAAAAAACAACTATCAGCCAAAAATAATTTAATGGCTTATATTTCTAAGCACCTAAATTTCCTAACAGCACCTGTCTTGTACCAACACACAAGGAAAAGATCAGGAATCAGGTTCTAGGAGAATGACACCAATAAAACAATCTCAAATACCCTTAAGAAGAACTTTAAGAAAGAGTAAGCATATGCATAGAAGTGGTTTTTAGGTTTTGGGGGTAATTCCAAAGGCAAATTTAGCAGAACTGGATGGAGATTTTCAGAATATTGCTTTACCAGGAAAGGAGTTATTCTAGTACAAACAGGTAGGACAAAGGAAGACAAAAAAAATCAGTTAAATGACAAAATAATTAACCTTAATTTACTCTAATTAACATAGAGATTAATTGGTCTTTGCCACTATATTCTGCCATCACGCTATGGTTTTTATAAGTTATTTTTATTGGCCAATCCATCTTCAATTCGACTTTCCTTCTTAAGTCTTCATTACTATTCCAGAGCTCAATAGCCTTTTTTTTTCACTGGACATGTTAAATGGGGGAAAAATAAAATGGATCAATATAGCAACTCAATTAATTCCTCATCTTAAATTCTAATAAAATCAATTTGGAGAAGTGCCGTATCGTTAAGCTTACATCATAATGCAGTAATTAGAAACAACTTTCATCTTGCTTGTTCCTTTGAAGATTTTAATGGCAATCAATTAAACATGCTTTGTTTCTCCATTAAAGACTTCCAAAATGAAAATTGGATGAGAAGTTAAAGATAAGGTGGCTGATTGCACAGTCCTCCCATCCACCCCCATTTCAAATATTCCCCCCAAAATGTGCAGACTCACCATTAAAAAGTTAGTATGAGCATAGTGACCAGCAATAAGTTTTCCATGAATAGATCATGTTCTAATAGAGTGCTGCAGCACTTTGGGATTTGCATATTTACCAAGCAGAAATTTTGGTGAGGCTCAATGAGCTCAGATCTCTTTTCAGGTTTACATCCAGACACCTTTAGGAGTTTAGCTATTTTTTAATTAAAAGGATGCAAAATAAGCTTCTCTGTATACCTTTTAAATTAAAATGTTTCTGCAGGCCTTAGAGAGAAAAGGATAAATTTACATGCTGTTTGCCTAATAGTAATAACTGCATCTTAGCAGTGATCCCCCTATACCAGGTGCTGCACAAAAATAAAAAAAAGAAAGAGGGCAGACCCAAGTTCAATTTTCCTACAATTTAAGCATAAACCACCAGGTACCTCCACTAATTTTTCTCCTGCTAGGGCTTTATGCCCAGGAGGAATTTGCATTCACAGAGAAAACATGCACACCCAGTCAATGGCTGAACATCCAACTAGCTGCTTCTCTCTGACATCAGAGAAATCAAAATTCCTTAATTGCTTGTGTTCCAACTTATTATTCCAACAGCATCTCTCCAGAAGTCAGAACTGCACACACTGGCCCTGGTGGAGTCCCAACATGAACCCCACTTCTTCACACCATCCTCCCCCTTGTTATCACCCCATGGTGCCTGAAATGGCACTCAGGGGGATTTCAGCTTTTCTGGATTGTTCATAACTTGTGTATTAACACTTACACAAATTACAGAATCACAGAACGGTTTGGATTGGAAAAGGACCCTGAAGATCGTCTCATTCCATTCCCCCTGCCATGGGCAGGGACACCTTCTACTAAATCACATTGTTCAGAGCCCATCCAGCTTGACCTTTAACACTTCTGGGAATGGGGCATCCACAGCTTCTCTGGGCAACCTGTGCCAGGGCCTCACCATCCTCACAGGGAAGAATTTTTTCCAAATATCTGATCTAAACCTACTTTCCTTCAGTTTGAAGCCATTCTCCCTTGTTCTGTCACTCCATGCTCTTGTGAAAAGTCCCTCTCCATCTTTCTTTCAGCTTCTTTCATCAGAGGCAGATCAGAGTTATTGCAATTGAGATCATCACAGCACAATAGAGGGTTTGGATTAACTCCAAACCATGAATACCATTTATTCTCCAGGTCTCTCTATTGTCTCTTGTTATTTTTTTCATCCATTTAACTATCTGTCCTTTCTACAGTCAAAGAAAAGACTAACATTTAAGTAAAAAGCTCTTCCAAGAATTGAACAACTTGTTCTTTAGTCAATGTCATTGGAATTTTATAGATAAAACTATTTCTGGATATGTCAGTAAAAGAGACCTCATTGTGCCAACATTTGCAATCAGACTGAGTATTGATGAAAATATGAAATGGTATAATTAGAGTTCATTGTTATAATTAGAGTTCATCACTCTTCAGTTCATTAAAAGTTAGCATTTTCTTGAAAATGTAAGATCAGCTTTAGTTGAACAATTTTTTAAAATTCTTCCTTGGACATCTTATGAAATATTAGCATGTGAAAGCAATTCTATGCTTCATTTTTCCTGAATTTTCTTATGCTTTGAATAGAAAGTGCAGAAAAAGTTAGGAAACTGCTTTAAGAGGGATGTAATGCAGTCATAGCTGGAGAAAATTTAAAAGGAGGAACAAGAACCAAAGAAAAAAGGACAAAGCAAAAGTGGAAGAGGGGGAATTTTTTTTTTTTTAATGACACCTCAGAGAAAGCACCTCAGATTAAAAATTATTGATTTACAACATTTCTAAATAAAATTACATTCTTCAGTCACACAAACCTTGTGTGATTTGGGTTCATCTCATCAAAAGGCCTAAAGGTCTACACCTGAACTAGAAATGAATGTGCTTTCAGAGTCAATGAGAAAAATAATAGCTCATCTTGGGGCATAACTCAGATGTTGAAAATCAGTCAGATGGATAATGTCTGTTCCTTTGCAGTGCCTGCAAGGTGAGCCTGGTGTTCCCAGCACTGAGCAAGGCACCACCTAAGGGAGGTGACATTAATGCCACCTTGTCACCAGATGACACAAACAAAAACGACGCACCACAGCCTTGGTCACGATGAAGAGACTAATTTATTTTTTCTGACTCCAATCTTTTATAGTTCTCAAAAGGTGCCAGTGGATTGGAGGGTGAACGTGCCACCTCTCCAACGACACTGGACAAACTACCTGTACATCAAATTTCTCCGCCTCTATGAAAGAATGCAAAACAATAGGTTGTTTACAGAAAGTTGTGTGAGAAAGTTCTCTACAAGAATGTAAACTCAGAAGGCTTTAGAAAACTCTTGATAACCAGGGCGACACCACCTCTGGATTTTCAGCCCTGTCAATGTCACAGGAAATCTTGTTTAGAAGGAAAAGAGGCACAGGGTCAAACATCGAAGAACCCAAAGGCAGGTAGAAGCTGTGACAGGATGGGTTTTGTGAAAATCACAGAATCACAGAATGGTTTGGGTTGGAATGGATCTCAAAACTGATTTCATTCCATGGGCAGGGATACTTTCCACTATCCCAGCTTGCTCCAAGCCCCATCCAGCCTGGGTTTGCACATTCCCAGGCACGGGGCAGCCACAGCTTCTCTGGGCAATACCTCAGAGTTTCCCATGGCTGCATAACAGCACGACTGGAACCATCCTCAGGTCACTCTTCAAAAAACTGGTATTGGCAATAACTTAACCTGGACTTCACTTGGAGTTTACCAATACCCCGAGTTTTTGCATCAAAAGATCAAATGGTTGAAAAATCACTTTTTACATTGCTCAAGTGGTCTTTGCACTCAGGAGAACATTGTGCTTTTACTTCATAAATTTGCTCCAGACATCCACAGGTTTAAAGGAAAGCATGCTAAAGAAGGGTGATGTAAATATCTGACAAACTAATTCCACATCAGTGTCAATGCCTGAACTTGACTTTGAACAGGTTACCAGAACTGAGACATTTTCAAAAAAGAAAATGTGAGACGCACTCGTGAATATTTCACAGAAAGCCTCAGCCACTGTCAGTGCTGCTACTGGGTTAAATAGAGATACAAGGGCACTGGTACTTGGAGCCTGGTAAAACAGAGGTCCAAGAGAACTCCCACACATCTCTAGAGAGATCAGCATTGCTTTAAAAATTATCAACCCACAGCAAGTCCATCACTGGGTTTGTGTTTTCAGGACAGAGGATAGAGAGCTGCTAGCTCAGAAAATTTGTGGAAAAAACTTAAACTGAACTCGTTTCCATTAACCCTGGCCCAGGATCTCTCCTTAGGGACAGCAATCACAGGGTATATTTGTCAGCCACAAAGCCCTGGAGAAAGTGTTTGCTTGCAGAAGTCAGATCACAGTTCAGGAGTTGGATGTACAAAACCAAATCTTACAAACAGCTCTCTGCCTGAGCAATAAATTGCATTTAAACTTGTCCAGACTGCTGAGCTGGATGTGAATTCCCCCACAAAACAACGTTGTAGATCCTTTCTTACAAACCCTTCCCACAGCTCTGCCTTGCTAATGCTTTTTTGGCACAGATAATACCTGTGGAAGCCATTCCTGGAAGTGTTCAAAGCCAAGCTGGAAGGGCTTGGAGCAACCTGGTCTAGTGGGAGGTGTCCCTGCCCATGGCAGGGGGTTGGATCTAGGTCATCTTTAGGGTCCTTTCCAGCACAAATTGCTCTGTGGTTTTATGATTTTATGATGTGTTTTATTCATCTATTCAAGAAGTGTAATCCAAGCAACTGTAATGGTACCATGAGTCATTGCAGATGCTGGGAGAGAAGGCAGGATAAGGCTGAGTCAAAACATTGAGCCAAAAACACCTGAACAATGCCCTCCTTACAAATACCCACCATAGGATATTCACCAAAGTCAGAATTCATACCAGCATCCCATGAGAACTCCATGATGGGGCTCCTGAGCTGCAAAAGGCTGTCCTTTTATTGTGCTCTGGAGAGAAATCAAGCATGAAGGAAAGATTATTTGAAACTAGACAGAAATGCCAGTATTTCTTGCTAGGTGATTTAAATTCTGATGGAGTGTCACAGTACTCTGTTAATCTGTTCCATTCCCATCCAGTTATCTGAGATTTCACTAATCAAGAAGTGCAACACATCTTCTACCATTCCTTAGCAACACAAGGCTCTCCAGATTTTGGAACAGAAGTTTTGCAGACAATTAACTGTCTAATGTCTAAAAGTCCCCCAGGTGTTTTTTTGCAGTATTAACCTAAAAGAATATGACAATCTCTATTAGAAGATTAATTTTCCTGTAATGAACTAATAAAAGTCTTAATTAAAAAACTTTTAAAAAAGGTCTTTTTGACTGTTTCTATTTTTAGATAAACATACTAGTCTTCTAAAGGAAATCATATCACTTAATTACATTAGCTACTTATAGCCACAGCTGGAATCTGGTCTTCTGCAGAAACAACAATACAGACAAAACAGAAAAACTGAAGAAAATTTAAAAAAAAAGAAAAACAAACAGAGGGAAAAAAAAAAAGGGAATGGATTGCTTAAGGGAGACACTGAAAATTCTTAAATTAATTTTACAAATAAATTAGGAAAAGAAATCAAAAGCCTACAGAAATCATTTAAAGGGGGAAGCTGCAAATTTTCCATCAGCAGAGATAATTAAGGAAAGGTTAGACTAGTATGGTTTGAACTGAAGTCAATACCCTCTTGAGGAAATGGCTTGACCAGGGATCTTTTCTAGCCCATCATTTTCTACAGCATTCTCACCCTCTTCAGCTCTTCTATGCCAATTACAAAAGCTGAAGCTGTACAATGGGAATTTTGCACACCTGATTTCAAGCAGAGCAGGGGTTTCTCCATGACAGACCTACAGGAACCGGCAGAGTATGTTTTCTGTGGCTTCATTTTCTGTTTCCATTGCCCAGATCCTCAAGCTGCTCTGGGCTGGGTGACTGCCACTCCCACAGCCTGGACAGATGGCTGTACCTTAAACCTTGGGTCATCCAAAATTTCTTATCCATAACCACAAACTTCTGAGTTAGATGCCACAGAGGCACTTTCCTGTAGGGAAAGGATTTGCATTCAGGCTGTAAAATGAGATTTTTGCTTTGCTCTTCATGTAAGAGTTCAAGGATAAAGACCAGGTTTCAATTGTTTTTTAAAACAAAATGGATCGTGTTCTTTGTGTTATTTTCTGCACATGGAGGAACTCTTGTGTCAGGGAATGGCCTAAACAACAACTAGACAGAGAGAAACAAACTTTAAACATATTAAATATTATAAATTGCTTTAATTTATGTGTCCTGTACTGCTATTCATCAAGCAGCATCTCTTTCTCCTATCTCTTTCTCCTCCCTGCCCCTGAAGCTACCCCATAATTAAGAAGAGGTCACCTGGCTGTCCATGTTTACTGGGTTAGATCCTGACCTGAGACATTTACACTCAAAATCAGGTGTGCAGTGACTTTCAAGTGTTTAATCAGGCCCTAAATTAAAAGACAATACTGTGTTCAAGCTCCTTGTTCTTATAAGGGGTGGCCTGTAAACATCCCACTTCACCTGCAACATGGTCTATTTAGAAATTAAACTATTTAAGCAACTGTTCATCAATATTGTTATTGTTAATATTATCTCTTCATTTCTATGAAATCATGTTTGTGTATAATTTTCATGCTTATGAAGCCTTGGTAGACCTTCACAAGGATTTGGCTGAGGCTAAGCTGCACAAGTGGCTTTATCTGTCCCTAATGGGCAGTTTTCCTCCTTTACTCTCACACCTTCTCTCTCACTGGTTTCAGATGCTGTTCCACAATCCTTATCCCCGAGACTGAGAGCTCTGCTATTTTTTATTCCTACAGATCCCCACCAAACGGAGTCCTGACCCTCTCATGAGAATCCCTGGTGCTGCAGTGATGCAAATTCCTCACACAAGGCTCGAGAGCTCCTCTCCTGCCGGGCAGATTTGCATTAGCATTCATAATTTCCAGGAGTGCTCCAGTACAGCAGGAAAAACTTGGAAATGAGAAGCAGGCACAGAAAAAGCTCTGAAGTGTGGAGGGCACGACCTGCTGCCCAGCAGGGTTTGCTGTAGGCATCTCAACTGGGAGCTCTGCTTACTCATCATCAAACCCCTGGTTTGCTTTCAGAGCCTGGTCTCCAAACCTTTGCCCATCTGAGGACTGGCCCAGCCTCTGTGGCAGTGGTCATTTCTGCTCAGGAAAAAAGAAATACAGCTAGGAAAGAGCACCCCCAGAGCGGGACGTGGTCCTTGGAAGTGTTCAAAAGGTGGGTGTGGATCAGGCATTTGGGACCATGGCTGAGGGGGGTGGGCCTGGAAGTGCTGGGTTCACAGTTGAACCTGATGGTTTTAGAGGTCTTTTACAGCGTAAATGACTCTACGGTCCACTTTCTTTGCAAAGAAAACATCTGTGAAGTGTCTGTACATGGGGCTGTGATGTGCCTTAGACCCTGGTGGCAATCAGGACTTCAGGAGAGTCTGGAGTTTTCCCAAAATTACAAAATATTAAGTAGAATAGAGTCAAAACACAACCCATCTTTCCTGCTGCCACCATGCTGGTGTCACTGTGCTCTCCTGAGGCTTGCCTTACAGAGCTTGGGAATAAAACGGGAAGTTGTTATGGAGCTGTTTCATAATTATTTATATATTATTCGACACATAGAGATTAGGGAAAATATAGATTTTTGTCAGCATCTGCCTCACAAACCAAAACAGCCACAGGAATTTTGCTGCTTCCCAAGATGACAGGAAAAATCAGAGACATCTCATTGTGCATGAGTCTGTTCTACTGTACATTTCAATTACTCTTGCCATTGAAAACATGTTATCATGCATTTACTAAAGAATCAACATCTCTGCTTGCCTGATGCCAAATTTCTCTTTCCTATCCTTAATCAGTACAGCTGGCAGAGACAGTCTTGATTATTTTCCACAAGATCTGATATTGATGTGAATAAAATGCCTGTCTGAGGAGGAGCTGAATTCAGAGAGTGAAAATCAGTACCAGATAGGAATTACATCCCTTTTCTATTGCACACAGAAATGTGCAGAGAAGGAGGTTGAAACAGTGGAGGAATCAGAAGAATGAAATTTGTATTTTTCTACAATATAGAGGCTAAAACCCTGAGCAGTTACCAGAGACATTCAATCTCATCTTTCAAAACAACTTTGCCAGGAAAAAAGTTCTACTTTAAGTAGAGAGAGGTAATTACACTAAATTGTGCAGAGGTAAATGAGAGTCAGTCATGCATGAGGGTCTTAGGAGAAGAAAATGGGGCAGATTCTGTGGTTTCCACGGGATTAGTCTTCCTGTCAATCAATTTGATCTGAAAAGCTGGGCTGAGCAGTCTTTCTGGCTTTTATTATTATAGCATCAGGAAATTGCAGTGACTTGAGAGGCTATCCAGAAACCAAAAAAACACTTTTACAATTCTCAGACAGTTTTGCAGCCTTTCAACAAAATTTAAGGATTTAAAGTGCCTGCCTTTTGGTGTGCTGTACATTTTCTGAATTTTGTTGTGAGTGCCTCCAATTGATTAAATGAGCTGCTTTTATTTATTTTTGTCTTCAAGTCCTGTCTTTTTACCACCATCAATACCTGAAATTTTTTGAAAGTTAAGGTAGGAAAGTGAAGGCATCTTCTCTATGACTAGCAGTTTGTGATCCAAAGGGGGACGAAACACTAATGGATCTCCTGAGGAGCAGAGAATGAGGGATTGTGCTGTACCACAGCAAGTAGAAGAAAACATCATAAAGTATAAGAAAGTCATAAAATGACCAAATTCATGTGCAACAGTAAAGGGCTATTGAAATCAATGCTGGTGGGACAGTAGAGACAGGAACCAGAGGAGTGGAAGGGTTATTTTTTTTCTGAGTGCTTGCCTCTTGTCTATGCTGTTATTTTCTTTAAATGAATCCATATGTAAACAAATACATCCCTAAATCATTAATTTGAGTAGGAGAGGGTTCTGATCTCTGTGCATGTGCAAACACAAGCACATGGATTAACCATTTTATTCCAGGCACTGTTGGGGCATCAGAAGGAGGTGAACAAGTGAGGAAAGATTACAGGAGGTCGTGACAGCACAAGAGCCCATAATGCTTCTTTGGACAGAGCTGTAACACAGAGAAGTGTGGAAACTCTTTAGGAAAGTCAAAGGCAGGCCTGAGTAAAATCTGTGCCTCTCATATTTCCAGAGAGCTGGAAGTCAATTGAAATAACCTCTCAGTGTCAGTTTACATACCTTCAGGAATACAAAAATTGCTGAATTTGTGAGAGCTAAAACACTTGCAGGAACCTGGAGAGATAGAGAATCTCAGCAAACATAAGCATGGGAGAACCCTCTGAACTTGGCTCTGGAATTTGCCTCTGGAGAACACCTTGGGAGAGGTGCAAGACATTATGCTCTATGGTTTCCTCTGTAAGCCAGGACTGAGTGAAAAAAACTAGCTGGTGTCCTAGAATCATGCAAGACATCTCCCCATCCAACCTCATAAAATCTCAGATGGGCATCATGACAGTTTTTTTTCTACATGTTACCACAATTGGTCTCTTTTCTTGTCCCCTTGTCTGCATGTGGCTGGGCTCAGATGAGTAATTCAGGCTCTCCTCTGTCTATCTGCAAAGCTTTCTGCATCACAGCCTTTGCCTGGTCTTTGAAGCTGCTAAATTTAAGCAAGAGCTGCTGTTTTTCAAGCTCTCTTGTGTCTATTACCTCTCTGCAGGCTCACAGCTCTCAGACTCCCCTGAACCTTTATTGCAAACACAAACACCAGTCCCTGTGACTTTCATCCATGGCATTCTGCAAATGAAGGCAAAATGTGTTACATGAAAACAGATTTGATTTTTGTCCCTGGAAACCTGAAAAGGGGGAAAAAGGTCTAATTAAGAGTAAGGCTAAGTTATTTTCATTCTTTTTTTTGAGCTTAATGAAGTCCATGGGAAAGAGGAACTACACAAGTACAAAGCAACCTACTTTAGCTGTCTCTGACCACAGCAGGAGGTTGGAACTAGATGAGCTTTAATGTCCCTTCCATCTCAAACCAGTCTGTGATTCTACAACAGACTGAATGCAACACTACCAGGAAGAAAAAAAAAAAAAAAATGAGACACAGGTCTGAGTTACTGCAGCTCCACAAGCTGTAGGTCACTCACTGACAAAAAAATGGAGGAAGTTTACATTGACAAAATTCTCCTCACTTGCTATATGTCAAAAGAAGTTCCTGTGAGTGATAACCTATGCAGCCAGTGCAAGGTGAGCTCACTTTGCCTTGCTAACTCCACTTCCTGAGGGGGCCTCTGGGATGACCATTCTAGCAAACTATTTAAAATACTGACACAATGAAATTTGGCTCCAAAGTAATTTCCTGAAAGTCATAGAAGAAAGGGTAACAACATCAAAATTATATCACAAGCCCACTGTCTATTTTTTTATTTCTCTTAAGGACCAAGTGGGAACCCAGCAGAAAAATATGATGCAAAAAGGTCTGTCTGGATGCTGCTGGTACTGCAGGTTTTTTTTTCCTGTAAGCTGTTCTATTTTCCTGACAGACTGCAAATGCTCTCTGCCTTTCTCAGAGCCTTAATGCATCACATATCTGCAGCATCAGAGTTTCCCTGGGATAGGTTCCTTTGCTTGGCTCTACAGCTCAGGTTGGACATTGTTTTAGATTAATGGAGCCTGTCACTTCTACAGTAACAGCTGTTCCTCACAAAATTGGACATTTTCCAGCTAACCACTGCTCTGAACAGAAGAGTAAATAGAGACCATTTAGCAGAGGCAAGAAGCTCAGCACTGCTGGAGGATCAGGACTGTCACAGGTGACAGGTGTCCTCTGAGAGTGGAATAAGGTCAGGCAGCAGCAGAGTCCCCCCATCTGCTGCTTCTTCAACACTAATTGTCAGCCTTATGCTTTACATTGGTGATTGCCTCAGGTTAAATCAAGCCCTGATGTCTCTTGTCTGGAATAAGCCTGCAGAAAAGAGAATAGAAATTTTTGAAAGATGTTTGCAAGCTGTTTATCCAAGCAGACAGACGCTGGAGGAGCTCACCTAGGGAAAGGTTTAAGCCCTCCCTAAAAGAGCTTTCAAAAATAGGTTCAATGAGCTGCTGTAAGGTGATAGCTCTGTTTGTTAACATTTCCATGGAACAAGGAGATAGCTTCAATATTCCTCTGTTTCTTGTGAAACACTGAGATGCTAAAAGTTGCTGAACTGACCTGCTATTGAAATGGTTAAAAAAAATCAATGGTGGTCCAACCATATGTTTATCTGAGTAGATTATGTTTAAATAATCACCAAAAAATCATTAAATCATTAAATCATGGAATGGATTGGGTTGGAAGGGACCTTGAAGATCATCCAGTTCCAATCTCCTGCCATGGACAGGGACACCTTCCACTCAACCAGGCTGCCCCAAGCCTCTTCCAACCTGTCCTCAAACGACTCCAGGGATGAGGCATGCACATAATAATAACAATAAAATAATAATAAATAATAATCAAATATCCTTCCAATATCAACATGAGGGTCTAGAACTGACCTGCTGTGAAAGACATTACTCACTTTAGAACATTTTCTGTCAGGCACATCACAACAGAACAACTCTGGAAACATTCCCCAGGAAAGTCTGGAGATGAGAGGTGATGGCAGTGCTCTTGTTCCAGCACAAACAATGGATTTGTGGCAGAAATTGCCAACTCGGCAACTGTGCCCAGAATCCCAGGATCATCTCATTCCAACCCCCTGCCATTGGCAGGGACACCTTCTACTAGACCAGGTGCTCCAAGCCCCATCCAGCCTGGCTTTGAACACTTCCAGGACTGGGGCAGCCACAACTTCTCTGGGTGACCTGTGCCAGTGCCTCAACACCCTCACAGTAAAGAATTTCTTCCTGATATCCAGCCTGAACCTGCCCTCCATCATCTCAAGACCATTGTCCCCTGTCCTCTGACTACATGCCCTTGCCAAAAGTTTCTCTCCACCTCCCTTTATGTACTCCCAAGATCCCAAAATATCAGTGCATACTGCAGAGACCATCCCTGGCCAAGAGCTTGTCCCAAACTGAATTTTTACATGAGCTATTATCATGTCCTTCATGAGAAGATATTAGAAGAACATGAGAAGAAATAAGAAGAACATGAGAAGAAATATCTATGAGCTCCATTTTAAAAGGACACAGTACCCTCAAGCAATGTTCAGGTCTGGGCTTTGTTTTTAAATGTATTGAATGAAAGGCAGTGCCTGTGGGAAAGGGAATGCTGATGCATTTTTTTATTTATCAGACAATTCAAGGCTTAAAAAAAGCTTAATTATTCTCATATCTACTATATATCCAACTTCTCGTGAATCAGGTCCAGCAAATGCATAGAATTTCATCATCATAATTCTTGGTATTTTCTATTGAGTAGTGAGGCATGACCAAAAGGCCCTAAAATCAGATACTAATTTCAAAATGTTGATGCTGACAGAATTTTCTCACAGGCTTGCACTGAGATAAACACCCCAGAAGGCTGCTGACATCTGATCTTCAAGGCACTCCCTGGCAAACAAACCTCTTTCCCTCTCTCATGAGGGTTTGTTTGAGTGCCTCCCAAGAGAGGTCAGAACTGATGTGTGAAGGGTGCACCCACATCACACACCCAGGGAGTGACCTGCTGTGCTTTCTCAGCTCCCTGCCTGCGAGTGCCAGAGCTCTGTTCTCTCACACAGCACATTCCCTTCTGCTTTATTAGCTGAAACTCAGCCCTGTGTGAAACACAAAGAAATGAACTCCCAGGCCTTTTTTTTTCCTTCTCCTTTTTCAGTGCCTGTACTCTCATGCCAGCTAATTTAGAGGGGAAAATGTGCTGTGAGCAAAGGGAGCAAAATGAGTGATTCTCCTTTCACTTCAGATCACTTCCAATTTTTCAATTTAAACTGCATTTGCATTGAGCATCTCAGTGCAACCCCACAGGCACAAACAGGAGAGCCCCCCCAACACTCCTTCTCTATCATCACCATCCCCTCAATCAGAGATCAGCTCATCACTTGCTGAAAACGTGTTGGTTTTATGACTTTTCTGTGACCAGCCATACACTTTAGAGATCTTTATATCAAGCTATAGGCAGTGTCTTACACATAAATGTGTGGGTGGCAGTAAGATCTCCAGAGCCATAAGGAAAGCAACATAACAGACACTGCAGATGGAAATTCCTGTCATAGCCACATCCCAGAAAGTCTCTGATGCACCATCCACAGAGCTGTTTCCCAAGTCAGCAGACCTTGGCAAGTGCTTCTGCTGCCAGGTAAAGTAAAATGAGGCAATATCAGGCTGGAGAAGGCCATGGCAGCATGGTAACTCTGCCACAGAGCAGAGAGAGAGAGCAAGGAGCAATCTGCCCTCCCTGCTGTCTCTGTCCTGCTGGTGCTGTGCTGCAATGGTGAGCGATGACTCCACACTGGTATCCACACATTTGCTCCTGTTTAACTGCGTGATGACAAGCAGCTCTGGGGAAGAGTGGGAGAAGGGAGCAGTATGGGCAGGAAATGAGGGAGGAGGATTTGGAGAGGGGAAGAATGCTAATGTACAGCTGGAGAGGGATGTGGACATAATAAAACAATGACAGAGTGAAAAAAAATAACAACAGGATGGAAAAAATCCAAAACTCCAATGCTTTCATTATTTAACCAAAGAGTCCTGAGGACACTGAAAGCAATGTTCTTTTCAGGTCAGTGTCCAGTAGGATCCCTTTAATAAAGCCTATCAGCAGCATTGCCATCTGCCCTGTTTCCACTGAATGTGTCACCAGAAATTTAAACCATTTTAAACTTGTAGCCTCTGCAAGGAGCTGCTGTCCATGAGTCTCATTGATGGCTTGAGCACAGTGGGGACAGAGGGGACACCGAGCTTGCTTCATCCATAGGTACATCCATGACTTCATCTTTCTGCCTCTTGATCCCTTCATTCCTCTGTCTCTCTACCCCTTCATCCCTCCCAGGGAAAGCAATAGGGACAAGGCTTGGCTGGGCCTGCCCTTCTGCTGTGACTTGCTGGAGGAACACATCCTTCCTTAATCCCATCAGACACTTCTCTCACTGCTGCACTTTATTCTCTAATGGGGATAAGACAGAGAAAGAGGATAAGGATGGGCTTCAAATTCTCCCATGGAGCAAGTTCAAAGCAAAGTCAAGAGAGTTCATCATGAAGGTGGGGAACTCTTCAGCACAGGATGCTGTAGGTGCTGATAAGTGGTGAGTTTTCAGGGGTATGTGCACGTCAAGAGAGCCCCCAGTTTTACAAAATACACAGAAGCCACTCCAGCTCAGGAAATCTCTGAACACCAAGCAGTTGGATGCCAAAAGAATAATTTACTGAAATATGTTTACCTTGTTCTTATACCTCGTGTCACCCTGGGCACTGCCAGAGACAGGACATGAGGCTACCCAGCCAATACAGCCTCTCCCATGTCCTGTCATCCCAGGACCTGTTCCATACTCCATGGAAGCAATATCTCCCCTTCAGGAAACACACAACCCTTCCCTCCAACAGGCAGCTTATGGTTTTTAAGTATGACCAGCACCATCCCAACCCCTGATCTTTAACATCAGTGTTATTCCAGGCCCTCAAACTCTGCTTCCCAAATTGACCCCGTACTTCCAGCACCATTTCAATCACTCACAGTCTCCAGGGACTATGACACCAGCTCTGCATTAATCCAAATAATGTTTTACTCCTTCTGCCTCAGGCCCCTCACCAAGAACCTCAGAGTCCAAAGTCAGGTTTGGGAGATGGAAGGAAGGTGTTAAAAGTAGGGAGAAGTGATATGGGAAAGGAAAGGTTAAATAAATAGTTCAATAAATCCACAAAAACCAGAAAGATGTCTTCTTTTCTGCTACTTTTCTGCACTGTTTTTTTACTCCTTGCTTACACTTTTTTTCTAGTCACCAGTGCCAACATACCCTCAGAAAAGATGTCTTTAAAGCTTCTTTTTGCTTGATAAAATGCTATTTTTGTTGTGAAGTGTGATAAGTACCTAAAAAAATCTCTTGTACCCCTGTCAAAGACAGAAAACTATCTAAGGAAAAGGTCTTTTCTTAGGAAACAGCACAAACTCAGTCCAAAATATGTCTATCACACATAATTGCTTCCAATAACTTGGACTGTCTTAGTCTTGGCAGCTGTTGGCTGAAAGCATCTTGTGTAAAGGGAAAAAGTACAATATTTACAGGGTGGCTTAGGGCATCTCATTTAACAGTTCACAAACTATTCGGGTTTTGCTTGCCCACAGATTTACCCCCCACTTCCTCAGACAAACGTGTCTGCAGGCAATACATGCACCAAGATTGACCAAATGCCATTGACTCAATTCTCATGCCAGAAGGGAGGTGTGATATACACCCAGTACCCATTCAAGCACAGAAATTTCATCAGTCCCACCCTGGGGTTGCAGCACCTTCCTGCAGACTCATAAGAAATTATTTGCTCTGATGATAAACGTCACCACAGCAGCAAATCTGCCTTTTCATGCAGCATTGCTGGGCAAGGCTCCTTTTTTTTTTTTTTTTTTTATATTTCTTTATTAGGTTTCTGTGATCCTGAAACTCCACCAGGGAAGCATGTGTGTTGGGAGAGAACAGGAGACAGGTAGGCCACCCTGATTAATAGGACAATGATGAATTGTGTCCATGACCTGATTCATTATTTGTGTTTTTTTTCACCTCGATCTGAGAGCTGCCTCAGCAGAGCAGCCAGTCAGTCAGGGCACTGCCAAGTCACAGGGCTCTGAGGGATGCACTTTCACATGCAGAAACAGTGGTTATTTTTTATTTGTGTCACATTTCAGGGCTCTGTGCTGTTCTCCCTAAGGCAGGAGAGGGAGGTGAGACCCTGCTGGCAGAGGTAAGGTCACACACACCTCCATGCTCAGAATATTTATTTAACAGGACAAGAGTGAGGAGAGGGAGTACAGGACATGCAGCTCAAGTATCATCCACAGAGGTTGCAGAGGTTGTCATCACAAGCTTGACAACATGTTTAACAGCTTTCCTGGCATGCTCTGAATACAGAGGCATCCCTGTTCTGCATCCAAGCCTTTGGCCACTGTGGTCTGCACTGGAAAAGTAAGAAGCACTCAGGCTTGGGCACTGATTTATCACTGACTGGACTACTTCCATCTTGGAGCAAATTTCAAGCCTTTCAAGGAGGTCTTTCCCAGGCAATGTGTAAATATCAGTCGAGGAGCAGCACAAGCCAGGGACTGCTCCCAAAGGGCAGAATGAAATGCCCTTTCCAAGTAAGGATGTTTAATCACGCACATGCCAACCTGCCATGTCCTCTGGACCAAGGAATGGACTTTGCCCCTTATTTGTCCATAAAACATTGTCATAGAAACCAGACTCTAGACACAGCTGAATTTATTTGAGGATGAATATTATATCCTAGTGGTATTTTGGAGATAAAATTAAGACAAAAAAAAAAAAAAAAAAAAAAAAACATAAGCAGATCTTCTTCCTCCATAGATCTAAAGACTTTTGTCCACTGTAGCAAACTGCAAAGAGACAGCTACTCATATGTGATCACTGAAGGCCACCCCGCCCCAAATATACCTTCCAACTGGAATTAGGACCATGACAGGAACTTGAGATAAGATAAAGTGAATACTATTGTCCAATCATCCCAGGTCTGGGGAGAAGAAAGTGCCCACCACTGATACTGGAAGAGACACTGGAATGCTCATGGTTCCAACATTCAGGGGGAAGCTGCCAATGTGCAAAATACCTGCCCAGGTGCCCACCTCAGGTCACAGTGTGGTGTTGAACAAGATAAGGAAAAAGGCAAACAAACAATCAGCTGAAACTCCCTGACTCAAGGGAGGTACCTGGGCATTCCCACCTGAATCTGAGTGGATATAAATCCAATAGAGTTGGTGTTCCTGGGATTTCTTCCAACACTTGATGAGTCTGGTCTGTGGTCATCACATTGAAACTGGAACAACCAAGTTTTACTGTGAGCCCTACAGGTGGTGAGATCTTTCTACTTCTATCTTTTCCTTCTCTTTCTTATGTTTATATAAGTATTATCTTCATGCTCTTATATTGTCATTTTATATAGTTAACAACCAAAATGAGTCCATACCCATTTTTCTGTGCAAATTGTTCTACAATAAACCCTACATGTGTATATGTGCAAAAACTCATCATTCAGTGTTGTTTCACTCTAATCTCTCCCGAGGGATTTATAACCAAGAACCTCGGTTATCCTGGCCTTCTAGGAGAGGCCATAACATGTGTCCAACACTCCCACAGAAACCCAGTGTTTTCCTTCTGTGTTTCTTCTGCTGCACAAGCAAGCAGAATAAAAAAAACTTAGGATAACAACTGTTCACTAATTACATGCCAAGGATTTGGCTAGTTTGGTGAGCCATCACTGCTTTCTAGAGAGAAAAAATGTTGGACTTTTTTGGCTTTATGTTTATATCTTCATTGAAATTTTAATTTTCCAAATGAACCACAGCCAGTATGAACTCATGGTTTCTACAGGGTTTTGAGTCCAGGAGGGAACACAGATTTCAGTACACTGCCTCTGCTTCACTGCAGTGGCTGGAATTAAACTCCTCAGTTCTTCAAATGGAAGGCTCTGGAATATTCAAGGGATAACTGCTTCATCAAGAACATTTGCTTATATGAATTAATTAGAGCTTTAGGTCGTGAAGTTCCAACTTGGAAAAGAAAGAAATCCAGCCTGGGAAGAGTTAATGACTCTGACAAGGTCAGTCTGGGCTCCAGCCTTTGCTGGAGGTTTGCAGTGCCTGAGGGCAGTACAAGAAGGGTACCAAGAGAATGGGAATACTGACTTTGTCAACAACAAAAAAATATTGTTTCTTGATTTCTTTATCAAGGGGGAGGTTTCTTTTGAACAGGTCAATACAGTCCTGCTCCGACTTTCCTGTATGTGTGAAGATGGGCTTTGCACCACTGCTGTAAATTTTATGAGATGAGATACATCATAAGTTACATGAAGCCATGTGAGTCAGCAGCTCTCTCCAGTCAAGCAACTTTCCAGCCAAGGAGCAGGAGCAGTTCACAGTAAAATCCATTGGCACTTGTCTCTTCAGCCAGATTGCGCCTGGCTCTCGGCGGCCACGCTTGAGGCCACGCACGTGGCCGCCCCCGAGTCTCTGCTGAGACTGTTGCGGGTGGCGGTGATTGCTGCGGTGTGGGTAGCACAGCAGAGGCACAGAGCACGAGGAAACCGAGGCAAAGGAATAAGGGAGGGACACTTTTCTGAATCTCCAAACGTTTAATGTCAAAGTCGGGGCAGAGCAAGTGAACCAAATCTGAACCTGAAGGGGCTCCTTTTATAGGGATGGGGGAACACAGGGAGGACACAACCTCTGACCAATAGGAGGGCATTAAGGGAGAGGTGCAGGGTAAAGGCTCCCCAGTAGAAGCCAACACAGGGAGGGAGCAAACCTTACAACCCAATTCTGCATCGAGGAAGGGATGAGGGACAGGGAACTCTCCAGAACCAAAGGAGTGTGCTATCTTTGACAGACAGGGGTGAGACAAGGGAACAAGGGAGGTATACAGGTGGATTGACAGGTGGATTGGCATACATTTCAGTGGGGAAAACTATGGTAAACAACTCAGGACTGAACCATTAGGGAAGCCAAATGGGGTACATAGAATAAAGCATTACAAACTTATAACAAGGAGTATCAAAACATACTACAGAAGAACCAACTGTAAAATAACAGACTACCATACCAGATCTGTGGTTTTTTTGCTTCTTTGCCTGTATTCACATTTACACCTGCCTAACACGATGCAGGAGAAGTTGCACTGACGACACTTCAGTGGGATGACTTACACACCTGTTCCTACAAGGCTGGGATTTGCATTAGTAGGAATTCTAGATTTTTCAGTGGCCATATTCATCTAATAAATTAGACATTTCTGAACAGTGTTTAATTGTGGATCAAGCTTCCAAAAGAGATGCAAAAATTAACAAAATAGTCTGGAGCTCTAAAGGACGTAAAGGGAAGCTCTGAAGATGTGAAATCATGTCCACAAACAGAATTTCAGAAGGAGAAGTAAATAATTAATTCCTTTTCCCTCCATGTGTAAGGAAACTGGTGGGAAATGATGCAGAGGCTTCAAAGGGAAAAATCATGAGGCTGTGGTCCTTAGGAAAAAGCAAGATCCATTCAGATGTGTCTCACTTGTTCATCAAACAGAGGCAACAAAAAATCTGGGTGAAATCCTGCTCTGTTGGATACAGCAGAGAATTCTTTGGGAATTCCCCCTTTCGCTTTCATCTAGGGTTTCTTGGGGTTTTTTTGCAGGAGACAGAGATGACCTTTCACCATCTCCATTCCACATCAATGCTGTGAAGCTGAATGTGAACTGACACAAACTGGGTTTACCAAGCAGCTTTTCAACTCATTGCTGGGGACTCCTCTGGAGTCTGCCAGATGCTGCAAGTGACCATTTCTCTTTATGGCAAAAAATACCCACAAGCAGAGCCTTTGCTGGCATAAATTACCAGATTGCAGCATCTGAGGACTTGCCTCTACTTTGGTCACTCAAAGGTGGCACTTCAATCTATTTCTGATGCACTGTGTCATCCTGGGAGGTGTGAGTAGCCATCTCGACTTTCTCTCTGTTCATAATTTAGAGGTGAACTTACAGTGTTTAGCAGGTCCATAGTTTGGGATATGGAAACCTCAGAGCAAAAAACTTTTTCCAAACATCTCAGACTCTCTCAGCTGAGGAAATGGAGGTTTTTACAGAGCAAGAAGTATTTCAGCCTAGGAATAGTAGTCTGAAATGCTGGTGAAAAAGGAATGTATAGCTCCTAAGTGCTCCAGATCTTGCTCACACAAGAAACTCAAGTTTCCAGGTTGATCAGGCACTAAACTCACAGCTGCCTTCTTTCTTAGTAACTTGACTGGCTCAGAACTTGCTAGGGGAACCATGAATTTGACCTTCCATCAAATTAACTGCACAGAAAATCTTTCTCATCCCTCAGACTCTTCTGAGAACATCCAGTAGAAGCCAATTACTGTATCTGGTAGCGTGCAAAGCATTATTATGCACAAAACTTTCCCACATGCTGAGGGTTTAATCTTTTCCTTGGTCATGGTGGGATTTCTTGTAGTCTTCTTAATTTCTAATTGTAAAAATGCATTTCTATAAAGGGCACATGTCAGAGCAAATTCTCAATAAAAAGCATCTCTTTAGGAACCTGTATTCATTCCATACAGCATTGGCAGGGATAAGATCATCTCACACCTAAGAATATGTCTGGTACATTTAAGGCACAATAACTATTGATTCTCTTGCACAAATGGAAGAGTAAATATGACTGAGATGATTTCACTGCTTTAAAAATTCCAGAAAGGGAGAAAAATAAATAAATTCGAACCAGCCAGCATGTGTTTTGTCAGATGAAATCAGGAGGGAACAATATGTGCTTTCTGAAAATATAAGAGTCTTAAATGCAATGAAAAGATTCATTTGTTTGGTTTTAAACAAGAAGGAAACAATAAAAGCACAGTTGTATCTGCTAATAGTCGCTCTCTGGGCAGATGTGGTTGGTAGCTTTCTCCAGTTATGTACAACACATTGAAAGGAAACTTAGGAAAAGTAAAACAGGCAGTTTAAGAAGAAAAGAACAAATAACTGAGTAGTCTGGAAGCAGTAGTGTCAGCAACTATTGTCTTTCTGAGTGCCAGAAAGGCATCTGAAGGTCAGTAACACCAGGAGTGCAGCCCCACAAAGTGTAGCATGGCAGTTGTGTGTGAGCGCTGAATGGGTTGGGTTGGAAGGGACCTTGAAGATTCTCTAGTTCCAACCCCCTGCCATGGGCAGGGACACCTTCCACTAAACCAGGTTGCTTAAAATTCCAACCTGGCCTTGAACACCTCCAGGGATGGAGCAGCCACAGCTTCTCTGGGCAGCCTGTGCCAGGGCCTCACCACCCTCCCAGGAAAGAACTTCTTCCTCAGAGCTAATCTAAATCTCTCCTCTTTCAGCTTAATGCCATTCTCCCTTGTCCTGTCACTCTGTGACCTTGTCAGAAACCTCTTTCCAGATTTCTTTTACCCCCCCCTCAGGTGTTGAAAGGCTGTGATCAGGTCACATTTTCAGGACAAATGGAGTAGCTGCAAGTTCTGGATTCAAAACAAAGGCTTCCTAACCCTGAGTTTGATTACAGAGCAACTTCTTGAGTTGGACCTTGGTCTGGTGAGCTGGGGCAGCAGTTGCCTTGAAGGAGATACATTTATGTTCCAAGATGCACAATGAGTGGTCACTATCCACTTTACTCCAGGTCTGAGAAGGATCTCACACATCTACAGCCACAGGGAGAGTGAAAAGCAAGCTCCTGCTGTACAGTCTCTAGGCCCAGGCTGTCCAGGGAGACCAAGAATTGAACTGGTTGATGGATTCAGGATGTGCTCATGCTCAATGATGTCTTCCTCCAGATACTTTCTCCCTAGGGCAACTGTACCTGTACTCCCATGTCAGCCCCATCTTGCCCTTTTAGGGCTGATAATCTTGTTCTTTCCCAAAGATACACTGCACTGTTTGTCCCCTGTCTGGCAGCTTCAGTGAAGCACTGAGGAAGCAGCCTGAATGAGTGCATTTGCTCACCACATAAATTCCTAAAAGAAAAGGTTATGCAAATATTTCATTTCCACAGCAGCAGGCTTTGACCGCAGGACAACCTCTGTGGCTGTGTTATCTCTGCTAAAGGCTTCCAACCATGCTTAGATCTGGCATGTGAGATAAATGGCCATGTAAAGGGGTTAGGGTTTGTGATGAAATATTGTTGAAAGGCATCACAGTGATTCCACTGACTCAAGAGAAAGGAGTCTTGCTATACAGCTCCAGTTTGGCCAGTGGGATGTTTTCATTCCAACTTCTTCAGGATTAAAAGTTCAGGCTCTTTCTGTAGTGCTCTGACATACAGCTGCTCCAAGACAGCAGGTACCCAGTTCTTAGTACATAGATGTATAAGGGAAGCAACCATATTCATGTTACCAGACTCCTTGAAAGTCTGAGAGAAATGGGATTGTTGAGTCTGAAAAAAAATAAGGCTTTGGGGAGACCTTGGAGCCCCTTCCAGTACCTGAAGTAGTCTCAAATTTAATCTGAAGAGAGAGACATTTTAGTGACAGGAAAAGGGGGGATTGATTTAAGCTGAAAGAGGGTAGATTTAGATTAGATATTAGGAAGAAACTCTTCCTTGTGAGGGTGGTGAGGCACTGGAACAGATTGCCAAGAGGTGCTGTGGATGCTGCAACCCTGGAAGTGTTCAAGGCCAGGCTGGATGGGGCTTTGAACAACCTGGTTTAATGGAAGGTGTCCCTGCCAATGGCAGGGGGTTGGAACTTGATGATCCTGGGATGCTGGGCACAGCTCCTCACTTGGCAATTTCTGCCACAAATTAATTGCTTGTGCTGGAACAAAAGCACTGCCATCACTTCTCATCTCTGGGCTTTCCTGGAGAATGTGTACAGAGTTGTGCTGATGTGATGTGGCTGCCAGAAGGTGGTCTAAAATGAGTAATGCCTATTACAGTAGGTCAGTTCTAGACCCTTATATTAACCTATGTATTAAACACTTATGGGAACAAAAGTGGTGAACAAAACCTAGTGCAATCAGAGATCAGTTATTTGGCTCAGGGCCAGCACACAGCAACAATTCTCTAGCATTAGGGACTTACTCGGACAGAAGTGTGATTCTTACATTTAATGGCTTTTGATAGAATTTCCCCCCCCCCCACTTTTAATTTATCCATGTTTGTTTTACTGCCTCCAGACTTCTGGCATTCTCACTTACCTGTGGCAATAAATTAAAAATATTCTTAAAAAAAAAAAACAACATGAAGAAGTAAAAGAAAACTATCATTTCATATGCAAACATTAAGATTTCTCTCTCTCTCTGTGTCACTCTATTCATCTGATTTTCTGTAGACTCTTCTCCTGCTGGACAAAGACTCTCTCATGTGTCCCTCACTGTGGATATGTCCTTGTAGGTGGCTGTCCTTGGAGACAGGCGCTCACAGACATTTGAGGACATTTAGCTTTCCTCTCCAGCTTTGGTTTGTTTCCTATTAAGGTGACAGTCCTGCAATCCTTCTTCATTAAAACAGGCGATTGGAGAGGAAAGTGACTCCCTGCATATGTTATCTCCAGCACCTGACCAGCTAAATAACAACTTGTTGCCTCAGGAAAGGTCAACTCCTTCATTTCCCACAGCTCTGTGCATCACCCAGTGTGAAGTGCCTCTCCTGCTGGTCCCGGTATCCTTATATCTGCAGTGTCCTTATATCTGCAGGTGTCTGTACAAGCACACTGGATACAAATAATTACATGGTATATCAGTATTGCTCATTATGGTGTGTCACCTTCAAGTTTAACAAAGATTTCTGAACAACCTGGGAAAAGAATAGGTCATGGCTTACCTAAAAATGCTTTTTCCTATGAAGCTGCATTTTTGTTGTCCCTGCTGTCCTTCCCTGTACCTTCTGTAGCTCACCCTCTTTTAAGAAGGGTGCACACAGTTTTCAGAATGATAACAAAATTCAAGTCAGAAAGAGCCTCAAGAAATCCTCCTGTCCAAACCCCTGGTCAAAAAAGGCCTTTGAGATTAGATCTGATTCGTGGAGCCTTGTCTCAGAAATCTGATTAATATTTCCAAGGATGGAAACTCTACAGACTTTCTGGGTAACCTGTTTCAGTATCTAGACTAGCACTGATAGAAAGGAAATCTTGGCATTATAATTTCCTCCCAGTTTTTTCTAACCAATGGGTTTCCACATTCTGGAATAATTTTTGGATGGGTACCTGCCAGCCTGGACTTGATTAGCATTGTATCTTTGTGTGTAATTATCAACATCTCCGGCCTAGTCCTCCTGCAGTTTTGGCTCCAGGGGCTGTGACTGCTGTCAGACTGATTGCCCATGGTCACTCCTTGTTCAGATCCAGTTTCAGAATATTTACTTTGGTTTCGTGGGCAGCATTCTGGAATTCACATCCTTCAGTCTTTCTGCCCATTGATGTAAACTTCTTAATACAACAGAAAAGTCAATGGATCAAACCAGCTGTCTGAAGACCCTCCCCACAAATTTTTCTAGCTGGAATAACTGGGAAAAAGAGAGACAGCTTTGTTACTTTCTTGCATTTTTTTTAATCTTTCTTTATCAAGACTTGAAAAACATCCTGTTTTCAGGTTTCCAGATGGCCCCAGCTCTATGATCATTTATTGTGTGGACATGAGGAGGCTGGTTAGCAATAAACAAACGTCCACAAATTTTCAAAGGAATTAAAACCACTTGTTGAAAAACTAATTAAGTATCATACAGATCAGATGCATGCTACAGTGATTGCAAATGCTTTGTGTCTCAAGTGCTATCTTAGCACAGACATCAACTTCATAATTTTAATTTCCTTACACTCACCCTCTCTTCAGTTCCGCCCGAGTGATTTATTTGGGTTTTTCAAGTGGTATAAATTAGCATAAATTCAAATGTCAATATCAGGGAAGAAAAAGAAAAAAACCAACAACAATGAAAAAATAAAACACTGTAGGGAAAACCATGTGTCTTTTTTCAATACCCTGAAACATCCGTATTATTAACTAGGGAAGCATATCTATTAAAAATGCTGTGACCACAAGTAGTTTAGTTTCCCTCATAAAGCAGAAAGGAGTGCTTCACAAATCACAAAAGACCATTATTAATCTGTTGGTTTTATGCAAAACTCTAAGAACACTAACAACTTGGCTTTTGCACCTCTTCCATATGCAGATTTTAGAAGCAGATGAATCACGGTCACATCAAGTGCGACCAAAGCACAACCAAAATGCTGGTACCAAATACACACAGTTTTCACAAATATCATCACAGGTAGGGAGGTTCTGTTTAATACCTCTGTCAATTACCTGGATGAGGCACCCTCAGTCAGTTTGCAGCTGACACCAAGGTGGTGGGAGTGTCGATTTTCTGGAGGGTAGGAAGGCTCTACAGGCAGATGGGGCCAGGCTGGCTGGATGGATGTTGTGAGGCCAGAGGAGTAAAATTTAAGAAGAGCAAGGCCTGGCTCCTGCCCTTATGTCCCAAGAAGACCCTGCAGGACCTGCAGGCTGGGGCCAGAATGGCTGGAAAGCTGCCCAGCAGGAATAATCCTCAGAGTGCTGGCTGACAGTGGCCAAATGTGAGCCAGTATGTGGCCAAGTGGACAAGGAGGTCAGAGGCCTCCTGGCCTTCTGTGCAGCACTAGTGTGGCAGCAGGACGAGGGCAGTGACTGTCCCTCTGTGCAGGGCACTGGGGAGGCCACACCTCGAGTGCTGGCTGACCCTGTTAAGATGCGATCAGTGAGAGATGCCTATGCGCGAACTAAGGTGCCAACAAGACCATCTATCAAAGTGAACAATGGGGGATTTATTGAACAGTAAATGTGGGGTAGAGAGAAAGGGATGGGAAAGAGGATAATGAGAAGGAAAGAATGGGAAGAGCAAGGGTTGGGCTGGGTTGGGGTGAGGTGGGGAAGAACAAGAGTGGGATTGAGTGGGGAAGAGTGGGAGTGGGAAGGGGAAGATGTCAGACAGAGGAAAGTTCGAGACGCTGGTCGCAAGCGGCGTCGCGTTGCTCCTTCCCCAGTGGGAGCTTCTGCACTGGGGCCCTGGTGCTTCTTATGGAGTTGAGGACACCAGGTCATTCAGCCGGGGTTAACACCTTTCACCAGTCTATGTTGTTGCTGGTATCCAGGGAGGCATTTTCCTATCTGCCATGTGAAGAGAGAATGGGTTTGCCTTCATTTACCTGCAATGCTGAGGCGCAAGGAGCATTTCTCAGCTTCAAATGCAGCCTGGAGCAGAGTGGGCATGCACCCCCACAATGCAGCACTGTGGGATTATGCAATCATCAGCACTGTCACCCTTCCTCATCCAGCTCTCCCTGACCAGGCTGCCTTGCTGCTGGCATGGGGTGAGGGGCTGGGGTTGGCAGCAGGACCTACCCTTGGCAAGTGGTTGCCTTGGCCACCATCCACCCATCCATCCATGCATCCCGTCTTTGGATCACCCTGGTGCCGTTACCTCAGGGACCTGCCGCTGCCCCTGGGAGCTGGGCATCCTCAGGGCGAGCCGGCATCTTTGCTGAACGCCCTGGTGCTGGCCCCGGGCTCACTCCTCCGGCTGCCCCCTGAGGCAGCTGCAGGAGAAAAGGCGGCGCAGAGCCCGCCGGGCCCTCTTGGCCGTGAAGCGCCATCGCCGTGGGGCCGGGGGCTGCGGGACGGCTGCGCTGCCAGCGGGGCAGGCAGGAACGCTGCGGGCCAGGGGCTGGGCAGGCGCCGGGCAAGCTCCTGCCGGCGGCTCATCCCCGCAGGGCTTTTCCTGGGCAGGGGCGGCCTGGGCGCGGCCAGCCTCCGTGCCTGCCGCGTCGGCCTCGTCCGCGGCATCGGCAGGCGCGGCGCAAACCGCAAACCCCTTTGCCTCTTCGGGGAGAGGCTCGCTGTGCCCCTGGTCGCTGAGGTCGCTGTCTGGAGGAGTAGCTGCTGGCTCTAACTCTTCGTCTCGCGGCGGGATGGACAACGGGCTCTCTGCTTCTCTGGCCCGCTCTCCTGCCGCTTCTTCTTGCTCCCACTTCTCCAGGAGCTCGTTCAGAAGAGTTTCCAGCGACGACGAATCCTCAGAGTCAGACCCCAAGTCTGCCAACAGCTCACGAGACACAAGCTCCAAGTAGTTTTGTGCCTCTCCTCTGGCCTCTTCTGCCATGCTGCAAGCACTGAGTGGCACTGAGAGGTCTGCTGCTTCTTCCGGCGTGGCACTTGATGGATCCCTGAGATCGCAGCTGAACGTCATGGCACTTTCTTCATTGCCCATGGAGAAGAAGATCTGTCCAAAGAGCTCTGCGTACATTCTGTCTTCCTCCACCTTCTCCAGCTCCTCTCGCTTTTCCTGCACAAGATTAAGCAAATGTTCAGGCCTCACCCACTGCTGCTTGGGAAGTGCAGTGCGTTCACCTGGATAACGAGTTGCCCTCTCCTCACTGGGGCCTCCAGACAAAGGAGAAGCTGAGAAACCTGAGGCTTCCTCAGGCTCTGATGTGAGGAAGAGCTTGCCGTGGCCCTCGTCCCATGGATTTCCAGCCAGGCCACAAGCTTATGCCTCTACCTCGTTCTCTTCCAACGGGGCAAGAGATGCGCTCTGCAGGTCTCGGTCCCGCTCTCCTGCAGCCTGTGTTTCTGGGTGCTCTTCCTCCTCCCGCTTTTCCTCCAGCTCCTTTACAGAAGTAGCACAGGGCTGTGGGTTTTCACAGACAGAGCGCCACACGGGCTTCCAAGCCGACTGCATCCTGGTGCGGAGCGGCGCGCCGCGTGCAGGTGTCACGGGAGGCAGGCGGTGGCCCTGCCTTGCTGCTGACCCATTCCAGAGCCCTCCGGTTCTGCTCCCCAGGGAAGGTGTTCCCTGGGCTCTGCCTGCAGCCAGAGTGCCCCATGGAGGAGGTGGCACATGCTTTCGCTGGCCCCAGGACATGGGGCCCACAGCACGTGCTGTGCCTCTGGGAGAGGATCCAGAGGCTGCTGCTGCTGCTGGCAGAGGGGGCAGCTTAACGCAGTCAGTGGATGCCCTTGAGCTTTGAGCACTGAGCTGCTGTGGGGGGGCCAGTGTCAACTGAGGGCCGTGGAGAGGCGGCAAGTCCGACACGGACAATCTCCGTGGCCCTGTGACACTGCTGCGGGGCACGGAGCGCCCGCCCCCCTGGTTGCCCCTGCGTGTGCAGGACCTGGTGGGGCTCCGTGACGGGATGGTTCTGGGCAACAGAGTGGGCCTGTCCCCAGGGATGGGTGTGATGGTCGTCCAGGTGACCTGAGCTGCTGCCTGTGGCTGCCTGGGGGTCACCTGTGGGAAGCAGAAGGAGGCACGGGATGGAGGCGGCTGTGTGAGCACAGTGTCCCCCACGTGCCTGCAAGCCCAGGCCTGGCCCCGAGGCAGGTGCTGGCCACAGCAGCCAGGCTGGGCCGGGCTCCCAGCTGGGCTCGCTGCCTCTGGGGCATTGCTGTGCCTGGGCCATCCCAGCACCGGCCCCTCCGCAGAGCATGGGCTGGTGCCAGGCCTGGCTGTCTCTGCCCCAGGGCTTCCCTCAGCTCCCACTGCAGGCTGTCCCTCCATCCCCGGCCCTCACCTGTTGCTGCCGCAGCCGGTACAGCAGTGGCTGCCCCTCACGGGGGTGGCTGTGAGCATTCACTTCCTCCTTCCTTGACATTGTGGCAGTGCTCTAATGACCACTGGCCACAATCACCCAGGGGAGCTGCTGCCTCCAGAGAAGCTGCTGCCTCCTCAGAGAGCTGCTCTCCCAGGAGTGGCCACTGCAGAGTCTGGCAGCCCCAAGGGTCATGACGTGCACCCGCGTCACAATGGCCTCTGGGCACGACGTCACTGCGGGTCACAAAGGCCTGCTGGGCATGGCCGCCCTTTCTCCCAGAGGCCTGGCGGTTTCCATGCTCATGCCCCTTGACACAAAGGCCTTTTTAATGCCTTTGCCCCTCAACTTTGCCTATGCTTGTTCCTCTCCCAGTGACCCACAGCTCTCTCTTGTCTCACCTTCTGGTTCTCCCCTAAACATCCCCAAGGAAGCCCAGTGCCAAAGTGCCAGAGTGCTTTGCCCACCCACAGCACTATGTGTCCCAGCCCTTGACACTGACCTCAGGTACAGAGATCATCAGAAAGGCAAAAGTTCCATTTGAACTTAATCTGGTGGCTGCTGTGAAAGACTCTAAAAAGTGTGGTTGAAAAAAAAAAGATAAATACCAAAGCAGAGCCAAGGAAAATGTCCCTTCTTTATTTCGGCGAGGATGCAGAGGGGCGGCATTTTGGTCAGGTACATGCTAGTGGCATCATGGCATTCTGTGTCAGCTATACCAACCGACTCCTTGAGTGGTAGTCCAGTTATCTCTTGCCTCTTTGTCATAAATATATGACATATTCCAGATCAGAGGTAAGAGGATAGTTAATCGATAGGTTTTCTCATTTATGGGTCATAATTAATGTAATAATATAACATCTCATGTAATGAGTTCATTGTATGTGGTTTACATGTTGGATGGATAGAATTTGGTTTTTCTTCTGACAGGATAAACAGGATGATTATAAACAGTAAACACTCTAAAGCCAAAACTAGCAAAACTAACCAAAGCACAACCAAATTGCTGGTACCAAATCCACACAGTTTTCACAAATATCATCACAGGTAGGCAGGTTCTGTTTAATACCTCTGTCAATTACCTGGATGAGGCACCCTCAGTCAGTTTGCAGCTGACACCAAGGTGGTGGGAGTGTCGATTTTCTGGAGGGTAGGAAGGCTCTACAGGCAGATGGGGCCAGGCTGGCAGGATGGATGTTGTGAGGCCAGAGGAGTAAGATTCAAGAAGAGCAAGGCCTGGCTCCTGCCCTTATGTCCCAAGAAGACCCTGCAGGACCTGCAGGCTGGGGCCAGAATGGCTGGAAAGCTGCCCAGCAGGAAAAATCCACAGAGTGCTGGTTGACAGTGGCCAAATGTGAGCCAGCATGTGGCCAAGTGGACAAGGAGGTCAGAGGCCTCCTGGCCTTCTGTGCAGCACTAGTGTGGCAGCAGGACGAGGGCAGTGACTGTCCCTCTGTGCAGGGCACTGGGGAGGCCACACCTCGAGTGCTGGCTGACGCTGTTAAGATGCGATCAGTGAGAGATGCCTATGCGCGAACTAAGGTGCCAACAAGACCATCTATCAAAGTGAACAATGGGGGATTTATTGAACAGTAAATGTGGGGCAGAGAGAAAGGGATGGGAAAGAGGATAATGAGAAGGAAAGAATGGGAAGAGCAAGGGTTGTGCTGGGCTGGGGTGAGGTGGGGAAGAACAAGAGTGGGATTGAGTGGGGAAGAGTGGGAGTGGGAAGGGGAAGATGTCAGACAGAGGAAAGTTCGAGACGCTGGTCGCAAGCGGCGTCGCGTTGCTCCTTCCCCAGTGGGAGCTTCTGCACTGGGGCCCTGGTGCTTCTTATGGAGTTGAGGACACCAGGTCATTCAGCCGGGTTAACACCTTTCACCAGTCTATGTTGTTGCTGGTATCCAGGGAGGCATTTTCCTAACTGCCATGTGAAGAGAGAATGGGTTTGCCTTCATTTACCTGCAATGCTGAGGCGCAAGGAGCATTTCTCAGCTTCAAATGCAGCCTGGAGCAGAGTGGGCATGCACCCCCACAATGCAGCACTGTGGGATTATGCAATCATCAGCACTGTCACCCTTCCTCATCCAGCTCTCCCTGACCAGGCTGCCTTGCTGCTGGCATGGGGTGAGGGGCTGGGGTTGGCAGCAGGACCTACCCTTGGCAAGTGGTTGCCTTGGCCACCATCCACCCATCCATCCATGCATCCCGTCTTTGGATCACCCTGGTGCCGTTACCTCAGGGACCTGCCGCTGCCCCTGGGAGCTGGGCATCCTCAGGGCGAGCCGGCATCTTTGCTGAACGCCCTGGTGCTGGCCCCGGGCTCACTCCTCCGGCTGCCCCCTGAGGCAGCTGCAGGAGAAAAGGCGGCGCAGAGCCCGCCGGGCCCTCTTGGCCATGGAGCGCCATCGCCGTGGGGCCGGGGGCTGCGGGACGGCTGCGCTGCCAGCGGGGCAGGCAGGAACGCTACGGGCCAGGGGCTGGGCAGGCGCCGGGCAAGCTCCTGCCGGCGGCTCATCCCCGCAGGGCTTTTCCTGGGCAGGGGCGGCCTGGGCGCGGCCAGCCTCCGTGCCTGCCGCGTCGGCCTCGTCCGCGGCATCGGCAGGCGCGGCGCAAACCGCAAACCCCTTTGCCTCTTCGGGGAGAGGCTCGCTGTGCCCCTGGTCGCTGAGGTCGCTGTCTGGAGGAGTAGCTGCTGGCTCTAACTCTTCGTCTCGCGGCGGGATGGACAACGGGCTCTCTGCTTCTCTGGCCCGCTCTCCTGCCGCTTCTTCTTGCTCCCACTTCTCCAGGAGCTCGTTCAGAAGAGTTTCCAGCGACGACGAATCCTCAGAGTCAGACCCCAAGTCTGCCAACAGCTCACGAGACACAAGCTCCAAGTAGTTTTGTGCCTCTCCTCTGGCCTCTTCTGCCATGCTGCAAGCACTGAGTGGCACCGAGGGGTCTGCAGCTGCTTCCGGCGTGGCACTTGATGGATCCCTGAGATCGCAGCTGAACGTCATGGCACTTTCTTCATTGCCCATGGAGAAGAAGATCTGTCCAAAGAGCTCTGCGTACATTCTGTCTTCCTCCACCTTCTCCAGCTCCTCTCGCTTTTCCTGCACAAGATTAAGCAAATGTTCAGGCCTCACCCACTGCTGCTTGGGAAGTGCAGTGCGTTCACCTGGATAACGAGTTGCCCTCTCCTCACTGGGGCCTCCAGACAAAGGAGAAGCTGAGAAACCTGAGGCTTCCTCAGGCTCTGATGTGAGGAAGAGCTTGCCGTGGCCCTCGTCCCATGGATTTCCAGCCAGGCCACAAGCTTATGCCTCTACCTCGTTCTCTTCCAACGGGGCAAGAGATGCGCTCTGCAGGTCTCGGTCCCGCTCTCCTGCAGCCTGTGTTTCTGGGTGCTCTTCCTCCTCCCGCTTTTCTTCCAGCTCCTTTACAGAAGTAGCACAGGGCTGTGGGTTTTCACAGACAGAGCGCCACACGGGCTTCCAAGCCGACTGCATCCTGGTGCGGAGCGGCGCGCCGCGTGCAGGTGTCACGGGAGGCAGGCGGTGGCCCTGCCTTGCTGCTGACCCATTCCAGAGCCCTCCGGTTCTGCTCCCCAGGGAAGGTGTTCCCTGGGCTCTACCTGCAGCCAGAGTGCCCCATGGAGGAGGTGGCACATGCTTTCGCTGGCCCCAGGACATGGGGCCCACAGCACGTGCTGTGCCTCTGGGAGAGGATCCAGAGGCTGCTGCTGCTGCTGGCAGAGGGGGCAGCTTAACGCAGTCAGTGGATGCCCTTGAGCTTTGAGCACTGAGCTGCTGTGGGGGGGCCAGTGTCAACTGAGGGCCGTGGAGAGGCGGCAAGTCCGACACGGACAATCTCCGTGGCCCTGTGACACTGCTGCGGGGCACGGAGCGCCCGCCCCCCTGGTTGCCCCTGCGTGTGCAGGACCTGGTGGGGCTCCGTGACGGGATGGTTCTGGGCAACAGAGTGGGCCTGTCCCCAGGGATGGGTGTGATGGTCGTCCAGGTGACCTGAGCTGCTGCCTGTGGCTGCCTGGGGGTCACCTGTGGGAAGCAGAAGGAGGCACGGGATGGAGGCGGCTGTGTGAACACAGTGTCCCCCACGTGCCTGCAAGCCCAGGCCTGGCCCCGAGGCAGGTGCTGGCCACAGCAGCCAGGCTGGGCCGGGCTCCCAGCTGGGCTCGCTGCCTCTGGGGCATTGCTGTGCCTGGGCCATCCCAGCACCGGCCCCTCCGCAGAGCATTGGCTGCTGCCAGGCCTGGCTGACTCTGCCCCAGGGCTTCCCTCAGCTCCCACTGCAGGCTGTCCCTCCATCCCCAGCCCTCACCTGTTGCTGCCGATGCCGGTACAGCAGTGGCTGCCCCTCACGGGGGTGGCTGTGAGCATTCACTTCCTCCTTCCTTGACATTGTGGCAGTGCTCTAATGACCACTGGCCACAATCACCCAGGGGAGCTGCTGCCTCCAGAGAAGCTGCTGCCTCCTCAGAGAGCTGCTCTCCCAGGAGTGGCCACTGCAGAGTCTGGCAGCCCCAAGGGTCATGACGTGCACCCGCGTCACAATGGCCTCTGGGCACGACGTCACTGCGGGTCACAAAGGCCTGCTGGGCATGGCCGCCCTTTCTCCCAGAGGCCTGGCGGTTTCCATGCTCATGCCCCTTGACACAAAGGCCTTTTTAATGCCTTTGCCCCTCAACTTTGCCTATGCTTGTTCCTCTCCCAGTGACCCACAGCTCTCTCTTGTCTCACCTTCTGGTTCTCCCCTAAACATCCCCAAGGAAGCCCAGTGCCAAAGTGCCAGAGTGCTTTGCCCACCCACTGCACTATGTGTCCCAGCCCTTGATACTGACCTCAGGTACAGAGATCATCAGAATGGCAAAAGTTCCATTTGAACTTAATCTGGTGGCTGCTGTGAAAGACTCTAAAAAGTGTGGTTGAAAAAAAAAAGATAAATACCAAAGCAGAGCCAAGGAAAATGTCCGTTCTTTATTTCGGCGAGGATGCAGAGGGGTGTGGGATCTTGGTCTGGATATGCCGGGGCATGTTGGCATTCTGTGTCAGCCATGGTGTGGCCAGCAGGACCAAAGCTGTGATTACCCCTCTATTCCTGGCACTAGGGAGGCCACACCTCATCTCCTGTGTCCAGCTTTGAGTCCCTTCACCCTGTGGATACATTTAATACACATTACCAATTCCTTGAGTGGTAGTACAGTTACCTTTTGTCTCTTTGTCATAAATAGGTGGCAGATTTGAAGTAAGCGTCCAATTAATTGATAGGTTTTCTCATTTATGGGTCAGTATTATGTAATTATATATAATTACATAACATATCATGTAATCAGTTCATTGTGCGTGGTTTACATGTTGGATGGATATTATTTGGTTTTTCTTCTGACAGGATATACAGGATGATTATGAGCACCATAAAGCCAAAACCAACACAATAAACGCAATAAAGCAAAAACTAACAAAATTACAATTGCATGCAACAATAAATTCAAAATTCCAGTTGCTGTGGATGGCCATCCAAAAATAGTTTCCCACCAGCAATGTTCTTATCTTTCTTCACGCTTTCCAGACATGGTGCTTCTTCTCTGCCTGATGATGGGTGGTAATCCAGGTTCTTTGTCTCTTTTGCTGTTGTCATTTTATCAAGGACTCAGATCATCTTACTGCAACAGTTTCTTGCCAATGACAGATTCACTGCAGCAGTGACTGGCATTGAAACTTGACACAGTGTAGAGTTGGACTGTAGCAATTGGTGAGTTGTGAGGGAGCTGAATTGTTGAAGCTACATCCCATAATTTTGTTAAAATGACATATATAGCTATTAGAGTGATCATATGTCTCTACAGTGGTGTTTTCTGTAAACATAGAATCACACAGAGTTCTCATACAGATACATCCATTTCCAATATATGCAAGTACAGTCCCAGGGGTTTCAACACAAAGTTGACATTTTGTCAAACAGCATGGCAAATGACTTAGTTCTTAATAGTATTATTTTCACAAATGAATTCTTGCCGTTCCTGTCTAGTCAGACATCAACATTCATAGCTGGCCATTTGCTCCCATTTGGGGCTCATACTTGTTTGTTCTAACAGATAGAGGACAGTTCCTTTGTGATTTAATCAACACAATAATTTGGTATAAGGCAGATGCTGAAGCACCAAACACAGTTAAAAGAAAAGCTGTGGCTTTACCATCAGTGGGGTAATACGTGTCATTAACAAGATGTCACCAAGACTGGAAACACTTTCAGAGTGATCGTCCTAATGCCAAATTACCTTTTGTTTATCAGTGGTCAAGGTGCCCTCATCACCTTCCCTTTTAATTGCTATTGCAGCAAATTGCAACCACAGCTGAGGAAGACATGTGGTGGATGGTGTAGCATTTACCTATAGTTACCATCTCAATTAGCAGAAATAAAGAAGCAAGGGTCTTCACCCTGTGGGTCAAGCTGTGTTGATGTGTATGTTGTGTTCTTCTGTGAGAAGGATGAGCAATCCTCCAATGGATAACCTGATCTCCAGAGGTGTGTGTTATAATTCCTGATATCACAGAATCACAGAATCATTAATGTAGGAAAAGACCTCAAAGATCATCAAGTCCAACCTTTGATTGATCACCGCCATGTCAATTAAACCACAGCACTGAGGGCCATGTCCTGACTTACCTTGAACATCTCCAGGCATGGTGACTCCACCACCTCCTTGGGCAGCCCATTCCAATGGGCTTAACCACCTTTTCAGTGAAGAAATACTTACGCATGTCCAACCCAAACCTCCCCTGCTGCACTCTGAGACCATTTCCACAGCTTTTGTTGCCTGGGATAAACATCTAACCCCCACCTTGCTGCAACCATCCTGTCAGAGAGTTGTAGAGAGTGTTAAAGTGTCCACTGAGCCTCCTTTTCTCCAGACTGAACACCCACAGATGCTTCAGCCACTCCTCATATGTCTTACTCTCCCAACCCTTCACCAGCTTTGTTGCCATGTCATTCCTAGAAAGGCAAAAACAACACAAGTCTCATTGGAGTTTTACAGGCAGGTCACCCCTTGTGACTTGTCTAACCCTCAACTTGTCTAACTGCTCATATTAAAGACAGAAGCCCCTTCTCCCACTTGGAATGTCTCTGTTCTGTCTCTTTGAATTCAGCCGTGTTAAACATTAAAGGCCTCATTGTAAGAACCACACACTGCCATCTGGCAGGCACCTGTTTCATGTGTCAAAACATCAAACCCCAAAATATTTTCATTGTGCTTCTTAATCACAAAGTGAGTAGATGAATATGCTTCCTGCCTGGGTGCCATAACTTAACTTTCATGGTTTGCTGAACTTGCTCCATTTTCTCTGGTGACTTTAACTCTCCACAACCCAGGTCACATATCCTGTTTCTTGGAATCCTATCAAGTTAGTGCTGAAATTTGTGCTCCCAATCCTATTAGAAATTTCAGCTGATATCGTCAAGGACCAACTGGAATCAGATTCATTCTATTTTAATTATGGATATTGTCTCATATTCAGAGGAACCTGAGAAAAACAACTGGTCATCATTTCCCTCATCACAATCATCATGATCACCCCAAATATCACCGTCCCAATCTTCTGGGGACCATTAGTTTCCTAATTTGCATGGGGTTAGGTGAATGTAGGGCCCACATGGACATCATCTAGATCTTTTCTTCCAACTTTTGTATTTTCTCCTTTTCTTCCTGCAATTACTTCTGTAACTGTTCAATTTGCATGTACAGTAGTAACTCAGCTGCCTCCTTGCCTTCTATTCCCTCTCTCATATCTCTCAGATCTACATGATGCTTTTTCCTGTCCTCACAGGTGTCTTCTAGGCAGCTGCCTAACAACTTACAAATATTTCCTTTTCCTCTACCATTTTCAATATTTCCTCTTGCTAACTTAATTTGATTTGTCATTACACTCCAGTCGTATCAGTAGTGGTGAGCCCATTCTTCTGAGGATTTGGGACTCAGACTTATTCTATGCTGCCATAACCAATCAGGGATACTACTCCCCATCATGACAACTACACCAATATATTGTGAATGGGTGATTTAGATCACTTAAAGAACCCCTGTCAAAGCTATCAGCAAAAGGTGGTTTTAATACAAAGTTGCAAAATTGTGACTTAACAAAGTTTGAGGTCAAGAGTCACTCTGTTATTGATTTGCACAGTCGTTTGAACATTGATTCTAAACTGCCACCTGACAAGTCAAAGTTGCCAAACTACAAGGTTATGCATGGTATCAGTCAATTACCAAAGATCTGCTATGGGTAAAAAAGTCTCTCTGACTTCAGAATCATTCCAGCTCAAAGGGAAATTGCAGCAGAGCGAGGCAGCTCAGCTCCGAGTGGTGCCAGTCACCCCTCCTGGCACAAGATCCTCTGCCTGCAAGGGTAATCAGAACACATCACAATCTTAAAGGCAGCAATGAATATATTAGAGATGAAGCACAAAGATGGTAAAACTGCTGAATGTTGTTTTTGACAACCTATGAGCTCTCCAGTTGCTCAACTGTAGAACTGCAGTAGCGTTTAGGGCAAGAGACACTTCATTGCTTATTAATTTATCTTTCCAGCTCTTTTTAGAAAGAGAAGGATTCCCATTTCCTGAGGCAAACTGTTAAATATCTCTGTGTCTATGCCTATTTTTATGGAGCCGGATGTGCTAGTTTATGTGCCTGTACAAGTAAAACTTCTCAAAATAGGAAACCCATTCATTTTTCAAACTCACAAAAGAGAAAGCTGCCTCTCTGAACCACTTTTCTGCATGTTGGTGACAATAAGCCCAAAGACCTCATTCTCATCTCAGTTAAATTGGTATCAACCTTCTCATTTTCCATCATTGCCCCGTTAACTTCCAGTTTCCAGGTGCAATACTGATACCTTTTGCACTTGAGGAAAAAGATGACAAGACTTAGTTTCATTTCTATTTTGGAAAAAGAACTTTTCTGATGACTGCAACCTTTTGCTCTGCCAGAAGCTTTTGGTTTAAGAATTTTCTTATTTGTACAAAGATCTAGATATTAATTTCTATCTGAAAGTCAACAAAGTTTGAAATGGAAATGAGATACTTATTTTAACAGAGAATAAGTAAATATTGGAGCCGATTATGATGGGTTAAAGGGAAATCTCCACTGTTTAACCTCCTTAATCAAAGTTAGATATTCTTCTAAAAAGAGTTGTGATAGATCATTAACCATCAATCTGAATGAGATTATAAAATCATGTGGAATGTCCATGTTTCTCCACACTCCAAGCCTTTGAATCTGTTTGTTCTTTTGATGGATCTAACATTCAAAGCACTGATCCATCACACCATCCAAGCTTATCAAAGAAGTGAACCTTTACAAGTGTTAGCTTAAAACAAAATTTGTTATATAGTATCAGTGCTAATCTGAAGGCTTTTAAAAAGACTTCTACAGACAGGTGTGTGTTTTTTCATTTAAGAAAAAATTCAGAAATCAGCAGGATATAACCAAGCTGCAGCATAGAAAGGGATAAATGCTCCCAGTGTAACATTATTCCTTCCATTCTTCTGTCAGTCTTTTCCCACTGTCAAAAGACCAGATGCTTCATTGCAGCATCTCAGGGAGAAATGGCCTAAAAATCTGTTTGCTGGACAGACAAAGGGGGAAGTCCCTCTTCAAGCAAAGAAAGCTTTAGAGGGATTTTTCTAAAGCATCCTTAGAAGTTGGGGTAAAACTGCTGTTGACGTTGAAGGAATTCCTTTCCCTTTCTCTTCCTGTTCAGATACATTAACCCAAGATATGATCTTCAGGGAAATGGAATCAATCTTCACCTCCTAGGATCGTACTGGGGTTTACAGGCCAGGCACTTCAGGACCTGAGGCAGTGTAAACTTCCTTGATCTTTCCTACTTTCTTCTGACAATCTCACCCTTCCCTAGGTTTTGGTTTCTGGTTTTATTGTTTTGGTTTTGTGGGGGGTTTTTTTGGTTTTTTTTTTTTTGGTTTTTTGTTTTTTTTTTCATTTAAAGCATAGAATTTGTGAGAAGATGGCAGGCAACTCTCACCTCATTTCAGACCCAGCTTTCCATTCTGTGGCTGGAGCAGCTGCTGGACACAGTGATTTCATGGACCACTATTGAGCTCTGTTAAGCAAAGGTCTAAGAAAGCCAAATCAATACCATGGGAGACTTAAATTTTCCAAAAAGCAGACCAGTTGCAGGTCAGAGTGAAACCTCAGTGTTTCTTCCCCAGAGGAGGATAGAAACCTGGTTTTCTGGCTGACATTGCTCAGCCATCAGCACTGGATATTCCAGAGGCTGTGAGTTCCTGGCAGGTAGAGTCCATCCAGGATGCTGCTGGTACAGTGCTGGCAGGCAAAACCCAAGTAGAGCAGACTTGTGAGCAGTTTGCTGAAGGGAAAGAAAAAACATACTAAAACCTTCCTCAGGATGTTGCAAATGACACAGATCAGCAATTCTGGTAGCAGGTGTGTTTTTCTCAGCATTTTCCCCGCCACTTCTCCTTACAAGTTCGATATTTCCTGCTGTATTTCTTGGTTCCCAGAGACTCATTGCTGCCCGTCAGGCAGAAGGATGTTTCAAGCTATATCCTGCCCTGATGCAGGAAAAATCCTCATGCTGGTTTTGGCTAACTTAAATTTCCTTTGAGGATTGTATTCCCAGGTGCTCATTTTAGTAACTACATGATTTTCTGGACGATACTATGTTTTACAAATAGCAAAAATTATCTTTTAACAGAGAATGAATAAGAAGAATGCTACTCTTGACTGCCTGAGAATTGCAGCCTTTAGCTAACAGTTAAAATTTAGAGATGCTGCTTTGAAGAAAGGACTTGGAACAGGGCCTATCTTCCTTCTGCAAAGCAAAGACCCATTGCAGCATAGGAGCAACACTCAATAATGTGCTAATTAATCAACTTTCCTTAGAAAGATATCAGAGAGAATAATTCCCAGACAATTCAGCTGGACAAATGTTTCTGAGCCTCAAGAATCAGATGTGATTGAATGGATTAAAGGAGCAAAAGGGCAGCAGCACACATGGTTCCTGCAGATTTACCCTTCCTGTTTCAAAACACTGCCCTAAAATACCGCTCAGGGGCAGATTTGCTTGATGGGGAGAGATTTAGGGTAGCACTTTCCCACAGCACATCCCCATTTCACTCCAAAGTAGCTCCAGTTCTGAGCAGCAATAAAAAGTAAATTACATTTATTAAATCCCTTGATCCCACCTTTAAGGACTGCCAGTAACAGCATTTTCATAAAAGGAAATGTCTCTCTCAGGCTCCAAATCTTTCCATTTCTGCTGTAATTTAAAGTGGGGAATAATTTCTTCAGAAAAGATTTCTGCCAATGTCTGACATCCATGTTAGGCATATTTAATGTTTAATAAAATGTTGAACACACCATGCTGTATTTCAAAGTCATCAAAGCTAGATACTAGATGAATATCATGTGAGTGAGATTTCAGCTTCATGGAACAGTTTGGGTTGGAAGGGAACATGAAGATCATCTCATTCCATGATCTTCCACTACACCAACTTGCTTAATTACCAACCTGGCCTAATTACCAACAGTTCATTGTCACTGCTTCACATACTCTCAGCTTCCAAATCCCTTTGCGTTTTGGGGAGCTTTTTGGATGGATTCCCATCTATTTAGATGGATTCCCATGATGTTGGATAAAGTTCCTCTTGGAAGCAGGAGGGTTGGGAGGCCAGACACAAAACACAAATGCTGCATATTGACTTCAGGACCCCTTGGCCATTTATTTATAACCTTGAAAGGTCTCTAGAACTTGGAGATAACTAATGAGATGAGCCTCTGTAGAAGCCAAGATGAGAGCTCCTGGTGTCCTACCCCAGGGTGTGGCAAGCACAGGGAGTCATAGAGGGGTATAAGGACAGATTATATGAGAAAATAGCTCTTCTCTGATACACTCCTACCATCATCTGGTTTGGTGACTTCACTGATTTTAGGAACTTTCCTACTTGAGGACAGGACCCCAGGCATTTTTTACATGCCCCATACGTTTAATAACAGAAAATCCAAGAAATCCATGGGCTTGCTGGATGAGTGCTGCTAGCACAGAAATCCTATGGGAAGCAGTGGATAAAAGTGGGAGTATGGCACACAGGAAAGCTCTTTTGTTCCTCCCTGTTCTCTGCTCCAGGCGAAGGTATCATCAGTTCCTCATTTCATCAGTTTATCATTTCATGGCAACCAGATCTACTTTATGATAGTCAGAAAATAAGCCCATAAGACCATGGGTTTTCCTAGAGCAGATGAAATCAAGGGGATCCTCCTCTCTTGCAAATGGGAAGGGCACTCTCAGTGACCACCCCACTGCAGTTTCTCTTCTCCTCCAGGTGGAGGGAAAACTTTGTGATTGCACCCACAGCTCCCCATGAAGCAGCTTCCAGAAGTTGTGCTCAATCTCCAGCCCATTTGGGTTGATAAAATCCCACCTTCCGGCTGAAAAAATACATCTGTTGAGACCAGCTCCCACCACTGCTTTCTGTTCATTCCTGGTATCACCAATGCTCATTCTGGTTTTAGACTCCCACCATCATCTTTAAAGCCCTTAGAAAAATGAAATAGGCCTCCTCAGTGAGCTCATTTCTCTACTGCAGGGATGCAACAGCTGTGGTCAACAAAGATGTGAGAAGGTTTTGAGACCCTGATACTTTGCCAGGGTGATGGATGGTTATTGGACTCAATAATTCCCTGGAAGTAGTTGTGTGATGCAATTCAAGCCTAGCAAGGGCAGTACATTTACCAACAGGGATGGCAGGAGACTTAGGCTCCAAATTTATCTGGGAAAAATTCTGTTGTCACAGATAAATAAATCCAGGTTATCAAAAAAAAAAAAAAAGGAGGAGAAAAAATAACAGTCCTTCATCCTCCGTATGTTGCCACAACACTGTAATGATCAAGGAATGTATTATTAACAATACACACAAAAGCAGAAAACCTGCATCCACTTCTTAAATCTTACCTATTTTTAAATAAAATCACTAACTAGAATAAGATCCTCCAAACAAAGAGAAGTGTTACTTTTTTGGACACTTACAAAGACATTTAAATAAGAATATAAATATAAAGCCTTGCAGAGAAGGAAGGATACGATCAGCTGTGGGGATTTTTGTTTATTTACTGGTGAAAACACTTCAAAATCTTTTTCAGGTCTCTTCCAAAATAGTCCAGGCTGAAAGGCAGAGCCCATGTTTACTCAGTGTGGCACTGATTTAGCTGTGACTCCGGGAGAAGAGTCCTGCAGGGGCAGGAAGGGTTGTGGCTGCCTCGGATTTACAGAAGGAAAAGCCTCTGGATCATTTATCTCTGTAGATGAAGTGCCTTCTATTCACTGTACACAAGGGGATAACAAGAGTATCATTATATAACTCTGGTCCTAACCTAATTAATATTTGACTAAGAAAGAAAAAGAGAAAGAATAAAGCTTTTAGAAGTTCAAGAGTATTAGATAAAACCTTAGACTTAACAGTCTTCCTCTTTTCATTTCCCTGCTTTAATCTTCAGGTATAAAGAGACTAGTTTGAAATAATTTAGGATGTTTTTGTGGGAAGATCACAGAATTGTTGAGTTTAGAACAGAAAACACCTACTCCAACCCTCTTATCAAAACAGGGTCAGAAAGAGTAGCTTGCTTGGCTGAGTTTTGAACATCTTCAAGGAGGGAGACATAACATCTCTGGGCAAACTGCTCTACTGTTTGTCCACCTTCAAAACAAAATAAAGAAAGGAAAATAAAAGAAAAAAATATTTTATCATGTCTACATGAAATCATAGAAGCATAGAATGGGTTGAGTTTGAAGAGATCTTAAAGATCATCCAGTCCCACCCCCCTGCTATGGACAGGGACACCTTCTACTAGACCAGATTGCTCAGAGCCTCATCCAACCTGGCCTTGAACACTTCCAGAGCTGAGGCAGCCCCAGCTTCTCTGGGCAATCTGTGCCAGGGCCTCACCACCCCAACAGGGAAGAATTTCTTTCTAATATTTAATATAAACCTTCCCTCCATCGTAAGGCCCTTCCCCCTTGTCCTATCACTGGATACCTGTGTGAACATCTCAGCTGGGAAGGGACCTACCAGGTTCATCAAGTCCAATGTCTAACCCAAGCTTGCAGAGGCTGTGGTCAGCATGGAAAACGTGGAAAAGAGGAGACTGAAGGAGAAATAGGCACTCTGCAGAGTGTCTCCAGGAAGAGTAAAATAGCTGACAGGATTCAGGCAAGGACCGGGTGTTAAAAGAGCTGGTGAAGCACTGCTGGTGTTCAGTATGACAGCAAGAAAAATTAAATTTTAAAAAAAAGGTGTAAAGTAATAGGGCTTACACATTAAGGGATTCCTCCAGGAGGAATGGCAGCAGACTTGAGCTCACTAATGCCTAACAGCTTCACAGCACAAAAACTTCTCTCCCCTGGATGTCTGCTTTTCTCACAGAGCCTGACGTGCTTTTACCTCTTGAGCTGCCTGTCCTGCCTTCAGCCCTGAGAGAAAACAGCCCACACTCAATAAAGGTCTGGCATTCCCTCTGGAAAACACAGAGGTAAATTCTCAAAATGGTGTGGTGGAATCTTAAACTATCTAAATACAAGTACCATTTCCAGGACTCTCAGATTAAATTATTTCATAGCATTCAGATGGATGAATGCTTCTCTTCCACCTTTTTTCATTTCTGCTTTGTTTTGGGTTTTTTTTAAATAAATATAATTTTTTTTGTATAATATCCAATATTCTTTTAGATACCCAGATTATTTCCAGGTAGTTCACATCATCATTCTACATTTGTTTTCTCACTAACAACTCAACAAATGATGTTTGGTGTTCCTGTCAAACTTCCCTCTCTACCTGTTGAGAAAAAAAGTCTCTGCCATTTAAATATGGAGGATTCCTTTTTCTTTTGGATATCTCTATGACTTTTCTATTCCCACCACAAGTTCAGTGCTTCCAAAATAATTTTAAATAATCTGAAGTATAATAAATGAAACAAGGTGGGCAAGGCACAAGTCTGTTGGGGAGAATCTAAGTTGAAGTCCTTGTGCAAAATTTTTTTACAGAATCTTTGCTGATGAAGGTTCCTGGCTCTAGTGACTGCAGATGCCATGGATTTGGGAAAAGCTGTTTGTCAGAGTTTTCAAGAAAACAGGTTCTTCAAGGAAAATAGTTTCTCCAGGCATTGGTACCTGAGTTTTAATATCAAAAAGCATTTTGTAATATTCCTCTATGCAATAACTTTGGAGTTCCTTCTTCTGAGAAATAATGAGAGAAAGCTCTGAATTTATTTCCATTTTCTTGAAGACAAATTAAGGGAAAAATTGAGCAAGTTTCTGGTCACCTCTTTTCTGACCACCTTCCTAATTGTAGGGCCATCATCTGCTCTTTAATAACCACAGTTTTGCAGAGGTGACCTGGTAGAAAATCCAGCCTCATTCCTATGGTTTTAATTAACAAAAAGAGCTAAGAGACCCTGAGACTGTTTATTTTTGCTCCTTAGATGAGCAAAAACATTGACTGGCACAACAATATTTGTCTTCTTTTGCATCCCTGGTTTAAAATGATAGCAAAATACATCAAAACACAATGTGAGGGTATGAGATATCTGTTACTGCAATTACACATGGCAGCCACGTTAATTAGTCATCCCAGCATAGATGGTGGGGAGGGGAGATGATAAATTTAAACAGCTTGGGTCACAACAATAACAAAGTCAGAATATAAGCCAAAAAGACTTGTGGGAAAGAGATAATATTTTAACTATCTCTATTTTGGAAATGTTCATCAATTGTGAAATGCCATAGGAGTTAAGAAAACATTTTATCTATTAAAACTGATTGAGTGTTGTTTCTCTGTAGAGAGGAAATTCTTGCCTGTTTCTATTTTTTGTTTCTTCAGAAAAATTTTGTCTCCAGAGACTATACCAGGATTCAAGCCCTCTTGAACCATTGCTACTAGCCATAAGCTTGAATATTTTGTTTTGTTTGTTAAGGAATAAGCTTGTAATTTTGTCCCAGTAGTTAAATTAACTTTGCTTTCTGGACAGTTCCCCAAGCCCAGAAGAAAACAAAATATCAGCACTCATTTATGAGAGAAAAAATATCAGAACTGGAAGCTGGATTTTGTTGGGTTTTTAGCAAGAGATTTTCTTGCTCCTGCTGAAATAAAAGGAAGAAAACTAATTTACCTACACCCTGCATTTTGGGTTCCAGGAACCTCAGTTATGAACAGTTCGAGAACATTTACCTTCATCATGGATCAAGGATGAACAACCTAAGGTACCACAATATGATTCCTTTGTCCTGTAAGAATCCATCACCCTTTCAACAGCTCAAAGGTTCTGAGTTTTTTAAACTGTGATCCTGGAAGATGTGAACAATTTTATTTCATTTCCTGCGTACACATCAAAAACATGGCTTTTGATAATTTCTCACTAATAGGATTTGCAGCAATGTTGTCCTCCTCTGCTTTCCAAGCTCCTGCTTTTCTTATAGAATCATAAAATCATGAATATTCAAAAAGCCCTCAGAGATCATTGAATCTAACAGTTAACCCAGCACTGCCAGGTCCACCACTAAACCCTGTCCCCATGTGACACATCCTTTGGTGAGCCCACCACCTCCCTGGGCAGTCTGCTCAACTGACTGACCACCCTTTCCGTGAAAAAAATGTTCCTATTATCCAATCTAGACCTCCTCAGGTACAACTTGAGGCCATTTCCTCTCATCCTGTCACCTGGGAGAAGAATCTGCCCCCACCTGGCTACACCGTCCTGGTCAGGGAGATTTAGAGAGCAATAACATCCCTCCAGAGCCTCCTTTTCTCCAGGCTGAGCCCCCTCAGCTCCCTTAGCCACTCATCAGATGTGCTCCAAAGCCTCCCCCAGCTCCGTTTCCCTTTTCTGGACACACAAAAGTGTCCCCTCTCCTTCACCACCCCAAACAAGGGTGCTTGTCCCCACACACCACCTGTGACATCCCCAAAAAGGGTATCTGGAAAAAAAGGGTATCTGTTACAACTGAGAGAAGGCTCAGATCTCTGGAAGTTTCTCAGGATAAATCCAAATGCTTCACTGCTGTGGTGGTGTAGCAAGTTCATCCCTTCACAGCCTTCCATCCCAAATCTCCTGCAAATTTCCATCTCAAATCTGCTGCACAATGCAAGACTTTCTTGCTCTTCTTCTCCCATAGAAGGAGCAGCTCAGCTCCTGACACTGATCAGTTCTGCCTCTTGCAAAGAAGCCTTGAGCCATTTTAAATGCCAAAATAGCACAGAAAGGACTTTGAGACTCTATCAAAACTAATAAACCACTGACCAGAGTCATGAAGGACTGCAGAGGGGATGTGATTGTGAGTCCTGCCATGTTTTCCAACACTGGAAATGAAGGGGGTTGGTGGGAAAGGCACCTGGGAGGCCTCAATAATCCCATATATACAGCCAGAGTGAATTCCTTGAGCTGGAAGCAGATCTGCAGCCTTCAGCAGCAGAATGATGTTTGCCAAAGGGAGGATGGATCTGTGCAGCCTCAACACATGCAGACCCCCTTTCCAGCAGCCACTCACCTCCATGTATCTCCTGCATCTCTGGGGCTCTGCTTGCCTCCAGCTTTAAACCTGAGATTTATGTAACCTAAAAAAGGCAGAAAAATAGTCAAGAATCATCCATTTCAATTTGCACTTTTTGCTGTTGGGGGAGCAGGGGGGTACAGGGGAATTAGCTGGTGGTGATATTATTTTGGTCAAGATAAAAAATGTTCCAAATATGAATGTAGAAAATAATTAATTATGGAGTAACCACTCCTACTTCTTCCTTTTTGCAGATGCTTGAAGAATATTTCTTTCTAAAGGGAAGGACAGCTGCAGAGATACATTTTTGCAGGAAATGCAGCTCTGATGAATACCAGTAGCTGAATTTCCCCTCTGTCCACCCTGAAACATTTCACTTGTTCATCTAATGGCTTTTTGGAGCAGCAGGGCTGATTTGTCCTTACCACTGAGTGAGCTGGCTTTTAACATCATGGATTTATCCTAACTGCATTTTACAGGAGGCTCAGTCCTCTTTTCCGGATCAAGTCCCTGTGTCACATAAAACCCAGATGTTCTGGGACATGGGGAACAAAAGAACATCCAGGAAAACTATCAGTGACCTGTGGGACCACAGCAGCCTGTATTTACCTGGCTTTCCTAGGAAAATGAATTCATGTTTCCTAGAGAAAAAAAAATGATAGTACAACAACCAAGAAGCTGCAAAGTAAGGAGACACTCTGGTGTGTGAAATTCCCCTGCTTCCAAAGGACTTTATTTTAGGTAGCCGCAATTCCGTGTGGGAAGGCAGAAATGGATAAGAGACAGGAATGTAAAAAAGGATTTGATATGGAAGCTCCCAAGATAAAAATCTTGCCCCAAAATTCATTGTGTAAATTGAACCTCTCAATGTGTGCAGGGTCATCATGTGAGTTGAACAAATGGGGATGTGAGTATGGGTTTGATTTGGTTTTCTGGATTTAAATTTTTTGTAAGAACTTTGTGCTGCATACAGAAAACACGCAGAGATTCTGGCTGTGCCACAGGCTGGACTTACAAGAATTTAACTGAGGGGATAGAAATTTCAAAGAGTTCAAACTGGTTTGGGCTCATTTGGCTACAGCTGGAGGAGAATGCACACAAGCAGTTCTCAATAATTTTGTGTTAGGTTTAAAAAAATCCCCATTGAACACTTTGTTTGTTGTATTAACATTTTTTCTATTGCTATTCCATAAAAGTAAGCAGACTTCTGCAATTCCATCTTCGAGATTTCCACAAGCGTGATAACCCAGAGACTGACTCCTGAGACAGTATCTAACCATTTCAGTAGGAATTTCATATGAATAACATGTCCCAGTGAAGAACTGGATTTCAAGTTGCTTTCTGTGGTAAGGCTTGGGCAGACAGGCAATCTAAGGGAGTATCATTGAAACCCTCTACAAAACATCAAACTCACATGAGACAGCCAATCACCTTGGTCTCAACGAGCCAAAATTTCACTGACTTTTTTGACCAGTTTTATTCATAACCATAGCTAATCATAATTGTTTCCCCCTTCTATAAATTCAGAGCCATAAAAAAATCCTCTTGGTCTCCCTTATTTCCTCTTGTTGGTGTAGATAAAGGCTGCTTTACAAAACACTCCATGCCTGTTTATTTACATATAGTTTAACATAATGAGCCACTAATCTTATTTGAGGCCTCCAAGCAGTATTGAAATATAGATTGTTACTAATAACCATAGCACTTCCATGTTACTGGTGCTGAAATGGCAATCCTTCCCCATGGAGCAGAAGAGAATGTTTGCTGAATTTCCAATGGGCATGTCAGGAAAACAGCATCAACCACAGCAGAAAATCCCCGCTTTACTGAACGTGTTCCTTCTTTGAGTGAGTTCTTGTGATGGTTTCCTAAACTAAAAAAAAAAAAAAAAGAAAAACAAAACTAAAGTTGTCCAACTCTGTTGGCCACAAAGATGCCATTTTTCAGGTGTGCTTCCAACTTTACAATAAGTTGGAAGCATCTGTTACACAACAATTTTCCACCTGTAAACAACATTTCTTGGAAACAGAGACACTGTGTTGAAATACTTTGATTTTGGTGAAATATCTGACAGGAAATTTGGATTGTTTTGACTTCTTCATTTCACTCTGGTGTTGAAGTGTTTTGTTTCAGTAAAGCAGAGAGGGTTTGTTTTGACTTTCTTACTCTGTTTTACTTCACCCTAATTTTATATTACCATCCTTCCAATACTGTGTTTATGTATTTGCCTGTTATAGTAACAGTTCCTTTGGCCATCTGAAAATATGCTGAGATGAAAGAAAATGAGTATATTTCATCTTTTCTCTGAGTAGTATTGATTATTTCACAACATAATGTTTGCACAATCACTGATGTTTTGGATGTTTTTTTTTTTTCTTTTCTCATTTCACTGAAGTTCCATTTTGCTGCAAAAGCAATTTTCAAAATGGCACCTTTTCCCACAGATAGGCATATTTATTTACCATCAAAACTAATGTGCTAACTAACAGTGTCGAATCACATTCAGCTGCCATGACAATTGATTTCCCACTGCCTGGCCATGGCAGCCCTTTTTCCTCCTGATTTACAGGCCTTCCTTGTACAACCTTCCCCTTGCATTGGAATAAGTTATTTGGCCCCCTTGCTGGGGAACTAAGGTGCTATTTCAGCTACAGTGGTCTACTGGGAGGTGTCCTTGCCCATGGAAGGGTGTTGGAACTAGGTGACTGTTTAGGTCCCTTCCAACCCAAACCAATCTATGATTCTGTAATCCTCTACAAAAGTGTCCACAAAAAGGCAGTTTTTGACTCCTGATTCAAGGCAGTGGAAAACTGTGAACTATGGCAGCAATCAGGTTAAGTTGCATATTAATCCCTGTGAGGGTGCGCAGAAAACCAAAGAATAACTCCAGAGAGTTGGGAACCTTGGTTCTGAACAGCATCCTTGGGATGTTAGTGGACGGTGGCAGAGTATCTCTACCAGCCATACCCCCAGAGTGTTGCCTCATGTCAGCTTTTGATCCAAACAAATCCCAGGAATTACAGCTAGGGAAGATCTGTGCAGTCAGTGAGGTGGGAGTAGGATCTTTGCTGAAGATTTGTCTCCATCTGGAAGTTTAATAACTAAATTACTAAGCTCAAAGCCAGGTCTGTGTACAATTCTATACCCCCACACAACCCTGGGAACCCCTGTTAATTCCTACCACTGTCCCAATGCAATAAACCCTTTTCCTGTTCTTTGTAGCCCAACTCGTGCTTCCTAATGCTCTGAGATGTGACTCCAGGATGCTCCAGTATCCATTTGATCTCTCCTGTGCTTTCAGATTTATAACCATTTTCCGCCACGTACCTCTTAATATTCTGAGTACCCACCATGCATGTTCTATTCAGGGGCAGTTGTCTCTGGCCATACTTCTGCCAATTTAAATACCAGCAGCATAACAATGCTGTTCCATAGCTTCAGCTTTAATTCTCTGACAATAATTTTATCGCTCCAGAGTTTGACTCACGTATTTGTATTTCTCGATGCTTTCCTTGTTCTCACTTCTATTTCCACCTCTGTACTGCTGTTATCTATTATTACCAGGTTGCCACAGTAACTGCATTCCTCAACACTCGTTATTTGTTCCACACCAATTGTTATATGGACTGTGTTTGTTCCCATCATTGCCAAGATCTTGATCCTTTATTTGTTGTTGTTGAAATTTTGTCCTGTTCCGTGGTTTGGAAGCTTTTGGCTGCACATCATGGGGCAAGAAAGAAGAGAGGTAACTCCTCCTCCAAGGCTCCACATTCACAGTTCTCACTGAAAATATTGCTGTTCTCTGAGGCAGTTGGCTCTCACACATCATTCTCTGCAGGTCATCAAGTTTTCCACCTCTCTGACCATCCAAGGAGGAAGAATTCTCCCTGTTCAGCCTGGTGCTCTCTTCAGGACTGCTCTGGGTGTGAGCTACAGCAAACTGCCCACTCCAGCAAACTTGTCCAGGCTGCAGAAACATTCCCATGGACAGCACTGGAAAACCCCAAATCCCACTCCACACCAGTGCACCCTTCCCGAAACTGCGATATGAACTCCCGCATGCTCAGCGAGGGGATTTCTTCCCCTCTCTCTCTCAACCTCTATGTTTTGCTGCCCTCTCCTGCTCAGCCAGGAAACCTCTCAAACCTCCCAAACCGGAGACTGCAGAGCCCACCTGGAAATTTGAGGCTCCCTCATATGTATCATATGTATGACAAGTCTTGCCAGAGCAGAGCATCCCTGATGGAAGCAAAGTGGCAGAGGCAGCAAGGAGGTACAGGGTATCAGTGGATACCAAGATTAACCCTTCCTGAGTATCTGTTCTGGAAAGAAAAAAAGAAAAAAAAAAAACACAAACAAATAAAACAAACAAACAAACACACACCAAAAAAAAAAAAAAAAAAAAAGGACAAAAACAAAAAACAAGAGCTGTGAGGAAATTGCTCTACAAAAAATAGCATTACTCATATGCTTCTACAGCTTGACCCAAGCACTAAAGGGGGCGTTATCCCCTTCTTCCTTAACTCTCAGGAGCTCAGGACATGGCTGTGGGAGGAAGTCAGAGAAGTCATTGCAGCATTGCAGACACTGCTGTATTGGAGCCTCTGAGCTGACAGTTTGGAGATTCCAAATGGCCCCTCCATGTCCTTCACTCCCGCAGCAGCAGCAGCAAAGGTCAGTGACTGTGACCACCTAAAACAGCAAAGGGCAGTGCTGCCACCCCCTTCACACAAACCCTGTCCCTGAGAAGCACCTCACTGCCAATGTTCCAGTCTCAGCTACGTTATTGCCTACAAAAATTCTCCATTTCAGGCATCACTGGTGATTTCATGGTGCTTTTACTGATTTGTTGATTAATGACCTTGCTGTGCTGCACAACAAAAACTTTCTTGGGGCTGAAACAGAAGCTCAGCATCAAGGGTATTAACTGCTACACTGCCATCCAAGCACCAGGAATGGAGCTGATTTCTCCCACTAAACACTACCAGAGGTAAGAGCAGATTTGGGCTGATTTTAGTGGGTTCACTCACTTTACTCCTGAAGGGAAGGCAAATGGTTTCTTGTAACTCAATCCTTGTGGTGGGGGGTGCCAGGCCATCCCATGATAATGCAGCCAGCCAAGCCATAAATCACTGAATCATGGACTATTCTGGGTTAGAAGGGACCTTTAAAGGTCACCAAGTCCAACCCTCCTCCTCTGATCAGGGACACCTTTAACCAGATCAAGTTGCTCAGAGCCCTGTGCAACCTAAATCTGAAAGTTTCCAGGGATGGAGCAGCCACCACCTGTCTTCTCTTCCTTCACTGCTCTCAAATGACAGTTGTACATGTTATTGAACCCCTTGGCTTGCTTTAAACATCAAACTGTTTTCCCCACCTGAAAACAGATTGGCAAAAGTTTATGCATTGCAATAAGTGTTTTACGTGCACAACTTCCTTGTATTCTTCATAACTTATTTTCTCTACGAAGCCATTGTAAAAATATTGAGAAAGTTAATAGGGACAGCAAAAGATAGAATTTAATTACAAGAAGAATGTATTTACAAGAAGGCAGGGACTTTTTACTACCCCTTCCCATAGTAACAGTACAAGGGGTAATGGTCAAGGAGAGAGGGTTTAGACTAGATATTAGGAAGAAATTCTTCCCTGTAAGGGTGGTGAGGCCCTGGAACAGGTTGCCCAGAGAAGCTGTGTCTGCCCCATCCTGGGAGGTGTCCAAGGCCAGGTTGGATGGGGCTTGGAGCAACCTGGGATAGTGGAAAGTGTCCCTGCCCATGGCAGAGGGGTTGGACCAGGATAATACTGAAGGTCCCTTCCAACCCAAGCCATTCTAGGATTCTCTGGATAAATTCCCAGCTGACTAACACAGCCACCAGCTGATCCTCATTCCACAGAAGCAGAGAGGAGAGACCAGGCCAGGGTGGTGCTACAGATGCTGCACAAACATGGACATGGGCATAAATGTGACAACAAAAAAGTCACAGAGGAGAGAAGCTGAGAGAAGGTGACCTTGACAAATCAACTAATGCAATATTTATTGGCTTTTGAAAGAGGGGTTTATTGAGCAAGAAAGAATGACATCAGCCAGCAGAGGATGAAAACAAGCACCTGATAAGAGTTGGCTTAAAGCTCTGTCCAAGCATAGGTGGAGGAATATAAAGCAGGAAGAGGGATATATACAAGACAGGGCTGGTGGATATGTTGTCCACATGCTCAGTGCTCAGGGAAGTGATGCAGGTGAACTGGAGCAATCAGTATCATGGAAAGGACATTGTACAGCCAGCTTGTCACCAAATTACCCCCAGTCTTTACCAAGAACACAGTCCCTTGTGATGATGTCAATATATGGAGTTTCCAATCCTACATAACTACCTGGGGGAGAAACAAAAACAAAACCAAAAAATCCAAAACCCATAAAACCTGGCATCAATTAGAAAGTGCATACATGCCTGGGAAAACTGGAAAAAAACCCACCAGTTTTATTTTAAATTCAGATACTAACATTTACACTGAAATGTCAAGCCATAAGAGAATGGAATCAACTGAACCTGTAAAAGCAAAATAGGCCACATTATTAGACAGCACTTTTAAAATTAGTTTTGATGTACACTTAATAATATCCCCTTGGCTGAGTCAGAAAAACAGAACCTTGCCTTATTATTACCATTTCACATAGTTATGAAGGTCTTTGATTGGGTTCAGTAGATGATCTCAATGGGATCTGTCAAACAATAGGATAATCTTAATTTCTGTGAAAAAGCTCTCTCTCCAAAGGCACATTTTTTTGATAAATGGCTCTTTCAGGTAGACACAAGCCTAGCAAGACATTGAATCATGTGTTCAAAATATAATGGCTTAGATGATTAACAAAAAGTTAACATGGGAAATGTATAATGTACTTAAGAAAAATCTCTTTATTCCCAAGAAGGAAAAGAAAGATGGGGTAGAAAAGTGCTGTTTACTGCCAGCTCCACAGCAAGTACATCCACATACAGTATAATTATTCAAATTCCACTGCCCTCCAGTAAGGTGGGGTTGCAGGGAACTTAAGACAATAGATCACCTGGAGTTGCCTAAAAATGTAACTCTATTGGAAGGAAACTCTTTGATAAGTTTATCAAAATTATGAGCAATTTCTTCCAACACAGTTAGAACTTGAGTGTAAAATGAATCAAATCAGTGTAAGCAGAAAGGTGCATTTGTCAAAGCAGTATTACCAGCAAGGAAGCACATTACAGCAAAAGTGTGGAAAACTGCACTTCCTTTGCTCAGAAAAGCTATAATTTGGCAAAGAACTTGAGTGTGTGCCTAAATTATGAAGTACATTACATATGATGGAAATCAAGCAGTGAGGTTGTTATTCCCCAGAATGTTGCAACTTAATTTCCTCCATTTGTCAATTAGGAGTGCATGGGAAAAATGCTTTTTAAATCCAAGAATAAATATATCCAGAGAAGTAGGAGCACAAGTGTGATTGGTACAAGACTTCTGGCTGTGATGTCCAGATCTCACAGAGCTTGTACAACCACATCCATTTCTGATTCACCTGCGATTGAACACGCTACAGTTCTGCCAATAAACCAGAGTGCCTCAGGCCTTCTGGAAAGCCATTCTACATCAGAAACATGAAAATCCTGACTTCTCTTATTTATGATTTAAAGCAGAATCTCCAGAGCTTTGTCAAGGCTGAGAAACGTGCACGCCTCAGGGCATGTGGCCACCTCCAGATAATAGAGGTCAGGAGGAACCCCCCCCTGGCCCCAGGACTACCTGCAGCATCTCAAGGTGTGTGCTGTGGGCTACCACACAAGGCAATTACCTGTTCCTTCTCTAATTCCCCTCTCTCTGCCCACCAGGGACAATCCACGAGGATCTCAAAGGCAGCCAGCAACAGGATGAGAGGACACAGCCTCAAGCTGTGCCAGGGGAGCTTCAGGTTGCACATCAGGAAGAATTTCCTCACAGAAAGGGTGGTTAAACTTTGGAATGGGCTGCTCATGGTGGTGGTAGAGTCATCATCCCCGGAGGTGTTTGAGAAATGGCTGGACATGGTGCTCAGTGCTGTGGTTTAGCTGACAAGGTGGTGATTGGACAAAGATTGGACTCGATGATCCTGGAGGTATTTTCCAACCTAAGTGATTTTGTGATTCTATGTCAGCTTTCTGGTTAAACCTGAAGGATGGCAGGAAATGTAGCTGTGCACTGGGAACTAGAACTGGAAATGTGGGGAAGACAGCAGAGCAGGGAGGATAATCAAAGAGAAGTGAAAAAAGGAGATGTGTGTGTACAGTGTTGCCTTTTATCTTTTCAAGTCAATCCTGAAGCAGCCTTAAAACTGTGAAGATGGCTAAGGAGAGACCTTTGGACTCAGGCCTCACTGGCAATGTCCCTACCATCATATAACTTAGCTTCTCTGTCACCTCCAGAGTCCTAATTCCTGATTAACCTCAGACACATAAACATCAGTTCAATCCCAGGCTATTTTGCAATAAAGCGGTCAATCTTCCCCAAAACAGTTTCTCATGGGTAGTTTTTGCTATAAAACTCTTGCTCAGCGACCAGTACATGAGATTTCACCAGGTTTGGCTCTCCTTGCCTTATAGTGTGTTCCAACAGGGTCACCCCTGGCTTTGCATCTCCGGGGCACAGAGCCCAAAGCAGTGTAAAAGCAAAAGGTCTGCTCTGGAGGAGGAGATTCTTGATCACCATGGAGGAATGGTGGGCATAACCAATGAGGGGAATAGGGAAAGGGATGAAATAATGGCATTAAATGGCTGAGGAGACACAGAAGATAAGGGGGCATAAACCCCAGACCTTCTAATTTCTCCGTGTACAGCACCCCACTGTAAAGCACCCAGTTCCCAGTTAAAACTCAGTACTGCAGCCCCTTTCCCCAGGGTGCTGACCTCCCATCTCACCTGTAGAAATTATGGCCAAACACAGCAAAGCTGAACTCTGCAGGGCCAAAATTTCTCGTGGAATGGTTACAGCTATGGTATGCTCCAGTCTGTCCCAGCAGAGCTGTGTGGAGCTTTGACAGAGGAAATCTGGGCCCAGTCCTCAAGAGTTCATGAACTTTTCAGTAAAATTGGCCCCCAATCCAAAAAATCCTGGGCTCACATCCAAGAAAAACTCCAGCTCCAAGAACATCCTGCCTTACCATAGCTCTTCTACATCCATCCACCCAGACCATGCCAGGAAATGCTTGATGCTCTTTACATCTTGAATTGCACACACAGAAGTGGTGAGGGATCTTGGGGCAGGAAAACAAGAAAAAGCAGAGGGACCAGGTGTCTGTTAAAACCAGCTCAAAGGATTCTTTTTCCTCTCTAGTAGCTGGTTTAACAACTGGGTATTAGTTCACATGAAATTACAGCTGCATTCCTATGGAATTATACACTCCATCCATCTGTTCTTGCACTGAATATCGAGGAAGAGGCAAGGAAGATTTTAGGCTTTTCCTCCCATTCTGCAAGCAGAAGGGCATTTGGCTTTTCATATTTATCAGCCTGCTCTGGGAAAATGACTTTCAAACACATGGCATGAACCCAGAGAGCTGCAAATACAAAAAGGGATTTGATGGTGTGTGCCCTGGCAAACAATAGCTTTGCACAGGCATTGTTAGGACAGGCATGGCCACCTTGCAGCTGCCAGGCTTCAGCTGGTTCCCACACAGCCCAAAAAAGGCTCTCATGTACATCCCTGGCCTGGCAGCAGTGCTGAGCTACCAGGACCTCCCAGGCTATCTGGTTCCTCGGACACTGTTGGAGGTCAGAGGATGGACAACCCAAACCCTCCAGGTGGCTGCTGGAACTCTCTTTTGCAGCCCAGACAACTGATGGTGGCCCAAGCCCCTGATGTCATCAAATCATAGAATATCCCAAGTTGGAAGAGTCCCCCAAAGATCATTGAGTCCAGCTCCTGGCCCTGCATAAAACAGCCCCCAAAATCCCACCATGAACTTGAAAGCACAGTCTAAACATTCCTTGAACTCTGGCAGGCTTGGGGTGGTATCCTGTCCTGCCTGTGGATCACTTCCAATTCTCCAGATACATGTGAAAACCCCACATTTTTCATCCCTCAGTAGTACAGACAGCCTGATATGCTGCAGGGAGGTTTCTACCCTGAAATGACAGTGTGCACCCAATATCTGGAGTCTCCTTCTAGCTCCTTCTTTCAGGAATAGGTGAGGCACACTCAGGGGACTGAAATACTCACCTAGCCACAGCAAAGGCCAGCTCTGTGCCAGGGTGTGAACTTCTTTCAAGCTCAGGACAAACAGCAAGTAGCTCAGGGGTTCACAAAGAAACCACGACGTGGATTTTTTCAGGTTTAGTCAGACAGGGTTAGACAAGCAGGCTGCTGTCATTTGCACGGCATTCCTGGCTACTGCATGCTCAGTGAGCAGTGAAACTCTGCCCATGATAGATGTACTAAGTGGGTAGGACAACAGTGGAACAGCTTAGCACAACATCACTCTATAGCCTATACCACTGACATTGATTTTCCTTTCAATCAAGAAAAAGCAGGGGAAAACTCTGCTTCTACCACTGCCACCTCCAGGAATTTCCAATCATCCATGCAGAGAAGACTGTTATCATCACTTTGCAGATTATAAAGGAAGCAAAAATCCTGCTGTTGATTTGACAAGCAGTGTCAGCCCTCTGAGAAGCAGGTTCAGTCCTTCCTGACACCTCCCATTCCCTCTATGGCTCTGAGAATGTTGTTTGATCTCTCTGTGTCCTTCAGATCTGCTTCTATAAAACGAAGCTAATGCTGCAGACCCAGAAGACTGTTGTAAGGAGAAAGGTCTTCACTTATCTCTGGCACCACACAGAAAGAGCCAAGAGAAAGCCTAAGAAGACGAGAAGGAGGTTATGTTCTGCTCTGCTGCTTAATTGAATAAGCTGCTATTTGCAAGTAATTAAGGGAAAACTCAAGTGTCTGTGAGTGGGGTGAAAGAGGAGAATACCTCTAATTTACATCTCATTGCCACTGAGATAAATATGGTTTTCTCGTTCTTATCAAAATGATTAACGAGACCTTCCTTAATAGCGGTGCCTTTTAACTACTCTTATCACCTAATGATTAAACTAATGGGTAGCTAAAGCCTAGAAGTTTCACCTGCTTGCTTCATGAAAAAAATTTTCTCCCTCCAGCCTCCCATCCAGTCCCAGTTACAAACTCCAGTTCTGCTGCAGATTTACCCAGTAATGGAACTGGGAGTGGTTAAAGCCTGTTTAAGTGCCTCACTCCATCCGTGGCAACATGATCCAGCCAAGTCTACATCTGTGGCTGTCAGCCTGTCTGTAGCCCAGACAAAGCAGACACATCATGATTCCAGAAATCCAAGCTCAGGTGCCTCCCCACAGGTTGCACTTATCCCTCACATCCTCCTCAGCCCATGTCATTTGTATTCCAGCATTTCTGTAAGTGATGAGAACGGTGTTTGGGGCTGGACCCACACACGTGCTGGATTAGCCACATGAACAGACCTTTGATGACTGCACATGGTTTTAGATGAGGATCCATCAAATACAGGCTGGATTTGAGCCTCCCCAGGCTGACACCACAGGTAGCACTCAGGATTTAGGATATCCACATGTAGGTGTTGGCTGTGTGATAGTGTTTGATCTCCCATTAAAATCAAGGCAGACCATGAGCAGCACTCAGATGCTTAGAACAGAGATCTCCAGTGTCCCTCTGCCACTCCCAGGCAGCTTGGGTATCACAGGCCATGTGAAATCGCCCTGGAAGTCCAGAAAATCAAGTCCTTTATGTGGTGAACGGAGTCAACTGGAGAAAGAGTCACTCTAGCACAGATGCCCTTGAGCTATTGATCCGGGAAGAAGTTCTGGGCTATTTCTGTCTTGCCCATAGAGATTTTTGGATGCTGCCAGGCATGTCAGATAGCATTGGGCATCTTCATTTGGCAAATGAATCCCACCTCTGCATTGTAATTTGTACTAGCTAAAAAAACCAATAAAATATTCCAAAAAGAAATCATACCCAGTGTCAGTGTAAATGATCTCATGAGGTATAATGCTGGTGAAAACCCCATCCTTTTGGGTCAGTTTTTTCTTTTCTCTAAGTAAAATTCCTACCTGACATTTTAAACTTGCAAGAGTACATTAAATAGCAGCTCAGCACTTAACTAATTTTACATTTAGATTACCTCTCGCCTGTGTTTGCTGCATGGGATGCTCACTCTGTTCCTTGCCAATAAGCCATCCAGAGAAGCAGAACGACATTAATGATCAGGAAAAAACAAAATCTAGTCAATAATAACCTCAGTGGTAATTTCATGATGAGAAATTCACTCTCTTCTTTATTTGTGCCTGGGAGCTCTCATTGTTCTTATTATGAATCCTCAGGCATAAAAAGTGGATGTGATTTCTAATTTAAATAGAGTTGGTATAAACCTCTAAAAATGAATCTTCATGAAATTATAAAGTAGGGATCTAATATTGTGTTTTGAAGGGTTCCACATGTTCTGAATAATGCTGTAGGTGCATAATTGAGCAGGAAGCACTGGCTTGAATGGGACAGAAATGGGACCCCTTTGAGGTCCCTCACAGACTTGATGTAGCCACATGGTAACATGGAGTGGACAGAGGACCCGTGCTTCTGGAGAAGACACATTTCACCTGCCCAGGTTGCTCTATGCCCCATCCAAACTGGACTTCAGCACTGCCAGGGATGCCTTTGTTGGAAAGGACCTCCTACAAGGCTCAAGTCCAGCTCAGTGCTTTGTGGAACGTGCTGTGGTGTAGATGATGCCTCACCCGAAAAAGAGTGACACCTATAAATCTAGAAACTACTGACAGACATTAAATTCTCCCAGGAGAAAATGGAGTTTTCTCAGCTATTGCAAGTTATCTAAAGACATTTCTTGCTCTGGCATGACACACCAAGCCCTCCTGTGGACACCACTGTTGGCACCCTTTGCACACCACAAAGCAATGTGGCATCTCTCTCACCTAGCAGAGAACCAATAAAGCACCAGAGCCCTGTTCAAAGGATTCCCAGACCCTTAGATATGGCATAGCTCCATCACTTGACAAAGTTAAAGCAGGAAATAATATATTTATTTGAAGATAGACTTACATCACTGTGCTAGAGTTAGAGGAAACTGTGATGTCAGATTTTTTTTCAGTTTTGCAGAATAAAGACCTTCCTTAATTGTTGCAGTATCTCAGACAGCTTCTGACTCCTGTCCTGAGGTGAAATCTTTGTCCATGGATTCTCTGGTGTTCAGACTGTCTAAAGCAATTTTAGTAGCAAATACAAGCTTTGAAAGTGTCTTTTATGTACTCCCTTTTACATCCATCCCCTGCCCTGCAGTGAGAAGGAAGAGGGGTGGTACAAAAATGTTTAATTTCACCACAAAGGTGGTACAAAGACCATTTAAAATATAATTTCCCAGCCTCTCTCACCTCCTCATGGTCGTTTCCTTCCTATTTCCTCCCATCAGTGCTGTGTTTGTACCTGACTTAGCAACTGTCTGGCCCCACCTCCCTGTGTCTGCTACAGCTGCCTAAAACTCATTTGTAAAACACCGGAATGTTAAGGAACTATTAAACATAACTCTGCTCACTCCTACAAGGAGGACAAGGACACAGGGATCTGGGCCATTCCTGTAACAGGGTATTCCTGTGTCTGGGAAAGCAGAGCCTCTGTGAAGGTTAAATAAATCCTGAGGTGCATGAAGAAGTAAGCAGGACTAAGAGGTGGTTTTAACTTCTGTACTGTGATCTCATGCACAGTCTAGGATCAGCTGGGCTGAAAAATATTTACAAGCCCAAATTAAACACTACTCACATTGTTAAACAACTATGGAAAGGTACTTTGGGGAAGGTTTTTAGGAACTGACCACACAGAGGATGAGGCTGATTGGTTCTTACAGAGCAAACTGAAGATATTATTTCACAAAGCACAGAAAGAAATGGCAATAAGCTGGTTTGTTAGTTAATATGCCATTTCCTCTACAACCTTGCCTCTAGAATTTAAGGAGAATCACTACCCAAGGAACCTGTGTACCTCCATTTAAAAATTAAAACAAATCATCTGCTATATTTTCACCAGCAAAAAACAGGATTAAACTACCATTCTTCTGATCCTGGGCAGCATTCAGAGCTCTGATATGACACAAATAACTGCAGAGCAAGTGATGGAGAGTCAGGACCCTCGGGGGTCCTGGAAAGGGTTTGGAAACTACCTCTGGGATTCAGAAGGGTGAGCAGGTCTCAAGCATATGGCTGAAATAATTGCTCTCACTTCCTTGCTTCACAGAGCAGTTCAGGATAACCCAGCATGACCTCCCAGCACAGTGTGGGAGAAGTCAGAGCATAAAAACCATATTTGTCTTCTATCTTAGTAAAGAAGAGCATGTGATTTGCACATTCAGCATCAAATGGACATCAGTCCAATGGACATGAAAACCATGTCATTGGCAGGTCATGCTGGAGGTTAAGGTGAACTTGAGGGAATGCTGGATGATGGACGTGAAAAAAAACCAACTTGAAATCAAAGGTCTGGTATTGTTGAATTTGTCTATCTTGGGAAAAAACAGTTCCTGGCAGGAAGAAGTTTTTCCAATGTACTGACAAGTGACTTAACCCCTCCCTCTGGATATCATTTTGTCTTATAAGTGAAAAATTATCAGTTCTATGGCTGTAGTGATGCCAAAATCCACTTTAATGGCAGGTAAAAAAAAATACCATAAAAAAAAATCTCCATAATATACAGAGGGAAATGGTGACAAGGAAAGGGACAGCTGGGAGCTCAGAGGGGCAGGAGCTGGAGCTCAGGGGTTTGTGGCTGGCAGCTTTTCTGCCTGCCTGTGAATCTCTTATGGCCCAGAAACTTATGATATATTCTACACTTCCAATAAAAAGAAGAAAAGCAGTTAAAAATCTTTCATCAAAAATCTCAAGGAGGGGGCAGAGCACAGAGATCTGATCCAAAAAAAACACAAAAGCCATCTATAAAAGTTGAATCTTCAGAGATGACCCCACAACTCCAGCATTCATCCACATGAATCTGCTGAAATGTGGCAATTTTTTTTATTTTCTTATAGAGACCACAGAGAAGAGGGAGAAGGGAAATTCCTGACTGTGAGTGGCTCACTGATGCCAAGCAGTGCAGTGGGGTCACCCACCAGCCCCCCTGAGCTGACTCCCCACTGCTCCACACTGGGAGGACAGCCCAGATCTCCAGGACCTGAGCTCCAGCTCCCAAAGTTTGAAATCTCCATCCTGCCCACCTGATGCTGAGGTTTGCCCAAGCTCTGTTGACTGCAACAGCAGGAAAACAACCTGGGAAGGAATGGAGATGCCTGAATTCTAGAATTAGATCAACCTCACACTTTGAGGGGTTGGTCTGGGTGTCTCCCACTCTTTATCTCCCAACAAGAGATGCCAAACATCTTCCCTTACATGACAAAAATAACAATCACACTGACTAAACATTTGTATGTTTTTTATTGGATAATAGATCAGCTTTTGGGTGTGGAAATCTATATCAAAGGTAGTTTGTGATTTCATTGCAAAGGTTTATTTGGCAAATAAAGTTAATTTACTTAATTAGAAGAGGAAAAGGAGAGTACTCTCCCTCTTACTGGGCAATAAACAGGGGATAGAGAGTTAATAAAAAATAACTATCATGGGGGAAAGAGATGGTATTTTTTTAGCTTTTCACATTCATCTCAGAAAAAGGCAAGGCTATGCACTGCTGGGTAACCAGAATTCACCAAAAGATGATAGGTAGCTACACACTTCCCATATTTCTTCTCTTGAACATGTCCAGTAAACTTCACAAGCACAGAGAAACTTTAGCAAGCATCCCCCATCTGCTACTCATCAAATTCATCCTACAGCTGCTGTGCCTTTCTCTGTCCCTTAAATACTCTGAGCTATGACCACCAACACCTGGCAAAGGAGCAAAAGGAGGCCGTGCCTGCAGTGAAACCTACTGGAAAACAGGTGAAAATGGAAATCAAACCAGCAGGCACCTAATGGATTCCTTGCTTCTTTTCTGCCAAGGTCAGGATTAAATCACAAGACAGTATTTCTTGATCAAACTCAAATGTTCACCAGCTCCCATCCATGGCACAGTCTCACAAGCTGTGAGTTCTACAGTACTTTAACAAGGTAAAAAATGGCAACATATCTCTCTCTACAAGGTCTTTTAAGGATAAACTGTCCAACTAAGAAATGACACCTAAATTATTTTTACTTTTAACCCAATAACCAATCACCCATGCCTCGCAATGCGGACTTTTCTGTCCAATTACACAATACCACCCAAACTCATGAAGAAGATGAAGAAGAAGCTAAAGAAGAAGGACCAGCCTCCTCCCCAAAACCTCCATCTTGCTTTATATAATATTACTATATTCTAAAACTTTAAACTCTAAGTTTTCCACCCTGTGATATTGCACACTTCTATTCAAACTCCACACCCATAATCCCAGTTCAATCATTCAATTCTGGAAGCCTTCTCCACGGCCTCAGGTCAAATGTAGTGTTCCCTTGGGGGTCAGTGCCTGACAGCACTAAAATTCTCAGTATCCAGGGTTCCAACAGGCATCCACACAGCGTTGTGAAACTGGAGGGGGAAATATCCTCCTGGGGAAGGCGGAGGCTGTGCAGGACCACCTGAGAGTCCCCGTGCCCCAGAGAGGTGCTCAAGCAAAGGATGCCCCCTAAAACAGCTCTGCCCATGCTCTGTGGGGTGACAGCTCCCACACCCCAGGCATCAGCAGCTCTCCCTGCCCGGAGCAGGCTCCCAGGGGAGGATGTAAATCCCAGGCACGGCACGGGTGAGGCTCTGCCCTTGGCTCCAGGTCCTTGGGTTCGGCTGCAGACGGCAGCAAGGGTGGGCAGAGCAGTTTCACACGACCTTCCTCCCTGAACCAAAGCTGCTGACGTCCACCCAGCCCCAGTCCCGGGCACAGGGCCAGGGCCTGCCTGCCAAAGTCTGTCCCCCTTCCAAAACACATCAGCTGGAATTGCTGAATCCCTGAACCTGCTCCGGGAACAGCCCCAGGCTGTGGTTTCATCTACACATGAGCAGAGCCTCACTTTGCCTGATGCACAGTGCTCCAGCAATAACCTGCAAACCCTCACTACACCTCTGAAACAGGGCTGTGGAGACAAAAAAACCACCCTGCAGAGTCACTAGGGCAATCCATAAATGAAACTTAAAATTAAGTACTGGCGTCCTCATTTTATAGCCCAAACCCTGTCTGTCCGACAGAGTTGGGTTTTTATCTTTGTTTTTTTCTCTTCTGTTACTCTTATTTTTCACCTAAAATAAATAAGGAAATTATTTATTTGAGAGATGTCCTTATCTCTAACAAGATACCTGGATTTCACTATCAAGGGATTATTTCTCATTTCTTGGAGATAAAAAAAAAAAAAAACGTGCTCCAGGGAATTCTGATTTACATTCAACAGCTTGTGAGAAACCTATTGATAAAAATATTCAAGGAAGAATTGAACAGATTGTATCTAAGGATTATCTCTACACCCAAATGTATGTGTAAAAAATAAATAAAAGCAAGAAAAGCCATTCTGTCTGCACAGAGATAGAAGCAGGCTTCTTTTGCAGCAAAAAAAAAGCCATTACTTAAGTTATTATTTACAGAATCCAAGAGGTTTGTGTTGGAAGGGACCTTAAAGGTCATCTCATTCCAACTCTTCTGCCATGGGCAGGGACACCTTCCACTAGACCAGGTTACTGTCCCTGGGACAGTGGAGGAGAAAAATAAATAAATACTGAATTGCAGAATAACTTTGCAAAATAACACTAAAAAAAAAAAAAAAAAAGTGGTTTAGCCTCTCTCTGCCTCTGCTTAGGGGCTGGAAGGAAATGAGTTTAAAGAAACCTGATCAGCTGATAACTGCATTATGCCAATTCATTCCTCCCTCAAGCACAGGCCCTTTAATGAGACCTTTTTGCACTGCAGCTGCCATCCCTTGGCTGACAGGCCAAACCCTCTTCTCAGTGAGGTGTTTAGTCCCAGATCATCTCCCTTACAGAGCTGCAAGCACCTTCTGCAAGATTAAACAATTTCTGGGGGAGATTTTCTGAGATAAATGAATTTTATTGGACCATAATTTGTCCTTAGGAAGATCAGCCTAGTCTGGGGAGCTTTCTAGTGGAGAGGGCAGGGGCAAAGACCTGAACAACAGCACTCAAATGGCTAAACTACTTATTGAAAGTCATAGAATCAAAGAATGGTTTGGGTTGGAAGGGACCTTCCAACACCATCTCATGCCAACCTGCTCCCTTGGACAGGGACACCTTCCACTATCCCAGGTTGTTCCAAGTCCTGTCCAACTTGGCCTTGAACTCTTCCAGGGATGGGGCAGCCACAGCTTCTCTGGGAAACCTGTGCCAGGGCCTCATGACCCTCACAGGAAAGAATTTCTTCCTAACATTCAATCTAAATCTCTTCTCTTTCAGTTTAAAACCATTCCCCCTTGTTCTATCACTAACTGCCCATGTAAATACACTTGTCTGCATAGACAACCTTGGAAACCTGCAACCTCTGGTCATGCACAAGAAAAGATTTAAGGCAGAAAAGTGATCTCTTCCCCCCAGCAGCCCTGCAGCTCAGCCCTAGGAGTAGGAAAAGATTCAGAGAACAGGTCTTCCCAGGTGCTCATGCACTGCAGAGCATCCCAGTAGCAGCAGCATCCCTTCCAGCCCTCCTGGTCTGAACCCACCTGCTCAGCAGATGAGCGGTGGCTGTCCCCATCAGGACCGTGCTCCTAAAAAGTGGCATCAGCAAGGAGAAAAGGTCTTGGAAATCTTGAAGGCACAGAGGGGAGCGTGTCCAGGGAGGAGTGCTGGCACTCCAGAGAGGTACAGTGGTGGTGTTGACTGAGGATGATGGCAGACAGGATTCATCACATCACAGCCATGAGCCATGACCTCTTCCCAGCCAAGCCCTGAACAGGCAAATACCAAAGCACTTGGGATAAACTGGGAAAATTACCTCAACTCCAGCAAGAAGCTTGAATGGGAGAGGGAGGAGAAGGAGCAAAAGAGATGGGATGTTTTCAAGGCTGGGGAAACTCCATCTCTTGAGGAGCCAGGGGTATGCCTGCTCTCCAGTGGGATAGCTCTGCATCTTCCTTGTTTTTCCTGGGTTTTACCAGCACAAACAGGACCTTCCAAACCCCCCACGATGCCAACTCAGAGGATTCAGGACTAAAGCCAAGATTTGGGGCTGTACCATGCAGATGTTCAAGTCTGGAAAGAGATGGGTCTTTTACAAGGAAAATGAAACAAATGTCTCCCTGCTTAGCCTTGGATTTCCTCAGGGAGGCAGATGTTTGATTCCAGGATTTCGGCAGACATTTGTGCACCTGAGACATGAAGGCCACAGAAAGGAGAGAACAGAAAGACAGATGTACACTGAATCCCAAGTATGTTTGCCTCATACAAACATATGTATATGTTTGTATGTTTGTATATGTATGTATGGGGTGTAGCACATACAAGAATTTCAGCAAAATGCCTGTAAATTAACTAATTTTATAGAAGAATTTAAACTAATTTCATAGAAAATCTTTCATACTTTTGGAAATAAGTAGCAGCCCTATTTAAGGCTGCCTGTTCATAAACAAACCTATATCAGTGGAAAATTTTCAGATTTATATGAACCCTAGGATTTACATATTTTATTAATGATCAGTAATGTCAAATTTATCAACCTATGGGCCAAGAAAGAAATTAACTGATGGAAGCTAAAATCTGTGTTTGGTTATGCTGACTGCTCCCACCGTGGTGACTGGCATTCCAGTCAGCCCTAGACACTGAAAAATCCTGAGTCAGTCCTTAAAACCCACATGCCCCGCTTGAAAACCACAAGAGAATTTGACATTTATTAATAATAATAACAAAAACAGCGGCAGCAACAACCTTGGTATCTCACCCTTGGCTTTCTGCTGTATTTCCAGCTTGTATTCCTCAGCTAGAACTTATTTTTGATCATGAAGCCTGAGAATATAATGAGTTAGAAGGTCCTAGGAGTTGAATGTATCAGAAGAACCCCTCATCTATTGCAAAACAAACAGTAAAATTACACAAGAGCATTGTGCTTGGGATCTTTACAAAGCAGGAATATTTCTATTTTCTGCACTTACCTAGACAAATCTACCAGACATCTTTCCTCTCCAGCATCTAAGGGACTTTATGGGGCAGTAAAAACTGAATGAATAAACCCAGATAAGGAGCAATAAATTATCGGCTTGGGAAAAAAAAAAAAAAAAAAAAGGAACATACTTGTCTTTCAAAATATTGGAGCTGTAAAAACCATCAGGGAAGAATTAGGTAACTTTATAGCTGATTTCAGTCTGTGGGCTTTGGGAGAACAGGGGTTTGCATCCCAATGACCTTCTGCACATGAAACATTTACAGACCCCTTTTTGTATATGTGCATTTGACATTTTTAGTTGTGTCCTTCTCCCAATTTATTCAGTTTTGCATTGAAAAGACGGAATAAGACAGCAGCAATGTGAAAGCCAAAAATACCCTTGATTTTCATTTTCCAAAAATGGCCAGTTTGGAGGGGAAAAAAATAAAAAAGAAGAAGTTTTGTTTGGTGGGTTAAGGCAAATGGCCCATTTTGAAATAAAGAAATGCTGTTTCCAATGCAAACAAACCTTCTGGCATTAGGAATTATGTGATTGGATTGTGCAAGACAAACGTGTCTCAGTGGACTCAGGGGCAAAGGGAGCAGCTTTGGGCATGTTCAGGGCTGCAGTCACAGTGCTGGCCTCTGTCCCCTTCTCCCTCCCTTCTTCAAAAACCTTCAGTCTGCTGCCTCAGTTTCTCTCGATGTAAAACACGCTAAAAATAGCAACTCTCCTCCCGGAGGAAGCTCTGAGGAGTAATTAACTAATGCTAGCAAAGTGCCAGCCAGCACTAATTACTATCATTATGCAGGAGAGGAGCAGTGGGGTTTGCTTTGGTCCTAGTGGTGCTTGTTTTCCTGGACTCGATGAGCCACAGCATCAATGAGTCACTGATGGGGCTGTAAGTGACTCCTCAAGGTACTGCAGCAGGTTCTGAAAATATAAACATTAACAAATTACTTTAGCTCTCCAACAGCCTCCGGGAAAGTGAAGGCTCCAGCCTCCCTCACAATGTGGCACTCTGGGGAAAAGGGAAAGAAAAGTTACTCCGGCTATCCCAGGCTGATAAAGTGCCTGGGCTGAGCTGTACATCCCCATTCACCCTTTGATTTGCCCTCCAAATCCAACATGCTCACACCGGCACCGTGGTGGCTCTGGTGCAGCACCTGGAGCCGTGCCCTGGGAGCAGGAAATTGGGAATGGGGCCAGGCTGGTGCAGGAAGGATGGGGGAAAGCAACTGGTTTCCAAAGCAGGGAAAGAGAAGGAAGAACTTAGCCTAAGGAGGAAGAGTCAAGGTTTTTCCTGTACCTTCCGGTCAGAAATCTGGCCAAAAACTGGGAATGGTTTGTGGAAGAATCAGAGATAAGGACATTACCAAATTCATCTACGGAACAGGAACTTCTGGTGCAGACAGGCCTTTCATGAGCATGAAGGTTTTACAAAATAGAGGACCCAAGCTATGATGTGTCCAAATAAACATTTCTCTGCCTGGGAGAGCAACAGCTTCTCTGTCATCCTCAGTTTTCACATCAGGAAAGGCTGCTGGGTCAATATCAACTAGAAATCGTTGATCCCATTGTAGGGGGGTTGTAACTAAATGATCTTTAAGGTCCCTTCCAGCCCAAACTCTTCCATGATTCTATGAAATTACAGCAGGGTCCAGAACACGCGGTTGTTTGCAATCTGCAGAGATCAACTCACTGCAGGGACTTTCCCAAAGGATGCTGCAGGGGTGAGCATCCCCCATGGCCACAGCACCACCAGAGCCTGCAGACTGAGGAAAGGCTTTCTTCAGGTTTGAAAGAGGAATAGCCAAGCTCAGGCCAAGTGCAGGCTGGGAACCTGAGCTCATATTTAATTGCACTCCCCAGTTAGACAATTGAAGTGAAATAGATTTGCTGACTGCTGTCTATCTGTGGAGACCTAACAAAGCAGGAAGATGGGAAGAGTCCTAGGTCTGGACATATTCCAAGGTGGTAGCAATAAAGACAAGGAGCTATTCCCACAGGAAGAGACAGTGTGAAGGAATCTTCTTTCACAGTTCTTTCCTCTCTGGCAACAGTTCCTCAAGTTAAATATTTATATATGTATATATGCATTCATGTACATACCCTCACAAAGAAAGGCAAAAAGTCAAATCTTACTGTCTGAAAAGTGGATCTAATTAAGTAAACGATCTTCAATCTTGAAATTTTCCTTCCAAGACTCTAAAATGTTTTATTTGAAAGTACAACCTCAGCTTTCCAAGTACAGAGTCATTTACAGATTAACATTTTAAGTATAAAGCCTTTGAAGTTCCTTTTAAACTTCCCAAAATGCTTTTAAGATGGAAGGGTTCAAACTTAAAAACCCCTGGGAAAGAAGGTGCCCCTTTAGAGCCAGATGGGCCTCATCATCCTGTTCACTCTAAAAACCTTACACTTAGTAGGATAATTTGAAAAATCCAGCGTGTGTTACCCCAATACGACATTAGATGTCACCCATGCACTGCATTCACTGCCTGTTCCCCGCCCCCTCCTGGTCCCCACACGGGAAAGTAACAGCCCATTCTCCCCCTCACCCCAGGACTGGTGATTCAAGCTGGGGGGATCTCAGGGTATCACACCGGGAAGGCTCCTGGAGTGCCAGGAGAAATGCCCAGAGCCTGGACCGGATACCTCAGCCTGGAAGTGGTGGGATAGGGGCAGTATCCAGCCCCCATTGCCTTGCAGGACAGGGGTGGGTTTTTGGACTCAGGAGAAGGTCCAAGATGCAAATGTTTAACTCTGTACTGTCCCTGACCCGTGACAGCCAGCACTGCCCATGTCTGGGCAGCCTTGGGGGGGCTGAAGGATTTGGAGACATGTCCCCTCTGGGATGCACCCCTAATTTAGCAAGAAGAGAGTACAGCTGTGTGGAATTTAGATGTTCTGTGCCACACACACGCCCACGGCCAGGAAATGGGTCCCCAGAGGAGAGTGGAGCCAGAGATGGCACAGAGGTACAGGGAACAGCCCCATGCTGTAAAAGGCAGCCAGGATGCTCTGAACCCTCAGTTCCCCTGGCTCAAGGTCTCCTTCACACGCCCTCTCTTCCAAGGACTGCTTCGCCCTCCTGTTCCCTTGCTGAAGGAGGGAAACCAAAAGCCTGGGAAGGTGGCCACCGGGCTGGAAAGCTGGGAGGGAGCCAGATGAGCAGCCCCACGCTGGGAACCACCCCTGGTGCCATTTGATCACTGTCCCAGCCCTACACCAAGGGGCCAGGATCTCCCTGAGGGCTGACAGGGGCCGGCAGGAGGAATCCCATGGATTGGAGAAGGAGGTCGACCTCATTAAAGCCATGGAAATCCCCTTCCACATTCCCGGCTGCGGTGTTTCCTCTCTTGCAAGAGAGTGAGGCGGTGGCAGGCAGGGGGAGGCACTTTGGGGAACATGTTTACAGAACTCCTGCCAAACCACAGGAAGTCCCAGCTCCTGGAGATGAAGAATGGGCGGAGGAGGAGGCAGATGTGGCCAAGGCTCTGTCAACTCCTCTCCACTGCCACTGGCAAACAAAAGCCAGAGCACAGCAGCGCTGTTGTGCCTGGCCATGTGGGATGCAGGAGGGCCTGGAGTCTTCTCCCTTTGCTGTTTTATCTCAGAGCAGCTCAGCAAGTGAAGTCCTCCAGCAAAGGGGGAGAAAAGGACGTGAGAGATACGTAACTTTTCTGCACACATCTAGGGTTAAGCACACCTCACTGTGCTTTTGGCTGTGGCAACAAAGAACAGACTCAGAAATGGGATCCAACAGCTCACTGTGCAGAAAGCTGACACTCAGTTGTATTAAAATATTTTTTTTTATGATTTCTAAACAGCATTCATCTGCTGCACCCTGTTTACCCACCCAAGGAATGCCACCTTTTGGAGTTCTCCTGGCTTCTCCCTGAAGGGCTGGCAGCAGAGCTGTCCAAGCATACAAGGAATCTAGAGGAAGGTATTCCTTCCCATGGCACAAGAACTTGAACTACATGATCTTGAATGGTCCCTTCCAGCCCAAACCATTCTATGATTTTATGAATCTGCTGCCTCTGCCACCACTCACAGCTATGACATGCCACTTGTCCGGTGAGGCTATCAAAGGTTTGGGTAACAGCTTGAAGTTGCTCCTCCTTGATCAGAAGGTGTTGGATGCCCCTACAAATACATCCTAAAATGGCAATGAGCTCTTGAGACCGGGCACCACCTCCTCTGCTAACACCAGCTGAGCAGGATTTGGGCAGCAGGACCACAATTCAGTACATGTTTCACATTCCTTTTCATTTCATTTGGGACAACAACCTTACAGCAATCAAGGATGTTTCTTTATCTCACACAATCTCACACTCCTGGTGGCTTTGGCTGCATCCTTGGTGAAGACCTTGCACTCATAATGGCTTTAACCTGAAGGTGGGTAGGTTTAGATTAGATATTAGGAAGGAATTCTTTACTGTGAGGATGGTGAAACACTGGAACCGGTTTGCCCAGAGAAGCTGTGGCTGCCCTATCCCGGGAAGTGTTCAAGGCAAGAATGGATGGGGCTTGGAGCAATCTGGTCTAGTGGAAGATGCCCATGGGAGGGGGTTGGAATGAGATGATTTTTAAGGAACCTTCTGACCCAAGATATTCTGGGATTCTATGACAGGTATCTACAAAGAAGCTTTACCCACCATTCCCCAAAGTACTCAGCACAGCCCTGTCCTCACCATTTCACTTGTTTGATAAGGACAGACACTCCACACCCTGATTTATCTATCAACATCTGCAGGGGTACAGACAGGCAGAAAAACAAACTACCTACCAAAACACTGCCTCACATTGCTCAAGCCAGTCAGAACTGCAAATTAATTCACAACAGACTGAATTTAAGACCTAAAGAAAAATACAAGTTCATTTATTGGACATGCTATTTCAAAATGAATAATATAGTTCTTGTTTAAAAGCCACTAAAGAGACAGATTTAATAAAAGAAAAGAGCAGAGTTTCCAAGAGGTTTCATCTGACAGTGAATATCATATTGAACATAGTCAGGAAGATAAGTTATTGTAGTCTGTATAATTAGTCCTTCCCTCCACCCCTGTTTGGCAATCACTTTATCAAATTACAGATGTCCAGACTGGAGTAAGTGTTGCTGAAATACCTTGCAGTCAAAATCTTTGTGCAGTGTTCATTATCATTAATTAAGTGTATGCGATCCTAGAAGAATGTCCTTTTCTGTTAGCTGAGCTATATTTAAACTCAGGAGAATTCAGCATTAATTTTTAATAGAAATTCAACAGACAGTATTGACATTTCTTTTTGGTTTACAGCAGCCTTTTTACCTCACAAAAACCATCACAATGACCCAGGGAGATTGTGCTTCTCCTGTTCAGCTAAAAACCCCAGTTCTTTAACCTTTCCTCATAAGACCAATTTCTGAGATCTTTCTACTACCCTATTCTAGACTTAGATCCAGAAATGCCTTGCCCCACTTCTAAGAAGTAAACTCTGAGTTTACTACTATGTGATATGCTTGTTTACACTTCCCATTATACCCTTTACTCTCTCCAGAGGGTGGATTTCCTGACTCACAGTGCCTCTAACCCATTGCCCAAACCGGTTGCTCCCCATTCTGTCTTTCTGCAGCTGAATGTTCCTCCCGCCTTATTCCACCCCGTGCGCCTCCTGACTGAATCTCACCCTATTTTGGAAAGGCCATTATTCCACAAACTGTGGGTCCCCCTCCTTCCCAATCTCATCCTCCAGAGTTCTTCTCAGTTCTTCCTGACTCTGCATGTCCAGCAGATTGAATAATCCTCCTCTGGATTCATCCACCCACCCTGCAGACCCATGTTCACTATCACCATCCCTCTCAGAAGTCCTGTTAAAAACCATCTGAGTTGTGCTTCAGCTGTTTTAGAAGATTACTGATGAAAGCCCTGCTGGAGCCAAGGCAGCTACTGTATCTCTCCAGAACAACTCTTGCAAACGGAATTTGATTGATCCAAAAATTTTCTCTTGACCAGTCCCTAAGGGCTGATATTCATTTCCTTCATTACCTGTCATGTGTTTGTAAAATGGTCATTTAATTACCTGTCCTTTGCTTGTTTTTTTTGTAAGACTGTGTGTTTCCTACTCTGTTGACTCTCCCACTTTACTGTACAGGTACTGAACACCCAATCTTACTCTGCCTCATCATCCCTGATCCTCAGCATGAAACAGCCCTGTTACAGGTCACTAAGGGGAGAAAAGCCCCTCCAAAACATATCTGCTAAACATTCCCAGTGCCTTCAGTGAATGTTTGGGTGCCATTCCTAATATTAGTCCATTTGACTCTAAAATAACACTTTAAGTACACAACACATCACCAGCCTCACCACTGCAGAGCTTTGGCTCTGGTTCATAACATTGTGGAGACTAAATGTCTCCATCCATGGGTTAAAAAAATGCTGGTGATGTTTATCTGTTCCAAGGAACACCTGTGAAATGGATTCACACATTGAAACAACTTGTGTTCACCTCGTTGGAGAAATGAGAACCCAGGATTTCTTCAGTGCTTCCCAGCCAAGCCCATACCCCTGTCCACCTGGGTAGAACATTCCCATGAAGGCTGGGCTGAGAAGCAAGGAGAAAATCCACATTCAATGAAGAATTTTCTCCCCCAGCAGCATCCCAGAGGTCTTTTTGTGTAGGAGTTTGTTTGTACCTGATGATGCGACTGAGACCTGTGCTAAGGTGGCCTCAGGGGACTTTAAAACACATTTGACTGAAGCACTTCCACTAAAAGCTGCTCCCTGGGGTCCTTATCAAACCAAGGAAATGGCATAACATCACTCCTGGGGGTCTTTAGGGATCCTCAAGATAACAAGCATGAACCCATGCTATTGGGGATAGGGATTCTCTACCATTTTGGGGCAAGTTGCTCACAGTTACAACAGGGAAGAATCAGAGCTTGCATTTCTCTCACTGCTCAGCTGAAACCATCTGCAGACTGTTCATCTCTCCTGTGTTAGATAAAATTCATCACAAAGCCAGTCCCTCCTTGCCAGAAGACAGAAGAAGTCCAATGCAAATAGGACAAATACTCCAGCTAACGCCAGCTCTCCGTCAGTCAGTCAGCCTTCCCTCTGAAATGAAAAGTACAGCAAGTCCCAGAGGTCTCTCCTGCCCTGAGCATGGCTTTACAATTATAAATTATCCCAAGATTATCTCTGTCCCCAGCAGTGCTGAATTCACCTCTGCTGTGTTTGCTGGGGGATTAATTGCTGCTGCATTGGCTGCACTGCAAAACAAAACCTGGGGATGCAGCAAGCGCCTGATTGACACTATCATTCAGCAAGGGGTGACAAATTTACAGCCAAATACACAGGAAACACTTTTTGATTTAGCACAGTCTGCAATTAGCCAGCATAGACCACTGGTGGGAAAGGAATCAAGGCAAACAAGACCAGGCATCCAAAGGATGTGAGCAAGGACAGGGATTAGGGTGGCACTGGGTAAAGCAGCAATGCCCAGAGCTGACCATCCTGGCTTCAGGAGGCACCAAGGATGAACAGTGCTTCTTGCTCTTCCCACATCCTACCACGATGTCTGACAGTGCCTGGATGCAACATCCAACTTATTCCTTGATATCCTCTCCCACACTGTCAGGAGACTGCACTGGTGCCAATTTCTAGGACTCTGCATTCAAAAGGGATGCTCCAGGACAGCCCTTCCATCCCACCTCTTGCTTTGCTGGACCACACATCTCACATGGGGAAATGTGGTGATATCTGAGGAGAGCAGATACCCAGAAGTCTGGTGCTATTGCAGAGCACTGGGCTTGCTTTCCAGATCGAAATCTCTGGTTCCATCTTGGATATCCTGCCTGAGTGTGAGGAAAGGAGAAGCTTCATTCCAGCAGAAAAATCTCCCTCCCACTTGCAGAGGTCACCAACAGCCTCACCATCCTTGTCCATAGTGGGAACAAGCAGCAAACACACTGCTTCTCACTGAATCTGGGCCGGATCAGGGGAAAGCTGAGATCCATGGGATTGCAGGAGGGCCCTGGACATCAGCACTGCTGTCATCCCGCTCTGGTGCTGCGGGACTTCCAGGCACATGGAAATGTGGTGAGAGCTCTGGACCCAGAGGCTCAGATGAAACACCAGAAGCTCCACAGCTCTGAGTGGGACCGGGCTGAGAATCTGTCAATCTTTCTCATGAGATTTCCTCTCTCCCTCCTGGTTCTGTTTGGACTGGAAACACCATGAGAATAACTTTCCTCCTTGCATTTCAGCAGTTTTGCTTCCGGGCCTGGGCTAAACAAGGAAGTGCAGAGGCGTGGGAACCAAGGGGAGACACAAACACATGGGAGCGCAGGATGAATGGCTCCAAATCCCTGCATTCAACTCCCTGCCTCCATCAAGGGTTCTCCTGACAGCTGAACTCCTCTGCACAGGCTGACACTTTCAGGTGGAGGTGGTTATCTGTGGTTCAGATCCTTCTCTCCCTTAAGCAGCAAAGCGCTCCCAGGAATAACTCAACTTTTACTGCTCTGAGACAAGAACATTTGGACCAGGATCTTGGTGCTTTTTCAAGACAATCACCCAACCCACAGCAGAGCACTTGGACACAGAGCCCAGACCTTTAAACCTTTGTCCTTCTGTGGTAAAAGGGTTTGACTTCCTGATGCACTCATCATCTCAGCACGCTGAAAACAGAGTCCATTTCAGGTGTGGAGTACCACAAACCACTTTCATGGGAGGCTGACCCATTCCTCCAGGATCCAAACTTCACTACCCCACACCTTCAGCATCCACTGACAAAACAAGTTGTGCCCACAGGAGCAGGTATGGTATGTAGGGATGAATAATGATCCTATCACCACATACATACTTCAGGATAAAATTCCAGCTTCACCACAGCCTAATGCACCACCCAACATGTGTTTACACCAAACAATCAGTAACTCAAAGCTACAAAGAATGAGGAAATGGGAAGGAGTTGTTCCCATACCAAGCAGCTTGCAATTTAAGGCATTGCTCTTTCACGTAAGTCTCCACCAGATTGGCATGGAAATCTCGTTGGGATTATGTGGATCTTTTTAGCAGTTCAAAGGTTAATTGGAGCTACACCAGCATTATGAGCAAAAAGGAAGGGACGATTTCTAGCAGCAAGGTCATGTATCTACTGAGCACTTCCCTTTGGAGCATTCATCATTATTTAATTATCACTGTACTAATAGCTAGCATGAATTAAAATATTCAGGGTCTCTTAGGCTATGTGGAAGAAGAAAACCTTGTGGGTTTTTTAAGAACCTCACGACAGGAGATAGTGGAACATCCTCCTGGCCCAGCTGGCCCTATCTCTGAGCATCTGGGGAAAACAACTGGACTTAATTAACTCTACAGCTTCTAGGCAGGACTGGACCAGACCATGGGCAAAGAAGTTCCAGGTCTCAAGGACCTGCAGACAGCACTGGCACAAGCCAGGAGAGGACTCAGTGACTAGAGAGGCCATTTAAGTGGCTTTAATTTGAACCAGAATAGGTTTAGACTAGACAGTAGGAAAGAATTCTTTACAGTAAGGGTGGTGAGGCCCTGGCACAGGTTGCCCAGAGCAGTTGTGGATGCCCCATCCCTGGAAGTGTTCCAAGGCCGGGTTGGATGGGGCTTGGAGCAATCTGGAATAGGGGAAAGTGTCCCCTCCATCCCACCAGAGGCTCCTCAGTGAACAGGTTACATCTGAATTTGAGCCCCTTAATACCTGTTGCAAAAGCACCTTCCCCTCCTGGCCGGTGCTATCTGGTAGCAGCATCTAGACAGGTTCTGCTGTTCTGTTGTCTGCATCGTGTTCCTGCTCTGAACACATCCCCAGAGGCACAAGCACAGATTCTCCATGTCCTTGGCTCAGACAGAGAAGCGCAGCCCTGAGCCATGTCCTCCTCTCCCTGTCAGAAGAAGCAAGAGAGGCAGAAATGCACCCAAGAGACACCCTGTGACTCTGGTCCCTGCCAGCTCTCTCCAATCTGCCCTGCCCAAGGCACTTTTCCCTGTCACAGTCTGGCACATCTATTTCAAATGCGGAGGATTGCCACATATCACAGAGAACAAGAAACAGATTCCCACCAGGGAAGCAGAGCCCTGGAGCAGAGTGGCGTCAATGACATGCCCTTGAGGTTCAGAGAAGGAGGACACAACTGCTTGTTAATCCTGCTTCCCAGCTGGTGATTTCTAGGGATAACCTAGCCAGGGAATTCTAGGGAAAATGTTAAAAGAACTTCTAGCAATGCACTGTGAGAATAAAATCCCCATCGCTGCAGCTCACAGGGAGGCAACGCTGCTGGTTGCACAATAAACCATGTGAACCACTGGATACAGATCCAAGGATCAGGAAACAAGCAGCAAAGTCTCCAGCCAAATCACCTCTTTCATTATTTGGTTTTAGGAACCCAGATGTGACCCCCTGTGTTATGGTAGATTACATGGTGGTCCCAAGCCTGCCTTTCAACCCCACTTTTCATGAGTCCAATATTTCCTCTTGTTATCTTGTGCCTTTAATTACTCATATTCACATGTTCACCCCTACCACATTTGCCTCCTTGCCCTTATCCCAGGCCCTCTCCCCAGCTTCCCCAGACACCATGAGCCCTCAGCCTGTTCTTGACCTCTCCACGTGGCAGTCTTGAGCTCTTCAGACCTTGACTGTGACTTTATGCTTCAGCACTTTTATTAATTCAGAGATGCCTTGTCTTAGAGGACAGAATATGTAGTAACCTGGAGGCACGAGGTAAGGCCACATGGTTGCAGCCCCAGAAGACAAGCACATGCCCTGTGCCCAGCTAGATGCTATCTGGCATAGTCCTGCCACTGAGGGCCAAGAAATGAATCAACAGCACAGTGCTACACCTTTACACAGGCAAGGAAAAGAGGCAGAGGTGAAGGTAAGTCACGAAATCAGTGCTGCATTACTCAGCATGGTCAGTTTGTCATTGCAGCACCTGAGTCACAGGAGTAGAATTCATTCCACTTAAATTTAGACCTCTAAAATGTAGAATCTTATGTCTGGCCACACAGATTCAGCTTCCTTCACAGTCTGTGATTCATCTGACCTCTCTCAGACACTATTGTAGATTGAATCACACTCTGGTTCTTCCTATTTTTCTGCATTGGCAACGAAGGGAGCCAACAGTGACTAGTTCATCCAAAGCCAGACATCTCAACTCTATATGCCAAAATAAGAGCAAAGGAATCCCACTCCGAGTATTGTCATTTCTCCCTAATTTAAGGGCTTAAAACTTTCAAAGCAGAAGGACAATGACAGCTGAATTTGTGGTGGGGCTTTTCATGCCAAGATTCAGAGACTGTTTCTTCCCTGCCAGCTCACTCAGTTTAATTCATGGGAATGTCCAGAAACAGGAACCCCTGGAGCACAGCAAAAAATGAGCCAGGCTCTGGCATTTCTATGAGCAACCAGCTCTTAATTATTTGACTAATACAAGCTTTGTGCAGCAACCCCCATATGCATTAAGCAGTTTGTGGAGGTTTCTTTGTCACCCATGTACAAACCTCCACAAGGGTCTAGGGTTTCTGCAGAGGTTTGGGTACAAGAGCACAATGCCAAACTGCAACTCTTCTCGGGAAGAAGAGGAATTTATTAATAAATTGATCTTAAATGTAATTTGGGTCAGGAAGGATCAGAGCACCAGGAAAGGTAGGAGATATATCATGGGCATGAGGCAAACCCTCCCAAATTCTGGAAAGTGCAGGAGCATGCTGGGAGCAGGCCTGATGGGAAAACCACAGGAATGGGGGTTTCTACACAGAAGGGACACAACTACCCCGGGAGGAGACTGCAAAGAAGCTCTCTGAGCCATGAAAATGGAGACAAAATCACTCACAAGCCCCTGGATGTTGGATACCTGTGGAGATGTGGGCTCTCCCTTCACTAGGAAATAGGTCAAATATGGTTAGAAATTAGGATTTTATAATTTCAGCTCCCCAGCCACAGAAGTATTGCTAGTTGAGGGCTCTGAGACAGAGCAGAGCCAGGAGGGAAGGAAATGTCTTGGGCTGTGCCCAGGGGCTGCACTCAGACCCCAGAGGGCTATGGCAGGGCCAGGAGGAGAGCATGGGGGAAGGAAGTCTTATGGCAAGGTCGGACAGCAGCTGTCTCCAGAAATGAATCCAGGAGCAGCATCCTCCTGGGATGGGCCAGGAGGATCTTGCATTGACTGACTGCCCTTCCTGAGTTCGGGAGGAAATTAATCTCCCACCGTGGGCTCCAGTTTATTTTTACATTGCAAGTTAGCCCAAAGGGAAAAAAAGAAAATCATAAAAAAAGTTCTATTCCCTAAAAGGAATCACAAATTTCACAGCGACCTAAGGAGATTAGTCAAATCCCTGTGACCGTCAGCAGTTTCACTTAGGTCAAAGCCTGGCATAATTCAGCCTCTGTGAAAAGGGAGGAGTGGCGTGGACTGCCCAGCTCTGCAGGCTGGCCAGCCTCTCCAAGAGGGCCCTTCAGCAATATCTGGAGGGAAATATCCCTTTTGCAGTCCCACAGCAAACAGTCAGACTGACCCGGAGTGCAGACTGCGAAAGGGAACGTTATCTCTTGCAGATACCACAGTGAGACCTTCCAAGCTGGGAAGCAGGAGGAGGACAAATTTCCCAGGCTGGGAGACATCAAAGGCTGTGTGAAACCTTCCGAAAATGCTCACCCTGAATTTCTCATGCATGGGTGGGCATATGGGATAACTCTCCATAGGGTCAGGGAAATGTAGAAAGTGGAGCAGTCGGGTTCTGATTCGCCTCTTGCTTTGAGGGAGAAAATGAAGAGAATTTAGCTCAAAACCTAAAAATAAATATGCCACCCATAGGTTTGGCTTTGCACAAAAACTGGCCTGAGTTAGGTAACCTAAGGCATTTTTTGGATTAATTTGTTTCCATCCCCTGCCAAACATGTCAGTGTTAATGGGCTCACAGAAGCATCAGCCCTTCAAGCTGTGTCTCAGACTTCATCCAGAGGATCAGTAATGTGGTGGTGCTGCTGTGGTGCTGCTGCTGCAATGCACTCAGTGAGCAGAGAGGTGTTGGAGAAATAAATTGAGAACAAACTTTCAGATTTGGAAATGTTCAAGACCAGGTTGGATGGGGCTTTGAGTAACCTGGTCTAGTGGAAGGTGTCCCTGCCCCTGGCAGAGGGGTTTGAACAAGATAATCTTTAGGGACCCTTCCAGCTCAAATCATTCTATGCTTCTATGATTACACCAAGGAGAAATAGGGCTTTCAGCTCATACTCCACAGCTTTAAAAAAAATCTGCCTCCTTTTCAGTGAGAGGAAGGGGCCTCTTGATAGAAACCCAACAGAAATTCTCCTGCTGTGTTGTGCAAATACAGATTTTTCTTTACATGGTATCATGGAGCCAAAAAGGATAGGAGTTCCAGTGTCCTTCCTCCACTGCAGAGAGGCAGGAGGCTTTTACAACTGTTTCTCTCGCTTTGATAAAGTTGTTGCTGCAGCTTTTAAAAGAAGTAACAACTTTTGCAATTCTTAGCTCTCCTTCCAGAGACACTTGTTCTCTCTTTGTGGCTTCTCCATCATTTGAACTCTTCTAGTAGTACCAGACCTGAAGTTTTCAAAATTACAAGTCAGGAACTAGAAAATCCTTACACTGAATTAGAAACTAAAAGATTAAAAGCAAAAGAGCAAGAGAGACCTCAACTGCAGGGACTTTTGAGTTGCTTCTGGTCTTTGAGCTTCTGAAACCAAGAGTGGGACAGTCCTGTTGCATTTTTTCTGAATAACATCACACCTGCTCTTCTATCTGCTGTTTCTTTCCTGGTGTTCTCTTCAGATCAGAAAGTATCTTTCTGTCCTATGAATGTGCAGCATTTAGCACAAGGTGGTCTTCAGGCAGAATGCGTCTTCTGGGCATGGGAAAAATGAAGGTGAATTGTTACAATCAGCTGTTTTACCTACAAAATACATAGACCCAGAGTAAGCATTTGAGAAGTGAAGACAGCACCTGGGATAAGGAAGACAGACAGCATCATTGTCCATCACAGCTGGAAGCACCCTCACTCTTCAATATTTGCTCCTGACCCAGTGAGAGCTTTCCTGTGGGGGAAAAGGAACAGTAAATAATAGGGAATCATAGAGTTATAGAATGGTTTGGGTTGGAAGGGACCATCTTATTCCAACCCCTGACAAAGACAGGGACACCTTCCACTTGACCAGATTGTTCAGGGTCCACTGCAACTTGGCCTTGAACACTTCGAGGGATGGGGCAACCATATCATCATCACCATCACCATCATCATCATCATCAAAAATATTGCTCATCATTAACACATCAGAATATCCTCTGCTATTCCTTGAACATCAGGGTGACCAAAAGCATGACTTTGCACTAAGTGGGTTCAGATTAGTCAGAGGTAACATGGCCCTTTGCTCCTGATGATTTCACTAACATGACATTTGTTCTCATGCCTTTCTCCAGCCTCCACCTCCCTCAAAAAAACTGGAAATGCATTTTCCCTGACTGGAAACACACATTTCATAGTAACATTTTCCAGACCACTTTGCAAGAGGTAAAGTGAGACAAATTTTTTCAGCACAGTTTTGTAGAAGCTCACAGCTCTTACCTGGCCCTTCCTGTCTGTATCCTGACATATTCCTTCAGTAATCCCCAAGTCCTCTTGGCTTCATCTTTTTGTGGTGTTTGTTTCTTTGCCCTTCTTAAATAAACTATTGGCAGTTCCTATGGTAACACGCCTCATTCTTTCTCTCTCCTCCCTAAAAGTCTCTTCCCATTTAACAGGCTTTTTAAAAGGCTCTATTTATACTTTCTTTTGTTATCCTGCCCCTGCTCCCTTGCAGTCAGACAAGGGCAGGCACGGAGCAGTGCATGCACTACCCCGTGTTACTAATAATGGCCATCCATAAACACGAGAGCGAGCCGTGGGGATCAAAGCTGTGACCTTCATCAGGAGATGCTCTGCTTCTTCGAGCAAAAAGAAAGGAAACCTGAGACACGGCTGGCTTGGGAGGGAAGCACTGTTTGCAGGGGCCATCCCCACCCTCCCACTCTCCAGTGATGCACTCAGGGGCTGCAAGCCCCCCAAACCAGCCAGCATGTGAAAAACAGCCTCGCTGTCTCGGCAGGCAGTTTCCACCTCCCCTCTCTCCTCAGTGTCAGACATTCATCTACATTACCAGTAATTGGATAAAGAGAAAAATATGAACTGTGCTTCTTTTTGCTTCCCATTCCGTGAAAAGAAAAGCTCCCCTCCTCTCTGTGCTTTTTCGTTTTAAATCTTGGAGCTATTACCAAGCATCAAGGTTTATTTCCTTAAGGTTCATCATATCAATTTAAGTGCAGATTACAACTTATTTTAACCCTTAGCTGAAGCAGTAGGTGGATTTTTATGATGACAACTCATTGTTTCTCAGGCATTTCTCCTAATGAAAAACAAAGGGTCTGAAACAGTCCAAGTACAATTTGGTTCCTTTCTCCATTGAGAGGTTTCACTTGCACAGTCAGGCTGGTGCCAGAAACCACACGTTTTTTGGTCATCTTTAGGGTGTTCCAGGAAACATATTGTCAACAGATCTCAATTTTTCAGTAGGAAAAGCAAGTAGAAGAATGACTCCCCAGCTTTCCTCTTTCTTTCTCCACATAGAGACTGCTTTCAGGGCTTCTTTATTGATGAAGAATGACCCCCAACAGTTGTAAATCCATTTTTTTTTTCTTGCTTGTGATCTCTCCTCCCTGGCCAGCACAAGAAACTGTGATGCCCTCAAAGTGCCACTGCAGAAAGGGTTAAGGTATCTCAAACTACAGCCTCAATAAGCAGCTCAAAAAAGTGTCCTGTCCCCAGGGTAGGATCATTGTATGAGAATTTGCTCCGATCATTTAATGTTTGTAACTTGATTTCCTGCCGGAAAGCTTCAGTGGGCGGAGTTTCTGCTGAACCAGACAGAACTAGAGCTATTTCCTTTTCCAGATTGCTTGTGCATGTCCAGTCAAGCTCAACTGAATTAATAGCATTCGGCTTGTTTCCCCCACACACCCCTTCCCATTCACCTTTTGCAGTGCAAATATGGGAGGTGAGTGATAATCTTGCTGTCAGGGCCTCAGGAGATGGGATGGTCCCACAACCTTGGGCAAGTCCCATTGGTTCTCTGCACCTCTGGCCCACTTCTTGTTAAATTCTGGAGAAAGGATGCTCTAATGACCTGGCTCCTGCCCTACTGATTTCCTACATGACCTTGGGAAAGTCACTTAATATTTGCCTGCCTCCACCTTCCATGAAATGGAGAAGAAATCATCAGAAGGCTTTGCTCACTCTGCTGCTGCCACCAGTATTAAACCATGGCCCATGAGGACTGAAAGTAGAATTTTTTCCAATTTAAGCTTAAAGACAAGTTGCTATTTTCTCCTGAACAGTGCAGATCTGTGCTGGATCACCTGAAGCACTTCTGCAAGGAAAAAACAGCCCTGTTCCCCCCCACCATGCTCCCAAGTGCAAGTTGATTCATTCATCCCCTACCTTGGCAATCCCAGGAACCATGAGTTTCTTTCACATTCATTACTGAATGCAACCAAACCTCCTGGGAAAGTCCAGATTCTGCTCCAGGTGCTTGGTTTTTTACCAAAGTTTTAAGTTTCATCTAAGTAGTCTGAGCTAACCCCCATGAAAGATGCTTTTATCAATACTGAGATCATCTACAGAGGGGTGAATGCAGGACCAGCCAAGTGGGATCCTATGGACCTCATAGGAGAACAAACGGCTGGGACCAGAGGTCTACCCCATGTACAGCCTCGGGACTCTACTGGTTTGAATGGTGTCAGGTCAATTTATTTGAGGTTCAGTTGGTAATCCAGACACTTCGTTATTGAGGTGAAGGTGGCCAAGCCCCCTTCCCTCAGTCAATTTTCAGCAGCACCATTCGAAAATCCTCCCCAGATTAAACAGCAAAGTCACCCCAAACAAAAGAAATGAAGCACTGTGGGTTTTCTTTTCTCTAACAGGACCAAAGAGGAAATTCCTCTGAAGCACAGAGAAATTTCTGAGTGCTGTGTTTCTCACCCTTTTCAAATTGCTGTCTCCACACCAGCCTGTGAGTCCCAGTGCTGGATGCCTGGGGCAGCACCCTCTCCCCCCATCCAGATAGTATCATGTCCTTAGGATGTGTCTACACTCCCAGGTGGAGCTGGTTACACAGAATAGTCCTTTCCTTAAGCCTGGCTAAGTCTGGAGGCCTGGGCGTGAGACAGAAAGTAGGCACTGTTCCTTATCATACAAGGGAGATTATGCAAGAATGTCCTGTAATGAGGATAAGGAAGGTGCTTTGAACAGGTATGCGGGGTTGGCTGCAGGTAACTTCTGGCAGCAGCAGGGCTCTTGCAGCATGGACCAGCCCTGGTTTCCAGTGCCAGATGAAGTGGGGCAACCAGCTGCCGCACACCAACCTCCCTAAATGAAATTATCAATTCAGCTTCTTTCACAAAAAAAAAAAAAAGCACAAAATTTGAGGACAACATCAATGAAGGAACAATCACCAGGACCTAAAACTCAAAATCTTTATCTGCTACTGTTACTTCATCCTCCTTTCTGATTGCTGGCTCGCCTGCATGGGAATGCAACGTGTATGGTTTCATTTTCTTAATTGCAATCATCCTGCAGACCACCTTCAGGCACGCTGGGGACCACCAGTAGTGCAGGGACCGCATGTGAAGCAGCACTGCCCTGGGAGACCCATCTCGCCTTCCCTGATGTGGTTAAAATGCCATTCCAGATTGTGGTGCCTGAAAGGATTTAATGATGTTCTCAGCCCAGACAAGAGCCCTGGACTATGCCCTGTGACTGAGAAAGAAGGACTGAGCTTCAGCTATGTAGGAGGGCGGCTGTAAGAAACCAGGATATCTGCAGCAGTGGTAGAGTTCCCTTCATAGCCTACCCCATCTGTTTCACATGCAAGTGCAGCCTTGGAATCTCTGGACCTTGCTCTTTCTGTTCTGAAGCCTTCACTAGCTATTAATACCTGGGGAATCTGTGAAGTAGGCAAACAAGGTTTTGATGAGTGTGGGAAAAAGAAAGGCGTTACCACGTATGAGTGAACTTCAGTTTCACTCATGTGCTGAATTAGTCAGTACCTTCAAGTGAATTCCAAGTGCTGGTCTAGGTATTAAATGACTCTTCTTGAAAAGCTAAGTGCTCCATTTTTAGCCTCTACTGAGGAAAACTAAATTTAAAAAATAATATTTGAATCAGAACTTTTGCAAAGGCTTTGAGGTTGGGTTTTTTGGTGTGTTGTTTTGGGGTGGTTTTTTTTTTGCATTTTTCAACTTTTTTATCTCTCCCAGAAAGAAAAAGTAACCAGTAGTCAACACACAGCAGTTGCTGGCTGGAGAAATCCAGGTTGCTTGTCATGCGCATGAATGTGATGTCTGAGTCAGGAAATCTCACTGAGATGTTGCAGCCCCAGAGGAATATGATGTGATAATTGCATCACCAAAGGACCAGGAGTACCCGGTGTAGAGGGTCAAGACACAAGCTCCAGTGGCTGAGAAATTCAGTGGAGGATTTGCTCCATTTGAATATCTAGTGGATGGAAAGGCTGTATGAGTGCTGGAACATCAACACTGACATCTCAAGAATTCATGTTTCACTTCCTACCCTGGAGGAGTGGTTCCTCCTGCAACCTTTCCAACCCAGAATTATCACATTTCTGCTGCTTCCCCCTCTAACACAGCGGCTGTGAGAAGTGCTGTCTGCAGGTGGCAAAAAACAGAGTTGTTTTTTTCCATCAGTTCACTGTTAATGGTGTCCTGGCTTGAAGAAAGTTGAGTTTGGCTGAAATGGAAATGACAGAAGGGGCAGGAAAAAAAGATTACAGAAATTTAGACAAAGCAGGTGTATGGATTGCATGTCTATCCTTTCTGCAAACACGGAGGCTGCATGGGCTAGATCCAGGAAAGTGTCCCAGCTGTAATACAAGCACTTTGACAAGCACACATTAAAACATAGCCAGGCTTTCTACTAACACTAAGGCAAACACAGCCCACTGGGATTAGCATCTGTGCAGAGGTTACAATCCTTCCACATTGTTTTTCAGTGCATTAGGCTGAAAAACATGCTCAAGGATGCTCACGTGCACAGGAGATTGTTGATATTTGTGCTGAAAATCCATTCAAATTCAGAAATTACAGCTAACATGAAGCCTACTTGATCCTCTTAAGTCTGTGACCTGATTGTGGAAACATTTCTCTTTGCTTGTTTTTCTAAAATAAAAAGAAGCAAGGCAGAGGCTTGACTGAAGATGGATTCAGGCTTGCCAGGAGACCTGAAGGTGTTCCCCAGTTGCATTGCCCATCAATTTTTAATGCCTCCATTTCCCCTCCAGCTCACAATGGACAAAAGCTCCCCTAGTCAGGATATTCTCTGATTCTGTGGTGTCCAAGAGCATCAGCCAAACTGGTATGAATTTACACCCCCGGCCAAGAAGCAACACTCCCAGGCACAGCAACCCTTCAGCCTCACCCATGCAAGAGGGATCAAGCTGGGTTTGACAGCACTTCTGAGGGAATGTGGTGGAGCCTCATGCTGTTGGCCCTTTTTCTTCTGCCAGAGCTGTCAAGCTGAGGTTGTGCTCGAGCACTACAATTTGCCATGTGGCATTTCAGATGGGAAGCAAAAGAACAGCTTTGCCAACCACCGATCTCAGGTTCTTCGCTAAATAAAAACCAGATTCCTGACATTTGCTGTGTCTGAGAGAAAGGCGGGTCTGTCATTTTTACAAACAATAAAGGATGCAGAAAAACAAACATATTCCCTCAGAGCCAAGCACAGTTCCCCATCATGCCTGGGAATCCCCGTGGAAGGGAAATGCTGTTCTAACAAGAAAAGATTTGACCAAAAATACCCAACCAAATGAAGCAGTTGCAACATTTCTCTTTGTATTTTTTGTTTGTTTGTTTCAGTTCTCAGATTTTTTGGGGTTTTAAAGAAAGCAGTCACAGGCAGACTTTTGCGTGGGTCCCACCATCACCAGTGTTAGCAAAGGGACCTCTGCCCTCCAGAGCTTTCCCTGGGCTTTGCCAGACTGACTTTAGCACCACCAAAAGTCACACTCTGAGTTTTCATTAAAAAAAAATGTTGATGTGAAAACCAGATAATTTTCTCACTTCGAAAAAGTAGCAGGGAGTCAGACAGCAGAACCTAAATGTCAATAGCAAGGGAAGTCACAGGTTTTTTTCTGTTCTCAGCAGACTTCTGTGCAAGGTGTGAATTTGCTGATGCCTAACCAAGGTTAAACTTATGCTCTGCGTTGAAAGGGGAAGGGGAAGGAGAGAATGAAAATCCCTTTCATCCAGCAGTGCATTTCAAACTTGCAGACACCAAATGTCTTGAAAATCCTTTGAAATTAATCAACAGATTCCAAAGTCTTTATCCAAGGATCCATTTTATACATTTACACATATAACACTGTAGTTACATAAGATTCATAAGCGTTAAGAAATTTTGGTAAATTTCACTTATTTCCTTTACTCTTTTCAAACAGTCATATGCCAAATCAGCCCTTCCCAAGTCCTGCTGGAGGACTTGCTGTAGGTCCTAACAGGTTGGGATGTCAAGGCTGTGTTGTGTAACAGCTTGAAGCTGGGTCAGGGGAGGTTTAGGTTGGATATTAGGGAAAGGTTCTTCACCCAGAGTATGGCTGAGCATTGGAATGAGATCCCCAAGGAAATGGTCACAACACCAAGCCTGACAGTTCAAGAAGCATTTGGACAACCCTCTCAGGTGTGATTTTTGGGGTTATCCTCTGCAGGGCCAGGAACTGAACTCGATGATCCTTGTGGGTCACTTCCAACTGAGGATATTCTATGATCTGTGCTTCCAGGTCATTCCTTAACCAGAGAGGAGGACTGCATACCTTGAACAATGTTCTCAGAAACATAAAGCACTCTCAAACCATTCTGGTTTAGAGGACACCAACTTAGTGCCTTTCAGGGAAGAGGTAAAAAAATCCTTAAAATGCAGTAACATCTGAGGATCTCCTGATATTCTTCTCTATGTATTTGTGTCACATCCCTCTCTGCCTGTGACCCCAAGCCCCCTATTATTCTTTTCATTTTTTGAAGCCCTTGGCTGCCTCTGCAGTGACTTCTGCAGAGAGAAGGGAGTCCTCAACAAGTCAGAAATAAATGAAAACTTGTCCTGGCGTCAGGTGCTCTGCTCCTGTTCCTTTGAATTTATGGTGGTTCTTTACACCACAGATCTAGACATGGGTTGTAGATACAAAGGTTGACAACCTGAGGTGAGGGCCGTGGCTGTAAAGTGACAACAACTCCTGAATTGTGCCAGCTTGAGTCCGTGACACACTGGGTGACCCCTGTGCCTCAGAACCACTCACGGGAGATGTTAAATATATCCTGTATAGCCTCAGGAATGGGCAGCCTCCACCCTTCATCGGTCAGGGGGACTAAGGGCATCTCACCCCAGAGGACAGGGGACACTGCTGCACTAAGCCCAGGCCTGTGCTGTCTCCCCTTGACTCTGCCCCTGGACTCATCTTTGTCTTCCTCAGCTTCCTCTTTGTCATCTTTGTTTTCTCCTTCTTCCTCTTTCTTCTCCCTCCTCCTTCTTCCTCTTCTTTCTCCTCTTATTCTTTCTCCTTTTCCTCTTTCTCACAACTTTTTTTTTATATTTATCTTCTTCCTTCCTCTTCTTCTTCCTCCTCTTCCTCCTTGTCATCACCATTTTCTTTCTTCTTCCTCTTCTTCCCCCTCCTCTTCCTCCTCATCATCTTCATTTTCTTCTTATTAGAATCATAGAATCACAGAATATTTTGGGTTGGAAGCAACCTCAAAGGTCATCCAGTTCCAACACCCTCCCATGGACAGGGACAACTTCCACTGTCCCAGGTTGTTCCAAGCCCCATCCAGCCTGGGCTTGGACACTTCCACGGGTGAGGCAACCACAGCTTCTTTGGGCAACCTGTGCTAGAGCCTCACCACTCTCACAGGGAAGAGTTTTTTTCCTAATATCCCATCTAAACCTGCCCTCTGCAGCTTAAAGCAATTCTTGCTTCTCCTGTCACTCCAGCCCTTTGTCCAAAGTTCCTCTCCAGCTCTCTTGGAGACCCTTTAGGCAACGTAAGGGGCTCCAAGTTCCCTCTGGAGCCTTCTCTTCTCCAGGCTGAACAACCCCAGCTCTCGCAGCCTGTTTCCACAGCAGAGCTGCTCCAGCGCCTCTTCTTCCATTTCTTTCCTTTTCCCCCTTCCCTCACGCCCCTCTCACCCCTTGACCCCGCCCACTCCACAAGCCCCGCCCCCTCTCCAGCCCCGCCCATAGCCACAATAGACCACGCCCCCTCCGCCGTCTGGTCCCTCCCCATTGGTTCCTGCGGGCGCCACGTGACGCGGCGGCGGCGCGCGCGGGGGCGGGGCCGGGTGCGCGGGTGCGCTCGGGGCGGCGGCGGCGGCGGCTGCATGTGCGGGCGGGGGGCGGCGAGCGGGGCCGGCCGGGCGGCGAGCGGAGCCGGGCGCGGGGCGAGCGCAGCCCAGAGGAGCCGAGCGGAGCCGGCGGGCAGGTCAGTGCGCGGGCGCGAAGGCGGGCGGGCGAGGGGAAGCGGCGGCGGTGGCCGCACGTGGGTCCGCCCGCTCAACAATGCGGGCGGGAGGGGTCCGTGCGCCGCCGGCTGCGGGGCCAACGCGGCGTGCGGAGGAGGCTGCGCCGTGCCATGCACCCCCGGAGCGGGGTGATGGCTCCGCTGCAGCCATCCTGGGGCTCTGGTGGGGGGGGCAGCAGCGTGCCTGCCCCCCCGGCCCCCAGCGGGGCTACAGCGCCTTCAGTTTGCACCCAAAATTAAGGGAAGGGAGCTGCAGCCCCGGTGTGCGGGGGTCACGCACGCTGCTTCCTCCGCGCCGCAGCCCCGCTGGGAGCCCACGCGCGGTGCCGCAGTCCCCCACCCCGTGTGCGGACACGGAGCATCCCGGCGGAGCCCATCCCGCCGCGCTCCGTGGGTGGGATGCAGCGTGGGCACCGTCAGGGCTCCGCGGGGCCTCTCCACCCCCGTCCGGGGCCGGACGCAGCGATCGGTGCCACAAGGGGCCCAAGGGGGGAAGCGCCGTGTTCCAGGCTGTCCGGTCTCGCCATCCCTAAGGATCTTCGTCAAACGAGTGGGGCTGCTCTGCAGCGGTAGCTGCGGCAGGGATGGCCTCTCCTGGGTCGTGTTTAGAGCAGGCTGCCGAGGGAAGTGGTGGAATCACCATCCCCGGAGGTGTTCAGAAAACATGTGGCTTGGTGACCTGGTTCAGTGGTGAAAATGGTGGTGGTGCACTGATGGTTGCAGTTGGTGATCTTGGAGGTCTTTTCCAACCTGGATGATTCAGTGATTCCGTATTTGAGCATGTCTCTTTAGGCTAACAAGCCATTCCTGGCCTTGCTATGCCATGGGGGCTTGGGAATGCCAGTACTTCCCATTCCTTGGGCAGGCAGGTCACATAGCAGGAGGACACCCCATGCCATGCTGTTCTCTGCCGTAGGTAAAGTGGATTTTTGCATGCGACTGGAATTACTAATCCAAGCAATTAGCTGGAATCTGTCAAGTTTGTGCTGCTGCCAATTTCTCCAGTTCATTTGGTTACAGTTTCATCTTTCTGCTCAAATGAACTGAAATGTAAGCAGGGCAACCGAGTGTCTGGTGCTGCTGGGTTGGGTTTATGTGCATCCTTCTGGCCAAAGGAGGATCAGCAAGAAAACTGAGCCTTAATGAAGTTGTATATTTATTGGCAGCAGTGGAAAAAGGGTAAGGGCGATAAATGGGGTTGTTTATGTACAAAATGTCATGAATCTCCCTACCAGGTTGTGAGCTGGATTTAAAATTCCACTGTTACCAGGATCACTGATTTTTTTTTTTTTTTTTATCACATCATTGCTGATAGCATACGTTAAAAATGCTGCAGGTGGTTTTAAAGCTGAGGGCCTTGTGGGATCACCAGTGTTCTGCACTAACATTTATACACATCCAGGGACTTAACAGTGCATTGTCACTTGGCTTCAGAGTTAACTGCCCAGATGTTGGCTGGCAGGGGCTGATGCACCATGGTCCCTGACACAGCCACTTTCTGGGGATCTCAGCTGCCACTAAATTTGCCAGTTGGGCAAGTGAAATGACTTTTAGTCTTTTGTAAGTGCTCCAACCTGAAATTTGTTCCTCTTGGGAATATTAAAACTTTTACTTTGGTTAACTTGTGTCCAAGGTGTATGCCATGAGCCATCATCCTGTTGGCTCTGCTTCAGGAGATGGCTGCTTGCAGAAGCAAAAAGCTTTTGTTACAGCTATTTTATTTTTATGTGTGCCTTGATAGCTCAAAAATCACTCAGCTTCCAGTCAAGGCGATCCTGGGTGAGAAGCATCCACTGGGATTTGCCTGTTAAGTGAATTTCTTTGATTTGACAGCAGAAGTGCCCAGAGAGACATCAAAAACCCCAACATTAGGGTGTGTTTCCAGCTTCATCATCCCCAACAAGCCATGGAAATCAGTGGCTTGAAATCCAACAGCACTTGATGTTAAAATAGCAAACGGTAAACATCGTCTCCTATCAATAACTTTAATTATGGTTTGGGTTTTGTCTTAAATAGACACATATTGTCATAGGGAATCAAAGTTTAGCATCCAGACATGCTCAGTGGGGTGGTAGCGTCTTTGGACAGGGTGTAACACGCTTTTATAGCATAAATTAAAATAAAAAAGGGGTTTAGTAGCGTAGCATGCTGTTGTGTAAGAAAACTGCCAACTTTTGGGCTGAGACTGCGTGGTTTCTGGGCATCGTGTGCTGTGGCGTGTTGGCGGGTGGTGTTCCCGGGCAGCTTTGGACGGGGAGAGCGAGTTTGACCACTCTGCAGCTGAACCCTGACAGAGCTTTTCAACCATAAAATGAAGTGCAGAGGAGGCTTTGTGTGTGCCACGGATAACCAAACCAAAAGCAAAAATAAACACCCGCGAAAGCTGGGTTTTTTTGGTCATTGACAGAAAAGGAAAGTGCCGGTCTAGGGGAGGGTGTGAAGTCTCGTGTTCGTTACGCTCCTAATCTGGAAAATACAGACTGTGGCACATGGCAGCAGCGTGTGTGGCTAATTTTACATCTTGTCCTTTTCCCTTTCTGATTTAACACAAAATTAAGGAAGAGAAGCAGCACCGATTGGCCTATTAAATGTTCATTTTTGCCAAGTTACGCCACTTTGCGAACACGAGACACGACCAGATTCCTGTGGCAAGGAGCCCTTAAAATTTCAACAGCTCTACCTATAAATATAGTCACCGTGAAAGGCAATCCGGCTTTAAAAGAAAAAAAAAAGCAACCATGCTCTTTTTATAGTCCCACTGTATCTGCCTGACTTTAGTGCCATGCGATGCATCTCCAGCCGGGCCATGAAGCCGAGGCGGTGTGGAACATTCAGTCTCTTGATTCCTCTTGCTAATTTGTGTGAAGAATGGGTGCAAGCAGAGAAAAAAAAAAAATTGTTTTATTTGTCCTGAAGATTTTTGGGGATGGGACGTTGGGGCCGGATCTCTGCATCAACATCGTGGTCTTTTGCAGAGGGACCTTTGGTAATTGCTTGGTCCTGGTGAGTTCCCAGGAGCTGCTGCACAGCTGGGGCAGTACAGGATGGAGCCTGAAGCATCCCTTGGCCCTAAAGCAAATGTCCCAGATGAAAATTAAAGGGAAGGAAAAGAAAGAAAGAAGCTGGTTGCCACCTCACCCCAGAGGTGTCTGGGCTCACCCACTGGTCTCTGATGCAAGCACAGCAGCTCAGGGAGCTCAAGGGCTGCTTTTGGACATGCCCAGGGTTGCCCAGGGACAGGCTGGCCTCGGGAACAGGTACAGCATGTTCTGGGCACTCCTCCAGGCCAGTGGGACACCCCCCCACCAGCCCCAGATGCTGTAGTGGGGTGATGGCCACTGGCACATCCTGGTAGTGAAGACAGCACTGCCTGCAGGGCTGGGATTTAGGTGGAGAGGCTGCAAGGGAGGGTGGTTTTGCAGCTTAGTGATGCTTTTCAGTGTGCCCTGCGCTTGCATGGCAGAAATCCACCTTTGTGGCCAGAGCAGCTGGGTCACCTTGCAGTGCCAAAACCTGCTGGGTATGGTTGGGATGGGGCACGGGCTGGGAAGCATGTGGGAGTGGGGCGGGAGAGCTCGGCACGGGGAATTGCTGTGTGTGCACTTGGGCGAAGTGCTGAGCCTGGGCTGCGCGGGAGCTGCAGACAGAGCCCACACGTGACGTCTGAATTTCAGATGATTGCTGGACCACTTTGCCAACAGCTTCTCGCAGCTCACCAGCTGCAATATCGCTTCTTCTTTTCCCTGTTTTTTTTTATTTCCTTTCCCCTTCCCCACCCTGCCTGTTTTCTAAGCCGAAGCAGAAGGGATGAATACGACACCGAGGGTGGCTGCAGCTGCACAGGGTTTGTATCCAAATGGTTTCCTGGAAGGCAAGTTTTTTTTTTGTTGTTTTTCAATCTTAAAAAATATTTTTACAGCGAGTGTCTCGTATTGAGGCTGTTTGGTTGTTAGGTTTAGTTTCCCATGACATGGAGGGAGGGGAAGGAGGGGCTGGGTGCTGTTTTATGTGCAGATCTCTCTGCAGCGGTATCATTGCCTATTGATGGTAAATGTGTTCCCTCTCATCTCTGTGATAGTTCTCGGAGATTTCCTCTTTTACGTCACTGCAGTTAATAAGACGTTTAACTTGGGAGCTGGGGGCGATGTGCTGTGCTATCGTGTTGCAAGGAACAGGGGGGGATGGCGAGTTCCTGCGCAGACTTGTGCTAGGAAGATTGTATCAATGCTGGGGAGAACAGCTGGGTTTGGAGTCAAAGCATTGCCTTTCACCCTTAATGAACCTGACCTGGCCGCATCTCTTTTTTTTTTTTTTTTTTTTTTTTATTATGACAATGGTTATTTTCCTTCTAATACTGAGAGAGGCAACTCAGTCCTCTCTATCTGCTGCATTGCTGGAGTCAAGGATGCACCTTGATTTTTTTAAGCAGATTGTGTCTGCCTGGCTGGACTTAGTTCTTTTTTACCTCTTTTTTGGGGGCCACTGAAGCATTTCATGAGAGCACCTGATGACTTTTTGTGGTGATGCTGCAGGTGCAGTAACTGCAGAGTCAGAGCCCTCTCCAGGAAAGTCCTTGACTGTGTGTTTCGTGTGTCACCGGTTGATTATAGAGTTAAGAAAGTGTTGCTGTTGTACATGCCTTGACCAGGAATAGCCTCCCTCCTGCCACAGTTTGCGAGGCCAGCTCATTGAGGGCAGGCGAGTTGGTCAATAAACGCTCCAAGCAGCACCCTAGGGAGTTGTGAACCAAAATGGGAACACTTGTGTCCTTCAGCTCCTCCTTCCTTGCAAAGTTGTTTTCTTCCCCCAGCTCCTTCTCCAACTTGACACTCAAACCCTCTTTGTTCTGCTGTGTTTTTCCACAAATGTTTTCAAGCGTGACAGCAGGGAGAAGAAAGCCACGCAGGGGGCTGATGCCTATCAGGCCAACCCTTGCCTGTGGCTTTGGGGGCCCCTTCACTTCAGTGACTTGGTGGCTGCAGGTGGGTTCACATCTGGCAGCTGTTGGGCTTGGAGTTGCTTCTGTCTGCCACTAGACCTCAACCCAGCCACCTGCACCTATTCCAAGGCTCCCAGCTCATCGCCGGGGCTTGAGACAGGCGGGGTGGCTGTGGTGTCCCTATGTAGGTGTGCAGGGGAGAAGGGCTCTGTAACCCTCTCAGGCAAATAGGGACATGGAAGGTTTGCAGGAAGAACAACCACAGTTCTGGTGGTGGCATTTTCCAACCTTCCATCAGGACCTGTCGCTCACAATCCTGATGACATTTAGCTGCTGACTTGCTGTCACTGATTTTGCTCAGTAACCCTTTTCTTTTTAAGACTAAAATGCTGCTTAAAAAACAACATGCCACCAATACATTGGGATGTTGGTTTAGTGTTTGGGAGGCTCACAGCCTTCTGCTTTTGCTCTGGGGAGGAAGCAACATGGTTGGGTGCAATTTTAAACCCTCATGGGAGCAGGGTCTTAAAAGATAACCCTCACATCACCCTCACTGCTGCATGTGGGAGTTAATTTTTCTCACTCCTGCCATGCACAACAGCCCCTCTCTGTGCTTTTGCTGCGAGCTGGGACAAGGGGAATTTTGGGTGCAACTCCAGGCAGTGCTGGCTCGGCACATGTCCCCAAGCGTCCCAGCTGGGCGGCTGCCCGGGGCCCCCTTCATGCGAACGGGGTCAGCAGCTGGGAAATAGCAGAGCAAAGTGCCTCCCTGGTAATTCCCAGCTGCCGTTAAAGCGGCTTTAAAATAAATTCCCTCAAAGAGCAATTCCAAGTATTTGAGGGTTTGAACTTTTCCGGAGAAGGGTTTGGGAGCTGCCGACTACCGCGCTGCACCCTGGCATGCCAGGGAAAGGCGCCAGGGCAATTGCCCTAATTATCCCAACATCTAAAAAACACTTTTTTGATGTCTATATGATGTTTGTTTATTAGCTGCATGTGCAACACAACTCTTGGAAATGGGGCACTGCTGGAAGCAAGGTTGTGCTAAACTGGGAACATGGGTGGCTGGGCAATGTCCTGGGCTGGAGGCAATGCCCAAGGCTCAGAGACCCTCACTGTGCCATCCTACCTGGCCACCAGCCTTACCCAGGGGTGCAGCACGGCTGGGTGCCCCTGGCTGCACATTCCACGGCCAGCTCTGCTTGGTAACGTGGGCACAACAGAAAACAAACTTTGCAGCAAGCTTTGCTCTTCCAGAGCCCCAAAAGCTTGCTTAAAAAAAAAATACTTTGGAGCAATGTGGTCTTTCTTTTTCTCATGCTCATGAAAATTCTCATACCAAACCAGTAACCTCCACTGCCCCCGGTTCATTATTTTTTAAGGTGGCGTTAGGGGGCATTTAAGGGAAGGCTTGTCTCATCCTTTGTGTCCCCTCCTCTCCTACATCCCGTCATTGCAAATTACAGCTTCATCTGTGCTTGTGTGACAGGCACTAAAAGGGGGAAGTTTGGTCAACAAACTGGAAAGTTGGTCTCATCCCTGAAAGGCTCTGGATGTCCCTGTGCTGGTGCTCCCTAGGGTGATGTGTTGCTGCATCCTGACTGGTGCAATTTTTTGGTCACAGGAATGTCCCTGTGAGGCTGAGTACCCCAAGCTGGGGACAGCCAAGCTTTTCCCTGCAGAGACAGTTCTGGGCTCTTGCCCAAGTCCCCCTCTCCAGGGCCCTGGCACCAGTGCAAGTGCAGCCAGGCTGAAGTCTGATGATTAAACCCATGATCCAGGTCACTCCTGCCCTTCTCAGTGCCCCAAAAACTAAGGATGCTGATAGCAAGACTACGTCCAGTTGGGGATGTTGTGCTTCTCTGAGCAGTTCAGCAGGTTTGGGGATAAGCTGAGCTAATCTGGGGTAAAACCACCCTAAAAAAACCATTGCAGTGGGGGGTTCTTCCATACACGCCCTTCATTGCCATGCCTGAGTTGTTCTCAGCTGAAATAGATTTTGTGCATGGGCTGACCTTTACTCTGGCAGCTTCTTACTGAACTTTCTATCATATATGTAATTTTAAAATATTTTTTTTTCTGTGTGGACATGACAGAGCTGTCTCCTGAGGTGGCAGAAAACACATCTTGCCTCTTAAGGACAGGTAGGGAAACCTGCACGTGGCACAGGGAGATTTGCTGTGGATGGGACAGCACTGGGTTGTACCCAACCCAAAGTCGCATCCACTGGACCACACACTTAGCTCTTTTTTTTTTTTTTTTTTTCCTCCTCCCAAACTAATCCCTCCAGCCCCTTAGGCTTTTTTGTTGTTGTTGTTGTTACTCCTCTCTGAATTCCTTCTAATTTGCAGGCTCACTGCCAGCATCCAACGCACTATAAAAAGGGGACTTGTTCTTCAAGCTTCCCTCTGGTACAGAGCATTTGCACAAATAGCAACACGCTTGACAAGTAGGTCTGATTCCCCCTGCTATTACCGAAATGCTCGTAGGGTGCTCGGGGAGTAAAGCTGCTGTCTCAAGATGAGCCAAGCTGAATTTCACACAGGGCCCTGAGCCCAATTCCCAGCCGGTGTTTAAGCTCCTGTCAGCTGGAAAAACAAAGCTGTGCATTTTTATTTTCCTCCCCGTGCAGCTTCCCGTTCTCTCCAAGAGCACACGGATGCGGTTGCATCCCTCCGTATCCCGCCAGCGTAGGTGGGATGTGGGATGTGGCTGCAGACCCATGTCCTGCTGAAGGCAGCCCCAGGGCCACCACCAATTTTTGGCTGGTCCCCCCCTGCTGTTACAAGCAGCCATGACACAAACCCCCTGCCAGCTTCCTTCTTAAAACTAATGAGCTGTTTGACCCTGGCAAGTCCTCTGGGAAAGCTGTTGCCAGAGCCTTGCTGCTCGCACAGATACAAACTGCTCTCATTTCCAGCTTAAATTTATTTGTGGATGACTCGTACCCATTTGGCCTTGTGCTTCTTGTACCCACACTGGCTTTTAGCTTGGATGGCTCCTTTCCCTGCTCTGGTATTTATCCTCTGGCAGGCTCTACCAAGTGCTGTGGGTCTGCCAACCTAAATAACCCCAGAGCTCCTGGTGGAGCATGGCTGGAAGGGGTGTAAGGGCATCTAGGCTTCCTCATTCCTGCAGTGGAGACAGCCCCAGTAACTTGATTTGCAGCTCACCCACTGAAAAGGCTCAAAATCCATCATGCTGCCTCTTGACATCCTCACTGGGGATGGTCCCAGACTGCAGAAGGACAACCCCAACCATCCTCTCTGCTGACAAAGGCTCTCTGATTTGAAACCATTATCTAATTTCATTAGCACACTTCTCTTTTGCAATGCAAATGCATCTTCTTTTGGCCAAAGATTAGCTTTTTTTTTTTTCCTGGTGCAGCCTTCAGTAGCACCTTTCCCTCTCCTTTCTGGTAGTGCCAGGGGTCGTGTTTCTGCCCTTGCTAATCTCAGCCCTGGTGTTGTGGAGCAGACATTTCACATGCGCAGCTTTGCCAGGTGCTTTGCTCAAAGGCTGAAGCGGATTTAAAATGTGAAAGTTCATCAGGTCAAAATACACACGTGGCTCCTTACCAATGGTCCCCTTTTGGAGGTGTAGAACTATCCAGGATGGTATGGGAAGAGCTGCAAGGTGTTTGCTTTCCCCCCAGGATGATAATTTTTCACCATACTTTTCACTGCTGCATTTTTTCCGTGGGTTTTCTTTGCTTTTTATGTGCTTTCTTTGGGATCTCTGTGCTTATTCCTGGTGGTGCTGAGAAGCTGGCTTACCCATCCCAATTTAGACCTCTGCCTTCACCTTGGCAGGTAGAACTTGACTGGTACCTTTGGAAGGAAGTATGCTCCAGGTGCCATCAGTCACCAACTCCTTATTTCCTCCAAGTTTCCCTTTAGTTAAGAATCTTTTTTTTCTTTTTTCCTTCTGTCCAATCTAAACTGCACCAGCGTGTGTCCATTTGAGGCAGGATTTCTCATTCCCCTGCAGTGTCCTTCCATCATTCTGTGCCCTCGTTAAACCACGCATAAATTGGCATCATCGAGGAGGAGCTGGTCTCTGCGGTTATTAGCAGGATTATTCTCATCTCCCGTTTCCAGTGAAGCTGTTGGGCTGGTGTAACACAATTCCCACTAACGCTCATCTCCACTGTCAGGGAGAGCGATGCTGATGGGGCACTGAGCATCAACAGCAGATACCAGGAGGAAACCAGCAGACCCCATCGCATCTTTCCACATTAAGTGATATTTGACCCCCAGCTCCTCTCCTCCAGGCCATGGTTGTTTAGCACACCATGTTGGGCATTAACTTCCCCTCCTGAATCTTTTCTGAGCAGCCCGTGGGCTCCTTCACAGCTGCAGCTCCAGCACAGGAGTGCATCACATCCTGGGCTCATCGCTTGGTTTGCTTTGTGCCTTGCGTTTTCTCACTGCCTAAATCAGCATCCACAGCCTCCAGCACTCAGAGTGGGTACAGCTGGGCATTTTCTGCCTGCAGTGGATCTTCCTTGTTCCTCTCTGCCTATTTATTTGATTTCTCACTGTATTTAAAGGAGAGGTCAGCGTGTGTTTTGCAACCTTCTCCTCCTGTTATTAATTTCTTAGAAACAAAGGGGAAGGAACCACAAGCAATAAAGAGCCTGAGATTTGAGGACTGGCTGTTTATTTGTCAAAGCTAGAAATACAGTGACTGAAGAGGACAAGAGAAAATCATCCATGCAGATCTACCTCATTTAAGTTTAGGCTTCTGGAGGTCAGATTTGGGGGGGCGCATGGATTTCCTCCTGCTGCAGTTTTAGATGGAGCTGTTATCAGTGCCATTACTGCAAATAGCATTTTAATTTTGCCTTCTGCGCCTCATTTTTTCACCCCACGGCCTGACTTTCCTGCACCCATGCCCATCTGATGCTGGGGGAGCAGCAGTGCCCATCTCAGTGGCGTCGTGGCACCCCATGCAGTGGGATTGGATTGCACGTGGCTGATGGAAAGTGGGTTGCAATAAGCCAGTCCTAAGGGTGCAGATGCTGCCAAGGAGGCTGGGACTGGCCATCAGCTGCTGGGAAGAGGGGATGAGGAGCAGCAGGGTGGCTCAGATGCCAAAGCCAAAGATAACTCAGAAGCCCAAAAGGGACAAAAATAGGTGTCTGGGTCATTCAGGAGGGTTTGAGGATCACTTAAGATCTTTTTCCTTGGAAGCAGCAATTATCAGATGAAAGGGAATGTCTTCAAGCAGGCATTTTGGAGCATCTGGTTTGTATTTGGTGTGTTCACTGGGGGAAGCAGGGAAGGCTGGAAGGCTGCTGGGTGGGTTGGTGGCAGGGCGAGGCAGAGGATGTCCTTCAGGGGATGAGTCTGGTCACTTACAAAATGCATTTTGACACCAGGAGCATTCCCACATCTCTCCTCCTTTTTGGACTGCATTGTCCATAACTTTCCAAAGCGTTAGTGCTGAGTATGAGCTGGATTTCTGCTCGTGGGAGGTTAAGGGGTGTCCCCACATGAAGTTGCGAACAGGGGGATGCACACGTGGTTTTATTTTTAGGTTTCACCCTTCCTCGCTACAGAGGATTCATTGGCATGTAATTACCGCCAGCTTTAATCCAGCCAGACCAACTGCCTTTCTGGCAAACCCAAGTACAATAGGAGCCAAAGGTTATTGCATGCCCTAAATAAAACCATTACAGCCCTGGGGCCTCACCCAAGCCCAGACCGCAAAGCATCCAGGACCGGCTGCATTCAGTTTTTCTGAGTCTGGAAGATTTGATTTGATGGCAATGACCCATAACTTTTTTTTTTTCTTTTTACTTTTTTTTTTTCTTACTTTCCCCCTCCAAAGCCACCTGCACACTTGCAACCACTGTGGCACCTGCCAGGAGCAGCACATCTGGCCAGCGTTAGCGAGCTTGCCAGGGATGCACTTGGTTCAGTCTTTTCTTGCTAAAATCATTAGTGGCTTTAATTGAAAGCAGAGGTGGGTGAAGGCACGTCACACAGACACATCACAGCATGCACAGCTCAGCCCAGTATGTGGCTGTGACCAGCGTCCTCTCAAACTGCTGCCAGATACAGCCCCATGTTCTGCCCATCCATGGGATGGACTGAGATTTCAGGCCCACATAAGGACCCATGTGGCCTGGAGGAGCCACCCAGGAGCCAGTGCATCCCACACTGTGCTCTTCTCCCAGTTACTGCTCCAAACTGGGATTTACTCTCTATCCATAAGCAAAGACAGCCCAAAGTGATGCAAATGTGTGACCTCACCCAGATCTCAAGAGGTAAATATTGCATCATGATGAGCACGCCCTGTATCCTTTGACCCAGTCTGAGACACTCTTTAGTCCATCCTGATGCAGGGGCAGGTCAGGCCAGAGAGGAGGTATATGGTGGGAAAGGCTTTCTCCTCACCTCCCAGTTTAATTATTGGTGTCTCATGTTTGCAGTGTGATGGACACTGGTCCTGCCTCCATGCAAGGCTGCTCTGGCTCCTGGCATCTCCACAGAGCTGCCAGCAGGGAGAAATTGCATTTCACAACCCGTCTTTCCAAGCTCCCACAAGATTACTGGAGGGAGAGGAATGTGCTGAAGAAAATATCCCAACTGCTGTTAAAAGGCACAGCTTTCCCTACCCCTTTCTGGGATGGCCATTCCTTTACTGAACCAGACACACTCCTCCAGTTGGCAGCACCCACTGGAGCCAGCACTGTGTCACCTCCCCATATCACCCTGGGGTGTCTTTGCCCTCCTGGCCTCCCCTTCATGTGCAAATAATTGAAATTGTGATAAGCAGGCTCTTTTATGAAGAAATTCTGCTTTTCCTTCAAAGTGCTCCTGGGACACAGCTCAGTCACTTTATATCTGGGCAATAAATCTCCAGACTCTGTAGGGCACACCCGCCACACAAGGCAGTAATGGGCCTGCCAGATGCTGTTCTGTCTGGGTGAAGAGCTCGGCAGCCAGTGCAGCATCTGTTAATCATTTGCCAGGAGAGTCCAAGCAGTGAGGGTGTCTCAAGTTGAATCCCTTTTGGCCCATTCTTTTGAATCACAGTAAAGGTTTCTGGGCTACCTGGAGCTGAAATAACCTGTGAGCTGCAGCAGCTTGGGATCCTGGGCTGAGAGATGCATCCCAGACATCTCATGAGGAAGGTGAGAAATCTTTCTCCTTTGTCCTTCTTCTAAGAGGCATAAAATCCTCACTAGTCCAAGGCTAAGGTAACCCTTTTCCTTGATCCCACTCATCTGCTTTTGCTTCAAAATCCTGTGAGCATCACATGATGAGATGTGGTCCTGGGCAGTGAAAAGCACTGGGGAATCTTGAACTGGTTTGGTGTTGAGTCATCTCCTCCTGGGTGATGGCACATGGACAAGGCTGAAAGCGGGGATGGCTTTCTCTGATGTTTCTTCTCTGTTGAGTCTTCTTTCAATATTCCACAATGCCAGTCCACGCATTTTGCCTCCAGCAAGTAAAACACCTCCAGGTGTATCTTCTGCAGAAGATACTGTTGTACTTGGGGGATGGTCAGGCTGTTGCGCTCATTCTGATTTCTCTCCCAGGCTAATTACAAGCCTCCTGGACTCTCTCAGGTGGCTTTGGCAAGTGCTCTGCTTTTCTAGTGCCAGTGCCAGGGAGCCCTGGCCACAGCCGTCAAGTCTTTCCCCAACTATTAGAAAGCAGTTACGCTCCTTGTGTGTCTTTTCATTGCCGGAAGCTGGTAACTGGATGGATCCTACACAAATAAACTTCTCTAGGGCAGAGAGTCAAAATATCCCTGGGCTTGTTTGGTGGGAAAAGGTTAACCAGCGTGAAGTCTATGAATTGCTGCTGACCTGACTTTGTTGACAAAATACAGTTATTAATTGGACTTGCAGGCAAACTGCCTGGGGATGTTTAGAAGGAACTTGTCCATCACAAGGGCCGAGATCTCCCTGGGAGAAGATCTGTCTGGGCTCTGTGGAGATGTGCCTAGGCCTTGGCCATGGCTCTGGTTTGGGGTTTTGTTGTTGAGGATAAGATGTGTCAGGGTCTCAGTCTCCCACACTGGCCATGGGGCCACACAGATTCACCAACAGCAGAGCCGTAGCAGAGAAGGACAGGAGGAGCCTGTCAAGAAGCCTGGGACCAGGTGACTGAAATGGTCTCCTGATGTACTGGAAGGTCTCCTTGCTCATTGCAGGAGTAAGTACTGCTAGACAACAGTGGGCGAGACAACATTTGAAGTTCCTTTCCAACACAAACCATTCTGTGATTTTTGTGATGACTCTAATGAGGCCCCTGGGACCCTAAATTCAGATTTCTGTTCTCAAGCTGAATCCTATACAAAGCATCATTGCCTGAACAGGAGCAGAAGCTTCATGATGTAGGTGAAGTTCCAGAGTGTGACCTGTGCTGTTCCCAGTGTGCTCCTAAATCCCAGCAGCTGTTCACTGCTGCGTTGACACCGATGACACTCACTGTCACCTTACCCTCAGCCTGGTGGCTTATTTCTGACTGTGGCAGGGCAGTGGTTAGTGCATGTCCCTGGGTGCCATCATAGCCTTTCAGCCACCGTCATGGCAGCTCCAGGACGACTGCTAGTCTCATGGCTGGCGAGTTCCTTCACATCTCACGGCCCTGCATGAGGAACAGCTTGCTTCCCTCGGCCTGGGAGCGAGCAGAACACCCGCGCTGGCGCCGGCCCAAGACAGAAGCTTTGGGAATCCTCCTCGACAGCATGACAGCAAATGCTCCTCTCTGGCAGGGCCGGTGCTGGGAGGCTCCCAGCAGCAAAGCCCATCCCAGTGCAGGAAGAGCTTGCCTTGGGCTGCAAAGTTTCCTGTACCTGTGTGACTGAACGTGCTGGAAAGCACCTTCCCTGCGTGCCAGAGTGGTGGAAATCCAACTGCCAGCAGATAAACCTGCCTGTGCCTGTCCTGCTGTGCTTTGAGGAAGGGGGGTGGCACCTAGTGGAGGTGGGCAAAGGGGCCCACCTCCTCAGTTTCCCTAAAAAGCTGACAGTTGCCTCCTAGGTGAGGTCAGCCACATCCAGGTAGAGCCTCATATAGGTTAACGGTGTTCCTCAAAGGTGGCCACGTGCCTGTAGCCCACAGATGAAGCCACCTCTCTGGGATGCTCAGCCTTGTCTAATTCAAGCTGGGCCATGCAAACATGACCTGGAAGAGCCAATGGGAGCAAGATCCATTTGCCTTTTCCTCTTGTGCAGCCTCTGGATGTGGTCTTGCCCAGGCTGAAGTGGTCCCAGGGATGAAATGGTCCATCCAGGCTGGAGTTCAGAGCAGCTTGACCGTTCCCTGAGAGCAGCTGTGGCAAGCAGCCCACGTTTCACAAGTGGGGTTTTCCCATCAGGCTCTCCAGCTGCTATAAATAACAGGAAACGTTTTGTCGTTTTCTGCTCTGGGGAAGGTCAGGAGCTGGATTCTGTGGTCTTTGGAGCTTTAATAAGGTTGGAGATTTATGCAGTGTACCCAGAACTCCCTCGAGACAGCTTGCCTCAGGCTGTTTGGCTCCTTGGATGGAGAAGTCCTGAATGCCAGCCTTTGACAAAGTTACCGTAGCTGCCCTTTATGAGCTGTCAGGTCCTGCTAAATCCTTAATGTGCTCTTCATCTCCAGGCCAGATGCTAACTCTTGGGTTGCTGCCGAACCAGCTCATGAGAGGTTTGAACCATCCTCTGTCAGTGGTAGGAAAAGCTTCCACCATGGATCCCAGGATGGATGGTTCTAGGGACACCAGTCACTGATCTCGTGAGCTTGCTGGGAGCTCATCTTCAGAGAATCATAGAATGTGCCCTCGTGAGACCCCACCTGGAGAACTGTGTCCAGGTCTGGGGTCCTCAGCTCAAGAAAGACATGGACCTGTCAGAACGGGTCCAGAGGACACCAGAAAAATGGTCAGAGGGCTGGAGCATCTCCTCATGTTTGTGTTTGCAGCAGGATGGAAACCCAGCAAATCAAGTGGGAAGATCCATCCTCAGGGATGCTAGACATCTAGATGCTCAGACATCTGGACAGCTTTTCTGGGTCCTGGAGAGCCCCAAGCTCAGGTCTGTGCTGCCTGTAGCCCCAGCAGCCACGCAGGGAGGAGGCAGAGCTCTGTCTGCCGCCTCTCCCATTTCCCCAGCAGATGCAGGAATGCTTTGATGTCCACTTCCCCAGCCCCAGTGCCCAGCACCAGGATTAACCACCAGTCAGACGTCTCCATCGACTCCAAATAAATCTTCTAAACTCAGACAAGCAGCACTCAGAGGGGTCCCAGCATTCCCCTCTTGCAGAATGAGGGTTAAAAGTAGTTTTTCCCCTTGCACCTGCCCCTCTGAAGCTGAGGCTGTGTTTTATTTTTAAAGCCCAGGTGGTTGACTCCTCTCCTGGGGTATACAGGCCAGGGACAAACAGAAAAATTGCCCATCTCAGTGGTACGAAGAAGGTGAGCAGTGTGGAATGTGCTCACATGGATTGGGAGAAACTCTTCCCCCCTCAATCTCCTCTTCCTATAACCAAGACAGAAATGCAGCTCTAGGGATGATCCTTCAGAAAAATACTGAATTTTGCTCCTTTTTGTATGTTAATGAAAGTGTTTTATTTGTCTCTAAGGAGTTTTTGGGTCAAAGTTAGCAGATCTCTGAAGCCTGGCTCAGTCCCACTTAAATGGTTTCAGTGAGGCTGAATTATTTTTTGTTAAAGCCCATGTGTTTACATTTCATAAGCTTATTTTAAAACACATGTGTATACAAGAGCAGGCTTATTTATATGGCAGATTGGCCTGCTGTGTCCTTACCTGACTTAAGTGTCAAGGAAGCAGCTTTTTTTAACTTTTTACAAGCACAGTTTAAAATAAAATACTGGTTTGCTGTGCGCCAGTGAATCTGCCCAAGAGAGGAGGTCAGGACAAGGTCTTGTTTTCCAACTGTAAAATGTTATTTTGCTTATTTACAGAGCTTCCTCTCATCAGCCATCATTTTAGAACAGCTATATGTAAAAAAAAAAAAAAAAATCATTTATATTCCCCAGAGTCTTGGCAAGCCAAAATCCCCAAGTAGCCAGGCTTCCCAGTGAAACAGCTTTTGGGAACTTTCCATCAGTAAAGTAGGATTTACTGGGTGACCCATTCTATCCAGGTTCTTGGCAAGATTTCTGATTTCAAGTATCCCAGGGAAATACTTGAGAAAAGCCTTTGTGGAGAGATCTTGACATTTTCTATTTGCCCTGGAGGAAGGATTTTATTCTTGATTTTAATAGTCTGAACTGGTAACACACTGGTCCAGCTGCAGGGAGGTGAGGAGCACTTACAGTGGTACAGTTCAGTGTTGGAGTGTGAGGAGATGTGTGTGGACCTTAAAGCAGGATGGGGGAGGGTGAGGAGAGCCCCAGGGAGCTACAAATTTACACGAAAGCAAAGGGAAGCTTTGACTGAAGGACATAAAATTCATCTTTCACAACGGATGAAAAGCCCTCATGTTTTTATGCCTGTGCTTGGAGAACTTTTCCTGCTTCTGTCAAGCTTCCACATGGGGCTGGTGGATATGGACATGAAGACCTAGGAGGTAATGAGAGAAGTGTTGACATTTACACCCAGGAGGGAGCTGGAGCAGACACAGAGTGAGGGATGGTTTTCCATCCAGAGAAGCTGTAAACCAGAGCCCTGACCACTAGTGGTTATTTAAAGACTCCAGCAGCGTTTCCTGCCATGGGAAGGTGCTTGGCCCACGTTCAGCCTGGGCGACTGCTCTCTGCAAAGCCAAATAAACAACAGCCACTTGAACTTTCCACCTTGCAGGCTCAGCCAGATGCCTCATCCTGGGCCATGACCAGTCACTGCACCTAGATGGGCCTTGTCAATGAGACTCTTTGGAGGATCCAGAGTGATCACTGCATTTTGGGGTTGAGGGTGCATTTCCTGTCTCTGAAGGACCCTAGTGAAAGAGTTTGGTGCTCTTTGGAGCTGAGAGAGGGCATTTGGGAAGGGAGATCTCTGTCTCCATGCAGGTCCATGTCCTTCAGTGACCTTGGGCAGGGCAAAGGGAAGAAATTACATCCTTTAACTCTAGAAGTGTGCTTTAGATGCTCCATCTCCTCAGAGCAGCACAGTTCAAGTAGCCAGGACCAGAAAGCTCATCCATCAATCCAGGCATGGTGGTAATGCGTGACTGCAGTGACCATCTGATCTGCAGGATGTCCATGAGGGTGCCAAGGCATCAGTGGTGAGATGCCCATAGCGATGCTTCACCCCATGGGGAGGTTGGAGGTGATCCCTTCCAACCTCAGCCCTCCTGTGACAGTCAATGTGAGATGTCAGACAGTCCTCTGTAGGTATTTTGTTGATTTTTTGAGTTGTAGTCAACATGATGCACATCCTTCCCCACTTCTGACCCTTCCCCGGTGAGCTGAGATGTTTCAGCAACTCACATGAGCCCTGCAGTGGATGCTCCTCAAGTCCAGCTCCTCAGCCTGGGAACTTTTGCAAGACTTGGCAGCAGGGCTGTTGCAGGAGTATTCCACACAGAACCCAAAAATATTGCTGTCGGTGCAGCGTCGGCCGGCCTGGACGCAGGGTCAGGTCCCTCAGAAATCAGACTGTTGACGAACAAGCTTGAGCACATTCAAATGTTTCGTCTGATTTTCTTGGACTGCAGAGTTTCCAAGGGAGCCAAAAAGCTGGCTGCTCCTCTTGTTGACTCTGCAGACCAGAAATACAGCTGGGTTCAGTGAAATAAAGAAGCTCACAATTCTTGTATTGGTGTAGCAGAGAGGGGAAAAGCTCAATTTGGAAAAGCTCAACTGTCTTTCTAAAGGTAAAAATAAGTCCAAGGTGGTGCTCTCTGCCTGTGCTCAGCATCAGGGATGATTGCTCAGGCAGCCCAGGATCAAAATCCTTGCTTGATGTCCCTCTGAATTTCTGACTAAGAAGCGAATCCAGGGGCATCTCACTTGATCAAGTTTGAAAAGTTTGTCCACACGGGCTTTGGGGAGTCCAGAGAGAAGCTGTGCCAGCACTGAGCTGGGATGAGAGCAGGGGAGACTTAAAGAAGAGGAGAACGTCACTTTAAACTGCAAATGAACCCTGAAGTGACAAAAAACTTGAAGCAAGCCCACGTTTCAGGTCAGGCTGGCTGTGAATCAGCTCTAGAAAACGAAAGACAAAACTTTCTGACTTCAGTTCAAATTATGAACTTACAAACTCTCATTTATCTGGTTTAATGGATGTGAGCCAGTGACATTTTTTGAGGTTAGTGGATGGGACAGCTTCCTGAAAATGAACTCATTGAGAAGGGCGTGATTTGGAGACAAAGTTTGTATCAAATTCTCATATTGTACAAGGCTGGGTTAATGTGACATGGAGATACCTTCTATATATCCCAGAGCTGCTCCTGAGCGTCCTCCATGCATTTAGTGCTCTCTGCTAAAATGCAGAGGCATGATAAATCACTTCCAAAAATGAAAGTTGAAAAAAACAGATTTTAAACCCATCTGAATGACAACAAATGTGTAAAAAGCTTTTGCACAGGACAGCCATGTAACCTTACTCCATTCCCCCAAGATAACAAGCAGAGAGTGGTGGTGAACTGTGGACAAGTGGGGCAGCCCACGGTCCAGCTTTGTGATTTCATGGCTCAGAGATGGGGATCAGAATAGGAGTGTCTCACATGTTGGTGGTTTTTGTCAGTAAGTCTTAGTAGGTCTTGTTTTTTTCAGAAGAAGGCTATTTCTGCCCCACCCCCCCCTTGTTTCCCTTTAAAACACTGATTTATTTTTGCCATTGCTCTAAAGATGTCTGTGTATTCCCCACAACTGTCTTCAGGCATTGCAAAAATCAGAATATTGCCTGAAGCTAGGCATAAAAATGAAGCAGAGGCGTCATGCAGGGAGCTGGGCTAAAATTGGTATCCGATAAAGTTAGGGGAGAATTTCATGGAGCCCTTGTTTGTTTTATTGAAGTGGACAGGTTGAAGATCAGGGTTTTATCGATGCCCTGGCATCAGAGAGGTGCACTACTGGTCCTGCATGCTGTGAATCTTCCTCATCCTTGGCACTGTGGCTGCAAGCTGGAGGGGTGGCTGGGATGTGCTCCTGGTGAGGAGTTGGTGGTGTTGTCACCAGCTTTGGAGGCAGCAATGCCACAATGATGCTCCTGCCTGCAGTTGTGCTGGAGAAGTGGGGTGAGCTCAGAGTTGATCCTTAGTGTTAACTAAAACCTCCTATTCCTACACTGTGCCAGTGTCCTGGGAGCAGATTTGAGGCAGGAATTCCTCTGTGCCTGAGTTAGGTGATGGCTCCACGGGTGCACCCACCCAGATGCATATCACCAGAGTCCTGCCGGCTGGCGAGGCACAGGGAGGCTGTGGGTCCAGCCACATGGGAGAGGTTGTTTGGAATTTCCAAACCTTGTGGGGAAGTCCCTTGCTGAGGTCCCCACACTCTTCCAGGTGCCACTATCTGGTGGAGCTTGAGGGAAGTCCCTCTGCTGTGTTTCTAGTAAATGCCAGCCCAGGACGTGTTAATGACAGCAGAGGATGTGCTCCATCTGCGTGACGAATGACACTTAGGGGAGATCTGGAAACAGGATGGGGATGTTTTATTGACCAGCTGATAAAAGAAAATGCCAGAGAAATTCCCCTATGGGAACACACGGCAGAGTTTCACCCCATGCTTCAGCATTGAATTACAGTGCTCATTTAGCAGCCCTTGGCTGCCTGTCCCAGTGCTGCCCACAGTGCCCTGCTAGTCCAGCTGCCTGTTTGTAGAGAGATGGGCTGGGAACAGATAAAAATAAATTTTTTATTTCTTTTTTAACTCCCCCAAGGCAAGATCGACTCAATCATGCCTTTGCCAAGACGGCCTCGTGCTGGTAGAGCCGAGCCAAACCAGTACCTGCTGATTTTTCAGTGGAGCAGATGAGCCCCATGTCCTGTGGCCAGAGGGGACATCTTCAGTGTCCCTTGTCTCTGCTCCCTCTGTCCCACTGTGGTCCAGCCCACACCAGGCTGGTTTTGCTCTTGGTTTTCATGTGCAATGCCAAATTTAAATTATTTGTGAAGTAGCAAAACATCCTTTGCATTGGCTGCCGAAGTACTGTGTACACATCTGTGTCTGTAGGGTTTTTCTTCTAGGATAGTTGAAGTAGTGTGGATTTCAGCATGGAGCCAGGTATATTAATAGGAATGCCCTAATTTTGCCTTTTCTCTGTACCAAAGGAGCTTACAATGGGGGAATTAACTGAGCCTTAAGTCAGCACTGGGTGTTCTGCAAAGCCTCCATAGGTATTCCTCAATATTTTGTTTTCTGTTTGCAGCAGCCTGGCTCTTTAGGAAGCAGCATGAAAAAGAGATGGAGAAAAACCCTCCCAGGATACACCCATGGCCAACAGAATAGGGAATGTCTGTCTGCCTCCTTCCCAGGATGAAACCCCCTTATGTGCCCCTGGGAGCAGAGGGACAGGGACCATTCTGGACAGATTTCAAAGCCAGTATTTAACCCAGACAGCTTGTTACTGGTGTTGCTTTTTCATTCATCTCCTTTCTATTTTTCCCTGCTGAGAGGCAGAGCATGTGCATGTGCGTCCCCAGAAACATTTACTATCATCAGTCAGCTTCATCATAAATGATGAATTCGGGCTTGCAGCTTCCTTTACCCAGGGAAGCTCATTTGCTTTCAGCTTGATTAGAGCCTGCTCCAGCGCAGCAAGGGTGGCTAGGAAATGCCACCCACGCTGGGGTGTCAAAATGCCTCAGAAACCATCCGGGAGCCAGGGAGCCAAGCAGAGCCGGGAAACCAAGTGGAGCTGGAGCAGCTTGCGTGTCTCCAGGCCATTAAAGCTCACCCCTGGGGCTGGGGAGGATGTGCAGAGCACGGATGAAACGCTGCATCCTGCCTGTCCCATCCCTGCTGGATCCGGCCGTAGGAGCTGAGGAAGTTTTCCTGCTTAGCAGGGTGGGGAGGCTTCACATCTCAGCCTTTATTTAATTTTCAGGTGATAAAAGTGTCGCTTCTTTGCCTGGCGCGTCAGAGCAGCCAGCACCTTCAAACGCTCCCCTTTCTCCAGGGAATTTGCATTTCCCTAAAGGCAGCACCAGATTTATGCAAAAATCTAGATGAAAGAGAGTCAAAAGGCAAAGCACGCTTGTGAGTAAGCTTTCCTGGGTACTTCCTGAACGGTCAGACCCTCTCTTTCCAACCTTTTGGCATTCTGGGGAGAAGTGATGCTGGCTGCAGGTTCCTCCAGCCCCAAAAACACTTGGTGATGACCACTTCACCTCCATGTCGTCCCAAGAGTGGTATCAAACTGGAAAGGTGCTTTGAAATTGCAACATCCCACTGCTGGATTTGCTTTTCCTGGGTGCACCATTCCCTCTTGTTAGGGTGTTCAGGTGGTGTTTCCTCTCTAGACAGGATGGATTTCCTCCTCATCCTGCCATTCCCCTGAGGATGTGGTCCTTCTTCTTCAGTGATCTCCAAAATCACCTGGGCGCAGTCCATCAAAGCCAGCTGGCTGTGCTTCATGACCTTTTCCTTGCTTTCCCTGACAGGATGGGAAGAGCACCAAGTATCATCATCCCACAGTGGCTCTGACATGAGCTTTTTGCTCATGCAAATCTTTGCAATTTCCCTTCCTGAAATACCAGGGCGTTTGCTGGCTTTTACAAAGCCACTGTTGGAAATCCTTCCTGTGAATGACAGGAACAGGATTGGATGACTGTTCATCTTCTGTATCGAAAGACAGTTCATTCAAGTTCAAGAAGCGCCAGGATCTGTATAGTTTGCCATCTTTTTTTAGCTGGTTTCGCCTCCAACAGTGGCTGGGAGCAGCCTTGGCATGCCAGAGCATCTCTGTGTGACAAGTGAGGATGTGATTTAAAATCTGCTCATCTGGGGCTGCAGCAGCTGCTCCCTGCTTCTGGTATGCAGCCCAGAAAGGGACAGGCTTGATGGTAATTGGGGAGCCCATTTTTGCAATCCAAAACCACCGATTCCCAAGCTGCAGCATTGTAGGGTCCAGCCTAAAGGATTTTTCATCCCATTTTCCTAATTCTCAGAGTGTCCTGTTCCAGCAAGGTTTTTTTAATACCTTGGTTAAACTTGAATCCAGTTTGAACCCCACTTGATGAAGTTGCAGATGGGAAGCTGAGTGGGAGCTGATGTTGGAGAGCCCAGGGGAAGGGTCATGGTGACATTCAACCAACCCTGGCCATCAGGCACTCAGAGCATCACGCATTGGTTTGGGATGGAAAGGACCTTTAAAGATTATCTAATCTCAATCATGCTGCCATGGACAGGGACACCTTCTATTGCAACCAGGTTGCTCAAGGCCTCATCCAGCCTGGCCTTCAACACTTCCAAGGATGGGGCAGCCACAGCTTCTGGGGGCAACCTGTTTCAGTGTGTCACCACTCCCATCATAACAAATGTCCTCCTTATGTTCAATATGAACCTGCCCTCTTAATTTAAAGCTGTTGCTTTTTGTACTATAACTACAGGTCCATGTAAAAGTCTTTTTCAATCTCTTTCTTTCAACCTCTCTTTAATACATTGAAAGCCTGCAATGAGGTCTCCCTGACCACCAGTTCCCAGCCCAGCTGCACGGTGCATTTCCAAGGCCCTTGAGTTTCAGAAGTTTTGTAGTTGGGAAGAGGCCTCAAGTTGCACCAGGGGAGGTTCAGGTTGGGTATCAGGAAGAGTTACTTCACTGAAGGAGTGACTTAGCATTGGAATGAACTACTCAGGGAAGTGGTGGAAAACATCCCTAAAGTGTTCAAAAATGGGTAGATACAGTACTCAGGAACGTGGTTTGGTGGGCAAGATGGTACTTGGTTGAAGGATGGACTTGATGAACTTGGAGATCCTTTCCAACCTGAATGATTTTACAGTTCTGTCTACAATTATATTATTCTGGTTTGCAGACCCTGAGCAATTTAGCTCTGCACTGCCTTAATCTCCTTCCTCCAAAGTGATGCTTGATCTTCCCTCCTCCTCCTTCCAGTTTAGTCCTCCATCTTCCATGTGGACAAGGTGCAAATTGGGCCGAGTTCATGAGACAATGCTTTACACACCAGGCAGGCTCTGCAGAGTGAGTGAAGAAATTGCTGTCCCTTCAGCAAGAGCAGCTGTAACTTTCAGCATTTCATGCCCTTTGATCTTTTATTTGAAAGAAAACCACCTTCATTTGCTCTGTGAGCTCCCACGGGTGGGGGACAACTCTTGGCACAGCTTTGGGGTTTTGCACAAGGGTGGCAGGACCACAGGATTTTGTCCCTGTTGCTGAGGATGTCTGGGCCCAGGAGGGTAGGAGAGGGTGCAGGGGAACAGGAGAGAGTGCAGGATCAGGCCATGCTGTAGCCATGCATCCAAAACTGGCAGCTTGGAAGTACCCACCTTTGTCCCTAGAGCTTTGTCGACATGTTGCTTTTGCAGAGCGCTTCTCCTGTGGCAACCACGGAGCTTTGTTGTGACTTTTTGCTGGAGCTAAGGAGTTTGCTGGAAGAAGATTTTAGGGAAAACCATCTCTGCAGGACTTGGGCCTAATGGGAGGAGCCAGGAGGGTGATGTGCTGGGGGATCTTGATAACACTGCCAGACCTCGCCACATCCTACCCAGGAGCAGCCTGCTTTCCCATCTCCCTTCACCTGCTCCATGGCTTTTAATTATCCTGGCTGACACTCAGTTGTGTTTCCCCCAGGACCTCTCTGAGTTGTTGATACTCCTGAGGGTTCACTTCTCACCTACATGCAGCAGCTCTGTCCCATCCTGCTGGAAAAGGGACATCCCTGGAGGGGCTATTTCAAGGGGCAGTTTCTGCTGTTAAAGTGACAATAGCCATGGCTGGAGAGGATGAGGAGGAGACAACCCAAAGGGTTTCCCTGCATGTCCCCATGAGCTTGGTGGCTGCCTTCAGAAGTGCTCTGGTGTCCCCCACACAGGAGAGGGCTGGTGGTGCTGACACCTCCCAGCAGCCTGTTATGATTTGTGTGACCCTGTCTCCATGGGGTGAAATGTGTTAACCAAAAAATACAGAGTAAGAGCGAGATGGTTTGGGAGGACAACCCCAGGCAGCACAGGGCCTGGATGGTGGAGGAAGCTCAGAGACCCACAAACACCATCTAAACCTGGTGCCATTGAGTTGGGAGAGCTGCCTTTCTCCAGAGCTTGGCTTCTGTGGACAATCCTGACCATAGCTTGATGCCACCAGAGATCTTTCCATGGGACACATCACAGGCAGAGCATGTTCTGTCCCGTGTGGCATCCCCAGCATGTCACAGAACACTATTTCAACATTGTCTGCAGGTCAAAATCCACGTTTTGGGTAGATTTGAGTCCCCTGGAGCCCCCTTCATCATCAGCCAACTTCCATCAAAGCCACCACAGCCTGTCTGGGTTGGGGATTGTGCAAGAGGCACCAGTGACGCAGACAGGGCTCTGGTGGCCTTGGGTCAGGGCTCCTGGTGGCCTGACCAGGTAATGTAGGGACAACTTCCCATCAGACTCCCCCCCATCGAGGGGGGATTTTGCAAATAGCAAAGTTCAGGTCTCGTGGGACAGAGGTTCAGGCTCAAACTGTACCTCAAAGGGGAGATCATGGCAGCTTCTCCCTGCTCTCCCAGGAGAGTGCTGCTGTTTCTCGTGTTTCCCCCAAAAACACATCATTCTGCACCCCCACCCCCAAACTTTGCCACCTGCCACAACTGTTAAATTCACTCAAAATACTGTGAGAAACCACAAGAAAAAAGCTGGGCAGATGTTCAGCTGCCCCAGGGTTTCAGGGTGAGAGAGACACGTGGCAGTGGCACTTGTTGGGGGTGACCACTGGGGTAAGTTTGTACCCAGTGTCTGTTTTGGGGTGAAGATGCTGCTTTGGGATTATTTTCTTTCCAAAGATACTGTTGGACAAGGCTTGAAGCCTGGAAGTGCCCAATCACACACAGAATTGCTTTTTTTCCCTGATTCTTCTGGCCAAAAGAAATCCCTGAAGAATGGAGGGAGCTGGCCCCCCAGTATTTGGGGTTCCTGACTTCCCTGTGCATCGGGTGCTGGAGCGTGGGGACCATCCATCCCCAAACAACTGAGCCTTTCACCCCTCCCCAAAAAAACCCTCTAGGGGCACACCCTCTGCAGATCTGGGAGGCAGCCAGCCCCAAGCCTGTTATTACTTTTCCCCATGGAGTTGGCCTCTCTTCCTCCCCCCTCTTTTTTCTTTTTTTTTCCTCCTTTCCCTTCAAATCCAAGCCAGGAAAAACCTCTGACGTCAGCAGCACGACTGCAAGCTCCTCGTGGCTGCTGGGGGAAGGCAGTGGAGGGGATATCCCGGATCATAAAACCAGGATCTCGCTGTGAGCAGGGCCACCGGTGGCTGCCTGTGAGTCGTGCACTGCTGGGGACAGGGTGGGAGGGATGGATGGGGGACTGTGTTCAGCTGAGGGTGTTCCTTTTCCCCACAGTGCGGAAGGTTTAGTGACTTTTTGTGGTTTTTATGATCCTCTGATGGCTGAATATCTTCTGGTACAAGAAGGAATTAAGTTAAAAAACTGTTCATGGAGACCTCAAACTCAAGTTGTTTGGGGGCTGCATGAGAAGGGAAAAGCTGAAATTCCAGCTAAAGGGCTGTTGAAGGGGTGCTTGAAGCATCATGTTTCCTCCAGGGCATTGCCCTGTGAGCACTGGACAGGAGAGGCAGCCCTGACACTGGTGGCATCACAGGAATTCCAGTGTGGGCACAGGGTCCGTGTCCAGGGGTTGTGAATCTGGGTGAGAGGGAAAAACAACTCCCAAAGGACCTTTGTAGACACTTTCCACACTGTGCCTCAGCCTCTCTTCAAAGACAAAAGGTGCAAATACAAGATAAGAAAGGGTTGATCATGTTACCAGTGCCTCCGGTGCATTCCCAGCTTGCACAGTGCTGGGAAGACTTTGCTCTTTTTATCTGGCTGGCTGGCTCACTGCCTCAGTTTCCCCATTTCTCCCTCTTTCCTGGTGTCCTGAGTGCCTCCTGCTTGCAAATGTCCATGCCAACATCATGCTGGCATCTTTTTCTGCTCTCTAAATGCTACCAAACTCCTTAAGTCCAACTGGAGCTGTAAAATCAAGGGCTGCACAGCTCTCTTTGGCAAAATTTTGTGTTAGCCAGTATTTATTGCACACCAAAAAGGATATGGGGAAAGATACATGACCTGGCTTATCTTACAGGTGTGTTTTCATGGGCTGCCAGGAGTCCCCCATTTCTTTCCCTCTACACCTGTGCATTTTGAATCCTCCTTGTTGTGTTTTGCTCAGAAAACATCACATGCAGCAAGAGAAACAACCTAAAAAATAACTCCTTGGAGGAAAAACCCCACGATGCTTCCCTGGCAGATGATGCCAGGCACTGCTTCGCTCCTGGCAGCAGGTACCCCACAGCCACCACAGTACCCAGGGTAGCTTTTCCAGGACATCCCAACTGCTCTGTCCAGCCCTGGAGCAGGACATCCCGGTGGCTGCTTACACCTCTCCCCACAGATGCCGTCTCCTGCTGGGTGTTTTGTTTCCGTCGCTCTCCTCCTGGACCTTTCCTGTTTCCTTCCGTGCGGATGCAACTGGAGGAAGTCTCAGCACATTGGCTGTGTCCCAGCTGCAGTCACAGGCTGGGGACAGCACTGTGGCTCTCTCTGTCCTGGGACCTGTCCTCCCTGTCAATGATGGCGATGCTGGCAGTGGTGATGCTGCTCGGGCTGGTGGAAGTGGTGGTGCTTGTGGCAGTGCTGCTCATGCTGGTGGAACCCAGTGGTAGCAGTGGTAGTGTTGCTCATAGGGGTGGCAGTGGTGACACTGGTGGCAATGCTTGGAATGGTGGTGCTGCTGCTGATGCTGGTGGCACTGGTGGTGTTGGTGGCAGTGGTGCTGCTCATGCTGGTGGCAGTGTAGTGATGGCAGTGGTGCTCCTCCTACTGATAGCAGTGGTGACACTGGTGGCAGTAGTGGTGCTCATGGCAGTGGTCATTGTGGTGCTTGTGGTGGCAATGGTGACAGTGGTGATGCTGCTGATTCTGGTTGCAGTGATGGTGGTGGCAGTGGTGACACTGGTGGGAATGGTGGCAGTGGTGATGCTGGTGGTGCTGCTCAGCTGGTGGCAATGGTGACAGTGGTGGTACTGCTGGTACAGATCTTATGTGTGCAGCTGAGCCTCATAGATCTGCTCCCCATGGTCACTCGTGTCAGTGGCAACAGATGTGTGCAGAACCTTCTGCATGGTGATAACTGGAAATACTCAGAAACTTGGATTCAGTTCTCAGGGTGATGGAAGTGCTTGTTGGGAGCAGGGAGAGCAGGACTTCATCAGCCTTAAGGAGAAAGGGTTGGTCAGTGTCTTGATATGTGAGCTGAAAGCAGGAGAGAGGTCGAGAAAGTGTGACACAGCTGGGTGTTTTGTTGGATTTCTCTGAAGATGAACTTTGAACAGGAGATGTGCTCACTCTGAGATCACTATATTTATATATGGGTGAGATACACATTGTTTGGGTAGGAGCCTTTGTTCTGAGTCCTGCTGCTAAAGCTCATGTGGAGCGACACCTTGGCTCTGCAAAGCTTCCTTTTCCTTCTCTTGGGGATGTGCTGTGTTTAGGAAAACCTGACTCCACCATCTGTGTCCCACTAGCTGGGTACCAGCAGCACAGCGGCGGGTCAGGCATCTGCTTGCCTCTCCAACCAAGCTCTTCCATTCACTGGGAGAAGAAGATCTGACCTTTATTTTCCATCAAGTTGCCATGAGGAAGATCAGCCTCATCCTTCTGTTGCAGGCTTAGTCCCTGGACATCTGGGATGAGGCCAAGACATTCGTAATGATCTTGCCACACGGCAAAGGAATATTTCGGAGAGCCCTGTGATCCCCTCAGCTGTGGGGGTGTAAGACAAGAAGATGATGGCTCAGTGGTCCCCATCCCCAAGAGCAGCAACCTTCACTGCTGTCTTGCCACAGTGGTGTGTATTCATACTGGTGTGTATTCATACTGGATCCTCAGTGGGCTCTTGGCTGCAAAATTCTTGTGTAAGAAGCAGAAATTTCCACACTCATGGTGAAAAGAAAATCATAGAATCATTAAAGTTGGAAAAGATCTCTGAGATCAGTTGTTAACACTGCCAGGTCCACTAAACCATGTGCCACATCCATGCCTCTTCCAGGGATACCGATTCCACCACTTCCCTGGGCAGTCTGCTCCAATGCCTGAGCACCCTTTTAGTGAAGAAATTTTTCTTATACCCAATCCAAACCTCCCCTTGCACAACTTGAGGCTGTTTCATCTTGTCCTGTTGCTTTGTTACATGGAAGAAGAGACCAACCCCCACCTGGCTACAACCTCCTTTCATCGGGCTTTCCCAAGATGGGTTTGAGCCTGACAGGCCAGCGCTGCACTGCTGAGCATCCTCATCCAGGGCTTGTTCACTGTGTCCTCACATGCTTCCTCTACATCCCCCGGAGCACTCAAATGAGAAGGATTTATATTCCACTTGGCAGGTTATTAATATTAGCTGAAATTCCCTTTTCCACATTGTTCTGCCACGCTTAATATGGAGATCAGCATCGCAGCCTGAAACGCCGGGGATGATTTGTGATTGAATACCCATCAGGGATTTATGGGCTTCGGGACTGAATTGCTGGGATGTGTGATTGCCAAAATACTTGAAACGCTTCCACTGGAGAGGAGACCTTGTGGGAAAGGAGCACTCGCTGTTCTCGTAGGCAGGCGGTTCCCATTGAGCCTCCGTTACTGGCAGCGAGCACGCCCAAGCCAATAAAAAATCGTCCGGGATCCAGAGCACCGATGGAGCCTGAACTGTGTGTCGGATGATGACAGGGGGCAGCGCAGGCATTGGTGCTGGCAGCAGCTCCCAGCCCCACGGGATTGCTCAGCAGGTGGGATTTAATCCAGGACGTGGGTAAACATGGGCACAGTTCATATTAATGTCCCTGGCAGCTGGTTAAAACGAGGTATGGGGTTGTTTGGAGGGAGAAAAGTCATTTTTTGATAATTTCCCTTGTGCACCTCTGGTGCTGGTATGTCAAATCAGATTGATCATCAGGATCAGATCAAATGGCATTAGGACAAATGGCATTAAACACACTGGAAGCCTGAAGAGCAAAGGCATGAAAAGTAAAAGCAAAATATCCTCCAGTCCTTTGTTTCAGAGAAATTAGGCTTTCAAGGTGATGCTTTGGGGCAATTCCTACTTTGCATCAGCTCTTCCCTTTGAGCAGGCAACTGTGGCTGCCCATCTCTCTCACCTCCCATCCCTTTTTGTGGTTGTGCTGGCCAGCAGATTGGCAGCTGGACATGTAGGAGCCACACGGCCAAAACCAGCCCAGAATTACCCTCCTGAAATAAGAAATTGATTCTTACCCAGCCATGGTGAGATTGTCTTGGGAAGAAGCAGATCCCACAAAGTGATAGGTGGGATCATCATTGAAAAAGTATGGTGAACGCTGTGGGGGAAGCAGGTTTCCCAGCCCATCTTGCAGGATCATTGCAAGCTTTGAGCAAAAATTCCAGCTGCTGTGGTCCAGGTGGGGAGGATCAGCTACCCTGGGGGGTTCAGCATCACCTGTGGGCTGAGCTGTTCTGAATCACACCTAAAATGCTTCAGAGAGGCAGCTCCCACCTCACTCCCATGCCTCAGCCAAGCTCCCAGCCTCCATCAACTGCTAAAATCTGATTTCTCAATGGGGACTGGAAAGTCGTCCCCCCCGAATGTCCCACTCAAACCCTGCAGCCCAGGCAGGGTTTGAACTTCACAGAACATCCTTGCAGGACTCTAGGATAGCATTATCCCCTTCTTTATGGGCAAAAAAAAAAAAAAAATAGTCAAGTGTGATGGAGCATTGTTGGTTGTTGGGAAGAGTCCATGATTTTAGCAGCCAAACTGGGCACATTCAGCAGAGCAGCTCTGCTTCCTCTGGCACCTCACCTGGCTTTTTTCCTGTTGCTATTTAACTTTTTCATTCCTGGGTGCCACTGGAGAAGCAGGAGGTATTAAACATGTTATAAATCATGCTCAGGCCTGGACAAACCCATTGTCAGTACCCAGGTGCTGTTATGAGCTGGTCAGGGCTCAGCTCATCTCCCTACTCCCACCTTGTCTCATTGCATAAGGGTGAAACAATCCAGAGGGGAAAGTTTCTGGCTGCTGTGAGGAGAGGCAAGGGGGTGCCTGCTGGCCTGGCTCGGGTTACTTATGTGCTTATGGTCTATTTTGAGGCTCTGGCCACCCAGCACTAAGCAGCCGCTGACCTGGGGGAAGGACCAGCTTCAAAACAAGAGTCCAGTGGGGAGCAACCTGGGGAGGCTCTGGCTGGGTTTCTCTCGGCTCTGAGTGGGGCTGGCAGAGCCCTTGCCTCCCCACTGGGCCCATCATCTCATGGATTTGAGTATTTCCATAGTGGGAATTGATTTCTTTTTTAATTCTTCCCATTGCCACCCTTGAAAGCAAAGATGCCATGGGTGGAGGGGCCGGGCTGCATTACTGGGAGCGATGTGCCGGCGGTGTGGCAATGTGGATGAGCAGGCAGGGAGACACATCTATCACTAACCCTGGCAAAACCACACACATGCAACCCCCTCCTCGGCCCCCCCCCCCTTCCCCAAGATAGCTCATTTGCAGGCGGCTTAATTCTCCTAAGAGCATTAGAGGTGCATTTCGTGGACATGAGCCCAGCGCCAGGAGCATGTGGCCGATTAGCGGCAGCAGCAGCTGGTTTCGGGCACAGTGTGCATTTAGGGTGGAGATATTCAACGTGCTTTTTGGGGACACAAAGGTGAGGTCTGCGGGGTCTGGATGGGTGTTGGGGGGGGTCAGCTGGCATGAACTGGGTGCTTAAATCCACCAGCAGGTGCAGATGTTGGGTGGTATATGAGACCAAGGCCTTCCCTGCCATGTGCTTTCAGTTCTGCGGGTGAAATGTGAGTTATCCCTTCTGGCTTTCCAGTGCCATTTCAGCTCTCCAGATGATATTTCAGCTTTAGCTTTAAATACCACCTCGCTTTCTAATTTATGGTCTCCTGTGAAGATGAGGATGGTCAGGGATGCTCATAGGGGATGTAGAAAGTGATGGTGCCTTCAGGGGCACCCACACCAGGCAGGGGCTTCCTTGGGGAGGAGGACACTCTCACCACCGCGTTTCCCTTTCTCTCCCCCGCAGCCTCGCTCTGCACTGGGATTTATGGAGGTGCTGAGGAGCAGCTGTGAGCCCCGCAGCCCCCGGCAGCCCGCCCTGTGAAGCAGCCCCCGGCCGCCTCTCCTCGTCCTGCCCAGCACCCCGACCCTCCGACTCAACCATTCAAGGCTCCCGTGCATGGATCGCCCCAGCGAGGCACCGCTGCCGGACGCCGCCGACGCCGCCCCGTAGGCTCCCGGCCCCCCGTGCCGCCCCCAAGTACTCCACATACCCCGATGGGGTAACGTGACGGGGGCCACCCTCCCGCCACCACCACCCCCCATATGCAGAGGCCTTTCTAGAGCGCCCGGGAGCGCGCGGCACCGGAGGCAGCAGCCGCTCGCCGTCGCACACACGCAGAGGACGCCAACACTACAGCAAAGGGATTTTTTTTTTAATTATTATTATTATTATTATTTCTTTAATATTATATTTTTTTTCCCCATCTGGCTTTTTTTCCCCCTGGGAGGTTTGTGGTGTGTCAAGGAAGCCGGTGCGCTCCCAAGAGTTGGGATTATTTGCACAACGTCTGTATATTGAGTTCTCGATCTTGTTTTATTTTTATTTTTGAACCGCAAAGGGGTTGTTAGGGTTTTGTTTGGGGTTTTTTGTTTTTGTTTTTTTTTTTTGCCCCTCCACACCACACTTTTCTTGGGTTTTTCCCCTGCCACTGTCAGCACCACCTCACCTTCCCACTGTCCCCACCATGGCCCGGATGAACCGCCCTGCACCCGTGGAGGTCTGCTACAAAAACATGAGGTTCCTCATCACCCACAACCCCACCAATGCCACACTCAGCACCTTCTTGGAGGTAAGGAGGGGAGACTGGAAGGTGGGGACCAGGGTCCAGTTGCATCTTTAGGGGCTAAAAGCTGATGTTGATGAGAGGACAAGACATCCCCTTTGATACCACAGCACCTGGTGGGCAGTGGGTCCGATCATTGCCAGCTTTTTTGGGATGGGATGTTTTTCAGGACCCCAAGTGTGATGTTTGGGCACGGTAGAGATGGAGCAGAGTTTCGCCATTCCCTTTGCATCCCCTGTCAGATCCACTATCACATCATGTCACAGGGTTTTGGAGTGATGCACATGGGTGCACACAACCTGCCCTGTTCCTCCCAGCACCTCAATAATGGCTTTTGATCCCAAATATCCCAGCGTATTTCCAATGCCCAGAGTGTGTTGGGTAGTGCTGGAGAGCTCGGTGTTGAAGAGCCAGCACTGGTAGCTGCTGTGTGAGTGCCAATGCCTCAGGGTGACAGGAAGGTGGCTGTGATTTGGGGACCCCATACTCTGCATACTGCAGAGGGCGATGGGGACCACGCCAGTGAGAAGGGAGAAAAATTCCCCTTTCCTCCAGTCTCTTACACTTTTGGCCAGGCTGCTGAGCGTGTGGGGCTCACCACGGTCTGGTGAGCGCATATGGGGAACAAAGGAGGTGGATCACTGGGGATGATCTCACGGTGCCCGGCGAGGCCGGCACACCGGGCGCATAATCCGGGGGCAATCCTCGCACCGGGCAATGAGCCATGCTGGAAGCATCCCAAGTCCCACGCCTGAGCCTGCAGCGTGTTGGAGTGATGATACGGCAGCGAGGTGGAGAAGGAGCCCCTGAGCCATCTGTGAGATGCTGAGCTCGACTGGTGGGGCATGCTACGACTCCCCCACAGCTGCCTCCATGCATTTCTGCATCAGGAGCGTGACCAGGCACAAATAATTTCTCCTTCAGAGGACTGGCACCCATGTCAGGGATGTTTCTTTGCCTGAGGTATAAAATCCCTGCTGATGAGGCTGTCAGGGCTTAAAAATAAATGGCCCCATTGGTACTCGTGACTCTGAGGAGTCATGAAGATGCTGGTTAAAAATCCTACAAGGCCACTTGGCTTTGGTGTCCTCGGATTTCATGTTTCCTTGTGCCTGGCAGGCTGGATGGACCACAGGTCAAGGGTTCAGAGAAGGGGCACAGTACTGTTTTAGGGTCCATACTGCTCTACATGGTCATAGCAGGGCTTGGATGTTTTGGGGTTAACTGGGGTGTATCTGGCAGGGTCTGTTCAGACCCCTCCTCCTTCCCTCCACAGGACCTGAAGAAATATGGTGCCACCACAGTCGTGCGAGTGTGTGAAGTGACCTATGACAAGACCCCCCTGGAGAAGGATGGCATCACTGTCATGGTAGGTGGGCAGCAGGATGGGCACTGGGGGGCTGCCTCAACATCACCCTTAAAAATCTCATCCCTTGGGGCTGTTAAACACCCCAGTAGGAGCAGAGCTAGAAGCCCAGCTGAGCTGAGCTGAGGCTGGTGCTTTAAAAAGAGACGTGCTGCCCACGCAGCCGAAACTGTGACTCACCCGGCTGAGTCGGCAGCTGCCTTCCTTGCCTGTTGCTCAGGATCTGAAGCATCCAGGGATGAGAGCGCCTGATCCCACGGGGAAGATGCGCGTGGTTCCCATTACCCCCGGCGTTATCTTATCTGGGGGGGTGGTGTGAGGGTTTCTTGCTCTTCCAGCAGCTGGCTGGTGCAGCTGAGGGGGATGAAAGGGAGCAGGCAGCAAGCTGGGAAAGGCAGAGCATGCAGCTGCCTGGGCTGTATCTTGGCTGATAGGTAATTGGAGATGATGTCAGACGTGATAGCCCTGCCAGGGAGTTCAGCTCCAGCTGGGAGGTGAGGCTCTGCTCATTATTTAGGGAAGGGTTTGGAAATGCCTTGTGTCTTCTGGGGTGGTCCTCTGTGTAGGACCTCTTTATATAGCTCTGTATAATGTATATCCTAGAGAGAGGAGGCTCTATCTTAGATCCTCAGGGATATAGGTGGATAATCCCATGGCTCTGTAGATAGAGATCCTCCAGATGCAGATGTCTCTAGATATAGATGCAATCTGTGTCTCTACTGGATATATCTTGGAAAGATCACTGTATCCTACATGTACAGAATCTGTATTTTGGAGATCATATCTGCTCACACACCAAATTCTGCATTTTACCCTATTTCTATCTGGAACCTTCAGTCTGAGTTTCTATATCTATATACATACCTCTTTACATCTCTTATATCTCTCTTATGTGGAGAGATACATATCTAGGATATGTTTTTTATAGAGAGTTAGAGAACCTATACAAGACATTGTATAGAAACTAAATAGTTTCTATATCAATATTTCTATAACCATATAGAAACTATATAATGTAAATCAAGAGATATCTAAAACCTGGTTTTCTATAGATAGATGTATCTCTGCAGATACAGAAATATCTCTGTAATTATATCAAATCTATATATTTTTGAGATATCATGGTATATATTTTTATTTGATATACACAATTCGGTATATTTTTATCTGTATATCCTCATATATTTATCTGTATCCTCATACATATATATATTTGGGATATAAATGTATATTGGTGCACAAGTCTGATGAGGAGCAGCTGAGGGTTTTTAGCCTGGAGAAAAGAAGGCTTGGGGAAGATCTTTTCCTCTCTACAACTCCCTTAAAAGAGGTTGTAGCCAGGTGGGGGTTGGTCTCTTCTCACAGGTAACAAGCAACAGGACAGGAGGGAATGACCTTCAGTTGCCCCATGGGAGATTTAGGTTGGATATTAGGAAAAATTTCTTCACTGAAAGGGTTGTCAAGCATTGAAACAGCCTGCCCAGAGAAGTGGTGGAGTCACCATCCCTGGACGGGTTTAAAAGAGCTGTAGATGTGGCACTTGGAGAGATGATTTAGTGGTGGCCTTGCCAGTGCTGGGTTAACAGGTGGACTTGACAATCTTAGACGGCTTTTCCAACCTAAACAATTCTATGCTTCTATATATAGACCATATACAGGTCTATATATGGAGAAGTGAAGGCTCTGGGGAGACCTTAAAGCCCCTTCCAGTCTCTAAAAGGGCTGCATGAGAGCTGGACTATTTACACAGGCATGTAGTGATAGACCAAGGGGGAATGTCTTGAAACTGCCAGAGGGCAGATTTAGATGAGACATAAGGAAAAAGTTTATCATCATGAGAGTGGTGAGGCACTGGCACAGGTTGCCCAGAGAACTTGAGGCTGCCCCATCTCTGGAAGTGTTCATGGCCAAGTTGCAGCAATCTGGGATAGTGGAAGGTGCCCCTGCCATGGCAGAGAGTTGGACTAGATGATATTTGAAGGTGCCTTCCATCCCGAGCCATTCCATCACAGGATGATTCTGTTGGGTGCTGTGTCATCCCTGGTGTGAGCCCCTGACCTGCGCTCATGGCTGCAGGGAGGACGTGGCCTTGCAGGAGGAGATGGCCTTGCAGGACAGGCACAGGCCAGCCAGGGAGGCTGGCTCAAACACTGCAAATACCCTGAAGCCCAGCATGCTCCTTTGCTATCAAATCCCAACAGAAATCTCACCACCTGTTCAAACACTGAAGTGAAGCAACTTATTTTGCCATCTCACACCAAGGGTGACTTCAGCACAGCAGCTTAGTGACTCACTCCTCAAAATCTAGGATTAGGGCCCGGTGCCTCGCACCCTTCGGGGCTCACCAAGCCATATCCTCTCCAAGTGATGCTGCCCTTCCTGTCTCTCTCTTCCAGTACTGCACAGCCAGTGCCCACGCTCCTCCTGACAAATCTATTTTGGGAAAGAAATCTCCATTTTGGGACACTTACTCCTCATAACTGAGCCCAGGGCTGAGGGGTATCAAGTGCAGAATCCATTTGACCAACTTCCTCACCATGCTCCAGTTTTGAACCCCTGCAACTTGAGTATGAAGCTCAGAAGGAGATGGGGTTTTTTTTGTTTTATCCCTTAGTAGCCTTTCCTAAAGGATAATATTTAAATGGCCCCATTTGGAGTGATCTCCCTCCCTTGTTAGTGGGTCCCCAGACCATTCTTTTGGTCTTCCCCTCCATGTGTTGCAGGAAGTTGAATTTCAGCACCACATCTAGCTCTGAGATTTCAACCATCTTCAAGCCACCTTTGCTCAAATCCCCTACAGTGTGCTCCCAAATTCTGAATTAGGAGCTGGCAGGGGGCAGGATGGGAACTGCATCACCCCAAAGCTCAGTGAGGTCATCTGGATGGGGATGGAGCATGGGGTGGCCATCCTGGTCTGCAGAAGCAGGAGGTCATGGGGACCATGTTGCAGATCCTACTGGTGCTCCTGCAGGCTCAATCTGTCCATGGGAGGCAGAAGGACTCCAGACCTAGATTTGTGTGGCTTCAAACCCTGAGCCAAAGCAGCCAGGGAATTCCTGTATGCTGGATGAGGCCACAAAATCGCCTGTATCCCCACAGAGCTATGCTGTGAGCCCAGTTCTGGCACTCTTCTACCTCCCTGCAGCTGAGGCCCCAGACACCACCACCCCAAGTAAAAATCAACCCCTGAAAGGTTTTCCCCAGAAACTTGACAGTGTTTCTCTCTTCCCAACCTTGCAGGATTGGCCATTTGATGATGGAGCACCTCCTCCCAGCAAGATTGTGGAAGATTGGCTCAATTTGCTGAAGACCAAGTTCTGCGAGGACCCCGGTTGCTGCGTGGCCGTGCACTGCGTGGCCGGCCTGGGGCGGTGAGTCTGAACCCAGCACCTCAGCTGCCACTCCTCATGAATGCAGGAGAGAGAAAACCATGCCAGCTCTCCTCTTTCTCTTGCCCAGCACCCCTCTGAGCAGGGTTTTGTTGCAGCTGCCACCTCCCCACCACGGCAGGAGAAGGACAGCCATGCCAGTACTCTCCTTCCTTTTCCCAGTCCCTCTTTGAGCAGGGTTTTGTGAAACCTTAGTGGGAGTAGGTGCTGATGGGGGGGATCTGCTACCTGACCTTCTCCTTGGACTTCAAATGATGGATATCAGCCTCTGTGACTGGGGAGTGACAGCCACTGCTTTTGCCTTTCAGCGCACCCGTCCTTGTCGCACTGGCCTTGATTGAGAGTGGGATGAAGTATGAAGATGCCATCCAGTTCATCCGACAGTAAGTGGAGCAGTGTTGTGGTTTTAGGGCAGAAAGTCCCTCTCTGAGGGAATGGAGAGATCTGGCATGTCCCAGGGTTTGGTTTTTTTGGTGACACTGGGGTTGCTTTTCTCTCCTTTGGGGAGTGGGAAAACAAGGTCTTGGTATGGAGCAGCCTGTGCCTTTGCAGGAGGCTGGGGCAGCAGCTGGCAGCATCTCTGAGGGGCTTTTGGCAGTCACCCCACCTCTGCCCCACATGTTTCCTCCCCAGCTCTCCATGTCCTGGGACTCAAAGGGTGGATGAGCAAGGAAAGCTGCTGGGGTCAGTGCCTGTCTCCGTCCCTGGAGGGTTCACCTGGCTTCAGCCTCCAAAATCCCTTTCTGCTCCAGGCAGGGGGGCTCAGCACCCCAACAAGAGTGGTTTGGGGTAGGGGGGATCTCGTGCCACACCTCTGACTGTTCTGGCATTTCTCTGTCCCCACAGGAAGCGCAGAGGAGCCATCAACAGCAAGCAGCTGACATACTTGGAAAAATACCGACCAAAGCAGAGACTCCGATTTAAGGACCCTCATAACCACAAGAACAAATGCTGCATCATGTAACCTCAATGACCTCTTGCCAAAATCCGTGCACAGACCCCCGGGCACTCGCACACATCCCACTCCCTCACCTTCTGGCCCAGCCCTGTGCTCCCCACGTGGCGCCCCTCTGCCAGGGTTGGAGACATGGAGCATCTCCAGTGTGTTCCAGCACTCACAGCACACTCATCTTGCTGGATCCCCAAAAAAGGCTGCTCTCTCGAGCTACAGCCCTGAGGAGGGAAGGCAGCACTGGCCTTAGACTCCTGGTGTTAGCAGGCAGTGAGCTCGTGTGACCGTTCTTCATCACCATCCTCCTCCCCCCTTTCCCCTCCCATTGCACTGAGAGGGGTGGGCAAAGGGTGCTTGGTTTGGGGTGATGCAGGCAGGGCTCTGCCAGCTGAGAAGGGATGGGGTGCAGAAGGGCCAGAGCAGAAAAACCTTTCCCCACCTCTTCCCCATAAATAAGGGCTGCAGCAGCAGGGATGGAGGTGGGGATGGCACAGTGGCCTCGGGAGCGGGGGGAAGGTGATGACAGCAGGGAGAGGTGACAGGGGCTCTTAGCTCAGTGACCCTTGTGACCCGGGGAAGAAGGGCTGAGCTAAGACCCCCAGCACCATTCCCTTTCTCCTGGTCCCTCTGTCACCTCACCACCTCCCTGTTGCCTCAGTGCCAGCCACGATGCTGCAGATGGGGCTCGCTGGGGACTTGCTCCAGTGAAGGCAGAGCCACTGGGAACCTCAGGGGCCACAGCAGGGCTTTGAGGCACTCAGCTTTGCTGGGATGCTGGATCAGCACTGGGTCCCCCAAAGTGTGGGGTGCTCTTATTTATAGCTTCCGAATTCAGTGCCCAGGGTGGTGGGTTCTCTGCTGTCCTGTCCCCACCCCTGAGCTGTGGCACAAACCCCAATTCTGGCTGCAGTGCCCTGGGGACACAGTGTGCCTCTCAAGGCGCATCCATGTTCTCCACCACCACTGGTGTTTGCTGGCCAAGGGGCTGGGCTGCAGCTCTCCTAGGGGATTTTGGGTGTTCCTGGCAAGAGCACATCACCTAATTTTGCACCTGCCTTTTCCATGTCTGTACCGAGGCGCCTGGCACCCCTGGCACACACCCAGGTGGGGTGGGCTCAGAGCTGCCCCTGAGCTGGGACATTAAACATCTCTCAACTTTCTGCCTTTGAACGCTTGCAGCAGCTGGAGCAGTGGGCACGTAGGGGGTGCGGGGCTGGTTTTTTTCTTTTAATGAGGATAACAAGAAATTTGCTAATTAAAGGAAAAAAAAAACTTAAAAAATACCCTGTTTGTCTTCTGCACATCCTCTGGCCTTCCTTTCTCTTGTCACTGCCCAGCAGAGCCCAGGAGGTGACCCATGGTGCCCCAGACTGGTACCCAGAACTGTGTCACAGCTGGCTGCCATCCACTATCACTATCAGGACATACATTTGGCCCAGGGAATGCTCCAGGTGTCCTTTGGGCTCACTGCTGCTCACACCTCAGCTGCAGAGGATCACAGTTGTTGGGACAAGGAGGGCTGATCATCAGTCTCTTGGGATTTAGGCTGAGCAGCTTGAGATGCCCTCAGTGTCCCGTTGGCCCTGAGTTGGGTCTCTCCAAAGGTTTGTGTGCCTTCCAAAATGTAGGTATCCAGAGACATTCGCTTCAGGGCATTCATCTCTTGGGACAGGTGGTGAGGAAAGCTGGTTAGACAACTTCAGTACCTGCAGAAGGCTGGGGCCTGCTTTGTACCACCACATGGGTGAGCAGTGGAGGTGTTTGGAGCTCTTTCCAGCACCACCTGATAGGGGCCAACCCCACGGCAGGGCAGGGAAGGTCATCCTTTGGGATAAGCTGTGGTGCTGAGTGAGGTGGGGACCCTCCACATGTGGCCCTGGAGTTGTCATACCACACACTTGCAGCCTGTCCAGCATTGTGGGACAGCCCTCAGTCCCTTGAGTTTCTGCTCTATCCCAGGCTGTTGGTTCCCATGAATTATGGAGAAGGCAGCAATGGTCAAAGGGTCTGTGTTGACTGGGCTGATAAAAAGGCCTGACCCTGTATTAGAGCACCTTGCTGGGTGGGTCATCATCCCCTTCCTGCTTGGGTCTGTCCTGCTGCTAAAATAGGTGCTGCTTCTTCCCCAGGGATGTAGGAGGTGGCTTGACATCATGGTGATGACAGCCCCAATCCCTGCTAGCCAGGAAACCTCCTGATCCCATGCCCTTCCTTGTGGGAACTGTTGCTTTATGGGCTTGGAGACATTTCTGTCCTGGCAGGATGAGTTTTCCTCACCCATGCTCATGGCAGCATCACCTGGAACATTGCCCAGGGCAAGAGGTCCTGGGATTCAGTCACGATGCCTTTGAGTAGACTCAGGCTGGGGACAGAGGGATTTGATTTCAGCCTCCTTTGGCCACTCTTGAGCATGACTTCACTTAGGCCTCAGCTTGTGGGGCTGGCTTGGGGGGAACATGAAGGGGACAGGCTTCGCTTTATGTAGCATCAACCCAATCACCTTAAAATTAGGGAGCTTCTGGCATAAAAGCAGTTCTTGATCAGGCCATGCAGCCAAATCCTGAGGGCATCTGGCTGGCAGAGTGGCATCTTGATCCTCCTCAGTTTATGAGTCACTGAAAAAAAAAACAAAACAAAAATGCTGATTTAATTGTCCTAGATATTTTTTCTTTTTTTTTTTTTTCATGGATATCCCCCCATTAACTCTAAAATGTGCTGCTTCCATGGAAAGGCTACCTTGGCAGCCCAAGAGCTGCTGTTTTGCATGAAGGGCTGAATTCAAAAGTTTCTCTGGGTTGGACTGCCAAATATTTGGGATTTTTTTTATATGGACTTGGGCTCCTTCCTCTGAGGTACCAGCTCCTCGATGTTTCAGCCTAGAGAAGGTTACAGAAGCAAGAGGCTGGGGAAATTGAGGGGTCTTCCAAGGGGGATTTGGCTTAGAAATCTCAAAGAAGAGCTCAAAAGTCTTGAGACAGTTAAGTAAGGGGGAAGGTTGAAGCTCAGTAGACAACACCAGAGCGAGGCCTAAGCAGCCAAGGGCTCATGGTTCGGGCTGGTCTTGGGTTCTCTCCTTGTACACTAATCACTAATTGTACACAAATTCCAAGATTCTGAAAGGAGAGCCTTAAAAATCTGATGTATTTGCCAATGCCATCACTGCCCCAGTTGTTTCTGTGAGTCCTGGCAGATGTCACAGGGAACAGACACCCCCATGGCTTTGGCTACAAACCAGGCACCTCATCCTGCCCTTTTCTCCCGAAGCAAAGGCTCAAACTGGGTTTTAATAATTTCTCACCCCTATCCACCTCCTCACCCTCCATGGTAAGCCACCACAATTTGCAGGGACAAGGCTCCAAATTGGTGCAAGAACTTTGGAGACCCAAGGGATGGCAAAGCAGAGGTGCCCCACCCATCAAACCAAGAGCCTGTAGCCTTTACCCAGGAGTCAGTCACGTCTGAGCCTCGTGTGAGGGAATAAATCTGAGCAGGAACCTGTAGCTGTGTCCTCTTACCGGCAGCACACAGCACACCTAGGCCCTCAAATATCCCTTCTGTTGTTTGTTTGCCAGTCGGAGCACATGGAGGGGTGGGATGGTGGGAAGGCAAAAAATGTGGCCATCACAAATGTCCAGCTCTTAATTTAAGAAAGTTCTGGTGACACACATTTAAAGACTTAGCATTTGTAAATTTTTATTATGAGTCTTGCAGTAAGGCTGACACTGTGGTGCTTGGGCTGGGAGCTTCAGAGGTTTATGGAGAACAGATTTCCCGAGAAAGCAGAGTCTGGCTCTACCCACAATAGAACGAGTAGTTTCCTTTTTTATTTTTTTCATTGGGTTTGTTTGGTTTTTATTAGTCCCAGTGGGAAAGCGCACAGGGAGATTCGTGACTTCCATGCAGTTTCCAAGGTCTTGTATCTTATTTGCTGCCAGCACACTGGGTAGGTGCAGCTTGGCGGGTGGGTTTGGATGGGATTCTGTCTGGTGGGAGACAAATGTGGCTGGTTTCTTGGCACAGAGGGGGAGTCCTGGGCCGGGCTCTTGCAGACATTCCCGGGGAGGGGGCGTTCCGCTGCTTCCCTTCAGACTATGATCTCCCAATGAACTCTCCACTTCCCTGCTGTTCCTTTCTGTGCAACAAAGAACTGCATATTTTCCTTTTTAACCCCCTGGGCAACCATAGTAGTGTGTAGATTAAGCCCAGATGACTTTTTTTTGTTGGGTTATTTTTTGTTTGGTTTTTTTTGTTTGTTTTGGGGATTTTTGGTTTTTGTTTTTTTTTTTTGGTCTGAGCCATAGCTAAATTATTGTACCCAATGCTTTTTGTATCAGATGGCATCACTTTGAATATGCAGATGAGGTATAGGATCTTGACACTTTATAACCTTTTTAAAAAGAAATTTTTCTGTTTACTTAACGTCTTGTGTAAAAAGGAAAAAAAAATGTATGCCTTCGGTAATCACTTTTTTTTTGTTGTTTTTTGAGTTTTATGAAATTACAGTGGTTACACTCCAGCAGCGAAATAAAAAGCGTTCACTGTTTTGTACATCCCTGTGTGCCTGGTGCTGCTAATGGGAATTATCAGGATGTGGGAGGCAAAGGCAGAGCTGAACTCTGGCCAAGGGTGGAAGTGTATGGGGGAGTTTGTTCTGGCTAGAGAAGAGAGGGCTTCAGGAAGACCTTAGAGCACCTTCCAGTGCTACAAGAGAACTGGAGAGAGAATTTGCAAGGCCTTGGAGTGACAGGACAACAGGGAATGGCTTCAGACTGACAGAGGGTGGGTTTAGATTAGGTACAAAGAAGAAATTCTTGCCTGTGAGGGTGATGAGGCCTTGGCACAAGTTGCCCAGAGAAGCTGTGGCTGCCCCATCCCTGGAAGTGTTTAAGGCCAGCTTGGATGGGGCTTGGAACAGCCTGATCTTGGGGAAGGTTTCCCTGGCCATGGTGGGGCATTTGGAACTCTATGATCTGGAAGGTCTCTTCCAACCCAAACCATTCCATGATTTTATATCCAATAAAGCCTAACCTTGATTGGACACCCTGAAATACACCCAGAGAACACGCTACACACACCTCACCTGATCTCATGAAATCAGTTGGGTTTTTAACTCTGCTCCCCATGACCAAGGGAGAGAAAGACCAGAGTCTTCATGGAGGCTGAGGAAGTGGAGCTTGCACAAACAGGCTGGTAAGCAAGGAAAGCTGACACAAAGTTGTGTGAGCTCCCAAGTAATTACATGGGGTTGCATGGAAGAGTGGGGAGGAAACTCCCTTTGTGCTGCTCTAGGCTCAGGAAGGCTTTTAAGCCAGATGCCAGCTGGGAAGACGGTAGAAGTGAAGCAGGGTGGCGTGGCCAGAGGTGTCCTTGAATTCCCCCAGCACTTCCCAAGTGCTTGGCACGGCAGATCCTTATCTCCTGCAGGCTTTGAACCGCAGCTGCAAGGGGCACTGCCTCCTCCTTGTGCAAGAAGCAACTGGGCCTTCAATCAGCCTAATTGCTGCCTCTCTTCTCAAGCAGGAGGGCCAGGGGACTGCTGAACACGATGTGTGTGCTGGAGAAACACCCACCCGCGCTCCTGTCTGTACATGCTGTCTCCTACCTGCTGCATTCCTCCTTGCTCTCCGTCACCCAAAAACGTGCACCCCTTTGCAGGCCAGATCCCAACTCTCCATGTTAGGCTGCTGCCACTCCGTGCACAAGTCCCTGCCCTCCCTAGGAGGAGTACTGTGAAAGTTCATTAAATTGGGAGGTTCTGGGAAAGGCTAAGTTGGCCACTCACAGGGATCGGCCCAGACAAGCTGTGGCTGCCCCGTCCCTGGAAGTGCTCAAGACCAGGTTGGATAGGGCTTGGAACAACCTGGTCTGGTGGAAGTTGTCCCTGCTCATAGTGCAGGCAGGGGTAGAACTGGATGATCTCTAAGATCCCTTCCAACTCAAACCATTCTATGATTCTCTGATCTCTTCCCAACTGGTGCCATGGTCCACAATGCCTTAAACCGTTCTTAGCAGAGGATGTTGGTACCTGCAAGGTACACAGACACATATTGCAGTGCTTTCAGTCCTGCCAACAACAAAATCAGTGAACCCCCCAACACGACCACTTCAAGGTGGATGTCCACAGCTTAGCTTCATCCCTGACTCCCTTTCCAGTCATCAGAGGTCAAGGGACAACACCATAGATTCAGGAGGGACTCAGACTGTCATGGACACTCCTTTCAGAGCTCCACCACCACAGAGGGACCTCCAGAACTCTCAGCTCACACAGACACATCCATGCTGGAGACCCCAAAGCCTTGGGAGATGAGCCATGGCTCACAGCTCTCCCTCTCCATGTTCCAGCACCTCAGCAAGCCAGGTGTCCACAGAACAAGGAGGCAAAGGTTGCAGGGTCTTCAGTAAAGTCCAGACTAGCTACAGTCCAGACTCATAAGACAGGATTAAAAAATGTTTTCTGAGGGCTGCCTTGGTACATTCTGAACCATGATGAAACCTTCCTTTGATTATTTTGGACTGCTGCTGGCTGCCATGGCCAACACCGGCTCTTCCCAGGCACAGCACAGCTCTCATCACAGATCCCATCTACCTGCTTGGGATCAGCCCTTTCACAACACCTCCACCTGAGGACATCTTGCTGCCTCAAAGGGTCTCCCCACTTCCCTCTGTGCCCAGGGAGTCTTGAACCATCAGCCATGCAGGGGCAAAGGTCTCACCTCCCCCCAGGACCTGGCAGACCCCGTGGGTCTGGGCACACGGCACGGGAAGGTGGGAGGTGCTGCCCTGCTTGCACTGCAGTATCTGGAAACTCCCTTGCTGGTAGGGATGAAAATGTAGGGCAACTCTTGGGTTGGAAAGCAAATTAAAATGTTTGCAACAAATATAGCTGAAAAGTCAGGTGGGGAATTAGGCACTGCTTGGCAAAGTACAGGATCACCAGGGGTGGGTTTTGCCCTGGGAGCTTTCCCTGGGAAACAGAAAAAGGAGGGGAAGGAGAAACTCTTTGCCCAGGCTCACACAACAACCCCCACGGTTCAGAAAGGGAATCCTGCAAATCCCTGCTCCACGCCATGACCACAGCCAGGAGCCGTGCTGCCCTGTCTGAGCCACTCGCTGGGCAGGACCTCGGGGCAGAATTTGTTTTAACTATGGGAGAGAAAGAACATTTGAGTGGCAGGAGAAGAGGCTTGCAGGGAGCTTGGAAAGGGCTGAGTCACTCGCTGTCGGCGTCAGCAACTGAGGAGAAAAGCGTGACTGCCAAACAGCCACCTGGACCTTTGTCAGCTCATCTTTTTTTTTAAAAAAAAAAAAAGAAAAATCTCAACTGACAGCCTCTCCCGCATCCCACTGGAGAGCTGAATGTGCCGCACGCAGCCGGGGAGTTCCGTGCAGGAGCAGTGGCTGTGAAAAATGCCCTTCCCTGGCTGCAGGTGCTGGCTTCTATTGCAACATCTCCCTTGGGGCTCGCAGAGCAGAGGAGGCAGCGCTGCTCTCCCACAGCACCCGGGCAGCCTCCAGGGACGTGTCACGGCCAAGCCGGGGCTCGGTCCAAGGACCGGGGGCGGAGGGGATTAGAGAGACCTGGCGGGTCGGCGCTGGCAGAAGGACGACGCAAGAGCTGCCTCCGCCTCGCAGAGATAACTGCGGCTGACTTCAGCCGGGGGCTGACTCACCTAAGCCAGGGCATCTTGTCTGGATATCAGGTGGAGACAGGGAGAAGCAATGCATTTAAATGAGCTTTGATCTTTAAAGCAAACAACGCCGCCTTGTTTTGCAGCACGCAGGCAGCCGTGGGTGACAGGCAAGGACGGCCAGGCTGGTTTTGGGGGGCCCAGTTCGGGGCACTCGGTTGTCATGGATGGGTGCTCAGCACTCAAAACAAGGGCTGTGATAAAGGGCTTATCGTGAAAACTCACCTGGAGCTGCCAAATGCCATCTGGTGGCTCTGCCTACGTTGCAAAACTGCCAGGTTGAGTGAGACAACACAGCTGGGTAATGCAGAGAGGCACGACTGTGACTACCCCAGCTGCAGCCAAGTGACACACCTGGGAAGAGAAGTCTAGTCCTTCTGTTTGCAGCTCCTCAATTTGTTCTATCCAGTCTCCATTCTGGGAATATTAAATGGTAAAGTTGTAAGGAACTGGGCTGACCTCCATAACTGCCCTGCTTTGAGCAAGAGACCTCCTTCCAGCCTGAATCATTCTGTAGTCCTATGAAGATCTCAGAGAAGAAAAGGATCTCTTATAGCTCATAGTGTGCAAAACTGGGTCACTGAAGGAGATTTCGGAGAGATACTCCCCTTGGGGCATGTACCTTTCCCTGACACTGCATCTGTCTCCTCCAGCTCCATCTGTTATGGTTAAAATGTCCATGGCTGCAGAGGGAATTATGTCCAGACTGGCTGCTCCCCCCACAGACAGCTCAGTATCCTCTCTGAAGTGTGATTGTACTCAGTTTCAAAGGGTCACAGAATGATTTGAGTTAGAAGGCATCTCAAAGATCATCCAATTCCAACTCCCTACCATGGGCAGGGACACTTTCCACTATCCCAGGTTGCTCCAAGCAAGTCCAGCCTGGTCTTGAACACTTCCAGGGATGGGGCATCCACAGCTTGTCAGAGGAACTCCTCAGATGTGGATTCTGGACTCATCTAAAGCAGTTAAATCACTTCCCTACATGCACCCATAACTCAACCTGTCTTGTTTTCTCTTGAGAGTGTTTCTATCACGAGATGCCGATTTACCACTCTCGAAGCCCTGCAATGAGATGTCTGTGTCTCCATCAGCTGTTGCCAAGTGATCCATCATGTCCTGAAGAGGCTGAGCTGGGGCCCCTCACATTTTGATCCCTCAATCTACCACTGGGGTCCTTTCCAGCTGGATGGACTGAAGTCTGCGAGGAAATGCAGATGCCAAAGCCTGTCCTGTCCAGAAAAGGGTGGTGGAGCTGAGGGAGGGTCTGGAGAACAACTCTGATGAGGTAGCTGAGGGAGCTGGAGGAAAGGAGGTTGGAGCCAGGTGAGGGCTGGTCTCTTCTCCCAAGTTACAAATGACAAGAGCAAATGGCCTCCAGTTGTACCTGGGAAGGTTTTGATTGGATATCAGGAAAAAAAATCTTTTCAGAAAGCCCTGGAACAGGCCAGCCAGGGAAGCTTAGGAGTCACCACCCCTGGAGGTATTTAAAAGGTATGTAGATGTGGCACTTGGGAACACAGTTTAGTGGTGAATATGGTGGTTCTGGGTTAAGGTTGGACTTGATGCACTTAGAAGTCTTTTCCAACCTTAATGATCCTATGATTCTGTGAAATGGTTTCATACTTAGAGGGATTAACCGGTCCCTGTGGGTGTTTGTCCATTTTCTATCCCATTTTTCTCCCCTCATAGTTTCTTCAGGGGCAATTCCACATTTATTTCCAGCTCACTGGAGGAAAAGGCTGTGCAGCTTTGGGCCAAGGATTTTCCACTGAAGAAACAGATGCAGGCCCTGGATTGCCCACTGATCACCACTTTTTAAGATCTGTCAGACAGCCAACTCTTAGCTCATTTAAAACATGCTCTACTGATGTGTGGTGCTTTTTCCCCCCACTGGAACACCACACTGTACAAATCTAATATTTTACAAGCATGTTGAATACAGTTATGTTTATGGGCCAACCTTATGATCTGAAATAATGGCATCAAGCTGGTACAAGAAGACCCCTGTTCCAGAAAACCACATTGACTGGCATTTTTTATATTTCTGTTATTTATGCTTTGATGAATCAGATTCTAGATCAGACTGTTTTTATTAACAATCAGCCTGTTGTTATTACTAGCTTGACATCACCCCTAGACATGTCTGGCCCACAAAGGCAGTTTTGCTGCTCAGTAGGCTCCTGAGGCTCAGCACCACGTTAGCACTGGTACCAGAAACCAGGAGAAGATGTTGGCCCATGCATCAAGGCCTTTGCATCTTCCAAGGATCTGAGCTCCAGGCTTGCTTGGGTTGAGCCTGAGGCAGCTGTTCTACATCCAGAAACCGGCTTCCTTACTTTGTCCCGAAGTTTGTATGAAACTCAGATAGGAGACAGATATAATGGCAGCCTCTAAACTCAAGAGGGTTCATTGTGTCTCTTTGCACAGTGGCCAAGGAGAGGAGATGGTTGTGGGGAGCCTGGCAGGATACACCAGGTGAGGCCTGAGCTCACCTCCCTGAGCTGGAGGAGAAGTACAGCCACAGTGACCCTGCAAACCTCTTTGTGTATGACAGCAGAGTGCTGTGGTCTTTGACCCTCGGGCTGTGAGACAGCAGGGATCAGGCTGGGTGTGATTTTAGAATCATAGAATTATTCAGCTTGGAAAAAAACTCTAAGATCACCGAGTCCAACCATTAACCCAGCATCACTGTGTTCACCACTAAACCACGTCCCCAAGGGCCACACCTCAGTGTCTTTTGAACGCTTCCAGGGATGGTGATTCAGTGGAGGGTGCACAGCTTTAGGATGCACAGCTCTGGGAAACTGTCCCTGCCCCGAAAAGATTAGGAAGCAGCAGCAGAATCCCAAAAACGTCAAAATCAAAAGGTGAAGCAGCTGATGTGCTGAGACCACTGAAGCACACTCTCAAACCCTGCATGACCATTTCCATACAGACCCACCTGTTTCCTCATCTCAGGCTCTGCTTGGGGCTGTTTGCCCTCATTTTATTCCACATATGTAGCTTCCTCCATAGCATATGCTTCAATTCCTGATCTTCTGGGTCCCCTGAAAACCTCTAAAACTTCAGTGTGAAAAAGAAGATACTTCAGATATTGAACCAAACCAAATCCTAGTGCAGAGTTTCGCCTCCTCTCCCTGAGCTCACACCCAGCTCAGCCTCTTCCTCTCGCAGCTGCTGCTCCAGCAAAACCATTTGCACTCTAAAAACCCCGCCAGACAAAGACCCAGCCGCCCACCCATGCTCTCAGCCTGCCACCGGCGTAGAGAATCCCCGTCCTTAAGGACACAGCCTTGAACAAAAGCCAGGGAAATTTAAAAAAAAAAAAAAAAATCAACAAAACAAGCTTCTCTGCAGCCTGACCTTTTATTGTCTGAACGGGGCTGCCAAACCAAACCCGCGCTGCGGGTCCTTCCCGCTCCTTGCATCCTGTCCGAGATTCCTCCCCTCCCTGCTGGGGTTCAGTCGCAGCCCTGGCTGTGTCACTGGGGCTTCCCAGGAGTGAGGAAGACAATGAGGGGATTCTCGGGGTGGTGTGGGCGGCTTCCTCTTCCTCCATCCAAGGAGGGCCTGGGGGTTGGCTCAGTGGAGGGTGGGATCCGCAGTTCCTGGCAGACGGAGCAGTGAGCGAAGGTGGAAAAGCATCCGCAGCCTTGCGGGGTTGGCAACGTTAGAAGGACCAGAGGGGACACGTCAGGTTTAAATTATCTTCTCCCCTCCAGGGCCCATACAAGGCACTTCAGGAGGGAAAAAAAAAAAAAAAAAGAAAAAAAGGAGAAGAAAGAAAAGATAATCCCCTGTGAATGCCTGGAGTCAGCTGCCAGAAGAAAAGCTTGGCTCAGGGCTGTGCTTGCCCCAGCAGAGCCTGTCTTGCTTTTGCTGCCCTTCACATTTCCCCACCACCCCTGACTCAGCCCGAGAGCTCCTAAGGACACGAGCTGAGCTGGAGCATCCGAGAGCTCTTTGCCAGGACGTGGCAAACCCTGCCCTCCCCGCCCGCGAGCGCGGAGCCGGGGTTTGTCCACATCACACAGCGCCGGCTGCCTCTCATTAGCGCTGGGTGATAAATCCAGGGGGGAGATGACAGCCCAGCAGGATGCGTCCTACCCTTTCAATTCTCCTTCTCCCATCACACATGGCCGGGCTTGCCTGGTCCCATCATCTACTCATGGCCGTAAGCCATCGCCCCCGGATGGGGAATGAACCCTGACAAATGGAGCATTTCCTTTGTGTCCTCCTGTTGGGAAGCAGAGGTTGTCCAGGCCTCCCTGTCCTGCTGAAGGTGAAAGGAGATGCCATGAGGTCTCCATGAGGTCTCCATGAGGAGATGCCATGAGACCATGGAGAGGTTCAACCACGTTGTCCAGAACAGACTTCAGTGCCAGCTTACAAGCCTGGAGCACCACTTTGGTTTGAGAGACAGCTTGGGTGAAAAACCACCTGGTCTCGTGGTTTACTCCAGTGTCACTGTCCCCTCCCGAAAAACAGGCTGTTGCAGTTGCAAATGGGATTCATGGAAGTCAATGTTCTGCTGTGAACAGCCAAGAGAGGTGATGCCCAGCATCCACCCCTCCACAAGCCTTGATCCAGCCTGGCACAGGAGACAGGGAGGGGCTTTAAAAGCCAGTGTGCCATGGATGAGGATGCCTGCATGGAGGCTGTGTAGAGGCAGGTGGTAGAGGGACTTCCATGGATCACTGAATCATAAAAGTGTTTGGGTTGAAAGGGACCTTAAAAGGTCATCTAGTCCAGACCCCACTAAACCAGGTTGATCAGAGCCCCATCCGACCTGGTCTTGAATGTTTCCAAGAGTGGGGCATCCACCAACTCTCTGGGAAACTTGTGCTGGTGTTACAGTACCCTCACTGTAAAAAACTTTTTCTAATATCAAATCTGAATTGACCATCTTTCAGTTTAAGGTCATTTCTCCTTGAACCATCACTACAGACTCTGTTAAAAAGTCTGCTCTCATCTTTCTTATATGTCCCTTTTAGGTACTGAAAAGGTCTTCCTGGAGCTTTCTCATCTCCAGGCTGAGCAGCCCCAGCTGTCCTAGGCTGTCTCCAGAGCAGAGGTCCTCCAGCCCTCTGATTTTTTTCATGGCCCTCCTCTAGACCCACTTCAAGAGATCCATGTCTGTCTTGTACCTGGATTGATAACAGGCATTGCCCTGGCCCAGGTGCAGCAACAGCACTTGGCTTTGTTGAACCTCATGAGATTCCCATGGCCCACTTCCCGAGCTTGTCCAGGTCCCTCTGGATGGCACCGTGTCCCTCAGGCACATCCTTCAGGGTGGAGAGGCACAGCTCAGCCCATTTTTGCACCAGTGATTCTCTGTCCTCCATCCTTCCAAGCACAGGGAGGGGCCCCTCAGTGCCACAATCCCAAGGGCAGGGGCTGCTTTTCCCCTCCAAATCTGGAGGGAACAAAATCTCCTTGAGGGCTCTTCTACTCAGCATCATTTTGGTTGAAACTGCCTGTGTTACGCACATAAATCTTGCTTCTTTAGGAAAACAAGGGGGAAAAAGCTGGAATGTGCTGTCAAAGCACTTTGCTGTGCCAAGAGCATCCCTGCTGGGTTTGCAAAGCCTTCCCTGGGGTCTTGCAACCCCTCTCTGTCACTGTCACTTTGGGGAGACCATAAATCATCACTGGCCTGTCATGTTTTTGGGGACCGCCAGCCCCAGGGGTGATGGAGAACAATGTCCTCTCTGCAGACCTACACAAACTGCTCTGAGCCCAGCCTTGCTGCTGTGCAGGGTGGACAACCTGTGGATTCATCCCCTTCTGAGGAAAAAAAGGGTTCATGACCATTTCTCAGCTCTGACCCCTGAAAAGAAAGGGGGCACCTCACTGTGGAGTCTCTGCACAGCCTCGTACAGTTGTGCTTTGGTTTATGGTACATTTTCCATCACACCAGACTTGTCTGTAATAAATAGTGAGAGAAGATGTAGGAAGATGGAAGCCTCAGGTTTGGAGCTAAGTCAGAGTGGGATACATGCTGGATTGGAAAGGAGGAGTTGTAGGATGTGGCCTCATGATGATGCTCAGTTACATTTGGGAACACCTATTTCCCTCTGGAAGCATCTCAGACCCTGCCACCAGTCTGGGGAGGAAAACACCGCTGTGGGTTGGAGGACAAGGCAGCAGATGAGGGCCTGGATGCAGAGACAGAGAAGGCTGGAGGCTTGAGGTGCACCCTCAAACAGCCACTGCTCTGCTGGTAAATCAATTCTCCTCTTTTGGAGCAGCCTGACTCATTTCTGGAGCACGGTTTCACTTGTCTGTGATGGGCAGTGGAGCAGTGGGGTTGGCTGGCACATGTGGCTGGGGTGGGAGAGCTGCAGGCCCAGCTGCTCTCAGGCCAGCCCAGTGCTGGCCCAGCCACGTGTGGGGTATCAATGACCTCTTGAGGAGCCCTGCAGCACCATCCCACCCTGGGCTTCCCCGCATGGGACAACCAGGGAAGGGTCCTAAGGCAAACTCTGTGGTCTTAGAGGAGAGAAGGAGGCAGAAGGGACGTAATTCATGTAATTCAACGCAAACTCCTCCTTCTTTCCTCCCCACTAAGCTCCCTGGAGAAAACAGCAGGGGAAAATAAAAGGCTAAATAGAATAAAACAGACTAAATAGAACAAAAGAGAACACCTGGGAGCAGGTCTTGGTGACTCCAGCTGGAGTGGACTGTTCCTGAGCCAAGCCTAAAACACTTGAACAAGGCCAACCTGGCCATCCCCCAGGCAGGCCATGTGAATGACAAGTGCTTCAGCCATGTTGGCAGCTCTCCTTCATGTGTTTCTTTATAAAGAAATATTCTATAATTAACTGCAGGCCAATTAAACACATCAAACAATCATTGTTGATAGCCTCCACCACCCTGTGCTGTCAGGAAATGTGGGAGTGGTAAAACAGGTCTGGCCCTCAGAATGGGAATAGCAACTCACGTGGCTTGAGGGTGTCAGGGATGGGCCATGGCTGATCACCTGGACACAGGAATGTCACAAGGCTCCTCCACATCTCCTGCCTTCCTGGCTCAGGTGGATGCCTCCAGTATGGTTAACCTAACCTCCAAACACCACAGGGACATCAGAGAAGGAAGACACATCTAAAAAATGAAACCAAGTGCCCTCCACAGGCTCCCATCAGGATGGCCAAGGCCTTTTCCTTGGCCAAGCCCCTGACACTCCAGAGCTCTCAGCTTTCTGCTGTAGCACCCACAGCAAGTTTGCAATGAATTTTCTTCAGTGTTTCTCGCCTGCTGCTTCAGGCTCCGGGAGAATTGCAGCCACTCACAGCAAACTGGTGCTGGAAAACCAGCTGGTGTCAGAAAAACAGCCCCAGGGTTGTTCCAGATGGTGCTATGCACGAGGGTAGAAAGCTTCTGTGAGCATAGGTTTGCTTCTCCCTGGGCTCTGCTCTGCAGAAGGGTCTTCTGCAGCCTGGAGGGGAGCAGATTCCCTAGGGCTGATGGGCAGATCCTCTGCACAGCAAGGGATGTTCCTGTCACAATCATTACAGGAGATTGTTCATGAAATAACTTCACTGCTTGGAGCAGCTGGACTCAACCCTTCTTGAGTGAGCTCTCTCAGAGCCAGCCCAAGAAATTGTTCCTGGATCCTGGCTTTTAAGAAGCTCAACAGTCTCCAGAGCAGTGGTCCTAGGAGGGTGTACCAGGGAGAGTGCTCTTCCAGAAGCTCTCCAAGAGGAGAACCACAGCATCTTGAGAACACTTTCCTTTTACTGAAGCCACACACCTCACCTTGGACATTCAGTGTTCCCAGCTCCTCAGGAGTGCAGAGGCTGGGGAGTTAGGAGCTGTTTCCTGGTGGGCATTTCTCAGTAGTAATGCACAGAAAGAGGCTTCCCCAGCCTGGGATCAGACAGCATAGGCTGGGTGCACCCCAAATTCAGCAAAATATCTAAGCACCCTTTCAGCTGATAGGTGGGTCTAGATCTTCATGATGCCTACATCAAACTGGGTGAGGGGAGCTGAAACCCCTGAGATACCTTGTGAGTGTTGGCTCAGGTCTTTTTCTGCTTTAGGTCATTTGTACTCATTACTATTGTGTCATTATTTGGGGAGCTGACACTGGAAAAATGGTCCCATCACACAGTGAGGCAGATAAATGTGAGAGAAGGCCTTTGATTTTTTTGGGCTTTATCTTAATTACACACTTTAAATTCTCTGGGGAGATTTTTTTTTTTTCTTATTTTTCCAGTGCAAATGGAATGGGCAATAATGCCTTGTGCTTATAGGTAGCTATATGATGTGCTTGCTTATTGGGCTAATAATTACTGGGAAAAGATTAATGAAGGGCAGATATTTGAACAGTGAAGTACTGTTTTTTTTTTTCTGCTTTTGTTAAATGAGAGAAAGGGTCGAGTGCCTTGACTGCTACACCAGCCACTCACTGGATCTGTAAGATTTGTGTTCCCTCTGCTCTTGGGCTGAGCTAACAAATATTTACAGGCTGGGGCTGTGGTTCAGCAGAGCACTCTCAGCTGTGTGCTCAAATCTCCTTGGCCTCAGTGGTGCTTAAATGCAACCTTGTGAAATGTGCTAGATGTGAGGACCTTGGATTTTTTGGATAACAAAGACAACATTTGTCATTGCCAAACCAAGGGTCACCGAGTCACGTTGCTGACTAGCACAAAGCCCTTCATCCCCTTTGTTCTCTCTGAAATGGTGAAATAGTAGCTGACTAGGTGATTTTCACAAGTTTCTCCTTTTTTTCTGTGTGTGTTTGTGTGTGAATGCTGTTGATTTCTAAATTACCTGGATGAAAATCTTTCAGTCTGGATCCTAAGTTCACACTTACTTGATTTGCTTTTTTTGTACTGCTGCTGTAATGTAATCAGGAGATTTTCTCATATGAGTAAGGAGAAGAAAGATTACTGAGAACATCTGATTTCCCTTTTTTTGTGTGAAAATGCAGAAGGATTCGCTCAGCAGGTGCCCAGAAGGTCTCTTCTCCAGAGGGCTCATTCATCCCTGAGCCAGGCTCATGGAGCACTCAGATCAAACCCCCTCTCATTCAGTGTGTGCATTTCTCTTTTCCTTGCTCTTGCACTCCCTCTGCTGATCCCGGGGATCTGTTAGAAAAAAAATGCTGGTGCCAGAGATAAGCAAAGTCAGGGGGAAAACAGCTTTATAGCAAAAAATGAACTAACTCATCCCAGGTGGAAAATACCTGAAGTTCAGAGGGCAGAAGAGAAAAAGCAGTGATAAATGAAGATGTAGGAAATATAGTTCCTCCTATCAGGTGATTCCTTCCTTCTGGTGACCAATGACATGATCCAAGGGAATAGCTGGAGCTGTGCCAGGGGAGGTTAGGCTGGATATTAGGAAAAGGAACAGATGGGATTTACCCTCCTACCCCCTTTCCAAACCATGACCAAGGTCACCTGTCTGCCTTTCACCCACCCTCCTCTGTAGATTCCTCTTGATCCTTCAGGGTGAACTTGAGCTCTACTTGCATGTTGAGTGTCTACCCCTCAGAAAAACCAAACCCAAAATTAGAAGACTCCTTGCTCAGAAAAGCTGTGGATGTCCCATCCCCATGGATGTGGCTTGGAGCAACATGGAATAGTGGACGGTGTCTCTGCCCATGGCAGGGAACTAAATGGTCTTTAAGGTCCCTTCCAACCCAAACCTTTCTGTGATTCTAAGATTTTTATGATTCTGCTTTGAGGGCCTGAAGAAACACAACTCACGGGGGCTCAGTAAATGAGCCTCCCTTTCACCATGCCTTGCCTTTCATAAGCCAAAGAGATAAAAAACTAATGGGACTGCTGGGAAGCAGGGAAGAAGCACAGAATTGCTCTATGTGTCCTTTGGAAGGTCCCAAAAGGAAAAGGTCCTTGACAAGGAGTTTATTTTCATTAAAAATTACAGGCCCAGCTCAACCAGTCAAATAAACAAAGCAAGTCTGTAAAACAGCAAGTGCAAAAGGTCCTGGGTTATTTATAAAGGACTTTTAAGTATATTAGGCCTAACACCAAGATAAATCAACCCTGCTAGGATTCCAGAGGCATATCACATGTGGCCCTAGCTGTTGTCAGCTTTGTGCTGGAATATATTTAGTGGCCTGTTTCACTATGAACCTTCATGGCTTTTTCCCTAGTGATTCCCCCTTGAAAATCAATACATTGGGACCAGACACAGGTTTCTGTCTCCAGTCACATATTGATTTGATCAAATCCTTCGTGGAATCACAGAATATTTTGGGTTGGGAAACACGTGAAAGATCATCTTGTTGCAACCCCTGCCTTTGCCAGGGACAGCTCCCACTATCCCAGGTTGCTCCAAGCCCCATCCAACCTGGCCTTGAACACTTCCAGGGATAGGGGATCCACAGTTTCTCTGGACAGCCAATTCCAGGGCCTCATCACCCTCATATGGAAGAATTTCTCCATCATACCTAGTCCAAATCTACCCTCCTTCAGCCTAAAGCCACTCCCCTTACTCTCTCCCCATACTCTCTCTGTGTGCTTTTGAAAAAAATCCCTCTTCACAACCATTCAAATCCATGCCACTGCATTCAACAGATATTTTGCCACCTAGTAGGTCACAGAATGGTGAAGGACCCTGTTCCAGACCAGGTTATTGGATGCCAGGATTGGGGGTTTTTTTCCTGAAACAGGATGTTCAGTACAGAGAGTCACCAATATCTACCACTGCGAACTTCAGTTCAAATAAATCTCAGCAATTATTTCTCAGCTGATCAGAAGGAAGATGAGGATGTTTGGGATCTTCTAGGATTTGTTCATATGGTCATTTGAAGACCCTGGGCAAAGTCAGTGCTGGGAAAGAGCCATGTGCTTGTCTGCTGCTCCAGCTCAACCTCCCTTGCATTTCAGATCACTCCTTACAGCGATCTGGCACAAACCCAGAACTTCTTTTTTGGGTGCTTTCTTCTCCAATCCCACCAGAACAACTCTGCACCTTCCCAGGGTCCAGACCAAGTCCAGCACAACATGACGTGTCCAGGAGTGCACAGAGCTGAAGAGGGTTTGATTGAGGATTCATGGTGTGATTGTTGGAACTGTCCTGTGAAGGGCCAGGAATTGGACTCAGGGATCCTTGTGGGTCCCTTCCAACTCAGCATATCCTAGGACTGACTCTGGAATTGTCTACATGGGCTTTACTTTATGCTAAGGGTGCAATTTAGTGTCCTAACACAGGTTTTTCAGACCAGATGGGATGTTCCCATCAACCTTCACCTGCCACAAGAGGATACAGGTGTCTAAAGGGTGTAGTGGCCTTCCATAAATATCTGTAGGGTATCCTGCAGTATTTTGAAACATACCAGATGTTTAGGCCACTTCTTAATTCTCTGTAAACCCCCAGAAACTTGGAAAAAACTTAAGCCATTTAGTGCCTTGCACTTTAAAGTTAGGGGTAGCCTCATTTCCAAGTCTCATTTCTTGTTTTTATTGCTCCAGCTCCTGTTTGGAAAGAATGCCACATGAGGGAAGGGAATGTTTTAGAGGGAAAATATTCTTAGAACAATGTCCAGATGGGTGCCCAGTCTACTCCCCAAATAATCTGGCTGGTTTTGCACCCTGCTGGAGCAATCTGGACAACTGATCCACCCTTCCAGAGAGGATTCAGGACAGGCTTTTCTGCCTCATTCTGTGATGAAGTCACACCTGTGTGATCTCCTGCCTAGGGAGATGATGATATTCTTTCACTGTCACAAGGCCAAGGGCAACATCCCAGGTAAGTTTTCTGAAAGGGAATGCAGAGAGGGAAGTACCTGGTTTGGGAAATCCTTTGGATTTGCTTTTTTGATGCCAAATTCCTCAGCTGTTTCCAATTTGTTGAAATTAACTCCAGTTTAGCAACGCCCAATAATTGCCTAATGGATTTGAACTAATTGACTACATACAGCCCAGAAGATGCCAGCTGGTGATCCCCTGCCTTTCTGAAAGGGCTGTAGGAATTGTCTGCAGGAACAATTGCTCAGCAGGAAAGGCAAGTTATGCAAAATCAAGTTTTGCTGTGAGAAAAAGCTGTGGTTTTGCTCAAATAATTCAAATTTTTTGTTTGTTTTTCTTCCCAGAAAACTCAAATAAAATATCTTTATTTGAATAAGGTTAGTGCCAAACATTTGCTTTTAACTTTGTGCCATGACACGCACAGAGCCCCAGATCCTTATTTCAGCCGAGCTGTGTTGGTGGTGCCTGTGAATACAGTTTTGCTTTCTCCTTAGACAGAAAAGAAGCAGATGAAAACACTGAGACTGAAGAAAATAAAAATTTGGCTATTTGGCTACTGAGTTACATTATATAGCAACTTCTGTAGTTATTTGCCCCCATGACTAGAAAATGAAACTGGTTATTCTTTTCTGGTGTGATCTTAGCTCTCCATCTTAAATAGAAAATATCATTTATCTTAAAGATAAATTAGAAAACTTTTAGCCACCCCATATACTCACATGCTCCCTATGAAAAACAGGGATTACTTTTCTTTCTTTCCTCTATCCCAGCACTCATCAGCTTGCTCTTTGATGCCCCAAATATTTCTGACAGGAGAATCAGGCTGATAATGAAGGTCATCTCTCCTTCATTAGTGCAATTAATTAGTGCCATTCAGTGCAACAGTTCTGTGTTGGACCAGCAACACCACCCTTATTCTGGTCAGTTTTTCAATCCCAGGCAGGTATTTCCATGCTGGAGCTGCTTGGTTAATTCTGGGAACTTGCACCAGATGGCGATGCCAGCCCATTTCCAGCTTCATCCCTGAAAAGGCAAACTCCAGGTTGTCTCCCTGGATTGTTTGCTTTGGGATGTTTCTGTGTGTTAACAGCTGATGCCTGCTGAAATCCCTGAGCCAGGCAGGTGTCCCACTGCAATGTTTCCTGCTAAGGTGTGCACCCATAGGAATTCACTGCTGTATCTTGCCATTATCCTGTGGGGACCAGACAGGCAGGAGAGAAAACAGCCTTCACTCTGTTCAGGACCGGGAAACATTTACAGGGATTAAAATATAGCTGGATATAAGGGGTCAGAGCAGAGGGGGATGGAAGCTGTCAAGAGCAAGGTCAGAGCTGAGCAGCCAAAGAAGAAACTGTCCTGTCCACTGGCCCAGTAGAATCAGAATCATGGCATATCCTGAGTTGGAAGGGACACACAAGGATCATCAAGTCCAGCTCCTGGCCCTGCATGGGACAGTCCCCAGAATCCCACCATGTACCTGAGAGCATTGTCCAAATGCTCCTGGAGTTCTTGTCAGGCCATGGCCACCCTGACCTCAAATAGACATGTAGGTATTCCCACCCCAATGGGTTAAAAGCAGCTTGCACAGAACCCTGATAAATGCACATCTCTGATCCCCCACATGCTAAAGCACTGACTTTGCAGTGATGTTAAGCAGATTTTGCAGCCTCTGAGCTTTTTGGGGCTCCCCTCCAGCAGCTCCCAAGGGCCCACTCTCAGAGGCAGATTGCAGCCATCCCAGTCTGCCTGGCCAGCAGCATTTTTACCACCCAGATGTATGTTCCCAGTGCTCCCAGAATCTGCCAGGGAGCTGCTCAGTAAAGAGCAATTGGATTTACAAAGCTCATTCTTGGATGGGAGGTGCTGGCAGGGTGACAGGACAGACCCTGCACATGCCATCTGATCTCTGTCCAGGTGGGATGGACAGAGCAACGCAAAGGGTGGGAGGCAGAGCTCATGCCACGAGCTCTGTACCTCATCTCCTGCCAATACTTTGGCTTGGCTTGGGATGCAACAAGAGCAGGGCTGTGGGCTGCACACAGAAACACCTGCAGGGACAAAAAACAGCATGATGAGCAGAGCTGGACACAAAACAGACCTGTCAAGACACTCTCTGGGAAAACTGAGCTGTTTCTGCACAGATCTCTGACATGCTGGTCTGAAAAGCAGCAGCCAGCAAGAGGGGACTGGCCCCGTTACCACACAGGCTGAAAGTTGGTTGAAAGATGCAACTTCCCAGCCTGGCCCATCTCTGTCCAGCATTTTTTACTAATTATTTCTACCTGAACAAGACTGTGAATGTGATTTACCTGTTCAGATGGGAGCCTAGTCACCCTCCTGTGCAGAGGTGAAGGAAGGCTCTGGGGGGAAGCAGGGAGAAGGTGTTAGGGTTGAGGACAGCAGTCTGGCCTCACTAGGACATTACATCTGCCATTGCTACTGCAATAATAACTACCTGCTCTACACTGCCAGGGTTTAAAAGCCCAGGTCACAGCCAGTAAAATTTCCATCCCCCACTTACCCCTGCAAGCACACCCTGATCCCAGGGGAATTCTGCATCAGAACCAAAATATGTCCTAACATTAACATGTTGCAAAGGTTTAGACCATGGCTGTCAAACAAACCCTGATCAGTCATTGTTTAGCAGCTATGGATCCAAGCTACATAAATTGGTGACAGAACTCTCTGGGAATTCATCCACCTTTCTCTTCTGGAAGTTCTCAGGGAATTCAGCCATGACCCAGCTGATCTCTTCAGTCAGGCAGATGTGTTTGCAGGTGGTGTCAATCCCCTGCATGACAGGATAAGCAGCATCTGAACACAGGAAGAGCTCAGGGAAGAGAGATGAAGGGAACAGAGAGCAGGATGAAGGCATCTGGGAGGTAAATACTGCAAAGAGTTGTCTCTCCCCTTTATTCCATGGGTAATACCATGATTTCCTTATTCTCAGAATTTCTGACTAAGGAAAAAAGTTAAATCATAATTTTTGTCCCCAGAAAATCAGAGAGAATGGGACACATGTGGTTACTTTGTCTCACCCAGCTCACAGACAGTTCACTTACCAGAGTTCACATCTCTGTTCCACCCTCATCCAACACAGCTACTCAAGTTCCAACCACTACCACAAGTGAAACCCTATTTACTCCTGTTATTCCAGAATCCCATGGTCTGGAAGGCTACCAGCCTTTCCCAAAGCTGGACTCAGAGCCTTGCCCAGCCAAGATAACAGAGCCCAGTACATGGTTAATCATCACTGCAAAGAATCTCTACTGTCAGGTCTGTGTTGCTCCATTTTCTAAATATTGATATTCACTGCAGCAGGGATTTCAATCACTGTGATCCTGTGCTGTGGGATTTCCACATCCTCCAGGCTCAGATAAAATGACACAAAAACTCCCTGCCCCTCTGGGCCCCAAATTCAGATTAGGACCTAAGAAATTTTTCTCAACTGAGGTTTCATTGCAATGAATATGTTCCCATGGAAAGTTTCAGTTTCAATTATATCAGCACTTTTTATGGGGAAAAAGAATTAATCAGAAAACATTCCAGTCGGATCTAGACAAATTTGCTAATATTTACCCAAAAAAGACACACATGGCAGACTTGTGTCTCGTTATCAAGATATTTGGGCTTTCAGGTTATACCCAGAAATCTTTCTGATGTAGAAACAAGGCATGAAAGGCTTTGGATTGATGACTTTAATATGTCTGTCTTTCCTTGATTAGGAGTGTTAGTGTTGGCCTGCCCTTGTTCTGCTGAAAAGCCTTTTCTGGATTCAAAGGCATATTTATTGCAATCTCTAAATTCTTCATCTGAACAGGGAAAGGAGGTTGAATCCTTAATAAAGACTTCCTTCCTCCCAGCATTATTTATTCATTGGATAAAGATAGGCTAAAATAAACACAAATTACTCGGAGACTTAAAAACTTCAGTGATTAAAACATCATTCTCCTGTGAATGCTCCATATAAATTTCTTGGTTTCTAGGACACTATTTCTCAGTTTCTCCCATTCAGCCTAAATTATCTCAGATGGCAGACAAAGCCAGTCTTTATAATGAATGAAGGTTACAGATTTTTGGAAATAAAGCCCTTTGTGCTTTCTGAGGTGGAATTCCTTAAACTGGGAACCAGTTAGGGCCTAATATGGCCAAAAATAAAATGTTTGCTGACTGCTGATCATGCTAGAACCCAACCAGTATCCAGAGTCAGGCAGGAAAATGGTTTGATACCAGCAAATGGAAAGGGCTTTCCTTCTACGCAATGCATGTAATTAATTTGTGGGACTCATTACCAAAGGAGGTCATGAAGGCCAACATTATGCATGAGATTACAAAGGATTTATTAAAAATTGTGGAGGATTTCATTGGGATAACTTAGCACAGTGGTCTGGCTGTGGCTTCTACATCAGGAAATCCCTAAAATACTGAGAAACAAAGGCAGGGTCTGCCGTGGTCTGGGCATCTGTGTTTCAGATCCACTGAAGGGGCAGCAGACAGAGGTGCACTGGCAGAGTTTAGCAGTTAATTATTGACCATGGTGACAAGGAAAATTTGGGGATTAAGGACATAATTCTATATTTAATAGGATGTAGAGAACAGGTTTTCAACTGCTGTAAATCAGTTTGTGTTCCTGGTTTTCCATGAGCCTCTGGAGATTTTCCTTTCCCGGGGATCTGGTTCTTTCTGTCTTTTACTGATGAGGACATCGATTTCCAGCATGCCCAGAGCATTGCTAAGGGTCCTGGCAAAGCTTTTGAGACTTGCTGGAGTTTTCCTTGTGTTCCTTCAATCTCTGGATGTTCACAGGACCCTGACTGAAGTGCTGTGCCCATATAGCCCATGCAGGTGTCTGATGGAGTTCAGGCACTTCAGCACCATCCAAATGTAGGGGAACAAGCCAAGGAGCCTTTCTCCAGAGCCAAGTTGTGCATCTTCCTTCTTCTCCCTTGATCTGAAGCCTTTTTCTCTCCCTTCAGAACTGCCTTCAGCAGGGAGGGGAGGATTTCTTAGGAAAAGTGCCCCAAGAGCAGCCAAGAGCTGGTTTGGGAGGGTTTTGATACAGTGTGGACTTCACTTAGCAATGAGCAATATGCACCTCTTGGGATCCACCAGCCACTTGGACTTTGAGAGGCTGGAGAAAGGTATAAATCAAGTCCTCTAAACTAACCATGATAAGAAAAGCCAGACCTCAGAAACAAAAGCAGAAACCCTCTTTTGCCAGCAGAAGGATACTGTGCATACTAAGAACAGAGTGGGCACCTGCTTGGCAGCCCCCAACCCTTCCCACAGGAGAGCTTTATCTCTTCCTACAGGATTTGCCACCATCTCAAAACATCCTGAGGTTTCTTTCCCTGTCATTCCCTAAATAAACTTTTCTAATATCCATAATATGAACTGATCCCAGGTTCTCCAAGGATAGATGGCTCTATCACAGATCAGGATCAGATACTGATGTAAAACTCCAGAACTTTGCCTTCCTCACTTCCCACCCCTTGTGATACCCTATTTCACTAAAGCAATTCCCAGACAGCAGCTCAGCAGCTGAAAATGCTACATGGAGAGGAGATCTGCTCCTGATCTGAAGGATTTATGCCAGCTGACTTGGTTTCTGGAGGCAACTAGGGAGAAAGGTTGCCTCCAGACAAGAACAATTTGTCTGGCAACTTCTGTGGTTCCTGCCGGTTGACACAGACTTGGCCTGGGATGGTGGCAGCCCATGGAAAACAGGAGATTTCAGACCTTTCTCTGCTGGTTTGATTAGCATAGATCCCCCACAGAACTGACATCACATGCCAAACTATTTGGGATGAGAGGCAACATCCACCTCTGAGCCAGTGGCTTTCCCTGTGTGAGTCAGGGGGGTTCAGGGCATGGACCCAGAGAGCAGAGCTGTGGCCCAGGGCCAGGCTCAGAGGTGCACCAAGGCCTGGTGCATGCCCAGAACTCATCACACTTGTTTTTGCCAGGAGTCTGATGTCTAGGAGGTCTTCTGGGTGTCTTGCCTGGCTGGAGGTGATGCTGGGCATCGCTCTGGGTGCATGGGGAAGGCTAAGGCTGAGCTGGCCCATCCACACCACGGGGCAATGGCTGCAGAAGGGTGCCCTAAAGCACCACAGCTACATGAGGCAAAGTGGGAAACATCAGCCTCAGGGGCATGATCTTTACTGTGCTGCATTTCAGCTTTCCTTCTGCCTCCAGACTAGTGAATGCCACCCCCCTGGCCACTTGCACCAGCCTGCAGAGCCCAAATGCTGACAGAAATGCCACAGACAGCTCCTGTCCCCCATATGCTCCCATCACCCTGCCAAGGTTACTCCATGTGAGTGTAACAGAGACATATTTCAGAGTTAAACATCCTGCACTTCAGAAGGGGCTGCCAAAAGAAAAAAAAAATTGTTTCCTTCCTTTCTTTACATTTTTTTCTGGCTGGATACACTTCAGGGTCTTCTCTGGTGTTCATTAGTTTTCTCTCTCCTGTCTCCACTGGATGGATGCATCTTCAATCCAGCACAGGCCAGGAGCACAAGTCTAAACACTGAAAATCCCATACTTGATACCAGGAATCACTATCATTTTCTCCAGTGCCAGCTCTAATGTCCAATGCTGTGTGATTATGGAAGCTCTCACTCCCATTTTGACATCTCAAGACAGCACCACAGTGCCCTCTGAGAGCACCTCCTTTCCTAGGCATGCTTTGGAGCCCCCTCCCATCTCTTAAATAGAAGAATAGGGCACTGGGTCAAGCCTAGAGAGAGATCTCAGGTGTCCTTACACTCAGTTTTGTTTTCAGCATCAATTTCCAAGGAATTGCACCAAAAGAAATCTCACCAGGAGATTGTTTAATGCCACTCAGTTTGCTCTTTGATGTATGTGAAAAGCACTTCACCTCCCTTTGGGCTGGTATCTCTTCTGCTCCTTCTGCTACCAGCTCTTGATCCCTTCCTTGTTCCCAAACAGAGCTGGACAAAAGAGCAGCTTCTCCTGAGCCTTACACCCTGCAAAGGGCTCAGAGTAACCCCAAAAAGCTGGGCCAGTTTAACAACACACTTGTTTTATCCATTTAACTAACTCAGCTTTTTCTTCCTAATTTGCTTTTGCTGACCCTGCAGTGCAGTTTGCTGCATTGCTCTGCAGCCCAGACCATCTCCCACTCCCAAATCCCTGCAACAATCCTGCTCATCATCAGAGGAAAGACCCTCTGCAGCAAACAAACAGCACCAGAGGGGTTTGCTCACTCTGCCTATAACCCTGGGAAGCTCCAAGCCCATTCTTTCACCCCATGGCATCCTATCATCCCTGTGGGTTCAACCACTGTCCCATGGTGGACCCTGGCATGGACATGATCTCCCTTGAGGTAAAGGAGACCAAGGTGCCAGTGGATATTATAGCCCTGATAGCTGGATTTACACTTTGTTCCTCTGTCTTCACAACTTGTTGCTCTGCTTTCTGTCCAGCCCTGTTTCTAATCCCCCCGCCCTCTCCTCTCTCTTTATGTATAGATATTTTATTGCAAACACTGTGGCTTTTACGACCGGATTTTTCACGCTCTGGACTGCTTCCCCATCAATTCTTTTGTCACTTTTACTGGCAGCTGCTCCTGGATAAAAATAACAAGAAGAGCCGGGTTTTGTGAGCTGGCCTGTTCTCTGGGGAGAACCTACCAGAATAACCTGCCAGGAGAAGCAGTTGCTAATAATAATATGCTGAGTGAAGAGCCCCGTGCATTGAAACTCACTATTTAATTGAAACTATGACCTCCTTTGAAACCTTCATCTGACCAGAGTGTTCATAAGTCAGCCTCTCACAGTCCACCCCAGCCTGAGCTGGAAGCACACAGATGCTGCTGTAACTCCCCAGTGAGACCCTGTTGCCATCAGAGCTGAGCTTTGTCCTGCTCCCACCCAACCATGAGACCCACCAAGCCCCTCCCCCAGGCAATCCTTAGTGACTGACTTAAAAGGAATCATGCATGAAGTTAATTCCAGAGGAAAACTCATCCATTTCCAGACCCCTGCACCTTGCCTCACAGGCCCATACCAGCAGTGTCTCATTAGGAATGGGAAAAGCTCCAGAGCCAGGGAAGGCTCCTGGCTCTCCTTGCTTGCACCCTGTGAGTTTTGCAGCTAAGAAAGCAGAATAATCCCTAATTGCACACCTGATGTAACTAATGCTGGTTTTCTATCACTTTTGAGTAACTAGAAAGAGATTCTGTTAGAGAAGGATCTTCATAAAACCCACAAGAGCTCAGCCAAGCAGAGTTGATCCTGCTTCTGTTCTTAACCCAAGCCCAACAGTCCCTATTTCTATGTCAGCAGGGAAACATTCCTGGGATCACACTGGAATGCCATTTTTCATACTGTCAAACCACTGGCACAGCCAGCATTCTCCTGCATGATTCCCTAACACAAAACTCAGGGCTTAAAGCCAGGCTTTCCCACCAGACAATTTGCACACAGCCACCTTGTCTTGGACGTAAGGAGTGTTCAGCCGTGCCCTGGTCATTCCCACAGAGCTCAGGGTAGTGGGAAATTCCCTGACTCAGGACAATTTACTGTTGCAGGCATCAGTGGCCTGTGCAGATGAGTTGGCCTTGGATCTGCTGCCCTTCTTGCCCAAGCATGGCTCAAACTGTAGAGCTTTGTAGGACTATTCTTAATGGGATCAGGAGTCAGTGTGGCAGCCAGAGACTTTGCTCCATGTTTGCCTACAAAACCAGCAACTGGAACTCATCCTTCGCAGCAGTTCCCAGCTGACCTGTTCTCTGCTGGCCTCTGTGATCAGAGAACTTCCATCTCTCTGCTTGTCCTCCTCCACAGTTGTTCTCCTGGCTTCCCACCCACCAATGCCAGCCCTGGTTTTAGAAAATCTGACATCTCTCAGTCTGCACCTTTCTTACCTCCACCTTCTGCTCCTCATGCTGTTTGTATTCCCCAAAATATCTTCCTTTTAATCTTTGCAAAACAGACCTTCCTTGGCTGGTTCTCAGACAGGAAAGGGAGGGCACAAGCAGGCATTTTTCTTCTCCACAGCACAAATCTGTGGGCTGCAGTTTTAGCTCTTTCCCTTCCCAAGGCAGTGCTGACTGCGTTTCTCATGGCAGCTCACAAGAGCTTCCCAAAGTTTCACAGGATGCTTAAATGGTTTGGGTTGGATATGACCTTAAAAATCAGCCAGTTTTGAACCCCCTGCCAGGGGCAGGGACACCTTCCACTATCCCAGGTTGCTCCAAGCCCCATCCAACTGGGCCTTGGACAGTTCCAGGGATGGAGCAGCCACAGCTTCTCTGGCCAGCCTGTGCCAGGGCCTCACCACCCTCACAGTAAAGTATGCTTTGCTAATATCTAATCTAAACCTGCCCTCCTTCAGTTTACCCCTTGTTCTATCACCCCATGCCTTTCTCTTTCAGTAGATTGCCATTTTCTGGTAGAATAAAAGGCAACTCTGAAAAACAAACCAGGCAGTGCTGCACTAACAAAAGAAAGAGCAAAATTCATTTCACTTTTACAACAGACCTCCAACAGTTAAGCATTAAAGATGAGTCCATAATTTAAATTTTTCTCTTATTAGCATCTGAACAGACCATCCCATGTGTATTGTAGCTGAGTCTTTTCAGATGTTAATTATTTCTGATAAAAATACCTTTCTATAAAGATGGAAGTTTCTCCTTTAAGTGTTTGCATATCTGCCATACAACAAGGGTTACAGTAAACAAGGGCTGGCTTTGGCACAGAATTCAATTCCTTGCAGGGAAAGAAAAACTTGATTTAGAGTCTAATAATTTTCTTTTGAAAATGATGCTGAAAAAAATAATTTCTCAGGGTTTTCTCACAAGCATGGAAGGGAATGTGGTACAGCAGCTCTTAAACACCTGGAAAATTAAGCAGCTCATCTCCAGAGATATCAATTTCATTTGTGAATTTCATTTGTATTACAAACTAAACAGAGATACTAAAGTTGCACAGGTTTTTTCATTTGCATTTGTGAGACTGAGAGTTTCACAGACAAAATTACACAATTGTGACTGTAATTGGCAGGAGAGTACAGTTCCCAAGTTGACAGGAAAAAATTTCCGGTCCAAATTGGATTCATATCAGTAAATGCCTCATTTTTAGTTTCCTACAAACTGGAAAGTTTCCAACCATGGTGCACACCCACCAGAGTTGGCATTTTCTCAGTTCCATATCAGAAATTGATACCAACTGTGCTGCAGTGCCATGGGCAGTGCCCACGTTCCCCTGCTCCTGGGTTTAATTCCTCCAGGAATTCACCCAGGGTTCCAAATCTGGCAGGTTCCAGAGCTCCTGGCCCATAATCCTGGCCAGCTTCCACTGAAGCCTAACCTTGGACTCAGTAAAATCATTTTTAACCCAGGTTTTTTTTTCAAATGAAAAATTTTGTGTTTGCTGAATTGATATTTTCCCATGACTCTTTAGCACCAAAAAAAAAAAAAAAAATCTAGTTTCTACAGTAGGTCTTTTATGTGCCTGTCCTTGATTTTACACGGATATCTGTGCAACCTCTCCTACCCAACCAAGGGCCAAGCATGCATAATATAACCACATAGCTAATAAAAGTGGTTATTTCAGACAGCCTGGAAACAGGAGATAAAACCACAGATTAAAAATAACTTAAAGCCAGATAAAATCAAGGTTGAAAACTTATCAACAACTTTCAGGTAAGCAAGTTACAGACTGCAGGTGCCAAAAAGGAAAAAAAAAAAGTATTGCAAACACTGGGAAATTACTTTAAGTTTAAAGAAATCCAACCACTTTAATGTAAAGAAGCACAAAGGTAGGATAGCCAAAAATATTAACTCTAACTGTAGGAAGTCCACATTTCACTGTGATATAATTCTATTTTAAGTCATCATATAGATTGAGGTGCCCAAGGTCATGTTTGATACTCTCACTTTTTTCTTCTGTGATGCAGTTCAGACAAAATTAACAAAACGGATGTCAAGAGCCTTAAAAAAGTGGTTTTGCAGAAGGACATGTAGGCAGCGGAATTTTCTTGCAATAACAGTTTTCTTGCTGGAGTAGTTTAAATCTGGATGAGGCGCTTGAGAACGAAGCGAAGAGACAATCTCGTCCCGCTCCTGCCGGGGCATGTGGACAGGATGACCTAACAAGTCTTTCCCATCTGCCATCCCTGTGGTTCTCTGAGAAATGAAATCCCACAGGACCCAGGGCCTGATCCTGAGAGGTGAACCCAGAGGACCAGACTTCACCCTGCTTAAGCTTTGCTATAAATAAATTTGTGTCGGGGCCAATTACTGGCATTTGCCTCTTTCTCAGTCCTTTCAGTCAGAACCTCTTGGCGTTTAATGATGTGATTTTTCCAGCAATATGTGAATTGCTTTCACTTCTATGTTTTTCCCAGCTGTCTGACTCAGAAATGTGGGTTGATTTGGTTAAATCAAGGGTGCCAATGCTAGAGAGATGGGCAAAGATGTCAAAAAACAAAACAAAACAAAACAAAAAAAAAAAAACCCACACCCTTATTTTGCAAATATTTTGCAAAGGAAGAAGTGAGTCTGCCTCCCGTGTGTCTCCCCTCTGCTGAGATCATAGTGAGAATGCCAGTGGATGGCTTTTCTGGCAGGAAAACTGGTGTATAAAGCAGACATTAAGTGAACATTCAAAAGTAACTCAAGAGGGTTAATTTTTATGTTGCAGCCTCATTCTAAGTGTCATTAATCTCAACAAAGATCAAATATTTTGCTGATTAATCTGTGGACCCTGCAAAAAATTAACCAGACATGAAACTGTCACTAACTGAGAAACATTTACCACTGCAAGATGAAAAATAATATCCTATAATATGTACAATCAAGAAAATCTTCATCCCCTAGAGGACAAATTAAAAACAGAAAAGGACGCTAAATTCCTGGCCTGTGTTATTTAACTGAATTGTGTTCTCAGCCTTCATTTCAATTTTTTCATATGTCTGCCTTCCAGTCTAGGGAAAGCATTTGACAACATTTTAGGACTGTTCAAAAAAATTTTTTTTTTGAGAAACCACTTATTTGCAAGAAATCCACCATTTTCTGTCCAACTGGTAATTTACACAAGAAGTTTCCAATTTTTCTGCAATAATTCTGGCATTCAAAAATGCCCTGGGACAGACATCTCAGTGCATCTAATGGATGTCATCAATTTAGTCACAGAATCACAGAATGGCTGAGTTTGGAAGGAACTGCTGGGGGTGATGTGGTTCAACCTCCTTCCTCCAGAGTAAGTTGCCAAGAACCTGAAAATTATTTTCACTCAGCTTTCAAACACAGAAAAACTGGAACTTTAAATATGCTAAAAATCATATGAAGTTACAGAAAATGGCCTTTTTTTCACATGCCCATCTGGGGGCAGAAGGTGGCCTTCTAGCACATTTGAAGTTCTTCCACACCTGCTGGCCCCACTAACAAGATCAGCAGCAGTGTTGATGCCAACCTGCTGTGTCCTGTGTCTGGCAGCTCCAAGAATTTGTCATCACCAGGGTTGCCCCTCAATTCTCAATGGAGAATTTCTTCCCCTTCATGCCCCACTGGCCCAGAGGCCCAGGAATTAAAGGTGGAAAAATGCTGATGAAAAAAAAATAGCATCTGATAAAGATAAGAGCTTCCAAGTTACATTAAACAGCACACACTAATAATATAATTTCTGCAGCAAGAGTGTCTAGAGAGTTTTTCCAGGACTTTTCTCACACAGAGAGAGTCCTGAATCCTGGACAGGACTTACTACCTCTGTTCCATAACAGTCCTCCATGATTCAATAGTGAAACCTCCATCCAGCCCAACTTCAGACCAGAAAACTGTTCCTTGACACCCCAGAATGAGATATGAAGGGCTCTTTTAGTGTGTTTTTTTTTTCTCCTTCTGATTAATTTCTTGGGTTTTATTTGCCATTTCCTGTCCACCCTTCACAGAGTCACTGTCCATGGTGAAGGGGAAGGGTGGATCCAGTGTGGGGCTGCCTCAAAAGGCCACTGAGCAGGTGAAGATGTCCAAGTTGGGTGAAGAAAATGTCTTGGTAGACATTGGTACCTTGACAGATGGTAAGATGGACAGAGCTGGGGATGGGCAGGGGGATTTTTAAGGTCCCTTCCAACCCAAACCATTCTGTGATTCTGTGGCACTCCTGGCTCTCTGTACCTTTTTCAATACAGATTGATCTGTGTCCATCTTGGACAGAACCACATCATGCACCTGAAAAAAAGGCAACAAAGAGAATGTCCTCCATGCCCTGCTGTGCTCATATTCATTGTCCCTTGCCCTTCCACCCAAGGCCTGTGTCTGGAAGGTGCTGAGTCCTTCCTGGTGGAAAAACAAGGCATTTTCTTCCCATATCCACAAGGTCTCAGCACTTGACAACTGGACTGTGTCCTGAACTTCCACCCAGCCTGACTGGGCTTTGGAAGTTGACAATCCTTCAGCAACACAGTTATTCTGTAATAATCAGATCAATTATCAGTGATAATGTGAAATGCATTTTTGGGGAAGGCTGGGGCCAGACTGGGAAATGACTCCACATGAGGAAAAGACAACTGCATGCTCCCTCCTTCTCCCAGCATTTTCCCTGCACTGAGCTGAAGGCAGGCTGACCAGCAGGTCACGAGGCAGGCAGTGAGCTCAGGGAGGACTGCACCTACTGCCAGTGGTGGGGATTACCATGCTGTACCTCTCCAAAGGACCTGGCTGTAGGAAGCTCCCACCAGCATAGATTTCTCAACACAGTCCCAGGAAAGCTATCCCAGGAAGTGCACAGTGCTGCCTGGTCTGTCCAAGCCAAGGCATAAACGTCCTGTCCACAGCAGTCAAGTCTTCAGTTCAGTCTATGCAATGCCTTGCCCTTACCAAAATGTCTGGTTGCAAGGGGCAGAAACTGAGACCTGTTTATCTGAGCCCTGAGAAGAACAGAGGAAACAAAGGTAGAAGGAATTAGGGCTGCTCTGTGCCTGGTAGGTTTGTGCTTCTGTACCTCTAGCCACGAATGAAAGCTCAACAAAACATCCAGTGGTTTCAGTGGCAGCAGAAAACAGCCTTGGGGAAAAAAAGGGCAAAGAAAGGCAGCAAATTGACTGTTGCCATAAATGTACCTGCACGTCAGCTTTCTATCTGCAGAGGCCTTGTGTGAGCCAAGCTCCCCCCATCACCACGAGCCGTCAGGCTGTGCGTGGGTGGTCAGGGCAGGTTCACGGCAGGGTGGACGTACATCAAAGAGCTGCTGAGCATCAGAACCCTGCTCTGCTCAGACAGAAGGCCCCACAGGTTGACATGGCCCACGTTAGGTAGTGCTCAGGAGACAAGTGGCTTTTGCTAATCCATCATGCCAGACCAAGGACAGAGATGAAGGAAATCAGGCGTGGGGCCAGGAGCATCCCAGCATTGCCACACGGCATCATCATCCAGTGGTTGCTCATTCCCTGCTGATTTCAGAGGCTGCCCTCATCACTCCATGCTGCTGACACTGTGCAGATGAAGGTGATAGTGCTGGGAAGGGTCTTTGGGATGCTGTTTCAAAATACAGATTTCTTCAGGATTCTTCTTTTCTGCAGGAAACGGAACAGAGGCCAGGTTCCAAGGCAGATTGCCAGGGAAGCATCCTGGAATCTCCAGCTCTGGGCATTTCACCTGTGAAGCATCCTGAAGGTCCACAGAAAGGCCAGGCTGCCTAGGAGCCCACACATTAAGCAGCAGATAAACATGGCAGGAACCAGGCAGACGTGCACTACAGTCCATTTTGCTTGGAACTTTATCAACCCAGCTGGATTTGCTGGGATGTCAGTGCCATGCAATGCTCCAAGGTATGGGAGGGTCTGGACTATACTCCCACCCTAAGGGTAATTATTCTTTATTTGTCTAGTTCGTCACTTGGGCAGTTTATCTGATGGGCCAGAAATGACTTCTCATTTTATCTATTCACAACACCTCCTTTCTGAAAGTCCCGCAGAGAAAATTAGAACATGATAGACTTGGAGATGCAACTTTTCTCTTGGAGACAGTATTCTCTTGGAAATATGCCAATTTCTTTTTCTTTTCTCTTCCTTTTTGTCTTAATTTTTTTTTATTTTAAGGGAGAGAAGTGTTGACAACCTTTATGGAGGAAGGAATAATAAATATTTTAAATATTTTTTAAGATGAAAGAAGGAGGCAGGTGTGACATGAGCTCTCATCTTACAGAGCTGTGGCTGTAAGGAGAAGGATTAGGGCATGGGTTTTTCAGGCATTTGTCTCCAGCTCTTGTATAAACAAAACTCTTATCCATCAAGTGAAGGCTTTATGTCCCAGGGAATGTAGCATTTTTTCCTGAGAGCTCTTCAAAGGAAAAAAGAAAATGTAGTTCCAGAGCTGAACAACTTTCTGTAAGCCATTGTCACGGTTGATGTCACCATAAATAAACAAAGGAATGCTGGGGCCAACCGTGACAAAAATGTCAAATTCTTCCTAGAACAGTTACCTTGCCTGCTCTGAGAGCAAAGCAAACTCTTGTCCTGCTGGACAGAGAGGTCTTTGAAAAATGGAACAGAGCCTGGAAAGGCCACAGAGACCTAATTGCTGACCCATATTGTCACAAGTGCCACCATTTTCCTCAGTGGACAGAAAAGCTCCAAGAAAATTGTACTCCAGGCCAGTCCTTCCTCCATCATCCCTCATTTGTGTGGCCAGGGGTTTACATGTGGAGGACGGGGGCATTCTCCTGTAACAAAACAAATGTTTGTTCTCTACTCCTGAGTCCGCCTGAGAGGAATGAGAACAGGATGAAATGGTTTGCATGAATGGCACCTAGGAGGCAGTGCAGGTTGAGGCTCCCTCCAGGTGAGAACACCCCTGTTTGGGTGCTCCCATGTAAATTTGGTGATTGAATTTCCACTATAGGTACTGAAGTTACAGTCAACAACCCTAGGACTCGATTCAGTCCAACCCCCAGTAGATACCCAGCTTGGGGTGGATTTATTTGCCTGAGACACCTACAAAGGTGCTCAAGGGTATCTAAGTCATCCACATGAGGATCTTTAGAAAAGACACAGGATCTATTTAAATATAAGAGTCTTTCAGCAAGTGAATCCTATCCAGAACTGCTCTATGAGGGTCAATGACATTCACAAATCAGATATAGATCTGTCCCCCGGGAAACATAAATGCTGTGTTTGCCTTGTGTTTGCCTATATGATTCCACAAAGTTTGGAGATGGTGGTAGGTAACTGTGCCATCTTTCCTGCAAGGTCTGAGAAAAGCAAAGCTTTCAGCTCCCAAGGGTGCCAGAGTAGCATTTCCCTGAAAGCTCTGAGGACACACCTCAAAACAGTCACCATTCTCCAGCTCAGTGTCATACTGTATTAATGCAACCTCTTGATTTTCAGAGACATACATTATATTTTGGGCTTCCTACTATTTATGCACCATTTCCCACCTAGTCTTTGCTTTGCAGTGGCTTCACCAGTGATGGTGGAACCTCTGTGAAAATTATGATCACTCTGTTTGATGTGAATTTCTTCATCCTACAAGGCTACATTTGAATGTCAGTCATGTCAGCCTGTTTCCACCAGCCCAAAAATAAGGATTCAGAAGAAAACCCTGAGTCACCAGTCTGTGACTGAACCCAAGGTCTGTATCCTTGGGGCTATTTCAATGTCTCCATTTGGTGTAGATGCCTCCACACTGTCAGTTCCTTCAGTATGGAGGCTAAGACAGAAACACAACATAACTGCATCCATTTTCCCACTAAAATAAGGATTTCTTTGACTCCATCCTAGACATTTTCATTCCCTGGCTCTAGTGCACCAAGCTGTACATACATCACCTCTCCTGGACCCTTCAGCCATCCCCTGGGACCAGCAGGGAAACAACTTGTGTGAGTCAGCATCCTGCCTCCAACAGTGGACGCCCAAGAAACAACATAGGCTTAGAACAAACACGGAACAATATTTCCTTGAAACACGTCCCAGCATTCAGCAGCTTGTGGGTTGGGAATTTCCCAGGTAAGAAAAGGGATCTTTGCATTTCATAGTCATCAGTGAACTTTTCTCCCAGACTTTCCCAGTCTCTTTTGGAGCGTACACAAACTTTGCATATCCACAACCTCCTGCAGCAAGGCACTCTACAGGTTTTACAACACAGTGTGTGAACAACCACCTCTTTTTTTCTCAGATGTGACTCTCAGTAATTTCTCTTGGTGTCAATTCTCTTGAATTGGCAGGGGCTGTGGAGATTCATCCCTGAGTTCCTACCTTTGTGCTGCTGGAGCAATATTGCCCTATGTCTTTTCAGTCCTGAATTTTTCTGAAATCCCAAAATTTGGCTGCACTGCTTCTCCTCACTGCAGGTCAGCAGAGGGAGCTGATGGTCTGAGCCCTTCCAGCAGCTGCTGTTGCTTTTCGTGTTCCAGCTTTTAACACTCAGTCTAAGTATAAAACAATACTCGTTGTTTCTCCCAGCTGCACAGCTGAAAGTTTCAGAGGAATGAAATCAAATGGCCAAGAAAGGCAATGCACTCAAAAGGAAGAATACTGGTAAATAAGATAATGTTTTATTGCAAACTAAGATAAATTTCAGGGCTTGTCCTAAGACAGCAGCCAAGAGAAAAAGACATGTAAGAAAAAACAATCCTGATTCAGACTCCTCAACAAGAATGGCAATTCGACTTTGGTTTGTTTTTAACCAGTTGACCTCTTATGTATTATCAGAATATGAAAGATCTTGCCTTGAATGTCCCATACAGTGTGGGGTCTGCAGGAGGAAAGCTTGACTTTTGTAGGAAACCCACTTTAGTTCTCAGAGATGTCATCTGAAGTGTCTGGGCCTCAGTTTCTCCACTCCTCTATGCGTTATCTATTTTATTATAGTTGCATCAGGACAAGGAGTATGTCCTAGAATCAGAGATTATGGAATTATTTGGGTTGGAAAGCAACCTAAAGATCAACCAGTTTCATGCCATGGGCACCTTTCACTAGACCAGGCTGGTCAGAGTCCCACCCAGCCCAGTCTTGAGAACTTCCAGGGGGCAGCCACAGGTTCACTGGGAAACCTGTGCCAGGGCTTCTCCACCCCCACCACCCTTATCACACGTTCAGCTTGGAGGAACTGATTATCTGCAATTGTCTGAAAATGCTCCATTTCCAGAGTCTTTCCCCAAATTCTTGAGCAAGTTTCCTCTGAATACTTTCTGCACTGTAAAAGGACTTTGCCTGAGCGTAGGGGAAACCAGGAGCTGGGGGGATGTTGCCCAAGAGGATGTGAGGGCTGACATGAGATTTAGGGTGTGGGAAGCCCTGTCTGAAACCCTGATCTCCCCACGTGTCCCTAACTCAAGCCCTGGACCCACCAGCTGAAATGTGCTCCCTGGGAAGCCAGCTGCATCAGGACAACCAGGAGCCTGATGCCTTCCAGTCTTCCAGAAGCTTCAAGGGGAAAAAAATCTGGTTTTGGTCCGATTTGGACACAAGCGAGCTCATAAAAAAAAAAAATTACAACCCAACCCTTGATGAGATTTCCTGCCAAGAGAGGAAAGCCAGTGAGCTCTCACTCCCTCCATCACCCCTGGTTTTGGCATCCTCCAGGGCCCATGTGCTATGGCCAAGTTTTGTTTGATTCGCAGCGCAGAGGAGCCCTGTGTCTCCGCTTCTGGCAGCTGGATTGCACCACCGGGTAATTCTGTGGCTAAACTGTTTAAATAATGTTAATGTCTTTACAAATTCACTTTCAAAACAGCCTGAAGTGTAAAGCCAGTGGAGCTGAAGCAGCATGCTGGGGCTTAGGCATGTTTAGATAAGAGTGGGTGCAGAATAAGCTTTCCACATGAGCTACAGGAGCCAGAGATAGCTGCCTCTTAACCACCTCTCCTGCACTGCAAAGGGGTAGATGTTTGCTGCAGCGGGGCAAGGATGGAAAGCCAGCACAGCTAGAGGCTTTAGGATCAGTGTTTTTGTTCTTCTTGGCAGCCGAGTCCTTCTGTGGCAGGTGCTGGTGGAGAAAACCACAGCAGAACCAGGGTTAGTCTCAGGTTTTCAAAACAGCAATAAATAAAATAAGAAATAAAAAATAAAAGGGTTAGCTGATAGTGCTGAACATATGATGAAAAATCAAGATTTGACACAGGGCAAATCTGGCTCATACCCACCTACTTGAGCCAAAATTGCAATTCTCTGGCAGGTTTCCTGCTCTCCAGCTTTTATTCAGGAAGCTCCGTGGCTCCTCAGTTGATAAAGAGGAGCCTGAGGAATGCAATACAGCTTGCTGGTGAGCAAAACTGGGCTACATGAACCTGGGGAGAGTGCAAGGTACAGGGATACAAGTCCAAAAGCAGAGGCAGAAACGTGGCAATGGGGACAGTGACTTTATTTCCCCATCCAGACCTTTTCTGGGCTCAGCACAGAAAGCTGGGAATACCCAAGCTCCCTGTGCTTGTGTGTATTTGCACACTGCCCCTGCCTGGTACCTGTACTGGCTTTGTGCCCACCACAGGTCATGCTGTGATGGTGAGAGTCATAACAGCATCATGCAGGATTATCTGTGCCTCTCAGCAGCCCAGATTTCACACGGGTCACCCGTTGCATTCCTGTAATTGTAGTTGTACTCGATAATCTCTCTTTGGCCAAATAAAAATAGGCTGGGGCTATGTTTGTGCTTTGATTTACATCGGGATAAATCAGCTGTTCTGCCCCAGTGGTCGGCTGTCTACAGGCAAAGGAAGAGTGAGGTAAGGTCAGCACAGACCTCTGGAGTGTCTGGAGGAGAGATTTAATGTCTGACAGCATGGCTCAAACTTGTGTTTAGGAAACCAAACAAGTTCAAAAGAAAAATTAAGTACATGCTTAAACAATACGGATAATAAAACACTAAAACAAGTCAGTAATGGGAAGGGGTGGATTTGCCTGTTCTTTATCTTTCAAATCAAAACCAAAAACTTTTACAGTGAAACATAACTTATGGCAAGTGAGATGCTCTCTGAAACACCCTTTGCCACAAACTGTGGAAGATTTGGGGGTTTTACCAAGCAGGAAAGATGGGTTTGCAGCCAGTGCAGCACCATCCTCTCATTCATCCTGCCATCAGCTAAGAGGAAAACCAGATATGACCAAGTAAAACCCAAAGCCAAACACCCCCAAAGCAGCATTCATCCTGTGTCCCAACACAAACCAGCAGCTGCTACTTCCCTCTGGATCCAACCCTTTGGTTGTGTAGTGCCCCTCCCCAAGAGCATCCACACAGTTCCCAAGAGCAAACCCAAGATCCCAGGAGAAGAGGAGGCTCAGGGAGGACCTTATCGCTCTGTACAACTCTCTGAAAAGAGACTGGAGCCAGTCTCTTCTCCCAGGTGACAAGGGACAGAATGAGAGGAAATGGCCTCAAGTTGTGCCAGAGGAGGTTTAGATTGGATATAGGAAAAATTTCTTCACTGAAAGGGTGGTCAGGCACTGGAAGAGGCTGTCCTGAGAAGTGGTAGAATCGTCATCCCTGGAAGTGCTAAAAAAGAATGGATGTGGCATTTAAGGGCATGGTTTAGCGGTGGACTTGGCAGTGCTGAGTTAATGGATTCAATGATCTTAGAGATCTTCCCCAGCCTTAATGACTGTATGATCTATGAAGCCACTGGCTCCAAACATGCTCTGCACAGAGCTGTTGGTGGCACAGACCTTGTGCAGTCTCAGGGCTGGGACTGGTGGCACAGTCTCATGTGCAGAACTGGGTTTAGGTACTGTGTGGGACATGGTCCACGCTGCCATGCCATTCCCATGTCACACAGTGCTGGCACACCTTCTATTGCACTGGATGGGGGCTGCCAAGAGTTCCTGCTCTCTCATGAGCCTCTGCCCTCAAAGTGGTGAGAGTGATTTTTCCAGTCAGGAATAGAAAAAAAATGCTAATACACACCATTCCATCAAGCTGCCACCCCCGTCTCTTCCCTTCCAACTGCAATCCCACAGATTCTGCTACAAAGGAGCCGAAAAATGGGAACAAATCATTTAAAATGGGAAGTCTTGGGGAAAATATTTCACTTTGTCAGGTCAGTAGATGCTCCCCAAATATATTTTTCAATCTATGCACATCTGGAGTTGATACAGATGGTGAATAAGAGCATCCAGAGTCTCATATGTGATGGCTGGCCATGGGTCATCTACAAGATCCTTTTTCTTAATACTTCCTCCCAAAATTGTTCTGGGCAAATTACCCAGCAATGATGCAAAATCCTGAGGCTGCTGAAGTCAGGACATCTGCCAGTGACTCTGAAGATTTGCAGTCTGGTTTTAGTCCTGATAGGAAGAGATCAAAGCATGGAATCATGGCATCATTGAATATCCTGAGTTGGAAGCGACCCTTGATGACAAGGGTCATCAAGTCCAGCCCCTGGCCCTGCACAGGACAATCACAAGAATCCCACCAAATTCCTGAGATCACTTATTGAGCACTTATTGAACTCTGTGAGGCTTGGTGCTGTGACCACTTTCCTGGGGATCCTGTTCCAAATTTCTTTGTAACCTGTTCATCCCTCACCTTGGCTGGGCTGGGGCCAGGTTCCCCCACAGGCTCAGGTGTGTCAGACCAACCCTGTTCAAAGTACTCACAAAGGAGGCAGCACAGGGAGGAGGCACAAGTCCCTGTTTGCTGAGGCTGGCCACAGCCCAGCAGCCTTCCTTTGTCCCTCCCAGGAGAACAATGGCCTGTGGTCCCACCCAAGGGACTCAAGGGACTTTTCTCTTCTCACACCCTCAGTCCCCATGTCCTCAGAGCTCTCCCAGGTTGCAGGAGGATAAAATCACCTCATGTTGCTCCAGGTTTGCTGTGGATCCTCCCAGCTCAACCTCTCCAGCACGTGTGCCCTGCAGTCCTTCCCCAGCTCATGCCCTGCCATGATTCATGGCTCCTCTTCTGCTCTTCCTTATATGGGGACTTGGAACTTCACATTTCCTGCACTAGGAAAGCCAATGCCAAAAAGTGCCTTTTTCTCTGCTCTGCCACCAGCCCTGTCTGCTCCGCTGGTCCCCTGCCCATGCTGGGCGCAGACCCAGCCTGCCCCACAGTGCTCCCCACACAACAGTTCCTTGGGGTGTCCCTGTCCCACACCATCCCCTACCCCACAGATGCCATCCACAGGCACGGGTCCCTTCCCCATATGGCAAACCCTGGTCATTCCCATGTCCCCAAATTATGGTGCACGTGCAGCAGGACAGACTGTCCAGGGAACACATCCCAGCTGACCCAGACATGGGAAGTGGCTGTGGTGCAGCAACCTCTCTCTGCTTAATCCTGACTAAGATGTTAATTTTCATCTAATTGCAGCCAAATCAGAATTTTTGCTTTTATGTTTTGAGGTGAGATATTTTCTATTTGGAAAAAAAAATAATAAAGGCTGAGGATTCTTTTAGAGAGCAAATATGTAATAAAATTAAAGTAAGTAATAAAATAAAGTAATAAAATAAATATAATATAATAAAGTGCAATAAAGTAAAATAAGAGCACAGGAGTGCAGTAATTAACTCTTAGAGCCATTAAACTACATGTTTTTAATTGCTGAAGTCCTTAATGGGAATATTTTGGCCTGTAATAACAATCTGCCTTCTCAGCAGCCCTTTCTTGTCCAGCAATTTCCTGACAAGGGTTTGTCAATACTGACTGTGGCAACCAGCTTGAAAATTCTCTTTTGCAGCCAGGGAATACAGCAGATATGGCAGAAAGGGATTGGCAGAGTCAGGAATGCAATTCCCAGAAAAATAATCTGGCTGGTGAGAAGACGATGGAAAGGAAAACTCTCCTGAGACAGAAAATCCTTTGGAGGTGAGATGAGATGATGCAGCACTTCAGACACACCAGCTCTCTCTCCAAACATCTGCTTCTCCAGAATATAAAATAAAACAAGGGTACACAAAGGGACAAACAAGTGTGGAGTAGGAATGAGTTAATCAGGAATTCTGGAAGAGGAAAAACTGTTTTTTCCAAACATGTTGGATGGGAGAAGAGCATTCAGCAAATTGGTACCCAAGGCCAGCAGGATGGAGGATCATTGAAGAGCTGCTTCTCATCCATTCCCTCCCACCTGGTGACAGACACAAACAACACCCACAGTGACAACCCTTCCAGAACCATTGCAAAGAGAAGTCTGAGGAACAGGAAAAATTGATCCTGCTGGGTCTTATCCAAAGGGTAGAATGAGTTTTCTGCAATTTCCTCCTCCAACGTTTTCCACTGCTGCGTCTCAGGGTAGCTTTGATCTGTGCTCATTCCAGCTGCTTTCCAGTAGGATAAGCCTTCCCTTTCCAGGCAAAGCCAGCTTGTCCAGTTCTCCAAAGGTCTTCAGAGGGATGGAAAACACTGCAGAAGTCCCCAGGGCCCTGGCTGCAGTTGTGCTCCTGGAAGGAGTGGGGATGTGTGGCCAGGCTGATTCCTGTTTGTAGCTCTCATACGCTCAGTTGGAGTTCGCAGTCACAGAGATTTGGCTCCAAAGCCCTGGGTGTGATTTTAAATCCCACAGTTCGTGCTGCCTCCCTGATTTGCATCTGCTTTTCCATGTCCCTGGCAGGTGAACAAGGAGGAGGTGGCACTTACTCTCACAGGCTTGGGTGAATATTGCTTTTGCTGCTCACATTTAACAGCCACATGTTGCCACTGACATTTATCTCAGCTGCCTTCTGTCTCTCCATGAAATGATCACAGCTCTCTGTATGGCAAATTTGGCTGCTCTGAGGATCAAGCTGTGCTGCTAGTTCCATGTGGGAAGGATCGGAAGTGGATTAAGCGGGGTTTCAAAACACAGATTGAATTGATGGGCTGGAACAAGATCCTGGTTTTAGAAGCACCATGAAGACATCATCTCAGATTTCAACACCCTGAAAGTTAGGAGTGAATTGCATGCCAGGATTTTTCAAGCTGGGAAAAAAAAAAGAGAGCAATAGGAAGGATGACTGAGATTTATAAAACCACGAAAAGAACAGAAAGGGTAGTGATTTTTCACTGTCTCTTTTAATGCAAAATCTAGGGAAATCTAATGAAACTAAAACAAGGGATCTTCAAGGCAAAATGCAAGTCAGTTCTTCATGTGACATGTGTTCATACTATGAAAATCCTCATCACAAGATTTTGGGGTGACATAAGAGGTTAGAGTGACAGGTCAGTCATTCCCCAGGGTCTTCCTGGTCACTCTTTTTATTCTTATTAAAAATAAGTTCAATGATTTCATTTTTTCAGTCCCTGGGGACTTCACCGACTGCCATGACTATTTAAATGTCTTAGAGAATGGCTTGGCAACTGCCTCAGTCAATTTCCCCAGGACTTTGGGATGCCTCCTGTCAGGTCGGGCTTCACAGACTTGGACATGTTCAGAATCCTCAGGTTATCACAAACCTGATCTCCTACAGTGGGAGGGACTTTGCTCAGCCAGTCCCTGCCTTGTAGCCCATCCAGTTTAACTGTACAGATCATATTTATGTTCCTGGGGTGCTCCTGAGTGATTTACTGCTGTAGACATAGCCTGTGCATCCCCTCAGCTCCAGCCATGGAGGGACACATGAAGACAAAACAGCACAAAGGCTGAGCTGTAGTGACATTGAGGTGTAGGACAAGGTGAGTTCAGCTGTGACTTAAACTCCCAATGTTCTTCATGGCTTACAGCTGTCTAGACATCTGTGGGGAACATTGTTCACCTGATCCAAAACTGGTGCTGATGTTCCCAAGCATCAATAATCAGCATTGATTAAACACTCAGTCTCCCTCCAAGCTTGTCTCTCTCCTGCTCTCTGCTCTCAAGTTCAGTGTTCCCTCAGGGGAATTGCTGCACAACTTGGCTTTAACCAAAATAAACTGTCCTGGCATGAGTTCCTGTTTTTCAAGATATAGCTTTAAAATAACAAGGAGCAGATTTTCCCCTTCCTTGCTCTTACAGGCTCCATTGTGAAAGCTTCAAAGATTGTCACCTACAACACCATGGTGACCCCAGAGCACCCATATATTTATTCTCTCATGAGAGGCATTTCTGTAGCTGATGGAGATTTATAGGTTGAAAGCAGACAAGATTTTCCATTACTTGTAAAATTGTGGAAAAATCAGAGGGACAAAGATAGCTTGGGGCTTCCAAGCTGTAAACATTCAGCCCATCTGATTTTAAGTGTTTTAGACTTTATATCAATATTGTTCTTCCATGGGGGGGGGTAGGAAGAAGGATTCAGTGGGAAGAGGGACTCATCTACCCCCAACAACAGGAGAAATCTTTTGGAAACAACAACAAAACCACAGGCCTGGGTAATCCCTGTTAACAAAACAAAGCTGCAATTCAGATTGTATGCACAAACTCAAATCAGGCAGATTTATTCCCGTGGTGCTGTGAGACCAAAGAGATATCAAAATGGTCACACAAGTATTTTGGAAACTCACCAACTGCATCCTTTTGTCATCTTCTCTTTTCTACTTCAATTGGAAGGAATCGAGCCCCAAGTACTCTAATCCAGCTTGGATCTCCCACTCTGTTCCTCCTGTTATTTTAACTTTAGGCACAGCAGTCCTTTGAAAAAGTGCTTCGTTCCCACTGCCTGAGAGCTATGGGAAAAAGCTATCTTGGTCCTATCAGGAATGTGCCTCGCCTCTGCCCTGCGGTTGTGTTGCCTTCAGAGAAACTGGTGTCACGAAGCACTGCAGAAAGACAGGCCACAGCGTTCCCTTGGAAAAGCTGGGGAAAGGAGGGGGACAAGGGGGTCAGGCTGTGCTGTTCCTTTGCTTCTGAGAAGCTGGAGATACCTGGGTTGTTTTGCCTGGCTCCTTGGGGATGTTTTAGAGAGGTGGAAAGTTTAGGACAACAAGCAGCCAGGATTTGAAAAACCCAATCCCTGTGAGCAGCTGGAGACTGAGTTGCATTTGATGATCTTAAAGGTCTTTTCCAACCTTAATGATTCTTCCATTCCAGGATTCTAAGGGAGATGCTGGGAAGCATCTCACACAGTGTTAGGAACCCACACATTTGCAAGTGAATCAAGACTTTTTTGGCTGGTCTCTCTCTGCAAGGCATAATGGGAGTTCAGACCTAGTACACATAGATACACAGACATGGAGACTCCCACACATCTGGGTCTCCATCCTGAGCTGAATCCCACCCTGGAGACAGTGAGATGAATTCCCACCCACCTGGCCAAAGGGTTTTATGGGTGTGGGTACCATGAGAATTACACAGCAAGGGCTGAGCGGGGAAGAACATGTTTTGTAGCTTGGGTTTGCTGCCTTGGGTGTCCTACCTGACACAGCTCCTGGAAATTCATCTTTCAACCCAAAGGTTCAGCACCTTTGAAGGTGGAAGAGCTTAAGTGAGAAAGAAGGAGTCCAGTGAGCAGGTACAGACCCTCCATGTGAGCACCTGTACTTGCCTTCCAGCCAGTACGCGTGTTAAGTTGGAATACATTGCATGCTGAAGAGATACATCTGCTATTTCCCAAATATAACCATTATCCAAGTAAAGTTAGAGTATCCTGCCCCAAATTCCCTAACAGAGCTACAAGGACTAACCAGAAATGGCAAGCTGAGAAACTGGGACACCCAGCCTCAGAAGGATGAGAGCAACTGCCCTCCATCCCACAGCCTGTGCAAGCTCCAAGCTCCAAAAGTGTCTCCTGCCAGTGTCTGGGAAGTCCACCTGGGGATGGAAGATTTGTCCCCTCAGGAACTACAGGAGATCCACAACCTTCTGAACCAACTGATCAGCCAGTATTTCCAGGGATATCTCAAACACCACTAAATGCCCCTGTTGAGGTAACTGGAGCCTGACCATTCCTGACCATCTGACTCGAACAGTTTGATTTCAGGTAGTGTTTGAACAACACTCCCAGGAACATGGTGTGATCTTTGGGGTGGCCTGTGCAGGGCCAGGAGTTGGACTCAATGGTCCTGGTGGGTCCCTTCCAACTGAGCATATTCTATGATCTTCTCATACACCCAAGCCCAGCACCTCTACCAGATTTGGAGGTTAAGCTTGTGACTCTTGGTTGCTCAGAGTCCCGGAATGGGCAGGTATTTATGTCCATAGCAAAATTCTCACTGAACTCAGAGAGAAGAACCAGAAGTCACAGCACTCGTGGTGGGAAATGCATCACAGACAAGTGATGAGGAGGGAAATCACCAAAAACAGCTCAGCTAAAGCTCCCCCAGACCACTGCCATTGTCCCCTTTACCTCAGCCTACTCCTCAAGCACATGGACCCCATCTGTGTCCCCAGGTGCCAGGAACATTGCACTTTACACCTGATGTGCCTCCCCCAAAAACCGTCAGCTGTGCAGAACATGGTGGGCCCAGTCTGGAAACACAAGCCACTCTGAGAAGAGCTCTTCCCCCACTTGCTGTGAAGGGACAGAACAGGTTAATCCTTTTGCAAGGGTGCTAGGCCAGCTGCCAAGCCTGCCTGTGGGGAATCCATCCAAACTTGACTCATCCTCAAGTGATTCAGATTGTTCCCTTTAGTCCTTTGAAAAAGGTTATCGGTCTTCTTGCATCAGGCCAGAGCAGGATTGATGGATGAGGGAGAAGGCAACATGCACCACACTTGGCCTCCTTCATAATGATTCAGGACTGGCTTTTAACTCACCCTCCACAGAAATCCACTTTCCACATGTGAAATGAAGGGGTTTGCACTTCTCCGCAAAATGAGTACCTCAGGAGATGACCTTGGGCTAGCCAAGCATCCTGGCTCTACTGGACTGGGAGCCCATAAAAAGCAAAGCAAGGGCTGAGTCAAGGCCTTGGTATGCTGCCCTTGCAGCAGCACTCTGCAGTAAATGCACTGGCCAGAACACAAAGCCCAGTCAAAGAAACAGCATATCCAGGGCCAGAACTTCCTAGAACTGGGAACATCACACTCTCCACAGACATCCCCAAGATCACACTGTTTTCCAGGCTCTGGAGAAACCTGGGAGAAAATGCCTCACCTTTGCTGAACCACCAAAGCCAGGAGAGGAGATGATCAGCATCAAGCCACAGGTAGTCACTGCTTCTTTCTTCCTCCCTTGGAGCAAACAAGCTCCTCATCCTCACGCTCACAGATGGGTAGGATCTCACTCACTGGACATGTCAGAGTGTTTTCTGGTAAATAACTATCATGAACATGTAGGAGGAGGATAGGAAGAGCAGGTGGGAGATGGGAAGAGCAGCAGGGATACCTGGAAAGGACGAGGGTGAGCTGGTTCTGCAGCAACACACTCAGCACCACCAGGTTCTACACTTGGTCTTGGAGACTGTCTCCTCTTCTACTGAACCCACATCTGCCCTTGCAGGGACACCAGGGAACTTTTAAGACCCAGGATAACATAGGAGGAGATTTAGGAGTTGTTTTTACTCAGTAATGCTGAAAGTGAAAGAACAGAACTGAAATTAAGAACAAAGATCAGAATGTCACAAATACAGACTCTTTACAAATAATGGGATATCACAAGAGCCCTAATTAGATCAAAGACATAAAAGACAGGTCATAACAAATATAATCTAGATGAGAGGTCATGCTTATGTCATTGTGTCCCATCCAAAGCAGACATAAATGACCCTGGAAGACCTCAGAACCAGAGGCTGATTCTGGTAACAGCACAGAGCAGCCACAGAGCTCCCATTTGTTTCTCAGTGATTGATATGGGTTTGCCTCAGAGCTGTGCTGGCAGACAAAGATAAGTAACATCAGTTTCCCATTAATCTATGGCCACACAGTCATTGAGTGCATGGAATCAAAACAATATTGCTGAGATCTACTTTTTCCCCTCATTTTTATACTCGTGGTCTTTTGGCAAAAGCTCACAAAGTCATCAATAGAAACAAATCAATAACAGGACTGAATAATTTCCAGGAATGAAAGTGTACCTGTTTCTAGTGAACACCTAAAGGAAAGAGCTTGAGTTCCTTGCTCAAGCCCACAGAAAGTCTTTATATAGTGCAAATAAAAAAAAATATGTATACAATATACCAATGGACTAGCTATTCCTTAAATATTTTACTGCTGCCTTTTGTGTCAATGCATCTTCTTGACAGGCTTTTGGCTGAAGGCAGGTTGGTGGCTACCACCAGCTGTGGAAGTAGATGGAGGGAGCTCGATGCTTCAGTGCACATCGGCCAAGTCTGCAAAGCAGATCCCCTCCAACAGGCTGGTACAGCAGCACAGGGGGTGATGTCAGAGGCCAAGTGCACATCAGAAAAGAAGCGTTTTCTGAGCTCAGAAAGGGTAATGACCCATGGCACTGTGTCCTTACCAGCATCTGCCCAAGTGTGGCCTTGCAGTCATCTCCAAACTGCTGCAGCAAAGGCCAGTCCTGCTTCACCCGCCATGACCTCCCAAGCACACATGGGCTCCCACGCTCCTTTTCTGCAGAAAGGCTGGTGAGGAAGTGCTCCAACATGGGATTAAGCAATGTTTCATTTTTCCAAGACCCTTTCACTTCCAATTCTCTTCAGTCAGTTCCTAGGAACTGACTCCAGCATTTGCCCAGTGCAAATGAGGCAGAAGAAACATGCAATTGGGTAGGAGGGGAGGGTGTAAAGACTGCAGAGCTCTGACTGAAGCAGAGGAAACAAACAGAACCTCAGGCATGACTCCTGTCCACCCACAGACAGAGAGTCAACTTCAGAATGTGGCCTCCAACCCTAAAGAACAGTCCCTTGAAAGCGGTAACTTTGTCACTATTACCAGACCCTTTTTACATTCTCTGTTGCTACCTTTCTTTCCTCCATGTCAGAGCAGACATTTTAAAAAAAATACTACATTTGCATCCTTTTAGGGCTCCTTTGCATCATCAGAGGAAATTTTGAATGTTTCAGACACAGGCTCACAAGTGGATTTTTCTATGGAACATATCCCTGCACATACCACAGAGCATGCTGATGGTTTGCCATACTCATACAAGATCTTCACCACTTTAAATTGTAGTTCAGGGATAGCCCAGAGAGCTTCATTTCCAAGGCAGGTTGCTGTCACCCCCTGCTCTGGGTATAGACAAAGCTACTCAGTAGATACACATAGGAAGAGGAGTACTCAGCCACAAGCAACGTGGAATTTAAACAGAAGAGGAATTAAAATAATTTCAGTTCCATCTCAGGTTTTGATTGGTTGGTTTTTAACAAATTGCTTTGGGAAACTCTTTTATCCAAAATGACTATTCTGGAGAAGACCAGGAACAGCTAATACATCTCCAGTAAAGACAGATAAAGTCCTTATGTGGCAGCTAAAGTGTCCTAAAGTGGCAGCTCTTGCATTCATGTCACAGTGCATGACACATGGCCTACCATAATTCGTGTGGAAGATCCTGCCTAGAAGCCAAAGGACAGAAAGGAAAACTCCCACTGATTTCCTAGAGTCACAGAATCATGGAATGGTCTGGGTTGGAGAGGACCTTAAAGATCATCTTGTTCTAGCCCTGCTGCCACGGGCAGGGCCACCTCCCATTAGACCAGGTTGCTCAGAGGCCCCTTCAGACTGGCCTTGAACACTTCCAGGGATGGGGCATCCACAGCTTCTCTGGGTAGCCTGTGCCAAGGCCTCACCACCCTCACAGAAAATAATTTCTTCCTAATACCCAGTTTCTGTAAGCTTAAAGCCATTCCCTCTTGGTCTATCACTACATGCCCTTGTCAAAAGTCCCTCTCCACCTTTTTCAACAGGAGACTTAGCTGCAAAAGATTAACCCACTGGATTCCATCAGTAATGTTCAGATTCTTGACACATACTCATCAACATGACGGGATTGCCAAGGAGTCCACCTAATTCCAACAAACTGACTTTGGCCCAGTAAAGTCCTGGCAATTCCTCCATTGGCTGTGCTGATCTACGTAAAACAAGCGTGTTATTTCCTTTCCAAACATCTCACTTCATTCTGGCCACAGATCTTTGAGTTTGCTACACACTTACAGCAAACTGGCTGAGAGAGAAAAAGGACACACGTAACAAGAGCAGGGCAGGAAGAACATGACTCCATGAAGCTGGAAATTAGAGGGAATAGATTTTCCCTCCCTTTTTCTACTCTGGGATAGATAAATCCCTCTAATGTCCAAGCTTATGTATTATCAGAGTTGGTCACTGATTACCTACCCACATATGAAAAAAAGCCACAGAATCACAGAATCATTGAAATAGGAAACGACCCCCAAGATCCTTGAGTGCAACCTTTGACCAAACACCACCATGTCAAGTTAAAGACAGCACTAAGTGCCACCTCCAGCTGTTTCTTGAACTTCCAGGGGTAGTGCCTCCACCACTTCCCTGGGCAGCCCATTCCAACACTTAATATTCCTTGCAGTGAAGAACTGCATGCTACCTGTCAAAAGTCACTTTAAGTAGCCAGGGTGCAAGTGCACAAAGGGGCATTTTTGCACTGAACTGGAATTTTTCTGATACACAGCTTGTGGTAGCCCTTGTCAAGGTTGGGAACCAGCCCAGCTGGTGTTGGCATTGCTGCTATGCTGCAGGGCACCCATCCCATTGCACAGCGGGGATGGGAGCAGGTGGTTCCACCCAACCTCCTCCATCAAAAGTTAAACTATGGAAAATTCCCAATGCCAGATGATCTGCCATTAACCAATCAGTCATGTGTGCCCTTCTCTGACCCGTTGAACTAGGACCCATATGGGTTGTGCTGTTGACTAATGGAAAGTTAAGCCTTAAGGACTCTGAAATTTGGGTCACTGAGCCTCAAAATCTCTCTGCTTTGCCAGTTTGTCTGAGACATTTTGGCCTGTACAGAACATTGCTGCTGGGCTTTTATTTTTATTTTTAATCTTAATTTTAGCCAGAATGGCAGAACAAGAGGATGGAAGAAATGTAGTAAGTGTATTTGAAATGGGCATGGAATTTTACACAGGGCAGAGCTCCCAAAAATAGCTACAAAACAGACTGCTTTAAAAAATTTGAAATGACAGATTTTATTGGTGTTAGAAGAATGATTTCTCAGGGCTGTATTTACTGTGGCAAGCCTAGAAGGAAGGGAACATGTGTTCCTACACAACAGAAAGGAAGAGATGTGCCATCACACAGCCAGACAGCTCATGGGACCAGGCTCCTCCACCATATACATTTATCACAGTGGCACTGCAGTACTGTATGTTCAAATGCTTTTGTAGATATTGAATAAAGACTCGTGAAGATTTGCTCACGTCACAGGAGAGGAAGAGGAAAAGTGAAGACGCAGATTGGTTGCAAACTGCTGCTTCACTTGGTCACTGTGGGAAAAAATATCCACATGTTCATGTGGTAAGGAAAATCCTCGGATGCAGTTTTGTGTTTCCCTGGGTCTGGTCTCATACTAAGTTTCTGTAATATGGGAAAGGAATAAAAGGAAAAGTTCGTAGCAAAATGAGCTCAGGCAAGTTCCCAGTATCCTCACACTGAAGCTCCTTTTACAGAGGTGCAAAGCAAGGAAACTGCAGGCTCTGAATGCAACCTCCAGCTCAGGCAAAATCTCACTGGGAGAAACAATAACCCCTGGCAGGGCTCCAAATGAATCATTATGTCTTTATGAGCCATTGTTTCCCATTGATGGACTTGCTCTCATTCACAAAAAGCTGCTTTTGTGAGGCAAGAGGAAAAAACACATTTGGAAACACATAAGTGAATCCCTGAGTGGTCAGGGTAGCATGGGAGCACTGTGAGATTCCAGCTGTTATTTACTCCAGACAGCTGTGTGGACAGTGTTGAAATGTCTTCATGGACAAATCCTCTTGCTGTCTGCTTCTGTCCTTTATTCCTGTAAACTTTGCTGTGGAGTTCTCCCTTGGAGCTAAAGTTTGGCTACAGCACCTCTGGCATTTCCTCTTGCTTTCCATCCCACCAACACAGCCCACGTTGATCACACAGCTCAAACACTACTCAAGGGTTTAAATGAAGACAAACGAGGCTGAAATCTGCTCTGGTTCATCCCTCCATTGATCAGCTGGCCAAGTGACAAGACCACTGCCCACCTGGCTTGGGAGAGGGTGCTGGGGATCAAATTGGTTGTGCACTTGGTGGCACCTTGAGCCATTGGAGTTGTCCCTTGGTGCTCAGTCATGGCATGTGTAAGCCCATGAAAACAAAGAAGAGCAAACACAAAGTCAGCATGAAATTAAGTGTCTTGGTTTGGAAAGACAGGTCTCTGCTAAGGAAGGCAGGAGCCTCCCCTGAAATGGAAAAATGTTATAAGTTGTTATAAATTTGAATTGTTATAAATTTGAAATTAAGGGGGCCATCAGGCAAAAATATGGGAGCAGGAATAACTGTTCTTTATTAGGGAAGAAAATAAAAAGATAAAATAAACAATGCAGTGAACCAAAACAACACTGACTGAGTCAGAATACAACCTGACACCCTGTTAGTCAGGGTGTTGGCAGCAGTCCAATTGGGAATTATGGCTGCAGTCCACCTGGAGTGGCAGGTGTGGTTCTGTTGGAGCAGTGATCCTGTAGAAAAGGGTGTAATGTTCCTGCAGTGGAAAAGGCAGCTGTTCCTCTGGGAAATCCAGTGCAGGAAAAGCCATGCTGGTGTTCCAGCAACTCAAGATTATATCCAGGTAGAAATGCTTGGCTCCTCCCTCTGGGTGGAGCATCTCACAATGGGATGTCATAGTTCTTATCAGTCGCTCAGTGACATTCAATAGCCCATTGCCAGCAGATGTCTCCCCTGAGAGAGGACTGGTTGTGAAAGAGATAAGGAAAACTGCCCACTTAACAGAAGACACTGCTATACAGATGGCAAATTAATACATCTTGCTTTTCAGCCTGGGACATTAAGTTAGTCTGAAATGGCATCTACATGTAGGCAACAGACTGAGGACCCTCCTGGCTTGTTCCTGAGTCTCTGTCTAGGCTACCCAACTGTGTAGACTGGATGTCCAGTGACTGGAGCAGGAATCTGGACACCCAGAGGACAGGAAAACACCAACACTTAGGATTCTTCACAGCGGACTGAATCTGTGCTCTGATGTCTAGTGATGCCTGAGATGTTTTACTAAAACCTACACTCCTCACAGGGCTGGGAGATGAGGCTTAAGTCCTACTGAAGACCTGTGAGCTCAGTGGCTTTTCAGCATCTCAGGTGGGACCAGACACGTCCATACAGACAGATTGAGTCCAGCCCGAAGCTTGCCTTCTCTGCTTTCTCCTCTAAGCCAAGCCATGCTGTCCCATGCCATGAAATGCACTGACATGCAGAGCTCAGGATGCCAAGCTGGGCTGGGGACCATCCATGGGGATGTGGCCACAAAGTTCTCTGTGCCACTACCAGCTCTGATGCCTCTCATTGCCCAGCATGGCTCTGAAGAAGGACACAACAGGATGGCTGGGAAAGGGATGCTTTTTGCAAATGCTACTAAAGCAAAGAGCTCCCACTGCGCTCACAAGAATTCCAAGAGTGGTGTGCAGTCCTCTACTGGGTGAGAGGCATTGGGCAGCATGAAGGGCTGAACTCTTGTTTGACTCCACCTCTCCATGTTCACTTTTGGAGAAGCCTCTGATCTTTCTGGAATTATGTGGATTTGCCTGCCTGCAGAAGTGGTTTGGAAGCAGCTGTTGGAGAAGAGAGAGCCCATTCTGCTCTCCCTGGCCAGGATATCTTGGATGTTCATGTCTTCAAAGTACAGAGCCAAGCTCCTGCAGTCTCCAAGAGCCACCTTTGCTCCCAGCACTAGGAACTGCAGGAAATATTTTCTTCCATCATCAAAAACTCCTCAGATATGTGCCAGGTTAAATCTACACCCTCCCAGCTGCTCTGTGCTCTTCTACACAGCATGGGATTGGAAAGCTCATCAGCTCATCTAAGTACCTAAAACACTTGGAAGTTTGAAGCCTTATGAGTCTGACACTGCCTGGGGCCCCTGTCCTGGAGGAAGAGGGAAGATGGGGAAAGGAGCATCTTGCTTGGAGCCATGAACAGCTGAATATGTACCAGGGCATCCTAAAGGCAAGAAGCAGCCAAGTCCTCCTGCAGGGCCTGAAGAGCTGCTGTTCATCTTTGAAGAAGAAACACCCCACAGACTGCAACTACCTGGCACAGGACCTGTGGGACCCCATCCTCCTGGAAAGGTTTGGGAGCTTACAGCCTCCCTAGCTCCCAGCTCAGGTTTATATGCCCAAAACTGTGGTTCTAAACCTCTCTTTCACCAGCTGCTCTATACCTGAAGCCTCCAGTGTACCTAGAGGAAGCTTGACAATATTTTTCACTGTGAGGCTGAAGACACCTTCTCAAACCTAGAGATACCTGTGTTTTCAGATCTGGTCTGCTCACCAGACCCACCTCACCACTGAGTTTTGCTGAGATCAGTGGCAGCTCAGACCAGGAGGCACCTCAGCACAACCAGCCCTGCAGAAGAGCATCAAAAGATGAAGAACCTGCTTATTCAAATATTTTTAATGCAATCACTTAGAAACTAACACAAAATAGGGAGAGGACTATTTTTCTCACTGCAAAGTCCCTCCTGTACACTGGAGGCACATCATTCAAATCCACATGACCTGACCCTCAGTTACCAAGTTAAAATATCCAGGGATGAGAGCCTCATACCCACTGCAGCAGAAATTTCCTGGTTTCCACTAGGACTGCCCACACAGACAGGGCACATTAATGTGCAGCTGCATAGCCAGGGTCATGGAAGAGTCTCCACTCTAATGAACATTAAGGTATTTAAAAAAAAAAACAGACCCTGAATACATTCCTTCAGAGTTAACAGAGCAAGGACTGCAGGTCTCCAGCAAGGCTCTCTTATCTATGAGGCATGACAGAGAAAAGTCCCCAAATCTCTGCCATCCTTGAGTGTTATCACCATCTACCCATCAAGGACTATGTAATGAGAAGTGTCCACTTTTCATTCAAGTTGAGAGCTCTGAATCATGGCTTTCAAGTTCCTGCAGCGAGGTGCAATCTGTGTAGTGACAGTAGATCTCATTTCCCGGATGTCTCTGAGAGCTCTAGCCAGGATATGGCACTTTGCTTTCAATCTAACACCTACATGACCATAATATCTCCCTGAACAACCCTTCACACTCGCTAAAAACTGTGAAAGACTCTAAAAATCCCTGTCAGGTAAATGAAGAGTTAATATTCCTGGGAGGTTATCACTAAAATGGGACTCCTGCACAGGAATGATGGCTTTATGGGCACAGCTCCACTGTGATGCTTTCCTCAGATCTAGCTGATCTGCCTTCCTCTGTCCAGGAGGTCCATTTGTAGTAAAAATCTATAAATAGTCTGATAGGTTGGGAGAAGAGATGAAAAATGGCCAGTGTTGGGTCATTTAATGTATAGACAAAGACATGTTCACTTCATCTGTCATGTAAACCTCAACTGCTCAAGTTTATCATTCATTGCCAAAAATGCTATTATAGCAGCTTGAGATTAGAAAGACAGTTTTATTCCTGTTTCTGTCTGACCTTTGGATGGATTTTTCAACTCGGAAAAAGAAAAAAAAAACACTTTATATGCTCTGAACTGAAGCTTAGAAAAGTCTAACATATTTCTAAGTATAGATGTGGTGATTTACAAGGAACTCTTTTTCTGGTTTTTATAAGACTCTGTCTTTCTTCAGCCATGAACAGTGTATTGGTTCTGACAAGGACACCGGGAACCTTTGAGAGTAGAATTATTTATGACTGGGAGTGTGTGATCCAATGGATAAGAAACTGGACTTATTACTTGGCTCTGCCATGGATGTGCTGAACAACAAGAGCTTTCCCTTTCTGTGTCTCTTCTCTGCAGCAATGGTACAGAAAAGTAAAAAACTATTCTCTCCTGTTCTCCAAATAAACCAGTACAGCCCAGTCATCCTGGCAGCACTAGATGATGCCTCCTTGTCTATAATCCCTGCTCCCTGCACAACCAAGTGTCCTCCAAACCAAACACATCAATGTCATCAGGTTGTTGGTGCTCTTTATGAGTCTGGTACCTGGATTCATACAGACCATTCTCAGTGCCTGCTCCTAAAAGTTCACAATCAATTATTTGTATCAAGGTACATATGGTCTAATAATGGATGACAGACCAGTTGTGTTAAAAGTTGGAAAAGTGATCCATGATCAAAAGAGAGCATAGCTTTAATTGTTTAATTACAGTTAGTCCAGCAGCACTGGGGCAAATTCTGTATTTGCCTTACCTGAGGCTCTGAGATCCAAGTGTTCAATGGTTTGCATCACACTAGTCAACAAAAACGTAAAAAAAACCTACCAGCATTTAGGGCGTGAAAGCCTGAGTCTGGAATTGCTGGAAGTTATGCGGTCATGCAAAGGCATCTGGCTTTGCTCGTGGCCAAAAGAAACCCTAAACACCCATAGGTGTGATTGATCTGCTGTGAACAATTTGGCATTAGGGATTGCACTTGCATGTTCCACTTCCTGATAGTGTTCTCCAAATCCCACACAAGTATCAGCTCTTTCCATGCCCCACAAAAAATGTCCATGCATACTTTGGCTGCACAGTGAGTGCACAGGGCTGAGGGAGGGAAATTCTTTATGTAGAAGGTAGTGAGGTACTGGAGTAGGCTGCCCAGAGAAGCTGTGGATGCCCCATCCCTGGAAGTGTTCAAGAACAGGTTGCATGGGACTCTGAGCCACCTGGTCTTGTGGAAGGTGTCCCTGCCCATGGTAGAAGGTTAAAACTAGATGGTCTTTAAGGTTCCTTCTGACCCAAGCCACTCTAAGATTTCTATTTCTGTGTGAGGGTCAGGTCTCCAGTGTACCCATCTTCAGGTGATGAGCTACACCCAGGATTATCTGGTCTCCATGAGCACCTCTTCTTTCAGCATGAGCCCCTAAAACCTCCCACCACTGCCTGCTCACATCACAAAAGTTCATCTCCAGCTCATCCTCACTCCTCTCCCTTCCCGACCCCTCCCCTCTCCCCTGAAGACATCCCTTTTACCAAAACGAGCCGTGGAGGCTCGAAAAGACACTGACGTCAACGTAAAAGTAAACCAAGGCGGTCTGGTTCCTGTATCATCCCCGCGCCGCGCCGAGCGCCGGGGAGCGAGCCCAGGGCCACTCGCTCGAGGAATCTGGAGCGGGCTCAGGGCTCAGCAGCTGAGTTTTCTCATTCCGGCGGTGAGTACTGGCTGCGGCGTGATTCGGGCTGCGAGCGAGGGGGGAGAGGGAGGGACATTCACCGGCTGCAGCTTAGGAAGGCAGCGTGCTCTGATCCCGGCTGGGCTGAGAGTTTGGAGGCATCCAGATGGTGATGGAGTCCTTGCAAGCCGGGTCGGGAGCGGAGCACGTGGGTTTGGATGCGAGATGGCTCCACGTGGGTGGGAACAGCACTGGAGAGGAAGGAGTGTTCCACACCAGGTGCTGGAGGGATAGAGGAGGGTTGGGGAGTTCAGAGCTGGTGCAAAGGAAAAGAGCATCTCATCGAGGGAAATATTGGGTTTTCTATAAACTGAATTATCTATTTGGATGGTAAAAACCCCTGTGAAGAATTCTGCATGAAAACTGGAGTATTTCTGGTAAACTTCCATATACAGATTTCTTGTGTCAAGTTCAGCTACACACACACCTGTGCATCCCACAAGTGTCCCTGTATAGAGATGCAGAGCTAGACACAGGATTTTTAGACTCAGGCCATGAAAAAGTGATCTGAGAAGGCTCAAAATGAACTTTATAGTTTAAGGTTAAGAAGCAGAAAATTTTCCCCAGGGAAACGATATGGAAATGTCCTTACTCTGATTGCTGTGTGGGTGGGGGAAGTTGCTGGGCCAGAGCTGGGATGGTTGAAAGGGATGAATGGCCTCACTAGGTCCATCAGCAAGTCTCTGCCAACTGGGACATGTGTGGCCACAGCACAGCATAGAGAGAGCATCTCCCAGTGTTTACACAACCCGCACTCAGTGGCAGTGTGATGAATTGGCAACGCGGCTCTTCGGACTCATTTCAGCTGTGTTTTGGTGACAGGAGGCGCCTTTTCCTATAACATTTCTCACATGCCAGGGCCAATTGCTCTTCTCCAGCAAAAAGCCAGCCCTTTTCCTGAAATGACAGCTCCTTCTGCAAAGCTAAAACTCCCCCATTCAGAAATAAAACAGTGGGAATACAAGTTTAATCCCTATTACTTGCGCGTGACAGTCCCAGTTGAAAACCACCAGGGCGAATACCTCTGTCGCCCACGATTAGATGCAATGCTGCATCTCAGCTCACTCTGTAAATCTCTCCCTGAGCAGGGGAAAGCTGGGCAGCTGTGCAAAAAGGGGGTAGAAATGCCCACCACCCTCCTGTTGTAGCATCTGCCAGCACAAGCGAGGGCGGAAGCCTCCCTTTGAGAGAAACCTCTTTACTAAGAAATTTTCCATCTCCTTTGCACAGATATCTCTGCCAACCCACAGTTAGAAGGAAAATCCCCATCTTCCCCCCATCCTTTCTTACAAGGACACATGGCAACTTAGCAATGCAATTGAGCAGCTACTTTATTAATCTATTTCAGAGCATTTTCCCTCACACTGCTCAGGACTCCTTCCCCATGTCCCCAGTGCACTGATATAAAACACAGACATGAAGCCATTTCTTCCCTCCCCACAGAGCCTAAAGGTGCCAAAAGCACCCTAAAAGTCTTTCTTCTCCAGTTTTGAAGGAGAAAGGATTGCACTTGGCCAAGGAAGGACTTGCACATGAAACATCTCTCACAGCACGTTTTCTCCAAGGCAGAGCAAGCAGAATGGAGGAGGCTGCTGAACACAGCAATAAATCCCACCAGGCACACGTAGAGCACCACCACAGCTCTGCTCCCCCTCAAGTGCATCATGCCCTTGGGATGACGTGGTTCTCACAGGGATGCAGGCTGTCCTGGCCCTACATCCCCTTTTAGAGGGAGAAGACCAAATCCTGCACTCCAAGTTGTCAGAAGGGCTGCAGCATTTTGGCAGTCCACATTTTAAGGGGCTGGAGACAAGTAAAGGGGGAAGTTTAGCAGGCAGGTGCTCATCACCTCAAGGTTCAGAGAAATGTCACCCATTAAGGACATGTGAAACTTGATGCCTAAAATCAGGAATCCAAATCCCTGAGCCCTTTTTAAAATGGGAGACAAAAATTCCCCATGGGAGTAACATTCAAAGTGCACATTTTTTAGACTTCAATTCCAGGTTGGATGGAGCTTTGAACAACCTGGTCTAGTGGAAGATGTCCCTGTCATGACAGGGGGCTTGGAACTAGATGATCTCTAAGGTTTCTTGCAACACAAGCTATGCTGTGGTTCGATGATTCTGTGATTTCCCTTTCCACCCTGAGCTGTTATAGCAGGTTTTTATAAATGTCCAGTCACCAGGTTTAGGAGGAGGTGAGACTACTTATTACCAAAAGGTACATGTTGGTGAACATGCCATGACATCTATGGTAAAATCTACAGCCCCTTCTGAGGAATGTCTGCTACTTAGCCAACTCATCTGTAAATGCTGTAAGGACCTTCCTGCTCTCTTTTGCCATTCATCCATTTTTCATCCTTGCATTTTAATTTGTTGCTTTTAGCTGCACGTTTTCTGCAGATCACAAATAGCTGAGCAAATCCTACTGATGGCTTAGCAGGGAAACACTTCCCATCCAGTAAATCCCAGAGAGGCACAGCAGAGTCCAGCCAAGCATGACAAAGTCCAGAGACAGAAGTAGCTGTGCTGAGGTGAAGGATGAACCAGGAGAATAGAAAAGTGAAGCCCAGAGCCAGAGTGAAGGATCAGTAAAGCTGTAGGGGTCAGATGGGATTAGGCTGAGCTGGCTGTGACAACTAAAGAAATTATGTCACCCATCAGGATGACACTAACCAGGGATGTTGCTGTTCAGTCTCAGCATGATATTTACTGGGATCGATACACCATTAGTGTATAGACACAGAAGAACTGAATTCTTTATTACCTCTTACACATAATCTATAAAAGATGTACAGCTCATCTACCGCAGCCTGAAAAGCACCACTACAGTTATTACCACACAACAGAAAGGATGGCTTCTTCCATGTTGATGCAAAAAAGATTTACTGTCAAATGTCCCTTCCTCTTCATGGCTCCAGCCACCTTCTCTACAAATACCTGCCAACAAGATAAGGCTCTGGGAAATGCCTCTAAGGCTAAAAATGTAGGGAATGGTTTCAGTGTGCTGGTCCTGCAGACAGCTTCCCATCCTTGAATGTACTGAATGTGTTACCCTGTCTATAGGATATGTAGAGAGATGGATTTGGGCCACTCTGGGGAGCTGCCCCATATTGAGGCTATCACAAGTAGTCTTCAGCCTCATAGGTGAGGGCAGGGATGCCTGTGGAGGTTTGCCAAAATTTTGTTTCATTCATTCAGATCTACCAACAACTGCAAAGACCTACACATCAGAGTAGGTTGTTTGCTGCAGGTAGGGATTAGCAACGTGAAACAGCACTGAGCTCTGAGCACACTGACCCACACAGAGACCAGCAGTGGCATTTGTAACCCACCAGGGTCCTCTCAGAGTGGTGAACTCAGAAGGATGCAGTAAAGCGGGCACCTGGGCACAGCAGGAGAGGGCACTGAGACAGCCTCAGCAGGAAAACCAGCTTCTTGTGTGGCATGAACGAGGTTTCTAGTGCTCAAGTGCAGAGAACAGGAGATTGTTGGACGTCACATACCTCCACCAAACAGAGCCAGTAGTGTGCAACCAGCCTCTCCTCCCAGTGGGATGTATGGTCACCCTCTTGCTGGTCTGGCCATGCTCTAGCAGCTGATCCTGAGCAGAGCAAAGTGAACAGGTAGAGCACACCTTTTCCTGCACCCACCACAGTCTAACTGGTCATTATCCATCTCAACAGAGAGGCTAACATATTATCAGGCTTATCAGAATCACAGAAACACAGAATAGTCTGGATTGGACGGGATCTCAAAGATCACTTACTTCCAAACCTGCTGCCATGGCAGGGACACCTCCCACTGAACCAGGTTGTTCCAAGCCCTGTTCAACCTGGCCTTAAACACTTCCAGGGATGGGGCAGCCACAGCTTCTCTGGGAGACCCAGTCCAGACTCTCCTCACCTTCACAGTGAAGAATTTCTTGCTCATATCTAATCTAAATCTATCCTAGTTTAAAATCATTCCCCCTTTTCTCTCTGTAACTCCTTGTTCAAAAAGTATAAAATTATAGAGCAGCTCAGGTTGGAAGGGACCTTAAGTGAGACATTCAGCCAGGTGCAGTTTCACTTTTATCCCCAAAGTCTTTTTCTGGCAGGATGGAGAGAGAAAGCTGAGTTATCATGCCGGGTTTCACCTGTTTGGCACTCACAGAGCTGCAGTTCCCCGGCAGCCAGGCTGGCTCCTTTTGTCTAGGTTGAATATGCCAAGCAATACATCTCTGAGAAAAATCCAGGCTGCCAAGCTGTGTTATGCTATCTCCAGCTACCAGTTATGTGGATAAATTGATTCTCATTAGAGTGATAAAGGAGCACAACAAATACACTTTCAGGAACCAGGCATTTTTCACACACCAACTTTGAGGCTTCCCGCTGCTTTGATCAAACACACAGAAAATTGTCTGCAGGCTGCGGTGGTGTTAGAGACACAGACTTGTGGAGGCTGAGGAAGACCAGCAAGAGGCTTAAAATACACCAATTACTCCACATTTGTACACTACTGTGCAAGGCAGGTTGATCAGATGCTTTTTGAAGAGGCCACCATAAAGCTCACTCTGACCAGCAGCCGCCTCAGAGGATACCCAGGACTGAAATAGCAAGGGGCAGACGTCAGGAATCAGAGTCATTGGCAGGAGAGGGAAAGGAAGAGGAGTCGTGCTGCCTCTGTCCCCTGCCTAGATTAGATCTGTCTCATACCAGGGCTGTTCTTCTCCCACTCACAAGGGTATCAAATTCACCCAGAGAATCACAGCTCCTAAGATGCTGACATTAATAATTCCCAACTGTATTATTCTTTGTGAGCAGCTTACCTAAGGAAGTGTAAGATTATTTTAAACACTCTGATTTATTAATACACCCAGGATGGCTCAAGCTGCTGGTTCTTGCCCAAGGGAGTTCAGCAGTGGAGCCCAGCATCTTGACTCACAGTATTGGGACTGATATATGACTAGCTATGATCAGATGGCATATCTAAAAATACAGAGCCTGCAGTTTATTTTTCTTGGAAAATGGAAAGACACCCAAAGAAGCAGAGCCCAGTTTAGCAATCACAGCAGGCTGGATTTTTGCTTTAAAGAAGCCAGCAGAATTTGCCCAAAAGAAGGTGCTATCTTAGGTTGTGTTACAGCCATGGGGATTAACCTGTGGCTCCAGCACTGTGGGGGAACCTCTGGCTGCTGCTGTGGCTCTAACTCTGAATTACACAGGACAGGGACGCTGATTGCACATCCCTGCCCTAGGAGACAAAAGCAATAGGATTCCTCTTACCCAAAGGAAGCCTCTACACTGAGCCATCACGAACTGGGTTGCTCATCTGGTCCAGACTGCTGTTAATGAACTAAACCGTGCGAGACGAACCCACCTTGCACCATTCCCTGGGAAGCTGTCTGGGACATCTCCAGACATCTCCACAGCTGTTATCAGGTTTGCCTTCTGTTGTCTCTTCTGTAGATTAAACAAGCCAAATTCTGCTGGTCTGCCTTGATGGCCTTCAGGTCATTCCAACTGGTTTGCTTTGGGTGTTTTCCCAGGCAGAAATACTTCCTCCTTTCATTAGTCAATTTAACACTATTTATTACATGTAATAGTGCTTTTGTAGAAAACAATCCCTCTAGGTGACATGAAAGGCAAATCAAACAGCACCTTGCAGCACTCTAAACAAAGACTGAAGCTATCAGTACCAAGATGAAGGTATGGAAAGGAATGATTCGGCAGTGACAGGTTGAGCTTTTGCTCCTGATAAAAAATTTGCTTTGAGACCTTAAGCACAAACTGGAGTAGGGCCTTGGTCTTCCCTCCATCATGCCATCCACTGACCACACCCAGTGAGATCAAGATCTCACCAGCAGGGCCAAGCTGGTGCTGTCTGTAATCACATCCCAGACAGAGAAAATATCCCCTTGGATTTCTGAACCATCATGTTTCCACCTGACTCAGGTCTCAGCAGGTTTTCTCTGCTCCAGGTGGGAGACAAAAGGGTCCATGACCCCATACTAAAAAACGCCACCACCACAAAGAGTACCAGCTGCACTCTGCTGCCCAGCACCCTGTTCCATTTGTTTTTAGGAGAAAATTGATTTTGGTATTGTGGTTCCCAGTAAATCACACATGTGATTCCCTCCTTTCCTTCCTGAATATTTCCCAGACCACTTCTGCACATTGTGCTTAGAGAGATGGTTTTAACCATAAGGAAACTGAGGCACGTCCCCAGAAAATGTTTTTTTTTTTTTTGTCCCCAATGAGGCCCCTCACACAGAACGTGCTGCAAAGACAGTATCTGTAATTCTAAACAGCAGAGAACACAAAGAAACACACTCTCTCCAAAATAAAAGGAAAAAAAAATCAGCAAATGTACCAGCTTCTTCCAGAGGCAGCAATTTTAGGAATCACTTGTAAGCAAGCAGCAGGGTGGTTGTTAGGATTTTTTTTCTTCCCATATGGGGCCCTTTCTTTTCTTCCCGTTCCTACAGGGCTTTTCATCACTGTGGCATTTCCTATGATAATCCCCCAGATTTATGCTGCCCTGTTCCAGATCAGAGCATTGCTGAGCTCTGTGCACGTCTAACAAAAGACAGCCCTGCCCTGAGCCCTTCCAAATCTCTCCAAACCAGGCAAACAAAGGGAATGGGAGAGAAGGATTAACATGTTTGCAGAGAGTGAGCAGGGAGAGGATGTCTTTCTCTAAAGCCTTTTTTTTAGGTTTGTGGGTCCAAGTACCAGATTTTCTAAGTTGCAGGTGTCCTTCCTCCTGGGCTAGGTTACTCATATAGCAAAAAACCCCAAAAGTTGAACAGATGGCCCTGGGAGCCTCCTGCTGCCCCTTTCCAAATTTGTGGTCACTGTTAAATCAGAGCAGGTGGAGATACCAGACTGGGTCCTTAAATTCCCTACAGCTTCCTTGCCATGGATTTTCAAATGTTCTTCTGGCCTCTTCATCCTTGCAAGGCACAGCACATTTGAGTTCAAGGTTTTCTGGCTCAGCCCTGCCAAACTGTGCTTCCCACTGCCACAAACACAGTGCTGAGAGCTCTCTGGGGGCTCTTCAACCATCCAGGACCAACAATCCTGCCAATTTCTGCTCTGCAACCTTCAAACCAGAGTTGGGCAAGAGCCACTCCACCCAGCATTGACCTCCTAGGGCATGGTGCCCAAGTAATGCCAAAGCCCCAATCTTGTGTAGCTTTCCCCTTCAAGCACTACTGTCCCTGTGTGCCCAGTGACAAACAAAACCAACAGGAAATATTTTGCTGGGAATTGGGAGAGTTCTGCAGTGAGGTTATGACACTGGACATTGAGTTCTTGGCAATTAGCTTCTGAATCTTTGAAAAAAATAATCTAGCAAAAAAAAAAAAAAAAAAGAGTACAAGAGGTGACTGGCCAGACCTGGGTTGGGGGGGGGGTCAGAAAGGTCACAGTGGGACCCTGCAAAGGATCCCAATGAGGTTTGGATCAGTAGGGGAAGCTGAGACATGATATGCTTTGTTGAGTGGCCAAAGAGTCCTGGTGGCTCACTTTGCTGGTGCCTTGAACTAAGGAACCTTGTCAGAACCCTCACAGTTGTGAGACCTGTGGTAAACTGGGCAGACTGGGATGGAGAGAGGGATCCTGGCTTACCCTCACAGGGTGCATTTGTAACAGGTAAGGGACTTCACATCCCTTGTCATGCAAGAACTGGAGACAGGCAGGACCAAAGTACTCCAAGCCACTCAGGAAAGACCTCAGGGCTGCCCAGAGGAGTAGCTCTTTGTGCACTGCAGACATCTTCATTTTTCTTTCAGCTCAACAGTTCCATCAGCAAAAATTCCACAGCCTGGGGAGAAAACTGAGGGGGACCCATTGTTCAGCAAAGCTAATTCCCAAATATGCAGCAGGCAGGCAGGAAATTGGCTCCTACACACTTCCTCCCCCATGGAGGAGCCATTGCCATCATTTTAGGGCACCGCTTGTCTTTCCCTGTCCCTCATCAGGCAGATGAATCACAGCTGGATCCCATCAGCAGAGGCCTCATATGGTGAGAGTCTGATCTCCCTCCTTGCACAAACACACAGGTGGGGAGCCTGTACAGAGGCAGGGATACAAAATTATGGTGGCCTCCAGCCCTTGCAGTCCTCTGAGGACAGCAAGTGACAGTCCAGCAAGTGCTGGGAAGTGGCTGTGATCCTGAGCAGTTGGCAGAGGACACAGACTGTGTCCTGCAGAGCTGCTGATGTCAGGAAGGTACAGCTGCCACTAGACCCTGCTGAGATGCCATCAAGAGCGCCAGCTGGACCATCGTTTGTGGCTCTCCACAGCCTCTGTTGCCCATGCTGAAAGTCAGGTAAAAAGCCCTGGGGGTATTCAATATCACTGGGGGAGCAATCCAAGCCCTCTTTCTCCAGGGATAAGTAGTTCACATTTCTTTGGTGAACTACATTCTATTTGGTGTTTCTAACCCAGCATTGCAGGAAAGGGACAAAGGTCATCCCTTGAAACAGATTCTGTCTAAGAATTAATAGAGAGAGCTCTGATCTTTTCCTCCAGTCCTTACAGCTACACCTTAGGCATAACCAGCATGAATGTCTTGGGGTTCAGATCTCAAAGCAGTCCCAGGATGACACACCTGGATCACCAAAAGAACAGCAAAGAATGACCTCTCAATAGCCCAGCAGGTGAAGACACATGTTGCTCTCTTTGGCTCCAAATAAGCAAGGGCCACAAGCTAAAAGCCAGGTTGGAGACAGATGCCAGCCTCAATCTTCAAGGTTCTTTCAACTGGACTTCCCTTGGATTCTACCAAAAGCACCAGAAAAAACCCTGGATCTGCTTTCAGGGTCTGCCCATTTGCTATGGTATTACTTCCATAAATTACCAGCTCAGGAGCCACCAAATAGGAGTGTGTTCCCACACACATGTCACTTCTTTATGATAAGGAATTGTGGTGGGGTTGAAGAACACCTGACCTAGGTGGAAGGTTCCTACATATCTGGGGAGAGCCCTGTTGCCCACATATTTCCCCCTAAATCAAAGGTGACTCCTGGAGGGTGGTCCAGTGCAGAAATTTCTCCACACCTGGCCCACCTGTGAGAACTTACATGGTTCTCTGGGTCAGTTCTGATTCATAGCATCCCATAATAGTTTTGGAGACCATGGACAATCAAGATTTTAGGGCTCATGGGCAGTGCATATCATAAAGACATACATGAATGCTTTCCAGCACTTTTTGAGGCCTGAGGATCTTCTAGGGTAGATTTACCAGAAGGAGGAGGAGTTGGAAAGGGTAAAATGGGTGTAAACTCTCCTCCATGCCATTAACTTTATCTGTCATGGCAAAGGGTTACTCACCTGGCAGGCTCACATTGTTCCCTCTCCATCACGTCTGCTGCTAAAAAGGTTTTCCAGATAGGACAGTGAAGATCCCACCCTTTGGTGTCTTCCATGCAGTGAGGATCCCACTCTTTGGTGACCTGCATACAGATCATGGGTAAAGGCTCCTCAGTTTTCTAAACTGTTATGCCTATGTCCAACACTTTATTGGGTAAGAATTCTCCTTCACTGCTGAAGAAAATAATTCATTTGTGAGGATCTGTTCAGTATAACAGAATCCAAATTCAGCTTCCTTAAAAAACACAGGCACATTTGGACATTGGATTTGGGTCCTTGCAGAGCTGGTCAACAGAGACACCTTGAAAGCTGATCTGGCCATGTGCCTTGAGCCCATCTCAGCTCTGTTAAAGCTCATTATGCAGTGCCCAATCTCAATCTCTTCTCCCACAGCAGGGGATCAAAAGATGCTCAATTCCCCTTTTTCAAAAGGACTGGAAGAGTACACCCTTCTCCTGACAAAAACAGGACACATCTCCTCAGAGGGATGTGTGGTATCAGCTTTCTCTCCACCTTCCTCAAGAGCTGTCTGGCCTTCTGCTTTTCTGCACTGTGACACAGAAGACTTTTAACCAGAGCACTATTCTATATGGCTAGGTTAAGGGATTGCTAGGAATTACCATGGGCTAGTAGCATCCTTCCCTGGCATCATTATTAGTCCTTTTATGTGCTGATTTTGACTGAGCCAATACCTTCTTCCACCTACAATCTCACTCAAGTATTTAATACTGTTGTATATTCAATGAACAAGCTTGAAAATTTTCCAGTTACTAAAGCTTTACTCTTTTTTTTTCCTGCCTTTCTCGCTCCCTCTGGGAGGGTGATAAATGACTAAAAATCAAGAGATGATAGAAGCTCTTCATTTATCAACCATGGTTGCAACTCCTCCTGAAGCTGAGTGTGGGAACCGGTCTGGGACAAAGCATGGCCCTGAGCCCGGATGTGCCTTCTCCACCTTAACAGCAGCATCTGCTTCCCAATATGGCATGTTCTGCACTATCTCAGGCACAACTTGAAACTTTGCAGCTGTTGCCACTCAGAGCCTAGCTCTAAATCCAGCAAGGAGGGAGAGGCTGGGATAGTGGGGGAGTGCAGGGCACTGATTATCCCATGCACAGGGATGGGAACGCAGCTCTCATGTACCACGTGGAAGCATAAAACCAAACCAGTCATCACATAGGAAGGACCAGACATTCCCAGAGGAGGTGGACAGAGCACAGGTATCAATAGCTCATCCTGGAGAAAAGTCTTCTCTTTCTTACAGTCTCACATTTCTAATTTCAGACAGTCATTCCCTAAATATAAAAATTTTGTTGATAGGCTAGGGGAAACTTAAGCATTTGCCACTATAGGCATTGAGAATGATAGAATCACAGAATTCTAGAATGGTCTGGGTTGGAAGAGACATTAAAGACCATCTAGTTCCAACCCCCTGCCATGGCAGAGACAGTTTCCACTCCACCAGGTTGCTCCAAGTCCCATCCAACCTGGTCTTGAAGTCTTCCAGGGATGGGGCAGCCACAGCTTCCCTGGGAAACCTGTCCTAGTGCCTTGATAGGGTCCAAGTTCACCCATCCTGCCCAACATTAGATCATGGGTTGGTTTCTTCTCTTTGTTTTTACCCCTGTTGAACTTCCAGGATGGAGGGAACTGAAGGCAAGATGATCACCCAGACAAGGCTCATGAAGACTTTCCAATCACACTTGCTTACCAAACACAACAAAGTGAGAAACAAATGAAAGTTCAGGCATATGCCTAAGCTAGAGGTCAGTGATGGAATGCCTGGATCAGGTCCCCTGGATCAGGGGGCTCATAAAGCCAAGGAAGATGTTCCTGAAACTGGGAGAACAGTCTGCTCCTCAATGTACAGAAACTCAAAATAGAAAATCAATAAAATAACCAGACAAAAAGGATCAGCTCAGTCTTCCTGGGAAAGATCCAAGGGTGAAAAAGTAATTCCAGAAAATGAGGTCAACCTTCTCTAATAACCATAGCTACTGTTTGTGCTCCAGTGAGACATGCATGTGTGGAGTTTACCTCTCCTCTATTTATGGATTTGGCCTCTTGACCTGGAATTCAATGCCTCTCAGTTGATCCTGTCATGTTGTGACAGGCCATATCCTGCGTGTTTATTGCATTGGCACCAGTGTTGTCTTTATCTAAAGTGTGATGCAGGCCAGGGCTGATACTAAAATCCAGCATCCATCCTCTCTTTATTTCTAAACAACTAAATTTGATGTAAGCTCTCTCTTTTTTTCTGCCTCTTCTCCCAGAGGAAATCTCTAAAGCTACTGAAAAGCTCCTCGGGAGTGCAAATTCCAAAAAAAGATTGGGTTTTGGTACCATTTTAGAGCAAGAAGTGGAACTTGAGATAGAACTTGGGGGATTTTGAGAACTTAGTGCATCGATCAGCAGAGATGTACTGAAAGCTGCTCTAGCCGTGTGATTTGAAGCCGTCTCAAAAATGGGATAATTCATTATGCTTTGTACAATGTCAGCCTCTTCTCATGTAGCCAAGGGTGTAGAGATACTTAAATCCCCACTCTGAGAGACACCTGACACCCACAATGACTCCACCACCAGTAGGGAAGGGCTGTATGAGGATGGAGGAACATGTTGGAGGGCTCCTTGGTGGACCTCAGACTCTATTGCCACCCCTGCTCAGCCATTTCAGCCCTGGATAGATCTCATTATCTCCTCTCCCAAATGACTGCAGCAGCACTACCAAAGTGTGCAGGGTCACCCTTTGGTTCCCTGTGCCAGGGGTTTTCTCAGGGTCTGGACAGCTGGGTTGGTTCAAAGCACATCACAGGCTTTGTGGCATTTCGTTCAGCACCTTCCTGCAGCTGCCAGGGATGCTTCTCTCTAATCCCAGTTCACATCAGGAAGACGAAAAGAGGGTTATTTTCCTCATGTCACACGTGGTGGTGGCATTGCAGTGGCCTTGAGCTGGCAAGTTCCCAGCAAAGAGATTTTGTTCCCACAGAGACACAAGAAAATTGACCTGGGGGCAGCAACATCAGTTTTAGTTTACTAGAGATGTTCAGGCATTAGCACCGTGAGTATGGCTGGAGCCCTCTTCAGCATTTACAGCACTTCATAAATTTCAGAGAGATTTAGGGCAAGGAGCCAGATGTTTGGGGAGAAATTCTGAACACTACAGACAAGTGGAAATATTTTTTTTTTTGGTAGTGTATATTTTTTCCCATTAGTTGCAAGGCTATATTTAGAAGGGGGGTGGGGAGGGGGAAGAGAGGGAGAGAACGCAAGAGACAGATTAGGCATTTCTTCATATTCTGTAGTCACTCCAGTTGTTCTGCTTGTAGGAACAGATGTCTCTTTCCTGGGCTGATAGCACTCAGGTCCACAAGGAAATTTTCTTACCAGCAGCTCTTCTAACATAGAAGGGAGATCGGGCTAGAGGTAAGTCAGTCCTTTATGCAGGAATACACTGCAGAGACCATTGCAGGGAATGCTTTGGGATATTGGTCAGAGACAAAGAGGGGGGCATGGGATTGAAGACAGTGGGGGGCCAGGAAGGATTTGCCGGATTTTGGATTCCGAGTCCTGGCTATTGCAACAGGGAGCCCTGGAAGGGGTGGGAGTGGAAAGACATGTGGATGAGCAGCTCAGGAAGTCTCTGGCTCTGTTCATGCAGCAGGTGTGGAAATCCCTTGGGAAGTGCCTGACCCAAAAAGCCAGGCTGTGCCAGCAGCTAGCAGGGGCTGCGAGGAGCTTCTCCCTTGTGACTTCCTTTGCTCTTGTGATTTGGGGCAGTGTAAGGATATTTGGTTGATCTTCAGGGAGATGGAGGGTAATGGAAGTGTGCAAAGTTGCAGACTTTCCCTCCTTGAAAAGTACTGTGACAGCTCTTGTGAGGAGGGGTGTGATGTCATTTGTATATGTGTAATAACAGGTGTAATTAAATTTTGGTGAAATGCATTCAGGAAGGTTTTGGAAGCCAGGAGAAGGGACGGTGCACTGCCTGAAATGGGGTCAGCTGCAAGTGGGGAGGTTTTACCTGTTTGGTGATGCAGCAGGGTGCAAGCTCAGCTCTAGGAGAGGTGCTGTTTTCCCTCTCTGAACCCACTTGCTGGGTTAGTAGAGGAGAAAGTAGATCCTTTCCAAGGTCCTTAGCAGACCCCTGCAGAAATGCTCCCTGCTTTCACAGCAACACACTCACCAACAACACTGAGCTTTTCCAGGTTAACCTGGTGAATCCAAAATTTGCGTAACTCTGAAGACACTGTGGGGTCTGCACAGCACTGTCACATGTGCCTTGCTAAGGAAACCACAGAAACCAGCCTCCCAAAGGGTTAAGACATGGTTATCCATCCTGGGATGCCTCAAAAGCTCTCTGCTCCCTAACTGGGTCTCCCACCTCGCTGCATTCCCCAGGCCAAGACCACACATGGCTCTGTGCCTCAGTTTCTCCCTGCAGCCAAGAGAGCAGCACAGCTTGGAGTGAGTGCTGGGAGGCAGAGCTGGTACACCTGCACTGGTGCCCTGTGCTCCCTGGGTGTGAGCATTGTTTCACCAGTCCTGCATTCCCTGGCTGTGCAGGAGCCCAGGTATTTCCCCAACAGTAGAACTCTGCTGTTGTTCTTTTACTGCCCTTCTCAGCTTCTTGCCAAAGGACAGAGTAAGCAGGCAGCTGAAGGCAGAAAAAGGAGAAAGTGCTCAAAGAGTGCTAAATTTGTAATTAAAAATTTCTTCTTAAAAACAAGCAGCAGTACACAGGCCAGTTATTGTTTTTGCACTTGCCTGTGAAGTTCCTGCATGTGCCTATATGGTAATTTTCACTGCACAGTTCTCCTTGCACAGAGCCACAATAGCTGCTATTCCAAACTGACATTTCTAGCACTTTGTCTCAGGCACCCTGGAAACACTCAATGGATTACTGTAATCCCTATAAAATCAAATGCATTTCTCTTTTACTGTTACAACCTCCCAAGAAGACAGGCTCAAATCCATCTTTACTGGCTGGACCCATAAGAGTCCAAATCTATATGTTTTGTTTAAGATGTAACTTTAAAAAAAAAAATGTTAATCATCTCAGAAAAAAAATTGACTCAAAAATGTGTTTTCCCTTCACATATAATGGTCCACAAGGGACAGAGAGGGATACACTCAGGAAGTCATGCTCTGATTTCTCTGAAAGTAACAGAGCTGGAAACACACCGCACCTACTGCAGAGATGTCACTCCATCCTCCCTTGTGACAGATGGCACTTGGTACGAGCCCTGACAGGGTATGAGATATTGGTCTTTTAAATGCTAGCAGCATGATTGATAGAGCATTCACCAAGACACAGCATTTCTGTCACTGCAAGGCCAAGATCTGATAACACAGAAAAGAGACATGAAAGATACAGTGGAATTAGTAAGGCATCGTAGACAACCAAATGTTTCAGGAGGGACTTTTCTACCTAGCATGGAATAAATTAGCAAAAAGAGGCAAAACCCCCTTTATTATTACCTTTCTCATAGGTGACCAGTACTAGCAAGCCTCGTCAGAGATGTGCTGGGGGATCTCTAGGTGCCCACCACTGCTGGGTGGATATTTGTTGGTCTGGAGAGGCAAAGTATGTACAATCCCACTTCTCTTTTTGCTTGCACAAAGAGTCTTCTTCTGTCAAAGACTGAGGCATTGCTACTGTAAATGGCCATAGAGGAGGTATAAACTCATAAGAAATCTGCCAGTATGTGAATTTCCTCCTCTCTGTATCTCTGGGAGCTTCATTTCAGTGTTTTCCTGCATGCTTAGGACAAGGGCTGAGGGAGAACCATGCAGACCTTTCCAAGTTTTAAATAGATTGTCTCTGGGGTGTTCAGGACTGTGATCTGTCACCTGGTTTTAAGCAGCAGGTTCAAGCCTGGATGCAGAGAGTTGGCATTTGGTCCAAGCCAAGTGGCATCAGTCCCATCTGGGTCACTTTGCTCCGTGGAGAAGAGGAATGCACTTTGGAGAGTTGTGCTCTCCCTCATCTAACTGGCAGTGATCCCTCATGGCCTAGGGTGACCTGCTGGACTAAATCATTGCTTGGGCACCCACAGACTATTTCTGGTCACAAAATGAGCTAGGGATGCGGGCCCCTCACCTTCAAAGGATATGATTTTGGCCTTGGGCCCACAGAGAGCACAGGACCCACCTGTGTGTACACACAGCATTGAACTGGGTGTGGTAGGTGGAGCTCAGATCACAACACACAGCAATATCCATTGCCCATCCACACGAGGGCCTTGGAGATGGAGGAGCACACAGAGGCAAACTGGGCATCTCAGGCAGGAGGCAAACAGCTCAACAGCACATCAACAACACCAGCCCAACAACCAGCTCTGCATCAGCCTCCACACATCCTCAGTCTGTGATTGCCTACAGGTCTTGAAGGATTACCCCTATGCCTGAGACTGGACATACAAGTTTTCCCCCTTGCCAGATGGGAAATCTGATTCTCATGGCCAAGATTGGAGATTCAAAAGTCAGTTTGGAGGGAGTTAATCTCTCTTGGCTTTAAAAGGAAGCTGTATGAGGAGCAGGTGAGGTGACTTGGTCTGTTCTGCCTGGAGGAGACTGAGGGGAGACCTCACTGAAGTTAAAATTTCTTTGCGTAAGGAGGGGCAGGCATGGATCTCTTCTCTGTAGTGACCTGTGACAGGACCCAAGGGAATGGCCTGAAGTGGTGTCCAGGTAGGCTTAGATTGGATATTAGGAAAAGGTTCTTCACCCAGAGGGTCGTTGGGTGCTGGAACAGGCTCCCCAAGGAACTGGTCACAGCACCAAGCCTGACAGAACTCAATGAGTATTTGCACAACGCTCTTGGGCACATGATGTGACTCTTGGGGATGGTCCTGTGCAGGGACAGGAGTTGGACTCTGTGATATTTGTGGGTCCCTTCCAACTCAGGATATTATGTGATTCTGTGATTCCAGACAAAAGTTGTAATTCAGCACATGACTATTCAAACCACCAGACAAAGGAGGATTTGCTGGCCATCACACTCTTTATGACACATGGGCAAGCAGACCATGGCTGAATAGTGCCAACACCCAGCAATTAGCTATCATCTGTCCCAGTCAGGCTGGTTCTCCCATGGTTTGGCATAAATCTGAAATTATTTCTCTTCAGGAAAACAAGAAAAAGCAGGCAATACTTGCTTTGTTTCACAGAAACCATCCAGCCCTGTTTGCTGTGTTTCAATGCCAAAGCAATTGTGAAACTGCAGGGAATAAGACCTAAATGAAAGGATGTGTGGTGGAGAGTGTTAACAAATGCCTTGCAGGCTCACATTAGAGGAAAAAAGGATCACTCTCAGTGCCTATTTGTTGTGGTTGTCAGCTCAGATTTCCTCCATCCTCCTAATGTTTTTCAATCTGCTGCCTAATTTCAACTAGAATTTGGCAGAAGGGAAAGATCACCTCAATTTTCAGGAAATTAGGCAGCAAAGAAAGGAGAAAGTCAAACAAGTGTTGGAGCCAAGGGAAGAGCTGGAATGTGAGTGGTCATTAAGGCAGCCAAGTGTCCACATGGGAAAAAGTTATAATAAGCATCTCAAGCAGGGTAAAGCATTCCCCTGGCCCTGTGAACCACTGTGAGGCATGAGACTGCAAGAAATCAGGTGTCATTTAATCTGACACTCATAAAACTATGTGTTTTGTGTCTCCAAAGTACCTTTTATGTCCATGGCATTGGAGGGGAAGGAATAATCCAGTTCTGCCCTGGATTTGGCAATTTCTAACTGCAATTCCCCAGAAGGTGTGTGTTTCATGCACTGGTTCTGGCCACCTTCAGACCTAGAGGTTTAAAGGAGACCTCAATGCCCAGGAATCAAGTGAGAGCAGAGATCTGATGCCCATAAAAATGGGATCTTACCTGCCCTGAGAATAGCCTCATTTCTGCTTCAGAGTAGAATCTGTTTCCCCCAGAATTATCTCTCTTCTCACAGCCCAAGGGCCAGATGGGCACCAGCTTTTTCCTTTCAGCAGCTGGATTCATTCCCTTTCTCTCCCTTTCTTTCTCTTCTGTCAGCAAACCCACCCTCCCCAGGCTGAGCACGAGACACATAGACCAAGCTCTACCACGTATAGGGCAAGGTCGACATGCACAAAAACACCATATTTGGCCAGTTTGATCCAGAGTTGAGTGAGAGCTTGCCAGAAGGAGAATCATACAATTTAAATTGAAAGAGAGTGAGTTTAACCCTTCATTTATAAATATGATGATAAATCACCCATGGAACTTTAAACACAGGAAGGTTGAAAAGCTAAACACACACTGCTGCCACCCCAGGCAGCAGAATAACACCAGCAAGCAGGACAGGGTGAGGGGAACAGGGAGGATGAAAGAGGAGACAGGTTGCCATATCAGATGTTCCAGTTCAGGACAGGGAGATGAGAAAAGCTGAAGCTGTTTATACTAAATTACACTCGTGCTTGTTAACGTCCTTTTCAACTTTCCGATCCCAGTGTGTGGCTCTGGTGTTCTCTAGGTCTGCACACAGAGATCCTTTTTGCACACCAATAAATAATCCTTTTGGCATGCAGTTAGGACAAAACTCAGTTGTCTGAGCTGCCTTTTCTTTTGTATCCTGTTACTTGAGTTGCTGAGCCAAATCCAAAAGTCCCCTGGGCTTAGAAAGTGAACCCCGTTAATTTCAGCAAGGTCAGGGTGAACCTTAAGGCTGTCACCAAGCACAAGGCTGGGTGAAGTGGAAGAATGTGGGATGGTCAAGGATCTCCTCCTGGAGCAGATATAGCACTGAGCTGCCCATGCTAAGTTAAAAAGTGTGATGCCAAGCAGTGAGTGAGTGAGGGAAGAGGCTGCAGGACCTGTTTTCAGCACAGTGACCATCTGTTTCCTATTTGGCCCCAGAATGATGGAACTGGTTGCGTCACACAACAATGAGCAAGTATTTCAGAGCAAGTTCCCCCCTCCGATACTGAGCAGGGACCTTTATCAGAACAAGGGAAGGCAGGTCAACCTACATTCTCTGTCCCTCCCTTATCCCATTTCTACCCTGATTCCTGCTGTACTTTTAAGGAAATGCTACCCACAGTTTCCCAGCCAGACACACAAAATCCAGCCTGAGAGGTATAATATAACAGCCTAGGCCAACTGGCACGGTCAGACAGCACTCTAAAGGATGCGTTTTTACCCATCTTGGGCTTTGCAGACTGCCAGCTCCAAGAAACAGAGATTGCATGGAAATCTGGGGGGCTGAGGGCTCAGGGAAGTATGAAGTAGGCTAAGCTCCAAGCTCTTTGAGGATTTTAGGAAGGTGGTTAACCCAAAGTCTATTTGCTCTATAAGTAAAGGTGGTTCTTGCAGCTCTGCATGAGCTCATGCCATAGTCACGAGTAATAAATAGTGCAAAACACAGCAAAATAAAGGTTTGCAGAGACTGCAAAACTTCTCATTAATTTAGCCATGCCCCTCACTGATTTCCATATGCCACCACATATATGAGATAGCATTTGGACTTGGAGAGGGGAAGAATTCAAAATCTTTGGAAATGTTTAGCTTTGCTTACACACAAGGTCAGGCTGCCTTTCTGTGTTGCAAAATGGGACAATGTACCTTTCTCATGGGCTTGGAGTCCCACAGTGGAAAAATCCTTAGTAGCTGTAAACTGGGGGTTTGGTCCAGCTCCATCTCATTAAAAACACTCAGAGGAATTCTGTTGCTTTGCTAGTCCAGTTCTCCATCCTTTCTGCTTGTGAGCCATGAGATGAGAGCAGTCCCACAAAGAAAGGAAGAGGCCATTCACCCAAACATCCATCAGTAACAATTTGATTAGAGGAAGATTTTTCCCACCACAGCCCAAGAGGCAGCTTTTCCACAGACTGTCAGGGAGGAAATCTTCAGGATTAATTAAATTTACTGGGACTTCTTTCATGTAGTTGTTTGGATTTTGAGTTCAGATAGAGCAGCGATGGACTGGGAAAGCTGTAATGCAGCACTTCTTTGTATATTCAATTTGGCAAACACAATGTTACCTGTTGTTTTTCAGCAGTTTACAATATCTGAAGTTTATTTCCTTGCACGTGGGGCTCAGTGGAAAAGTTGGCTATGTAAGTCAGGACATTGTATATGCTGATTATTTTAATTTTCTATTTGTCTGTAACATGTCCTACATCCCTCAAAGGCATTGTGGGGATGAGGAACATTTGAATGTATATGGAATTGCTGATTTCATTGAGACAAGAAAGGCAAAATAAGATGAATATCAGGTGTTTGTGATAAGGGATCTCAGACTGAACAAAAATCTCCCAGAGGAGGCAAGCTACTAACAAGAGACAAAATCAGAGCAAACAGCCAGTGCCATGGAATTACAATGAGAAAACAAATGCATGTGAGAGTTCAATAGAGTTTAGTGCAAGTTCAGGGATGGGATGGGTGATTTTGTCTTCTCCTCTTGCTCAGGTAGGTGTGAACACAGATATACAAGCTCACACTGCACTCCAGGAGCATCAAAGTCTTTCATTATTCCTTGGCTTCCACAGTGCTCCTCTTGATAGCATCTGCAAAGAGAAAGCTGGGAGCAGATCCAGGCATCTGCTCATTTCAGTTTGTTTTCATAATTAAAGAGTGAAACAAACAAACAGAGAAGATGGTAAGAATTTTAGGAAATCAGTAGAAAACAGGCCAGGATTCTGCATCATCCCGATGCATCTTTCTCTGATGAAATGTCAGACTTTGCAGCTCCACTACCTTCAGCCTATTTTGGGGCCTGTCTTTCCTGTTTTTCTTTGACAGAAAGTGCTTGGCACAAAATGTAAAGAGACAAGACTCTCCCTCAGGAGTCTGCAGGCTCAGTCAGACCCGGACAAAACACCATGAACATGTGTGCTACTTTGGCTGCCACCGGAGCTCAGTGCAGGGTGAGGTAATCTGGTCATTCCCAAAACAGATGATGTTCCAACGTCTGGTTTCTGCTGGAGATGGCCTAGAGGGAAAAGAGGACAGAAACTAGCATTATTCCTCTTTGCCCAATAGTTTTTTGGGGCATTACAGGTGGCCTGACCCCAGGCTTCAGGATTTCAGTCCTCTAGTGTATTCTGACACTAGGTTGGATCTCAGGAGGGCTTTATGTTTGAGCATCAGCCATTCCAATGGACAATTCAACTCCTTGGGCTTCAGTGTCTACCTAAATAAAAGAAATTACCATTTGATTAGAAATATCCTTCTGAGCTCAAGGACATTAAAAACCAGCTTTTTCCTTCAAACCACTTCCACAGACTGAGAGGCACGAAGAAACTAGAACAATGCCCAGATTCCAGGCTAACAAACCCGAGATCCATCATGATGGCAAAGTCACTTCTCCAAGAATTTTCACACCTGGTCTTCTAAATTCTCAGTCCTAATCTCTGCTTTTTCTCAACAAATGTTCTGCTTCACTCTCACCTGGCTTGAATCAACCAAGCAGAATAATCACAATTAGGTTGTAGCATCCCATGAGGATTATTGATCTTGAATGTTGACTATTGGCCAAACACTGGTGAGACACATTAGGAGTGTTGTATGCAGGAAATGCAGAGGGACATGGTGGGCAGGCAGAAGGTGGCTTTGGCACTCATGAGGCAGGCTCAGAGCTGCTGTGGTGTTCTTTGGACCCAGTTAGTACTGTCCCTGCAAAACATTTTCTTTTGGCCAGCAGAGACTCTCCTCAGGATCCACTTTTCACTTTGTCCTAAGTAGCTTCCTCCTCCACTTTGTACACAGCCACCAACAGCTTGAAACATCTCAGGGGTGATAGAGCACCTTTGGTCCATCCTACTGATTCCCATAAGCAGCAAAAAAGATTAGAGGAGGGGGAAAAAAGCTGCCAGATAATGAGGTATGCTTGGGGGAGCTGGACATCCCAATTCCCTCAGCAATTCCAGACTTCCACACTGAGACACCCAGCCCAGGCAGAGTACAGTTCTGTGAGCACTGGGAGATGTGTTTGCAGCTCCTTGTCTCCCCGTCCTTCTGCACTTGTCTCATTGGTAGCAGGGATTTCAAACCCTCATAAATCAACTCTTTCAGCATCATTCTCTGCTGATCCAAGCTGATTTTTTTAACCTCAAAGCCCTCCCCAGCCACTTTGAGATATTCCAGACATTTTTCAACCATTTATTTTTATTGAAACCAGCCAAGTCTCTGTATATATTGGGTCTTTCTTTTTTTTTTTTTTTTAATCTTTTTACTATACAAATCAGTTTAAAATAGTGTATAAGTCAGGAATGATTTGCAAATTAAACTGTCAAACCCTGGCAGGACTAGTGGCTTACGCCCTTAGCTTGAAATCTTCTGGCTGCTGTTGCTGTGAACACAGATCTCTAGAAGATGCCACACAACCTGCTTCTGCTTTCTCAGAAAATTCAGACTTTCTTTGATTTCAGGGAAATCTTACAGCTCCTGAAAACACTGCTGTATGTAACTCTCTAATGGGATCACCTGCCCAAGGCAAGGGATATGGTATTTTAGGAATCAAATGCTGGGGTTATAGTTATGCAAAGGTCTTCTGGCCTTAAAATAATTTTTGTACAAGGAAGAGGAAGAAAAACTTGAAGTGGGGTGTGTGTCTCTTCCCTAAAATATGCATCTGGAGCCACTGCAAGACACTAATTATAAGCCCAGGTATTTTCTTTGCAATTATTGGTAATCCCATATTGGTAGATGGGGATCTACTACTCAGGATGTGCAAATATGCTGGTTAAAATGCTTTTAAGTGACAAGATTTTGAGTCCTAAGGAATGCTGACATATTTATCACTATACCTCCATTTCTTTTCTTCCAGATTGTGGGAAGTCAGTGACCATGCCGACCTCCTCCACCCAACTGCCAGCCCTTGACTCTATCAACTCCACCGAGCAACCTAACTCCAACATCAACTTGTTCTCCAAGTTCATCCACTCAGACGAACAACTGTTCACAGATTTTTATAGCCTGTGGATTGTCCTGATGGTAGTCAATGCCATCATTTTCCTGGTGGGTGTTGTGCTGAACAGCTTGGCACTGTATGTCTTCTGCTTCCGTACCAAGACAAAAACCACCTCTGTTATTTACACCATCAACTTGATCGTAACTGATCTCCTGGTGGGCTTTTCCTTGCCTGTCCGGATCATCATGTTCTACAGTGCAGGGGATTGCAAGAATTGTTCCTTGGTTCACATCTTTGGCTACTTTGTCAACATGTACTGCAGCATCCTCTTCTTGACATGCATCTGCGTTGACCGCTACCTGGCAATAGTGCAGGTGGAAGCCTCACGTAAATGGAGGAACCCCACCTGTGCCAAGGGGATCTGCATCTTCATTTGGATCTTTGCCACTGTGGTGACTTTCTCCATCCTGACCATGGCGATACGGTTTGCAGAGTGCTGCCTCTCCAAGATCCTGGTCCTGATGGTCTGCGAGTACTTTTTCCCTCTCATCATAATCATCTTCTTCACCACCAGGATTATGTGTGCCCTGTCCAAGCCCAGCCTCATGCACCAGAGTCGGGAGAGGAGAATGAGGGCTGTGCAGCTCCTTATCACCGTTCTCATCATCTTCATGATCTGCTTCACTCCTTTCCATGTGCTACAGGTCGCAATCTCCATCAACCCAGACATGCCCCACAACGTCAGCCTCCTCGTCTACCACGTGACAGTGACTCTGAGTAGCCTCAATAGCTGCATGGACCCCATTGTCTATTGCTTTGTCACCAATAACTTCCAGTCAACCATGAAAAACATCTTCAGGAAAACCGAGCCAGAGCAAACTAATGCAGACATCCTGGGTATGAACAAAAACTCCAAGGGCTCCAACGCAATCATCGCCTTCTCAAACACAATAGGAAGCCCTCTGAGCTTGCCATCACCAAGCAGCGTTCAGATATAACCCACATCTGATGGGACACATTGCAGTAAGCCAGTGCCATGATGCTGGAATATTGATAGGATGCACAATACTATAGTTTTTGAACTCTTTGTGTTTTAGGCTGAGGTTCAGACTGACAGTGGTGGAATTTATTCCTCAAGAACATTGTGGTCTGTTTGGAAATGGAATCTACAGTGCTGTTAGTACCATACAAAAGAGAGTCCATTAATTACTGTTCCCAGCAAGGAAGTTTTCTTTGTATTTTAATACAGACGTTTTGCTAGCAACAAACTCTTTACTGTGGTTTTCTTTGCATGTTTGTCATCATAGTGCAACACTTCTAGGATGACTTAGAAAGCAGGATAGCTCTGGTTTGTAATGAAAGATTTTGTGCCTATATTCTTAAGAATAAAGGACAAGAAGGATGTTTCCAGAGCTATCTACTACAAAGATTTTAGATGCCAATGGAATGGGAAAGAAAGTTTTCTAATCCACATGTCACTAGTGACTATTCATTTGATCCTGAAAAGTCTGAATCTTCTCAGGGAAGAGATGAAATCAAGCAGTGAAGTCTCTTCTTGGCTATAAGAAAAAATGCATGTCAATGTATACATTTTCATACAAATTGTCTGTGTTGGGGAGAAGTTAAGAATATGTTCCACCTGTATTTGGATCACTAAATCCCCTGAACTGCAATTGAGTATACAAAAATCTGTAAACACGAATATGAATCCCAGCACACTCTGCTGTTCTGCTGTCTCCCTGAGGAACAGCCAAGATGTAAACCAGAACCAGACTATGATGCTATGCTACTCTGGTTTGGTTTTTCTTCCTGGCATGTTGTAACATCAGGGTTTGCTGTCCTAATTCTCCCAGCAGCCCATCCACTCAGTCACTCAAAAGTCAATACTTCCAAGCACAGAAAAAGAATGCATCTCAGGCATCTAGGTTGAAATAATTCACCCCAGGACAAACTCACTAGGATGTTTTAAAGAGCCATGTTAAAAGCATTTAAGGCCTAAAGACACTAAGGATGCTACAAAATTCTAGCACCAGTGGTGGGGGAATGTTTTAGATGACATTATATCAATGAAACAATGCAAATGCAAAAGAAAAAATTATACTAGGAAAACTGCAAACCTGTGGCATGAACAGCAATAACTGTTGTTGTTGCTCCACATTTCCTCATTCACATCTATGACCACTCCATCTGGAAGGCTACTATGAATTCATCAAGTCTAGTGATCAGCTTTTCCTAGCACTCACTGTTGTTACCTGTCAGAAGAGCAGGCGTTGGTCCAAGCTAGAGCATCCTGGAGTACTCTGCTTCCTTGAGATCTGACTGTGGTACAGCCATCTCCATTCCACAGAAACACAACATAAACAATGCCTCAAAGTGCCTCTTGCAACAGGGTTTTCAAGACTTTGCTTCTTGCAACACATACATGTTTCACCTAATCTATTTCCCTGACCAACCCAATGGGTATAAAATTTGAATCATCAATATCACTGCAATACAGGGAACTGTGTGTTCCAGCACCTATTCCAATGGAGTCTGTAATTGCCAGTACCTGCAATGTGAGCTCTTTCCCAGGCAATGCAGCTAAGTCAGTGCCCTTCTGCTGGGACCTCTATTCCTTTCAAGAGGATTTTCCCTCCAGGAGGTGGTGATGAGAGGCCACCAACACTATGGCACTATCCCATGGGAGGTAAGACTGTTGTCCTGGTCATGGTTTCACTTCCCAGGACCCAATTGTACCATGACTTCCTTCTGCCTCATCTATTTCCTTATTCCTGCCACTGATACAGGCACCTCACAGCCAACATCTGTCAAATGATGCATCAGCACACATGGATCAGGCTCTGACTTCTCAGCCAGGCTGGCCATTTTCCACCAGTCCCTCCCTTGGAGAATGCAATTTTTTGCCTCAGAGGTTTGCACTTCCCTGCAAACTCCCAAAATCTCAAGCTCACCAACCCACCACACATTCTCAGATCTTTCCATGCTTCCCAAGCTGCTTGTAATGAAAATGTGTGTCACATATACAGAGCTGTTAACAGCACTGTTTTGCCAAGGCTGCTCAGAGAAACCGAAGGAAATGTGCAGGCCCTGTGCATAGCTTATTTTAGCTTCTTTGTTCCAACAACCCACAGATTCACACCTCCCATTCTCTTGCTATCAACAGTATTTTTGCCATATACAGAAATGTCTTAACATCTTTCTCAGTTCAGTTGTTCATTTGAGGTCAGTATAAAATCTCTAAGATGATTTGCTTAGATTTTTTTAAGTTCCTAAACAACATCTCAGTCAAAGCTCTGTCTGTCTGCTGTAAACTTCACTTGTGGCAGCCTGAATTCTCCTTACTGTCAGTGTATTATTCACTCCCCATAAAAGCCTTCTGAGACTGGATAATTCTCTTTATTTTTAATGCCTAATGCTTTGTCCAGAGCTTTCAGCAGTTCTTCTTCATTTTATACCAGCTCCAAAACAGTCTGGTTCCTTATCAAAGAACACAATCTCTGAAAACTGGAAAGAGATCAAATTTTTCACAAACTAACCTACTTTTTTGTGACTTTTTGGAGCTTTCTGTTTAATCCATACTGTTTAACATCTTGCTTTTCCTCGGGATGCAGAACTTGCTAAACTTCTGTCCCCTTTTAAATCACCCATTTGTACTCAGGGCACAAAGTTGAAAACCAGAACCAAAAACTCAGCTATCATCATATTTCTATTATATTTCCTAAATATTTCCCCAGATGGCATGGTTTTGGGGGGCACCTTCCACCTGTCAATTCCCATTGCTAGTGAAGCATCCCAGTTTTCTGTGTTTCTGGAGACTGGAGCAAGGTCTCTTACCCCCTGATCTGCACCGTCCCTCTGCTCAGGGTGTATCCTTGGGTTGCCTCTAATTAATTATCAACAGGGATTGGAATTGTCCTGTTCCTAGTCCAACCTGCCCTTTCTCTAATGAGAACAGTCACACACGACAAAATAGGGATGCTTCCAAGGACAATGTGAGTGATTCCATGCATCACTGAATACATGCAGAGACTGCCAAGGTAAAGCACACACACACAAGTCAACTTTTGCAGGGCAGTCCTTTATGCCGAGTATTTAAAGATTTAGATGCCAAATTCTCCATCATTTCAAATTAAATCCAGTACTTAGCAGTCTTTGAGGATCTGGATCATTTCCTAGAGGCTGAAATAGTAATCAGGATGGATGGGCATTGCATGTCATACTACCACCACTGAGTCTGTGGTAGACAGAATGCATTCCCTAAAGAGCTTAGCAGCAATAAAGAGCTCTGTAAAAAGCCCCGACCTTTCAGGGAATTACAGCATTCATTCCTCTTTGATGTGCTGTGCTTCTCTTGTGCATCTAAAATCCTATAAAGTGAATTAGAAATATCCTCTTCTACCAGCTGCCCAGAGGCCAGCAAAGGAAGATCGTGAAAAATCTCTCATGTATTTCTTGGAAATCTCAGTCATTCCTGGGACACAAAATCTCTGCTAACCATGAGCCTGAGTCACAACTCAGTCACAACACGGATATCTGGAGTCTAGTCTGTTGACACTCTAAGGGAAGGATATCCATAAATGATAGAGTATCTTTCTCTCCCTGCTGTGTCTCACCTGCATTGTATTCAGCACAGCCCATGATTCAAAGCACTTCTGTCTTTGCAAGGTTTTTCCTGTTACAGCCCAGAAACCTGTAGCAAGGCAAAGCTGTACAATAGCCAATCCTCCGTCATACTGCAAACATATCAGGGCCCAGAAAAGCTGAAGATCTCAAATTCTGCACCAGAAAATGAGCCCCTGACCCCACATGTGAGGTTATCTGCCAGCCTAGCTTCCTCCTGGGCTCTGAGCAAGCTTTGCCGTCCCTCCACAAGCTCTTGGTAACTGCCAAGAGGAAACAACACAGCCAGGTGCAAGGGCAATTTCTTCCTTCCTTGTCCCTCTGGGGTTTGGTCTCTCTGAGATGTGTACACAGGAGTCTCATTAGTCAGGCTAATCAACATTAGCACTGCTAGCAGGTGTGGGCTCTGTGGGCAGAAAGGCTGAGGAAAATGGAATTGCCATGTTAGGAATATGAGCACAGGTCACTCTGCTCTTCTGTACCTGTCTTCCAGGTGTAAGGGCAGGAGTAGCTCTGGGCAAGGATCTGGGAGAAGACAGGTCTGATCTCCACAGCTATTCCAGGGCATAGGAAGATGAGGAAGACATTGCAGAGGAACCCAAGCCACAAAGTAATAAAGGAGGAAGGAAAGAAGAGGGACCCAACAGGTTAAACAACAAGTTGAGTCCCATGAGGGGCAGGGCTAGTAAGAACAAGGATGAGGAAAGTAGGACAAGGGAAAACAGACAGGGAATGCAGGGACTTGATACCCTGCAAAGGATGACATAGGAAAACAAATGTGGGCTGGCTTGCTTTTCCCCTTCTGGACACAATTAGTCCCAAAACAGGAGCTCTGGGGAGGGTGCCAGAGCTGGAAGACTCCCATTTTAGGAAGAAAAAGCTTTTAAAGCAGGGCACTTTATCGCTTTCCCATGATGAGGCCCAGGAAAGGGACAAGTGTGATCTCCCCACATTTGTCTGAGCTTTTGTGGTCATGCAGTAGAAAACAGGAAGGTCTCCGGTGTGCTGAGAAAGAGGAAGAGAGTCTTTATCCCTACACCCTTGGGAAGAGGGTACTGGGGATGCAGGAGGTGTAGTGTGGGTGTGAGTGCTCATGGACTCGTATCATCCAGTGTAAATGCTGGCTACATGACGAGCAGGATTGTCATGGGAAGTTCTGCGTGAGGCTTGTGATAGATGGTGCCACCTGTAATGTCCCGAGTACATGTCCCATGCTCTGCAGGGTATCCCAGGCACGGCAGACTGGGAATGAAGCATGTCCCCTAACACAAGAAATAATCAATCACTTCACTGTAGTATTTCAGTGCTTTGTGCTGGGCCCTGTTCGGCTATTTGAGCTTAATGGGGATGCCAGGGAGAATATCCACTGCAACCATAGAATCGCAGGATCATTTGGTTGGAAAGGATGTATAAGATCATCAAGTCCAACCCTTTCTCCAGCTATGTTAAGGCCACCACTATGTCCCTAAGTATCACATCTACATATCTTTCAAATATGTCAGGGGATGATGACTCACACTTCCCATCTTTCTGATTACTTCTTCTTCAAATGTGTCAAAAAGCACCAAAACTTCCCTGGTAGAGATGTGAGTTCTCTAAGTGTTCTTCTAAGAAGCCAATCCTGGCAGAATATCAAGACCTTAGTTCATTAAACTGTCCTTCTTCATGATTCTTGTCAATAGTGTCAGAGATCAGATTAATTTAGGTATGGAGGTATGGGTCTGGGTTCTAACACAAGGGATTTTGCTTTTCCTTCATGGCTGTATGCAGAGCTAACAGTCCAGCTCAAGACTGAGCTTCTTCTCAGTCAAGAAGACTGAAGTTCTTCTTTCCAGCTGCTATGCAACAAGAAAGAGCCTGTCAGATGAAATAAAGCCAAGTTTACATGCAGGAGAAAATCTTTGTTCACCTCACAGCAATCTCAGGGAAAGCTCACAGAGAGGAGCTTCTGTCGTCCCAATGAGAAGGTAATGGAATCATAAAATACTCTGAGTTGGAAGTGACCCACAAGGATCATTGAACCCAGCTCCTGGCCCTGCACAGGACCATCCCCAAGAGCCACACACCATGTGCCAAAAACTCTGATCCAAACATATCTCCTCCAAGCACATCACCTGTGATCTTCTCAGTAGGAAAAGCCAAAAAGCAAGGACTAGTCTGAACTCCAGTCCCAAAAGAAGCATTCTTTGGGATGTCTTGAAGGCCTTGCAGGAGAACCCTTGGCTTCTTTTTGATCCCTCAGTAGACCTTAGTAAGTCCTTTCCTGACATGACCTTAAAGCAACCAACCAAATTTCCCTCTATGGGGTTCAAGTACCCAGGAGCAAAATATTGGTGAAGGTTTTGTTTAGAGCAGTTTTACTTCCACTTCCTCTGAAAGAGGACTCTGAAACAGGCCGAGAAGTGCTTGTTTGTCTCTACAGATGGAGAAAAATGGAACTTGCTGCAGATCAGTTAAACAGATTCCCCCAAGAGACTTGCCTCGGGGAAGTCCACATGGGAATAGGGCATGGCATGAAAGCCTTGGGCCAGAGCCCAGCTGTTGGCTCATCTGTCCTTTGATCCCACAGTCAGCATCTCTCCAGAGAAGGATCCTTATAAATTCATTCCTGAAGTTCACTAGGCAGGAGCTTAGACCAAAGCCCAATATCCAACCCCTTGATGTTTTGGATAGCTTGGAGACTACCCAAATCCTGTCTTCCCAGGGAAGGCCTCTCTTGATTGATTGTATTTAGAGCTGGAAATGCCACCCTGCACACATTGCTTGGAAAACACGGTGCACTCGAGACGCCACTTCAGACGGACTTCTCTGCACAGCTGCCCATTTGCAGAGCATGTGGTGGGAATCTGTTGATAGGTTCTTGACAGAAGTTATGGTTTGTTAATCTGGTAGCTTTACTTTTTGCCTCCTACCCAACCCGGAAACCCTTCCTCTTCTAACCTCTTGGCCTGCTATTATACACAGAATCGTCTACACGATAATTTTGGTAACCATGATTCATCTTATGACAAACATTGCATAAAGCAAGCAGATTTGTATTGTCATAATTAAAGCAAATGATTGGATGGTTTATCCATACAATCCTAACAGTTCTGCCACTGCTAGTACTGTACCTGACTTACAGAGGTTTCAGAAAGTCACTGTAGGGTGTATTAACCCATGGAATATTAAAACAGGCACGACCCTGCTGTTTCTCAAGGCTGGAAGGACTTGAAAGCCAGCAGGACTTCTTTCCAAGGTTACTGATTGCCTAATGGAGGTGACAAAGTCTCTCCCAGTCATCTCAGCATCAACCCATTTAAACTGGAGCCCCCTTTTCAGAAAGCCTGCAGTTCTGCTCTAATTTCTCTGGGGTTTAGAGAAGATACATCTCCTTCTTTGTCTTTGCAGTGTTACATTCCAAAGCCACAGATATTTGCTCTTTGTCTAACAGATAACTACACCCTGAGATGCCAGACCTTTTTTTTCCCCAGCAAAGGTATTTGTAAACAACCCTCTATTCCTGCATTCCAGAAAAATTAAATTACTCTGTCTCTTCCTATGAGGCGTGTTTCCAGGGTCAGTCTTTTTGGTGGTTATTTGCTGAGCTTCTTCAGATATTTCAGCCGCCTTTTCCAGGTCGAGGCATGAGAGAAAGATGGGAATTGTGTGACCAGCAGGAGTAGGGAGGTCATTCTTCCCCTGTACTTGGCACTGGTGAGACCGCATCTTGAGTACTGTGTCCAGTTCTGGGCCCATCAGTTTAGGAAGGACATTGAGATGCTTGAGCATGTCCAGAGGAGGGCAACAAGGTTGGTGAGGGGCTTGGAACACAAGCCCTATGAGGAATGTTTGAAGGAGCTGGGGTTGTTTAGCCTGGAGAAGAGGAGGCTTAGAGGTGACCTTATTGCTCTCTACAACTTCCTGAAGGGAGGTTGTAGACAGGTGGGGGTCAGTCTCTTTCACCAGGCAGTAACTGACAGAACAAGAGGACACAGTCTCAAGCTACATCAGGGAAGGTATAGGTTAGATATTAGGAAAAATATTTTCACTGAAAGAATAATAAAGTACTGGAATTGTCTTCCCAGGGAGGTGGTAGAATCACCATCTCTGGGTGTGTTTAAAAAAAGACTGGACATGGCACTTGGTGCTATAGTCTAGTTGAGGTGTTAGGGCATAAGTTGGACTTGATGATCTTAGAGGTCTCTTCCAACTTCATTATTCTGTGATTCTGTGATTCTGTGATTCTGTGATTCTGTGATTCTGTGAATGGGGAACAGAGAGGAGTTAATCCACCAGCTGATTTAAAATAGGTTAAACCCCTTCTTTACATTGGGGCAGAAGAGGGATGATACAAATGGACTGAGGAACACAGCTGATGTTCCAGGACACAGGATCATGGTGCTTCCATACCCACCACCCAGAGCTCCAGATCTGCCAGCATCAAAGAGCATCCTTAACATTTTTTGCTTCCTTTCAGCCACCACACTATCTGTCTAGACCTGCCCAGCAAAGCCCACATACTCTGCACTTGGCAGCCACATGTGAAGCCCTCCCAAGCCCAGACAGATTGGAGGAGTAGGTGGGAAGGTGTTCTCTGTATGTTTTCTCTACAGCTGCCATGTCTAATACCAACAGCAGCAGCTGCCAGTACAAGGGATGTGGATGTGCCATTTGTAACTTAGCTTTCATGAACAATAGTGTAGCTGTTTGTGCTGCGAGATGCTAGGAGGCAAGAAAAAGCAATTGGTTCTGCCATGAGCATTCTGGAGAGTTATTTGTCAGTAATGCTGAGCAAGGCAGCAGCAGAATCCCAAAGGAGGGATGCACAGAGGAGGGTAGGACACCTGCACAGAACATAGCTGTGCAGGTAAGGGTGGCAAATATGGAATGCGTGTTTACAGTAGTATCTGTGTGATGGACAAACAGGGCAAGGAGCTGGCAGAGGCAGCTGCAGGCAGGGAAGTTCTTTCCTCTGTGGTAGGCAGCAGGAGCATGTAGGTTGTTTAATATACCCTCAAATTCCTGCTATGTGATGCAGATAAGACATCACCCAGATCCCAATCCAGCACCCACTAGCAGCAACAGAGCATTTCAGAGGAGTGTCTGGTGTCTGTTCTGGCCTATTCCTGGAAGCTCTTCTTGCTTGCAGTTCCAGTGGCATTGTGCAGTTGGGGACTTCGCAGTATCTCCTGCCCAAGGATCCCAGCACATGGCTGAACACCTGTGAATGCAAACACCTAAAAATCAGGGGAAAAATGCACCATAAATCCAAAAGGGATATAAGTCTGTGCAACAATGTGCTTGTGTGTGCATGTGGTGAGAGAAAGAAATGCTTCGATGTGACTGGGGAGAGGATTCACAGATATGAATGAACTCACCATGAAGGCACAAACCCTGAAGAGACCAGAGAGATGAGAGGCAGGACACAGGTACAGTGAGGAGGTGTGGGGTGAAAGCAAGAAGGAAATTAAGGCACAGTCTCTGCATTCAGGTTCTAGTGAAACATGTCAGGAGTTTATCTACACCACATCAAAGGGGGTCCCTAAGGGGTCTGGGGAGTTTCCCCCTTGCCAGTAGTGTTTGTGGTGGGAGAGCAGACAGCAGCATGGGCACCAGCAGATGACATGAGCAGATCAAAACCACAAGATAACTTTTGTGGGGGAGGGAGCTTTTTAAGGCAACTTCAGTGGGGAATGAGAACCCTTCATTCTCTCTCTAGTTCCCCTCAAGGACAAAATTTCTTTCCCGTACATGGCAAGGTACAATTTTTTTCCCTGCCATCAGCAAAACTCTTTCACAGATTAAATATGTTCTAACAGCTCTCCAGAGGATCCTTTTTGTCCAGTTCACAGTGCATAAAATCACAGGAAACAGCCTGCCTTAGGGCTTTCCTCAGCAACTAAAGAAAAGATAAAGCTGCTGGGACACAGGTGTAAATATCCCATTGGTTCTTTTTAGACCTCATCATGCTGTGAGGTCTCATCCCTTTTGCCTGCAGCAGGACCAGAGGACGCTCAGCACCAGGAAGAATTAGTGCTACAACTGTCCTGGGTATTGCTCCAGAACAGATGCTCCATTTGGCCCAGATCCTTTCATCTTTCAATGTTTTCACAGCCCTTCCCATATGGAACCTATAGAATATATTGATTTTGATTAACATGTATAGTTAATTTTTCCTGAACAAGATTTTGACCTAGGTTTCACTTTTAAAATCCCCATACACCTGTGTGGGGAGGGGCACAGGACTATGGCAGGCACATAGAGGGATAAAGGGCTCCAGGTAGGCAGGCAAATCATGGCCAAGTGCTTGATTTTGTATTTGAACTTCACTTCCCGTGCTCCCAGTCTCCAATTCCTCACAAGCTCTGCTCTGCACTTATACCCCTGTTACAGTCATCCCCCCTCTCTTCTCACCCATCCTCACTCATACCAGTACATCCAGTGAACTGGAACCCAGCTCCTCCTGCACAGAGGTGAGATCCCAAAACTGGGCTACTGCAGCAACCCCAAGGCTGCTCTGCCCCAATAAGTTCAATGTCATGTCAGTTGCCACCAGCCCTGTACACAGCAACTGGCCAGGAATCCCCAGCCTTGGCTTCCCTCCCACAGCAGCATCTGCCATGCCAGCATCCACAGGGAGACCATCACAGGAGTTGTCCCCCAGCATCTCCTTCCCTGGCTTTCTGGAGCAGCTCAGAGCACCTCCACACCAATTTTGCTGTGTTTAAGTCACTTTCCCAGGACCACTTAGGACACATTGCTTGGTCCAGGTGGCTGGTATCCCTGTGTTGAAGGAATCTTTCCTTTTTTCTGCATTTGTTCCCTTCCCACGGGAACAGGATGCCCTAATGACAAGACACTGTATTGTATCCTTCACTCATATGAACGTTACTGGTTACAATTACTGTTTAGGGAAATTTTATAAACACATACAACAGGTTTAAGCTTTCTTTTTATTTATTTTAATTAAGTACTTGTGGATAACAAAATGCCAAACTTCTCAAAGAACAGCAGTAAATCTGAAGATCTAAACAAGGTCAAGGAATCATAATCTTTTTTTTTTCTTGGAAAGTCTATATTTGCAAACTCATACAGGATGGGAAGTTTGCTGAATTTCCCCAAGAGACCTCAGTGACCCATTATTACCTCTGTATTACACTGATGCAAGGCAGGGAGGATTTACTTGCACCATCCTTTTCTATAGCTTTTTTGGATACTCTGCAGCAGAATGATTTCAGAAAATAGCATGGCAGTGTTTTAAGAGGCCGGACGCTGCCAGCCAAGTAGTGACCAAACCAACCACTGCCCTCTGCTGAACACAGCCCGGAATCCCCACGGAGCTCCCAGTGGTCCAGAAAATTATGTTCAAATCCTATTTTGCTGTCAGGATGGAAAAACTCAAACTATTCCCTTAGATCATGAATCTTCCCTTCAGGTCAGCTGCCAAAATCCTGTTTCATGGTTTCCGTGTTGTATTCCTGCTGCAGTGATGCATCTCTACAGCTCATTTAAGTTTCTCCTTCAACCTCAGAATATTAATCACTCTATTAACTAATGTAGTTTTCCCTCACTACAAGAGCTCAAGGAGCCCTGGGTGTTTCCTCACACACACCTTGGTGTGCTGGATCCAACAGAAATCCCTGGTAGGGTCTCCAGCTCACTGCTGACAACAGACAGCATTTTTTGTTCATGGGCCTGGACAGTAGCACTGGGGAGACTGTACCCCAAATTCTGTGCTCAGTTTTGGGCCCCTCATGACATGAAAGACATTGAGGTGCTGGAGCAAGTCCAAAGAAGGGCAGTGGGGCTGAGGAAGAGGCTGGAGCACAAGTCCTGTGAGGCATAGCTATGAGAGCTGTGGGGCTCAGCCTGGAGAAAAGGAGGTTCAGAGGGGACCTTATTGCTCTCTACAACTCCCTGACAGAAGGTTGTAGCCAGGTAGGGGTCGATATCTTCTGAACAAGAAGAAATAGACTTAAGTTGTGCCAGCATAGTTTTAGGTTGGCTATTAGGAAAAAGGTCTTCATGAAAAGGATAGTCAAGCATTGGAACAAACTGCCCAGGGAAGTGAAGTATTCACAAACTTGAAGGCATTTAAAATATATGTAAATGTGGCACTTAGGTACATGGTTTAATGGGGGACTTGGCAGTGCTGGGTTGCTGGTTGAATTTAATGATCTTAAAGCCTAAATGATTCTGTGATTCTGTGGTTTCTTGTCCTCTTCAGAGCTTGTTGTATACCTGTCCCCAAATACCCAAGGGTCAGTCACCACTACCCCAGGGCAGTCCCTGCTTCAGGACCTCTGGCATGGCTGGAAATGGTCGCCAGAACAGCATTTAGGTGAAGACAGAAGGTGGGGAGGCCCTGGCATAGATTGCCCAGTGAATCTGTGGCTGCCCCATCCTTGGAAGTGTTCCAGGCCAGGCTGGACAGGGCTTGGGGCAGCCTGGTGTTGGACAAAGCATCTTTCGGGCGCAGCAGTGGGAGGGGGTTGATGCTCAGCCTTGTCACGGAGGGGGCAGCGGCAGGGCATATTCCCCCTGGGACCCCTCAGCAGGTCCCCCACATGGGCTGGGCCGTGCCCGCTGCTCGTTCTCCTCCGCCCCAGCCCCAGCCGGAGCTCGGCGCCGGTTCCCGGGGCCTGGCCGGGCCGAGCGGAGCGGAGCGGGACGGGCAGCGCGGCCGCCGCCAGATGGCGCTGAGGGAGAGGCCGAGGCGGGAGAGAAGCGGCCTCCTCAGGGACGGGACCGCGGCCCCTCCAGGGCGGGCTCAGACCTCGTCCTCCAGAGACAGGATCTCCTTTGTCCTGTCCCCTCTCTAGAAGGACCCTCGGCCCCTTGATGCGGCGCACAGGGTCCGCTCAGTGACCGGATCCTCAGTCCCTCAGTGGTGGGGCTCAGACCTCGTCCCCTCAGTGATCGGACGCCGATCCCCTCCGTGGCAGGACTCCCCTTCTCTGCAGTAGGGGTTCTGACTACTCTGAGTTCTGCCTTCTCTATGGCAGAACTCTCACTGTGTCCCTTGACCGCGGGGGCTCAGATCATGTCCCCTCAGAGACAGGATACCCCTGCTCTGCAGTGGGGCTCAAGACATACATGAAGCAGGACCTCTGTGGTGAGGCTCAGACCTTGAGCCCTCAAAGCCAGAACCTGCAGACCCTCCATGGAGTGTTCAGGCTGTGTCCCCTAAGAGGCAGGAGCACCTTGCCCTGTGGTGGAGCTCAGACCACATCTCCTTGGGGCAGGACTTCTGCTCCATCCCTCGGTGGAGTGTTCAGACCTCTTCCCCCAAGAGGCAGGGCCCCAACTCTGTCCCCTTGATGACCAGACCCAGGGTCTAGGGCTCTCTGGACTCCTCCAGCTGCCTGCAGTCAGAAGCAGGACCCAGAGCAGATATTGACAGCTGTGGCCAAAGCAAAAACCACTGTGACCATGGCCATAGTAAGAAGCACAGGTTAAGCAATAGAGGGAGTCCACAGATGCGCTGGGCAACTCTGCTTCCCTCAGCCTGTGACACAGGAAAGAGGACATTCTCCTCTCTTTGCCCACCCCCACACATAATATAGCTGAGCTGAGGCCCCATTGCTCAGCTGCTCTGGGCATTGAACAGCCTACATGCTCCCAAAACCAGCAGCAGTCAAGCATGGGACATGGTCAGGGCTGGGAATTGGCTTTGGGCATGGTCACAGCTGGAAGTTGGCTTTGGGTGATGCTGTGAAGGGGTAGCTTCTCTAGCCAAGCACTGGAAGGGATGTCAGCCTGCTACAGGCCCTTCTGTATGGGTGGTGCTGGCAACTTTACAAGAAGGGTTCCCCTGTTCTTGCCTTCACAAATGCTTGTGTAAATGCCATGGGATAGCCCTGGGATAGCCTTTCCCACTACAAAACCTTTCTCTGTATTTGATGAAGCCCTGGTTTGGTCTAAATGACCCCTTTCATTCTGTAGCCACATGAGGAGGTCATTATCTGTGTCTTGACTTGTTTGCTGAGCCATCTTCAGTGTCCCAGAAACACCTGGCTAGAGCTGCTGTCATGGTCTGGAACGCATCCACTCCAGGACAACTGGTCCAAGCCCAGGCCTCCAAGAGAACTGTGGTTATCCAGCATGGATGCACTGCTGGATCCATGACTGAGAAATGCTCTGGTTCAGTCACGTCACTGGAACATGTATGGGAATATTTTTTCATCTCCAATACAAACCTGCACAGTTACGCACTGCACTAGACTCTGACAGTTTCCTGTCTGAAACTGTTTCATTTGTCATCTTCCTGAGCTGCTAGTAAATCAGAGGGGGAAAAGATGCTATGACTTATCCCTTCCACCCTCAAACACAAAGTGATCCTGGTTAGGCAATGCTTGCATCCCAAAGGAATTTCCTTTGGGTTACCAAGTCACTACAGAAGGAAAAGGTTCTGATGGAAATAAGTCACCACACACCAGTCCTGGGAACCACTTACTTTGGAGCACAGAGCTCCAAAATAGATCACCATGGTCACCTTATGCATTGTCCCCAGGCAGTAACTGCATGTCTGAAAAAGCTCCCAAAAGGGTCTTGCTCAACTATAGCCCTTCATGGGCATCTCCAGCAGTTCACAGTCAAGAAAAGACTTGAAATGTAAAGGACTTAAAAGCCCCCAAGTACAATGTGCCATTGCAAAAAGGCAAGTATGTTGCCAAGGTCATGGATCCATGTCAAATGATGTCACCCACCCTCTTCATTACAGAGAAGGAAGGACCCAGCCCAGTTCCTCTCTGACATTAGGTCTGACTCTGGAACAATTTTTGGGTGTGAGAATGATCTGGGCACTCAAAATATTTCTTTCTTCTTCTAAAAGCACAAGTGGAGTGCTCAACCTTGCCTCAAGCTAACTTTGATGTGGGTCCATCCAATGCTAACTGTTAAAGGAGAGAAAAAAAATCCCAGGAACAAACTGAACCTGAAGCAAAGTTCTGCATTCCTCCTGGCAGCAACCCTGAAACATGGGAATAATTAAACCCAGTCAAAACGGCACGTAACAAACTGAGAACAGCTATTATCATCTCCTTCCAACACCTTCTTCAGAATATTGATTAATTCCACACCCTCACTCCCTGTGCAGTCCTTTCCTCAACTTTACCTTTTGCACACTGAAAGAGCCTTGATACCTTTCTTTGGAAAGGTTTCCTAAAAAGTCTCAGAGGCTTAGAAACACTATTCTCCTTCCTAAGCTGAAGATGTCCATGTCCAATTTTTTCCCCACTTGATCCTTCACTAGTTCTACATTTTAACATAAATACTTCTTTCACCACAGTATATTTAATATAAATACTTCTTTTTCGCCCAGACTTATTTTCCTTTGCTTACAAACAGCATCTTTCTGTTTTGATTGACTAAGTGATTTGGATGCTTGTAACAAAAAATACATCTTGCTTTCCCTGATTCAAGCATAGTCTGAATTTCCTGAGACTGTGCTGCACTCTGTGGACCTGCTTGTAACTCTCAGAGATGAATTCCTCCTTGTCTTTCCTCAGGAGCGGAAACTTCTATGGTTCAAAATGCCTCAAGGGAGACAATATTTCCCTTATCCCACTTCTGTCCCTCATTGCACATAGCTGTCCTATGGACAGCTTTACTTGCTGCAAAGCCACGAGGCATCCATATGCTGGGAACATTTTTTGACGTTCCTTTCCTAATCCATTTGAACCCCTTACAATTTGACAGGTCAGGCAGACCTAACAGGTTTTTCTCCCAGCTGGCAGAGCAGAACAGAAGAGCTCATCCCCTTAAAGTAGGACCAAAAGGACTAGGAGGCCACAACAGCCTCCAGCCCTGTGAAATGCATGATTCGGTGAGGTGCTCAGGGAGACAATCACCAGTAATCCCGGAGCCTTTCCCTCTAATTCACACTCACGAGGACAGGGCATGTAACCTGCCTGTGACTCATCTCGTTCTCAGGCAAAGTGCCATAAAGGAAGAACACTCAAAATGGTTCAGGACAACGCTAGGCTGCTTCACTCCAAGTAAAACAGGAGAAGGAGAGGCAGCTGCAGAGTTGTTTCCAAACAGATCCACAGTGAAATGGTGACACAGCAATTCACACAAGTCCAAAACAGCACAGATCTGACATAAGTAGCCTCTTTTACAACCCAGCATAAGGAGGGGGGCAGCTCACCTGGCTGGGGGTTTGATCTGTTTCTGAGTGACAAGTCAATGCAGAAAAACGTGGTGATGCATCAGGCAGAAAGAGTTGTGTGCAGCAGCCAAGCAACTCCAATACCTGTCCCTTCCCCTCTTTTCTGCAGAGTTGTGTCCCATGGGTCAAACCAGGCTGTTATTTCAGACGCAGAGGAATCCTCAGCCTTGCAGATGAAATGTAGACTCCATGGAGGAAGTGCAGTGAGTGGCTACATCTGGCTAAATATCCATGTGGAGAAATGGTATCATTACCACCTCAGGACTGCTGTCAGAGCTCTGAGGTCTCCTATACCCTCTACCCTAAAACATTAACCTACCCTGGTAGATACTATGGTTTTCTCAGTATACTGGCATCTTGCTTAGGCCACATTAAGTTTCTATGTCTGCACTGTGAGAACTAAAATAACTTTATTTCTAAGCAGTTTCATTCACTTTGCCCTGGTTTAATGCACACTGTTTCAATTCACCCCTTGAGTAGTCAATTTAAAATGCAAAGATGTCTCTGCAGAGACGAGCTCCCACCTAACTGCTGTGTGCTGCTGCCTCTGCACATATCACAGGTTTCTTTCTCTGCACTTCAGTTTAGCCTGGTTCTGGAAGTGGAAGCTCTGGAAATTCCAGCAGGAAGAACTAACCTGGCTAGTATTTTGTAGGGTGCTATCTACATCCTAGCTGAGACAATTTCAACATAAATGTTGACTGTCTGCATTTGCTCACACAAGACCCACCTAATCCTCTTCCCACTCACATCCATCTGGTGAGCTGAGCCCAACCCTTCAGATCTGAATTGATACCAAAGCTGTAGTGTAAGAAGGCAGAGAGACATGGGGAGAAGGATAAATACAGCTACAACCATTCAGGGAGAGGAGCTGGTATAAGCCAGCTGGAGCAGAATGAATGGGGCAGGGGTGTTGGGTACAGCAGGTGTCCCTCTTAGACTGTGGGGTTGCTGTTAAGTCTGAGGCCATGGTGGTTGAAGGGGAGAGGAGAGTGCTAGCAGCTCAGAGAGCAATAGATGGAGTGCTCTGGTCAGACTCACTCAAAACTCCAAGTACATCTTTTGCATGTAGGGAAATGTAGTGGGAGAGGCTCCTCATTCCAACCCTGAGGAGACAACACCCAAGTCAGCCTCATCAGTAGAGGGTGGTCCCAGCCAAAGACAAGGAATAAGAAAAAGCATTAGTGACTTTCATGAAGAGGCCCTGCTGCATCCCAAATAATCTTCCTTGCTGAGAGTACAGGAGCCAGCAAAGCTGGAATCACAGAATCATAGAATATCCTAAGTTGTCTTTGTGTAATTCCCTTTGGTCCTCTAACTGGTCACCAGAAGAAAGACACTGGTGTTGTCCCTCCACTTCCCCTTTTGAGAAAGTTGTAGTTTGTCATAAGGACTATCCTCAGTCTCCTCTTCTCCAAGCTGAAATAAGCCAAGTGACTAGTCCTAGTAGGACTTCCCCTACAGACACTTCACCATCCTTCGGATGTTCTCTAACAGCTCAATATCTTTCTTGAATTGTGGTGCCCAAAAAAAAGTGCACACAATAGTCAAGGTGAGGCCGCCCCAGTGCAGAGCAGAGTAGAACAATCCCCTCCCTTGCCCAGCTGGTGATGCTGTACCTGATAGCCCCAGGACAGGGTTGACCCTCTTGGCTGCCAGGGTGCTGCTGACTCACATTCAACGTCCCATTGACCAGGACCCACAGGTCCCTTTCTGCAGCACTGATCCCAGGCTGTCTATACACCCAAGGTTCTCCCATCCTATGTGCAGAACCCATCACTTCCCACTGCTGAACTTCGTATGGTTGGTGTTTGTCCAGCCCTCTATTTCATCAAAATCTCTCTGCCTTTGAGGGAATCAACAGCTCCTCCCAGTTTAGTTACGAGGGTCATTCCTCTTGCTCTTCTTGAATACTGGGACAACATTTGCAGGCATCCAGCTTGTGTTGCATGTAGATCCTACCAAGACAGAGAACATGATGGATGTCTTCAGGAAGGCTATTAAGCATGCAGAGGGAAGCTCACAGTGAGATGAAATGAGGTACTGTATATTTAAAAGTGTAAATTATGCCTCTGTACATCATATTTCCCACAGATTGGAAACTGAATTCTCAGGAATGTCCAAGCTGATCTGTATCTCCATAAAAGCTTAGTCTTCATTAATCCAAGGACATGCATCATTTGAAGGAAGCCTTTGTGCACTCCAGATACAAACTTCTCCAAAATGACCCCCAGCTAAGGCAAACTGCTCCAATACTTCACCCTTCTGCTGCAGTACAAGCAGCCACAGTGTTTCAGCTGACATTCTGGTTCTGGGAGAAGGTTCAAGTCTGCCCAGGGTTATAACCAATAAGTGAAATTAGCAGTGGCTTCATCTCAGTTAACCTCAAATTGCCTCTGTCTACACAGACATGCCTTGAAGCAATTGAACTCAAGCTTTCCCTTGGCACTGGATCAAGCACCATGGATTTGCATTTGAGTTTTAGCTCATACTTCACATAACATTTATGCAGACAATAGGCATATATGAGCACTTACCATCAGCTTCCCTTACTTCTTCCTATTTTCACAGCAAATTGGCAAGGAGTGTTTCTGACATGCTTTTAAAGCCCAAATGGTCAAAATAAATAGGTGTGGTATTTATAGTCTACTAAGGCTATAGGAATAAAAATAAGAGCCTGCTACTGAGCTCTACTGAGCCTGCTACTGAGTAAAGCTCAGATTCAACCTGCATTAAAGCATGATCTTTAGAGGTCCCTTCTGATCCAAACTATTCTATGATTTTATGCAAGCCCCTCCACACACAGCACAAGACTTTACTGTGCACAGATTGTACTCACATGTGACACATGGTTACTACAGGTGAAGAATTAGAATGCTTGAAAATTGTTCCCTTCAACCCCATCATTCCCAGCATTCTATGGCACAGAGGTCACTGGGACTGCCTCCAGCGATAAGAGTCTCACCCACTGAGTCCCACTACCTTCCCCACTGTGAGACACAGGCAGTTGGAAAAGTCGTGGTGCTCTGGAGAGCCTGGGAGTTTGGTTCCTTGCAACCAGGTGCAGGAGCTGGTGATGCAGTTTGTTCATAGCAATGCCAACAACTCTTCATTCTTGCAAAATAAAGCTATGCGTGTATCATGGCCACATCTCTATGGCTGCCCTAAAACTGGCAGCAATACCTTGCTCAGATGTGCAGATGTAAGAAAGTAGAGAAAATTACTTGATGCAGACACGAACAGAGTCACGCCCTGTGCTTTCCCAGATCTCCAGGATGTTGTTCAGCACAACACCCTGTTCTTCACCACACCAAGATCTGCAGAAGAACATCCTTGCTATCACCAGTGACATGCTACAAAACTCCAGCAAGTGACAAGGCTATTTGGGATCTGGCTAAAGAAATTCAGACACAGGCCAAAAGTGGAAGGTAGCCTACATGGAAAGCAAGTTCTGCTGAGAGACACCAGCCTTCATTCTCCTCTTTTGGGGATAACACCCACTCGGCAAATTTGAGCAGTCCATAAAAGTGATGCAAACTGAATGATAGCTGGAGGAGGTGGCAGAAATCTGTCTCAGAGGTGAGCACAGACTGAGCTACAGCAGATGTCTGTTTAGACACCAGTTAGACACCAAAATCCTCTTTTGCCTCTTTCCTTACAAAACCACAGTCAGATAAACATCAAGATCTTTTGATGTTCCCGAAATATTGTGGGGTCTTGGCAAAAGACACAATGAGACGTCTGGGACTTGTTTACCTGGTGCATGCATGTGGTATTTCTCAGATCAAAAGGAGAGGCTAGGCCTTTTTTATTCAAGTGCACAAGGTCTGAAACCCCCAGACCCCTTCACTTCTGTTTATTTAGCACTTCCTTTGTGCTGTTTTTTCATTTCCATCTGAAAACCTTCACTTTTGGATTCAGGTGCTGTGATGTGAATCAGATGTTGTCAAGGAATAAAAATCTGTCTTCTTAAAATGACAATGTATCCCTTGCTTTTAAAACAAGAATCACTGGCATTGATATATTTCACAATTACATTACTGCCTGCTGATCCCATTCCTCTTCAAACTGTCCCCTTTCCCATTGTCCTTCTGGACACATGAACACTTGCAGATTATAATTCTGTTTTCCTATCTTTTGATAAATCCTCCCAGAATCAACCAGGTAGCCACATGCATCGTTGCAAGGAATGTTTTCTACCTCTTCTTTCCTTTCAAACCATTATGTCCTGGAAAAATATCTATATCCATCACTGCTGATAAATTTCAGACCATCTTTCTCAGTTCTCTCTAGAGACTGCAGGTTCTCACCAGCCCTTAGCCTGCCCTATGTCTCCACAGCCATGAGTGGCACCTCCTGTTGTTTCAAAGATGCTTTTACAGCAGAGGCAAAACAGGAAGAAGGAAGATGCTCACAGAAACTTCCAGAGACTTCTTTCCCTAACCGCTTCCAAGCCCTTAGGATCAAGCAGAGGCACTGGAAGACACCTGTGTCTCCAAGCCCTTCAGAAACCCTGTGGAACATCTCTGGTTGAGCATTCTCACCACACCATGGGCACTGAGGGGCTGAATGGACATACTGCTCCTCTAGCAGACATAAAGCACATGTTGCACAGCTCCAGATCTTTTTGCCTTGGCCTTTTTATAAGAAAGGATGTCAGTGTCAGGCACTGCTCACTCAGCTGCACTGCTCTGCACAGGGAAGGTGCTGGATCAGAGGCTGCTTGTTTTTCCCCTCCTAACCCCTGGTACTACACCTCATGGAAACTTCATCCCAGACTCTGAGCTGTTACGAATGGCTATAGCACCATCAAAGGTGTCTAAGCTGCTGTAAATCAGGAAGGATCTGGATTCTTTGCCTCTGGTGCATCCCTGCATGTGTCGTGACTTTATAAGCAATAACTAAGAATAACATTTAGCCTCCCAGCCTGAGTGCTGTACAGAATATCAAAGTAATTCACCAACGAGTGCCACAACATGACTTTCTTCTGTCCTTCACAATCATAAAAATGTCCTCGTCTCCCACATCCAGGGAAACAGTGAAGTCACTTATCCCCTAAATTATACAGAAATCAACAGAAGCAGCAGAGTCCTTGTTTTACCTGATGTTCCACTTGAGAAGGAGCAGCGTGAGAGGCTCTGTCATGGCAACTGCTCGTCCCTTGCAGACGAGCTGTCTCCAGGCCTCTCCGATTACATCTTTGCCGTTATAATTCACATCCTGCACTTATTAGTGATAAGGTCAATGGGAGCAATTACAATGGGAGCCGCTGAAAACTCTGTTGTTGCACATGCTCCCAACGACACTCACTGTGCTACAGAAACCAAAAATAACTTCCTGGTCTCCCAGAGCGGCATGGAAAATATTTCCCTGTATTTTCTAGGTTATGGATAACTTCCCTTCTTTAGGTTTGCAGTGGCTATTTCTCCAGGAGAGCCAAATACAAATCTCCCTTGGGGCATGTATCGTTTTCTTCTGCTTTCACCCTGGAGATCTCCGTGTCCTCCTTATGAGGGCAAGAAGTCACTCTCCCTCACTTCTCTGACTCCTATTTACATGTACACAGCTTTAGCTCAGTATTTTTCCCTTTCTTTTTTCCAGCATCCTCAGAGTTATCCTCTTATTTAAGGCTTTTAATACTTGTATGAAGGTGTGAGCTCTCAGTGCACACCCATGGCAGAGAGCAGTGACATCGCTTGTGTCCTCTATTGTTCCTCTAAATGAAACACATTAAACCCCTGAAAGTCCCAGAGGCTCCTTTTTACTTCCCTTGTAAAGAGAAGGAAGTGTTCCAGGAGCTGCATTTCTTCCCTAAGAGAAAACACATCTGCACTGCCTAGACAGCATAACAGCAATGGACCAGAAAATTACTTCCACTCAAGAGATCTAAATTTTCTGCTTCTTCCTACCACTTTCCTATTTCTTCCCATGCTGTCTGTCAGTCCCTTCACCTGGTTTTGACTCTAAGTAGCAAATGCAGAGACTGCCTCTCTGCACTGGCTTAAAAGCTCATGAATTACTTTTGATAGTCTATAAATGTTACTTGTTTTTGACAAACAGTTGTAAATTACAGAGCCACAGTGAATATTAGAGGAGTCAGGAATGGGATATGAGAATCCAGCTGGGTTGAAAGTGAGAAAAAGGTGTATCCAGGGGCCTTTGTGAAGGTCAGGTCCTGCAGATAAGTCACCGTGTCATAAAAGCCATTAGCACAAATTGTTTTTCTAGGAAGAATCCGAGTCCCTTTTCCCCATGTGTTTGAAAATACAACTCACACACACATGGGGTGACCCTTGAACTGCCATTGCAGTGACACCAGAAAATCTTAGAGGCCAGCAAGGCCCTGCTGTACTGTCCTATGGAGATGACGTGAATCCGTGATCAAATTAGGATAAACTGGCAGGGCAGAGAGGGCAGAGCAGGCACAAGGCAGTGCTGGGTAGGGGAAGAAGGGATTCAAAGCCCCTACACTCTAAATCTATTATTGCACTAGCCACAGAGAAAGATTCCTTTGCTGGGACTGATCTGTCTGGCTGATTCCAGACTCCCAAAAAAGCACATGAACTTCTGTGGTTTGAAGTATGCTAAAGGCTGTGACTTTCCCTGATCCAGATGCAAAAAACACCAGCTTTCTTGACAGCTACAGTTATGGTAATGACTCTTTGTCCGAGCAAACATCTGTGTCTCATCTAACACATGGGGCAGCACAAAAAGGGACCAAGTTATTCTATAAAGAAACCTGATGGTCAGGCCCAGGCAAGGAAGGCTTTAAGCTGGTCTGCATTGGTCTGCAGCCTCCAGAACACTATTAAATGTATGAGGATGTGCAAGGCCTGGAACAGGGATCCCATGCCCTTTCCTGACCTCACATGCTGCATCCAGTTAAGATACCGAGCATCACCCTGTGTAAGCAGCCAGCTGCTCAGGAAGAAAGTCTGGATTATGTGGGAAGGGTTGAATCCTGCAGGAGTAGGATCTCCTCTGAAAGGTAAAATTCCCAGCAATCACTCAGATCCCCTCCAAACCTATGGCCTCTCACCTTCTTCTTCTTGCTCACCTGAAACCAAGATCCCTAAACTTGGACTCTACTCTCCACTTCTTTGACCCTGTTCTCCCTGATTCCTCGTCCTTTTCAAGAGCAGACTTCCCTCCATCCATCCCATAAACCTAATCAGTCTTCTTTTTCTTTCATGCCTTCTACATCTTCCATGGTCCAAGCCTTGGGTATTTTAGAGCCAGTCCATCCTAACATAGGGAACAATTTGGTTTACTCCTGTGTCTTATGGGATCAGATGTGACAGCAGTGAACACAACAGAAAAGCTCTTCTCTGGAGGAAATACTGGGAGACTGAAGATCAAATCTGATGACTGGGAACCATTTCAAGTGTTAATCATTCTTTGTTGTTCTTTATCCAAGTTGAAGCTAAATCTTAATCTCCTTAATCCCACTATTTCCATGTGAAAGGTCTGTAGGCAATGTGGGAGATAAACTCATTTATTTCTCTTAGAAATTATGTCAAGGATTGGAAGATATGCATAGGCAGGAATTTTTAGGTACAGTCCCCCAGGGTGTGAGAGCTGTGTTCTTTTTTCAAACCTGATTAATTCTGCATCAGCTGGGCACATTACAGACACCATTTTCCTGAAGTCTACAGTGTATTCCCTGGGCCACAGCTGCTGCTTCTGCCACTACTTGCTATTTGTGGAGTGATTGCATCTGACATATAGCAATGGGGAGACATTTCAGGAATGACTCAGAGGCAAAGGCAATTTCACATCCAATTTTATGTCCAAGGACAGCTCTTCACTGGTTACAGAAATATGAATGGATGAGGCTTACTCCCACTGCAGCACCCTCTTGGGTTCTTGTCACATCCTAAGCCATGAGTATCCATCACTCTTCAGCATTTCTCTGCTCCAGGCACCAGGGGCAATGACTATCAAGCCCTCAGCACATTTCTTGGGTTTCTCCCAGGCTGATGACAGTGTACTGGGTTTGGATGTACCTATTTATCCCTGAAGGACATGCCAATGATTGATTTCTCCAACCTGAACTACCTTTGCAAGTTACCAGGATTTACTAACTGGCTTTTCTTTCCCAGTCTGGGTGTCCTGAGACACTGCACATAGCTGTGCTGGGATCTTGCTCATTTGATCATCTAGTGGCCATCTACACCTGCCATTTTTGCAGCCCTCTGCTGTTTGTCCGTGCTTGTGCTCCTACACCAATTTTCATCCAATTTCCATTATTTCCAATCCCAGCATTTCTATTATAATTCCCCAACACACACAAAATCCCTTCTCCCTCTGACAGCATAACACCACCTTCAAGATGGGATAAGATGCTGCCACACAGGAATCTGCCCACACAGACCTCATCATCTGAGATATTTCAAACACAGTCCCAAGTTCCTGTGGGAAATACTGCATGATCAACAAATTCAGGCTCATGCTCTTCAAATCCCTTTGCTAGAAACAACTTTAAACTTTTAACCACTCTGGTGTAATCAGCCAAGAAACACCCTGAGCCAAGGGCTACATGTTCATACCGAATTGTCCCTAGGGGAACATTTATCTTTGGTGCCAGAGATTGGTGTGACTTTATCCCAGAGAGGGCTAAGACAACAGTAACCCTGCCTTCCTCCCTTCCAGCACCATTCCACAGAGCAGGAGCTCTCTCTGCCCTATTCTGGGGAGGTCTGTAACATGCTTCATGTCCAGCAGTTTCACAGCACATGGCACTGCTGGGCAATTTGTGGAGTGGGAGCATGGTTAAGGGCATCCTTATGCTGTAGTGATGAATTATCCCTAGTGAGCAACCGGCCTGGCAGTACTAAGTGCTCAAGTTCCATCAGGGCAATGAGAATTGAGGCAATTTCCCTTCACATCCAGTCCTTTCTGCAGCACTGTGGAAAGCCCAGGAAACTCAGGAAACTAAGCAGCAAGCGGCAGATGTCAGTAGTGCAGCTTGCAAGCTGCAACATTGGTGAGCTTCAGATACAATCCCAGAGCTGGCATAACCCCCAAGCAATTTAAAATTTATATGCAGTGCTCAGTTTCCAAAGCACCCACGATATGAATTACTGGTGGCAGAACATCAGTCAGGGTGGGATATGGCCACAATAGTGACTGTCCTGCACCTGCAGAACCCACCTGCTAATGGGAACCGAGAGAAGCCTTGTCCCCCACTGTGGGTAAAGTTGCCACTGTTACCACATCCTTGCTACCCCTGCACATTGACCATTGAATCACAGAATCATTTAGGTTGAATATTACATCTGTGGTCATTTACAGGCATTAACCCAGCACTGCCAAGTCCATCACTAAACCATGTCCCTAAGTGCCACATCTACACATCTTTTAAATACTTCCAGGTATGATGACTCCATGACTTCTAGGGGCAGCCTGTTCTGATGCCTGACCACCCTGGTCAGACCACATTGTTCAAAACCCCATCCAGCCTGGCCTTGAACACATCCAGGAATGGGGCAGCCACAGCTTCTCTGGGTGACCTGTGCCATGGCCTCACCACCCTCACAGCAAAGAATGTCTACCTAAGATATAATCTTTCATCTTAAAGCCATTCCCTCTTGTCCTATCACTGAGTCCCTCTCCAGCTCTCTTGTAGCCCCTTTGGGTAGTGGCAGGCTGCTGTAAGGTCACCCTGCAGCCTTCTCCAACCTGAAAAACCACAACTCTCTCAGCCTATCTTCATATGAGAGGTACTCCAGTCCTCTGAGCATCTTCATGGCCTCCTTTGGACTCACCGCAAGAGGTCCATATATTTCTAATGTTGCAGACACCAGGGGTGGATGCAGCACTCCAGGTGGAGTGTCACCAGAGCAGAGCACAGGACAGAATCCCCTCCCTCACCTGCTGCCCTCACTGCTTTTGTAGCTGCCTAGGACACAATTGGATTTCTGGGCTGCCAGTGCACACTAACAGCTCATATCCAGCCTCTCATCCACCAGCACTACCACCAAGGCTGCTCTCAATCCATCCTATGCCCAGCTTGTATTTGTGTTTGGGAATGCCCCAATGGATGTGCAGAACTGCACACTTGGCCTTGTTGAACTTCATGAGTTCTCACAGTAATGGTAATTAACAGTAGATATTAACACCTAATTTTACGCCCATTGTTATTAATATTAATGATAGCAATTGTTATTCCTCTGTCAATTAGAATAATAATAGAGTTATTGCAGATATTATATGCTGTTGTCATTGACCTCTAACCCTGAAGCACCTCAGAGTGCTCATCATGGGTGAGGACACCCTGTTCCAGGCTTTCTCTGAGCCAGCCATGGTGGCCTGAGCCTCAAAGCACAAGCCAAGAGGCTGCTTGGGGAGATACAGGAGGGAGGTGAAGAAGTGGGGATATGAGACATATCAGCACCCTGGCATGGTGAAAGGGTGCAAGTCGAGGAGTCGAGAGATCCAGAAGCATTCCCTATCTCCATCACAACATTCCTGCATGACTTCCAAGGAGGTATTTGGAAAGCCACTGGAGACAGGAGGCAGATGCAGCTTACAATGCTTAATTGCAGGTGTCTCCTTGTGTGTTAATGCCTGGTCTCACATTACAGCCACCAAGGAGCTCATCAGCACTGTCAGCACAGATTAATTAGCAATTTAACAGAGTGAATATACAGCTAACCCATTTGCCTAAACATAAGCACCACATGTTATTTGAGATGCTTGAATGTATCTCTGACTGAAACCTGCTGAATCTCTTCATGGTGCAGCTCCCCACCAGGTACATGGAGATATTGCAGCTCGCTCCTCTATGGCTGAGTGTTCTGACATCCCACTCCCCATGATGAGAGGACCACAGAGCTCTGTGCTCAGCTGAGACACATCAGTTATATTAGTAACAACACAAGAGTCTTGCTTTGTGGCAAGGCCACAGTGCTCAGCACCTGATTAACTCAGTTTTGGGCTTCTATATGAATCTCACATCTGCATGGAAATCTCAAGATGAGCCAAACACTACATCTATATTTTGAATATATTTATATATTTCAACCCATCCTGGAAGCTTATAACATCTGTGAATGAGAAGAAAAGCCCAGCTACATATGCTGACCACATCATTAACAGTGTTTCACTGTTCCAGTCAGGAACCTTGCAGAAACCAGCATTGGTCCTGCTGGCCACCCTCTGCTCCCCAGGAGTGACACATGACAAACGAGATTCCTTGTCCTTCCCCCAGGTGTGCCACAGGTTGTATTAGAGACCTTCCCATGTCCACTCCAACCTGAATTATCCTGCAATCACAGACTCTTGCAACAAAGCATGGATGCACAATGTGGATGTTGTGCCCACCAGTGTGGCCTCATGACAGGAAGGGTTCTTTAAAGGGCAGCTCTTTGTTGATTCTGGAATAACATCAGTTGTGCTATTTGTCCTTCTCTCATATTTCCTCTGTGCCAGGAGGCCTGGGGGGTTCTGCCTTGACAGCAGACCTCAGGTTACCCTGGACAGACCTGGCTGTGGAAAACCTGCCAAGGCAGTGTGGCTGGGGCACACCTCTGCCTCCATCCAGCTCTGAGCAAAAGCACAGAAGGGCCAGAGTGTTGTTTTTGGCCCCCCTCCAGCAGGTCATTGACCTTCCTGCTTCTGAACAGGGGTTTTGGCAACAAGACCCATGATCAGTATTTATTTGTGAGTCAGACAGATAAATAGCAGTTAACCCATATCCAGAAAGGGGCAACAGAACTGGACAAGGGTGTGGAGCATAAGTCTGGTGAGGAAAAGCTGAGGGAGCTGGTAGGGCTCAGCCTGGAGAAAATGAGCTTCAGAGATGATCTTCTTGGTCTCTACAACTCACTAAAAGGAGGATGTAGCTGGGTGGGAGTGGGTCTCTTGTCCCAAGTAACATATGACAGGACAAGAGGAAATGGCCTCAAGATGCACTAGGGCAGATTTCAGTTGGACAACATGCAAAATTTCTTCAGAATGGGTAGTCAGGCATTGGAACAGGCCACTCAGAGAAGTGGTGGAGTCACCATCCCTGAAGGGATTCAAAGGACATGTAGATGTGGCACTTGGGGAGATGATTTAGTGGTGGAGTTGGCAGTGCTGGGTTAATGGTTGGACTCAATGATTTTAGAGGTATTTTCCAATCTACATGACTCTATCGATTCCATTTCAGCTGCTTTCCTTATGTGCTTCTTTAAACTGGTGACTTTGAGCCTTGGGCTATGGCTACACAACCAGCCTGGATCCCCATCCCAGGAATTAACATTGGTGATAGTTGTTGGATGGAGCTTGTTATTTCCTCCTCCTGGCCCAGGGCTATGGGAAGGACTCCTTGTTACTCAGCACCCTGTTTAATCATTTACAGCAGGGCAAAGGTGGCCCAGGTACAGTGTCCCGGTGCTCTCAGTGCCTGGGGAGATGTCACACTGCAGGGCCTCCCAGCCTGCCCATCCTGCTCCTGCAACCCCACACAAGGCTGACCCAGGGACTCCTCCCCTGCTGTGGCAGAGCTCTCTGGGAAGGCTGAGTTATTTCAAAGGGGTTTCAAAACACTGTTTACTCCACATCCAGCCACAGATCTCCCAGGTAATGCCATTCTTTTGCTTCACACTATGTGCCTACTTGACCCACACCCAGTTCTTTGCCCTCCCCACCCAAGGAGAAAATTCCTTCCCACCCACTGCAAGATTCCCTTTCACACCCAAGGAGCCTGGCCATTCCTGGTGACACAGTTTCTGTCCACAATGGTGACACTCTCTCTGAGGCCTAAAATGTGCCGGTGGGCATCCCAGTACCTCCCTTGGGGTCAGGAGCACCTCTGCAGTTGCCTTCCCCACTGCCATGCATTGGGAGTATTCACATTCCTGGTGGGTGAGCACCTCACCTCGCTCGAGGATCTCTGTACGTGTCATTCCCTGAATCTTCCACTCATGGCCCCAGAGCCCCAAGCACTGAAAACACTGTGGGAACAAGAACATCAGTAAGATATAAACAAGCAGACTGTAAGAAACCTGTGTGTCACTGATGGGAGGGTCTTGTTTCCAAAGTAACTGGGTGGATCTTCAAACCACTGAGAGCAGGATTGGGAAGGACATGAGGAGGTGACCTTGTCCTTCCCTCTGCCCCAAGGCAAGATCAAGCGTGCCTGAACCAGTCCTGAGAGCTCTCAGTTTAACCTGCCTTTGGAACATCCAGGCCCACAACATTTGTTGCCTCCATCTCTGCCAAGTCTGTGCCTCAGTTTCCCTACCTGTAAAAGGAGGAATGGTCAGAACTAGTGGATCCATTGCTGTGTTACTGGAGAGGAAAGAAGTGGGGAGGGAAACCTTTGGCTGGTGACTGATGATCCACAAACATCTGGTGAAAAGCAGTAAATAAGCCTGGGGTATTGTGTACCTATGGGCAGGAACTGTGACCAGATTTCAAAAGGATACCAGATATCTCTTTTTAACTTGTAGCAAGCCTTGCTTTTTTTTTTTTTTTTTTTTTTTTTTTTTTAGGCCTGGAGAAGTGTGGGAATCATAGAGCTGGCCTTCCTAAGAAAGGGCAACATTTGCTAGATTAGGCCAGCATCCAGCTGCAGTCAGGAGAGTGGCAAGAGGATCATTATTTCTGTCCAACACTGCATATATCTGACACTCGTATGAGCACAGGATTCCAAGTACACCCAAAAGGGTGTTTTTAAAAGGGCAGTATTTTTTTGGCATTTACAACCTCAAGATTTGAACTCTACTGCCTTGAAAGATGACTTGAGTCTCCAAAACAGGTTATTGTGGGTCCAGGTCTCGTCAAGAAGAGTCTGAAGAAAGGAGATGACAAAGGCTCCAACAACTGTGGGTATCAAAGTCCTTTGGGTACTGGGGCTCATGCAGAGGCACAAACCTATTTAAGCTGTCTGAAACCATGGGCTGCACCTCTGCTGGAAAACATGAGGAGCTATGAAAAAAAGGAGGCTGAAAACCAGGGTTTTAACCCCAGACACTCTCCTGCACTATAACAGCATTACAACATATGTCCCAGAAACCTCCAATGTGACAAAGGAGCAGGAAGGAGGAAAAAAAAAAAAAAAGGATTTTTTTTTTTTCTCAAATGTTAACAATAGTTTTGGCACATGCCAGAGCAAACTTAGCTGAAGTTGATTTGGTGTCCTATATCTTATTATGTTCCTAATTTAGCTCTCAAGTCACTGCTTCAGCCAGTGACTTGATACACTAAACCTGTGTCATTAAATCATCTCACAGCTCTCTGGGGAACAGATAAGATTCAGGATGGCCTCTCAGCATTACTGTGCAATTTAGGTCTGTATAATTCCCTTTAGCCAAGAAATATGATGAAAATGTATCTAAGAGACCAGTAATCAGCCATACAGCTTCTATTCTTGACAGAAGCACAAGCCCAGCTTTCCACTGAAAGTAATTGCTGAGAACCAGGACCTCATGATTTATCCAAGGCTCTTAAGAGCTTGCTATCTACTGTTCTACCAGCAAGGAAATGCAAAGTTTAAATATAAAACCTGCCTTGAAAAGTTCTGTGCAATCCAATCAGCCAGTATAATTCTTACAGATGATAGCACACTGATCCTGGCATAATCCAATGTTTCATAAATGTCTTAGAAGATTAAGGCATCATTTTCTGCCCAAATGACAGAGGAGATTCACATGTCTGCAGAGTAAATACTGGCAACACTCTTGCATAAGAGCCAGCAATATTGTTAAAATTCTCCTTTGTGCTTCCTAACAAGGGCAATTACATAACCAGAAGCCTTCCACCTATCAAAATAAATCCTTTTCATTAAACAAGATGCTGTAGTGTCAGTGCACAAACACACATACATGGGAAGGAAGGGAAGGTGGCTGGATTGAATTGCCTGACTGACCTGGAAAGAGGATTTTAACCCTGCAGTGACTCACCCCTGCTGGCTATTCTCTTTGGTTGATTTCTAGCTCTGACTCATGAATCATAGACCCCATCACGCCAGACACTGTGCTTACAGTCACACATGTCCCATTCTTTTTAACACACAAGGGTTGTGCCTGCAAAGGAGAATGGGTCAGAGCAAGACTGTGGCTGAAAGACCTGCACGTGCAGAACTGCCAAAGAAACCTCACCAGCTGCTTGCCAAAATGTATCCTGCTCCTTTAGGGACTAGGAGTTCTGCTGCTCCCTCTTCCAGAGGCTCCCTTAGTTCCCAGTTTATCCTAAACTGCAACAAGATCTGCAAGTTACAGCAATTCCTGTCTGAATCCTAAGGTGACAGCAGACAAGAGCGGGTGTCTGTGCATGACCTTTCATCCAGATTCCATAGGATCCAGGAGGATGAGATGTCCTAGTCAAGCCTGTTTCCCTCTGACTATGGAGGGTGAATCTGGCACAATCTGCAGCACCTCTGCATCAGTTCTACAACAGATACAGCAATGGGCAGCTTTGTCACCACATCCTGTGGTACTACACATGGCAGCTGTCCCAGGAAAGATCACATCAAGAGTGTTGTGAAGAACCATGTTCAGTTATAGAACCAGCAAATATGCCAACTAACTAACCTGGAATAAAAGATCCCTGCTGTCTGCTCCCCAGCAAGAGACCCTGGGAGAGCCTGGGCTTGCTCCCTCACAGGAAAGCTGTGGGATCTCTTGCCCTCACTGGGGCTTCCCCTTGAGCTGGCAGCTCAGATTAGGACAAATATATTCTCTTCAAGGAAGAAAAAGCCAAGTTGTGCAGGGGCTCTGAGGACACCCATCAGGAGTTGAGATGAGCCTCATGTCTCTGTTCTTCTTATTGCCATCCATGGTGCAGCCACAAGGGGAAAATTAGGGACAGAAAGGATTGGATTTAATATACATTATCTCCTCTGAGTCAGCTGAAGAGGGATGTCATTCACTGAAGTGCCTTCCCTTAGCGGGAGAAACTTTCCTGACCACTGATAATGAAATAGCAGGAAACAGTATTTTCCTGCTCAGACTTGGCAAGCACACAGCACGGAGGGAGGATTTTTGACAGAGGTCCTCTCAGAAAGGAGAAGGTAACATAATAATTGGATGAAGGCAAATGGGAAGCAAGGAGAAGGAGGCCGTGATGGCAAGGTCGGAGTCTGCAAGACAGCTCAGGACACTTGGGAGCTGGAAAGGGAAGGGAAGCAAGCACAAGGAAAAAGAGATGGAACAAGGAATAACTGGGACAGAGAACTAGGGGCAGGACACATGGGTGTCCCCAGAGAGTCCCCACCAGGAGCAGACACACAACAGACCTACAGCACAGCTGTGACCTGCTGGTGTGTCTGGGCCTTCTAAAGGCTCTTCCCCACAGAGCAAAACCATGAAACCAGATGAGTTTATTTCTGAAAAGATCCCACCTTGTATTTAGGCTCATCCACTTGTGATCTAAAAGTCCCAAATTATCTTTCACTGCCATTTCTCTGGCTTCAATTCAGGCCCCTTGGGTTTCAAGGCTAAAACAATGCAATGTCATAAACTACAGAATGGTTCAGTTGAAAAGGACGTTCAAGATCATCTCATTCTGACTGCCTGCCATGAGCAGGGGCGTTTTCCACTAGACCAGGCCACCCAAAGCCCCATCTAACCTGGCCTTGAACACTTCCAGGGATGAGGCAGCCACAACTTCTCAGGGCAACCTGTGCCAGGGCCTCACCACCCTCACAGTAATATATTTCTTTTTAATATCTAATCTAAATCTGCCCTCTTTCAGTTTAAAGCCATTGCCCCTTGTCCCCCTGTCCCACACCACAACCCATCCAACTTCAATACCTTCCTTGAGAAAATAAATCCCTGCTTCTGAGGCTGCAGGTGGATCTCATGAGCGGCAAAAGGAGTTGATTTAACCAGCACAGAGATCAAGGCTGGAGGATACTGCTGTGGTTCTCCCTCCCATCACTAGCATGACCCAGGCCACAAAGCCACAAAGCCATCGTCCTGCCATGGCAGTTTTTGTGGTCTCTCAGCTCAAGTCCAGACTGGGAAACTGGGACTGGGAAACAAGGGCAACAAGGTAAGGGAGAGGACCTAACAAACCCCTGCAAATAATTCACTGCAATGAACAAGCTGTCCCTGGAGAAGTGGATCAATGAAATCTGCTTTAAAAATATTGGAAGGGCTTTTACAGAGGGTTTTTGGAGATTTTTAGCAACTTCTGCTCTGGGGTAATATGTAGTGTCCTCATAGCATTTTATTTCCATTAGTGGAGGCACTGAAAGATACTTTTTTCTTTATTCAGCAATTAAAATTTGCAGAAGTGGTAGGAATTTTGATATCTACAATCATGGGCGCTTCACCAGACTTGGCTGAAATGGGAAAGGATTCAAAGGTATGGAAGATGAAGTGGGAAAGGCACATCAAGAGAAAGTGAGGTAGGTATTAGCTTCCTATCTCCATTATATCAGAAATCAACATCCTTAGCTACTGACTGTGGCATCCTGCTATTGCAGAAACTGGCCCCTGAAAGGTATGAAAAGATGGCTCAGTAATTTCAGAGTTTCAGGATGATTTTGCCACTTCCTGTTAGCATTTTCAGGAAAAGCTGGGCACCCAGTGGGAGGAGGAGAGCAAACACAAGGCAATTGTCTGAGTAACTTTCACATACGTTCACACAGGCGGCTGTGCAGTGAATGGTCCCATTGAAAATGTTTCAAAGCCAAGCACGAGATTGGTCATAGAAAAAAAAGGTTTTGTTGGAAAGTATTAGCACTGGAACTAAATACCTGTTGTGCTCTGCCCATGGCAAGGTTGCAGCTTATCTCCCCAGCAGCAAGAAAGCAACACAAGCCCTCCAGCAAAACAGCAAACAGCAGCAGGATTAATAAATAATACCCAAAAAGGAGACAGTGCAGGAACAAGATATTACTACTGTACACAGAGGCCAGACCTGCTCTAGGAAGCCATTTTCAAGCATTTGAGGATGAGACCAAAAAAGGCTTATAAGATCAATTACTCTTTGCAAAATATCCCCTGTGACAGAGTTTCCATGAGTCCAGGCAAGGTAACACACAGGTTGTGGTGGGAACCAGGGCCACCATTCATCCTCTGAGTCCCAGCAGGGTAAACACAATGCTTGGGGCAGTAGAAATGTCAGAGCCTGCACCAGGCAGAATTTTAAAAAATACAAGGAAAACTGCTGATACTGCAGCCAAGGGGATTGAAAAGCTGAACTGACTTAGAGCAGGTCACTTCCACAGTGCTTGGAACTGCCTTCGAATTATCCGGTCAAATGAGCGTTAGATAAGCAGAGTCCTTCTGGGCCTTCAGGGGAATTCAGACAAGAGGGTTATTCAGCAGCTGGGTGATGACTAAAACTTTCTGAGGCAGGTGGGGGATAAAACCCTTCTGTGACCCGAGACTCAGCTGGTGCTGGAGGGCAGGCTGGGAGAGTGCCTGAGGGAACCAGGGTGGCTGAGCTGGATCAAGGTCAAGGTCCTTGTCTGTGTCTGTCCTGCCCAGTTACCACATCCCTGAGCTCTTTGAGGAACCTTATTTCAAGAAGGGATTTTTTTTTTTTTCTCAGATTTGTATTTCTGTCAGGTTTCCTAAGTTGCCAGGAAATCCCCTTATGCAATCGCTGTGCATGACTGTAACTCTGCTCCTGACCAACAATTTTTTACCTCACCAATGCAGGGCTCTCAGAAGTCCAAAGAAAGGTTTTTTTCAACACGTGATGTGAAAATGGTGAATGAGGAGAGCAAGGTGTTTGGGATCAAAGGGTTTAAGCAAAGCATGGGATCACGGTCTCTCTGTCCCCTCCATAACACCAGAGGTGAGGACCAATCCCTGTAGA